>NC_060208.1:357500-1033125 GCF_021130785.1 Homalodisca vitripennis
GCTTCTAACTCTAATTTACTCCACTAACTCCCTTGTGAATTACAAAAGCTCACGTTCATACGATGTATCTTGGAAATCATAAAAGTTATTTGGTAGGTTTTTGCGATATACTATTCTGTCGTAAGAGAAAAAGTGCATTGTCGTATTGGACATTTTTTTAAAGTTAGTAGTATTTCTTTTGTAATCTAATACTTTAATCGTGTTGAGTTTAAGTGGTTTGGCTAGTTAATGACTTGTCATAATTCGTAATAGAGCACGATTTTTAGGTGTAACCGTAGATTTTGTTTTAGATTTGAGGTACTTGATCTATATTCTTTCGCGTTTGAACGATACAGGGACCTAAAATCAGGTCTGAACGGCCCTGAAGAAAATTATTTCATGATTTAAAAAAATATATAGTAAAGTTATTTAACCAATGCGGATCGTGGAGAACAGTGAATGTTACATAACCGAATTCAAACACATTATCGCTAGGAGATAGGGGTTAATCGAATGTATTATGCCAAAATCACCGAAGTTATTCTTATTTGACACAAAGCATTGCACAATAATCAATGTCTCCTCCTACCAAACGTACTTTCACAGAGTGACAAATTGTCTGTAGTAAGTGAATACACAAAGGATCAAGTGGTGGTTAGGATAGTGTGGCGGAGGACAAAGTGAACAGAAATCAGGATCACTTAACATCGAGGAGAACGATAGAAAGTTGCACAATTAAAGCGATGCAAGGAGGACATGCCCCTTACTTTTAAAAGACTTTAAAGAAGGGGGAGGGCAACGACGCCATGTGAGACTCTCTCCAAGATGAACTCAACGCCCGATTGATCACAATGAATGACCGACGTAAAGCCAGCGACATAGAGTGATACTTGAACACCTAATCCTATACAATCGTCTGTTTCTATGCAGCCAGCCAGTGTAAACCAATGAGTATTTTATTTAAAACTACAAAAATGTAAAAAGAATAAACTTAAGAGTGAAATTATATTTTATATTATGAAGGGACAAAGTTATAATTATTATTCATTGTCTATAACTAACATTAGGTATACACAGACGTAGTTATTTGAATTTTTACTTGTTTCAACTGTTAGAATAAAAAAATTGTAAGTAGTACTGTATATTAAAGGCCCAGATATCGTTGGGCTTACTTCGTTAGATCGTGACATAGTTATTGCGACTCCACTTATTAAGCCCAAATTTCTCAGAATCGTTGGGTGTAATTTAAACTTTTATAGCCTGAAAGAGAGAAACTCTGAAATCAAAAAGTAATGACTCTATACTATCATTACCTGCTAATAAAAACATTACAGGACAGTAGAACGCAGTTTCTAAATTTAAAGAGCATTACAGTAGTAGCTCCATGGGTAACATTAATCATTTATAAGCATTCTTTACATTTTGATTTCTTAACAATGTTCACGACTGTGAACCCGTCTCTCAGTACTTGTGGGATAACGTAAACATTGAATAAAAAGTGCCGTAAGGTTTCTAAGATTGCAGTAGTTAAATATAATGTTAATACATTCAATTGAATCATTACCACTTTTTCGTTGTAAAAACAATAAACATTTTAACACCTGGTTTTACCAGACAGTACTTTCATAAGCATCAAATAATATATTGTGAATCCATTATTTTAAAAGGACTTTAGAGTTAATAAGAATAATTACTATTTGACTGACTCACAGTAAGGAAACAAATATGTTCAAAAAAATATTAAAGACTAGAGTTATTTTTATAAACATATAATATGTTATGAATTTTCCAATAAATATAGACTTTAAGGAGTTTCATCCACCTTATTTTTAAAGCCAGTAGAGAGGACATCGAGTAAAAATATGCTAAAATATACTTTACTTTGAAGTTATTGTAAAATTAAAAATAATCAGTTTAGTAGTTTTTATCGGTAGAACTAAATGGTTAAACAAACGTTTGCATTGGTAATAATATAATGAGGATTACATGAGCACTTAATTGAAATTTGGAGACACTTCATTTCAAAATACATCTCAACGTTATATACATAATAATACTCCATACGTGTTCACAGTTGCACTAATGTGTACCGCGGAAATTAACTCTGCGCAATGTCCCTCAAGGGACGGTTTGTATCGCATCTGCGGTGTAATTACAAAAGTTTACTGATGAAATGCCAATTAACTTTTTAATTAACCTAAATAGATTCCAGCTATAAAACGTTTAATTAACATCTCTGCAAGAAATTGGCAATAAAATTGATTTTCTTTGGGTTAAACTGCATACAACTTTTATAAGTGGGAGCGAATTTATAATAAATCTTTATTTTTATGTCCTATTCAAACACTTTCAATTTTTTATATTTTATGAGCTCTGAATTATATGGAGAAAACTAAACTAACTATGTTTTAATTGCAAATAACATATAGCCTATAAGTAAATTGATAACTGAGTTTGAGAAATTACAATTATTTATCAATAATATAAAGATGGTGCAGTTAGATGGTGTAAAAAACTGTACAGAAAATTAATAAATACACATATAAAATATTAAAACAACGTATAAACTACTACTCAATTGTAATGTATTGAATTACAATAATAATTATAATAATAATTATTATACATATTATAAATTGTTACTGGCAAGTTAAAGCCACAGCCAAAGACCAACTGTATGATCTATGATGCTGTGACGTCATATGGGGTGATTAGTTTGAATAAATGCCATTGGCTGTTCTCATCACGCCACCAGATCACACCACCTACCACTTCCAGTGTCCTGCCCTTGTCTCTCTCTCTGTTACCCTCCAACCTTAACCGAGCACAGTCGATGATGTAAACTAATTCAGTCTTTTATTCCGATTCCCCGTAACCCGTACACTACAATTGGCGACGAGGTATTAATGCGATCCCGCGAGTGCAATGCAACCTGTTCGATTGTGCGTAAATAATTTCTCCGAAAATTATAGTGGGAGGAAGTGTGTCTGTAGTTTGGCGTCACGTGGACTCAAAATCGGTACATTTTGATGTTGGAAGACAAGGTCGTAAATTAGAACATTTCGTCTTTATTTAGTGAAACAGTAAAAATGGCGGGAATTATTGGCGGAATTGGTGACTTCGACAACAGTGCAGAAACTTGGAATTCGTATGTTGAACGATTTGAATTATTCGTTGAATGTAACAGTATTAGTGACGACAAAAAGGTTAGTACGTTACTAACAGTCGTGGGTGTGAAAACGTACAGTTTGTTACGAGATTTATGTACGCCGGAAAAACCTTCAGTGAAAAAGTTTGATGAATTAGTGAAGTTAATTCAGGACCATTTGTACCCGAAGCCATCATTCATAGCTGAAAGGTACAAATTCAGCAAAAGGAATCAACAGGAAGGAGAATCAGTCGCAGAGTACATCGCCAGCCTCAAGAAATTGTCTGCATACTGCGAGTTTGGCGCATCCCTCAACGACTATCTCAGAGACAGACTGGTGAGCGGCATCAGGAGTGAGTCGACCAAGCAGAGGCTGTTGGGAGAGACCACCCTAACCTTCGACCAGGCTGTGAAAATCGTCTGCTCAGTGGAAGCGGCGGAGAAGAATGCGGCGGCATTGACAGTGAACGGCGGCAGCCGGGTCCAGCGGATGGCAGCGCATCACCACCCACATGTGAGAGTCGGCGGCAGCGGTGGCAGCGCGAGCTACAACGCAAGGCACGAAGTCAAGGTGCAGTGTACGTGCTGTGGGCAGTGTGGTCACTATAGGAAGCAGTGCAAATTGTTTGGTGTTGTGTGTCACAAATGTGGTAAAAGAAATCACATATCTAAGGTATGTCGATCTACTGAAATTAGTAAGTTACCAGACAATCAGCTTTCGAAAGTTAAGAAAGGTATATCTTATCAGTCTAATTTTCAAAACAAGAAAAACAAAGATTATAAGAAACATAATTTTGTAAATGATAGTTCAGAACTGTCAGATTCAAATAATTCTAAGAATTATGTTCAGAGTGATGAAAATCTTGAGAGTTATGTCGAGGACATACAGAATTTATTTAAAGTAAATGAAACTCACCGTAAAAGAATTAGAGTTGACCCAATTAAGATTAAAGTCCTAGTGCAAGGTCGAGAAACCATATTTGAAGTTGATACTGGAGCTAGTGTCACAGTGTGTAGTGAGGATTTTTATGAAAATAATCTTAGTTCTTGTAAATTGTTAGAAAACGACCTAAATTTGAGTTCGTACACTAATGAACCTATTATACCTGTGGGCAAAGTTAATGTTGATGTTTGCTATGAGAAAATACATAAATGCTTAGATTTGTATGTGATTAGAGGAGGTTCACATCCTTTAATGGGTCGTGATTGGCTTAAAGTACTGGGAGTTGACATTTCGTTTAAAAATAACTTGTGTGTTATAAACAGACCTATAGATAACAAGGCTAATTTCGAGACAATGACGTCCGAGCTAACTAATCAATTTCCAGAAGTGTTCACTGAGAAACTAGGTCAGTATACAGGCGAACCAGTAAAACTAAATCTAAAAGAAAATGCTAGACCTAGGTATTTTAAGCCAAGACCGATACCATTCTCATTGAAAAGTAAGGTAGAAAAAGAACTACAACGCTTAGTTGACGAACAAGTGTTAATTCCAGTAAGCAGCTCGGAATGGGGAACGCCCATTGTACCAGTATTAAAAAAGAACGGTGAAATTAGGCTATGTGGAGACTTTAAAGTTACTCTAAATCAGTATCTAGAAGTAGACAAGTACCCTATACCTAGAATAGAAGATTTATTTGCAAATTTACAGCATGGAGAACGTTTCTCTAAAATAGATCTTAGTCAAGCCTATATGCAATTAAAGTTAGATAGTGAGTCACAAAAATTATGTACAATTAGCACGCATAAGGGTCTTTTCTCATATTGTAGAATGCCTTATGGAATCTCATCAGCCCCAGGCATATTTCAAAGAGTTATTGAACAATCTTTGCATAATTTAGAAGGCATATCAGTGTTCATGGATGATATTCTTATCACCGCACCTAATAACGAAACTCATGTAAGTAGGTTGCAAGAGGTTTGTAAACGCCTGAGTGAAAAAGGATTTACCGTAAAGAAAGATAAATGTACATTCTTTGTAGACAAAATCGAGTATCTTGGTTTTAGTATCGATAAAGATGGACTGAATACCTCTGAATCTAAAATTAAAGCTATAAATCAAGCACCTGTACCTAAATCTGTCACTCAAGTCAAAGCTTTTATTGGCTTGGTAGATTATTATGGAAAGTTTATCAAAAATTTGTCAACAATCTTGAGTCCGTTGTACAACTTGTTAAAAAAGGACGTGCCATTTGATTTTGATGAAAAATGTCTCAAATCATTTAGCCATGTCAAGGATGTTTTGACTAAAGCACCAGTTTTGGCGCATTATGATTCAAAGTTGCCTGTAAAACTAGCAGTAGACGCAAGCTCGACAGGGCTGGGCTGCGTACTTAGTATCATAACCCCTGAAGGCGTTGAGAAACCTATTGCATACCACTCTCGTACTTTATCACCAGCAGAATGTCAATATTCACAAATAGATAAGGAAGCTTTAGCAGTAGTATATGGAGTAAGGAAATTTCATCAATATTTGTATGGCCGAAAATTCACATTGTGTACTGATCACAAACCTTTAATTAGCATATTTGGACCGAAAAAGGGTTTACCTGTTTTCGCAGCAAGCCGATTACAAAGATACGCATTATTTTTAAGTGGATACAATTTTGATGTACAGTATGTAAGGTCAGAAAAGCATGGTAACGCAGACGCATTATCACGCTTACCATTAAGCACTAAACACGTTGTAAATAATAACAATGAACCAAGGTGGAAAGGTACCTATTTACACTGTATCGCTGAAAGTTCAGTACCTTTAACTTTTGAAGATGTAAAAGCTGAAACCCAAAATGATCCTATTATAAAACAAATACATAACTATGTGATGTACGGATGGCCAAATTTTTTGTCAGGAGAGAATAGGGAATTGTTACCTTATTTCCAAAGGAAGGACGAGCTAACAGTTGAGCATGGCATTGTTATGTGGGGATATAGAATTGTTGTTCCTAACAAGTTGCGTAGCTACATATTAAATGAGTTACACGCGAGTCACTTGGGAATTGTAAAAATGAAGTCAGTAGCAAGATCCTATATTTGGTGGCCAAATATAGATGAAAACATTGAAAGCCTAGCGAACAATTGCTCTTCCTGTCTTATGGAACGTTCTAGTCCTAGTAAGAGTAATCTACATGTTTGGCACTATCCATCTATGCCATGGGAAAGATTGCATATTGATTACTTGGGTCCTTTCAAAGATAAGACCTACTTGGTAGTAATTGATGCTTACACTAAGTGGTTGGAAGTATTTGAAGTAGGCTCTACTTCAGCTAAGCTAGCTATAGAAAAGTTAAGAGAACTATTTTCTAGATTTGGATTACCTGTCACTATCCATAGTGATAATGGACCACCATTTACCTCAGTTGAATTTTAAAATTTCATGCAACTTAATGGTATAAGACATACATTTTCACCAGCTTATCATCCTCAGTCTAATGGTCAGGCTGAGAACTCAGTTAAGTATGCTAAACGTAAAATAAGATTGGCTTTTCAAGAAAATATTGATACTACAGTAGCCTTGAATAGGATGTTATTTGATTACAGAAACTCCGTTCATAGCACTACTAACGAGACACCTGCCAAATTAATGTTTAATAGACCACTAAGATGCAGGCTAGATTTACTCAGACCTAATATAGCCAGAACTGTGCAATTAAAACAGGACAAACAAAAAGAATATTTTGGCGGTAGAAAAACGAGAATTCTATTTCCTAATCAATCTGTATTAGTGAGAGATTATCGCTCTAAAGACAAATGGATAGAGGGCATTGTAATAAAACAGTTAAATAATGTAATGTATTCTGTTATGACAAAAACTGGTCTAATTTGGAGTAGACATATTGATCAGCTGATAGGACTACACAGTAGTATTGTTGACAGTGACAGTCAAATTCCACCATCTCAGGACCGTACAGTTGCGGAGCGTGAGACAGGCGCTCAGTGTCCGCCAACTCCAAGCCCAGTCAGAATTAGTAACACTGACCTCACTAGATCAGCTGGTCTCTCCCCCTCCTCACCGCATCATACCTCTCCATGTCACATCACTACCCCTCATTCTAGACCACGTCTTTCTCTACCCTCAGCTGTTCCTTCTCCTGTCACTAGAACAGCTGATCATACAAACAGATACCCAACTCGTATTAGGAAACCTGTAGAGAAATTAAACTTGTAAATAACTTACAGTACTTAAGGATGACATTTAATAATGATATGTGTTATTTATATTTATATGTGTTTATTATATATTTATTATTACACTTGTATTGTTTAATTTATCTATGACTTGTGTGAATTCAATTTATTTTGAAATTTGGAAGGGAGGAAATGTAATGTATTGAATTACAATAATAATTATAATAATAATTATTATACATATTATAAATTGTTACTGGCAAGTTAAAGCCACAGCCAAAGACCAACTGTATGATCTATGATGCTGTGACGTCATATGGGGTGATTAGTTTGAATAAATGCCATTGGCTGTTCTCATCACGCCACCAGATCACACCACCTACCACTTCCAGTGTCCTGCCCTTGTCTCTCTCTCTGTTACCCTCCAACCTTAACCGAGCACAGTCGATGATGTAAACTAATTCAGTCTTTTATTCCGATTCCCCGTAACCCGTACACTACATCAATATTCTCCCTACTGGTATGTAAGTGAATTAAGGATTGGATAGTTCATTCATTATAAACTCCAGTTCATGTTGTCACTGGACTATGAAGGAAGAACTACGTCACAACACGCGTCATAAGATCCATGTAAATTTCATTCTCGAGATGTCTTGTGGCCTGAAAGGCAGAAAATGCAAAGAAGAACTATCGTACAACTCATTCTTGTATAAATGAATTTCTTGTGCAAAATTTAAAGTCTCCATATGAAATCTATCTTGAGATACCATACGACATCATACATTCAGATGTGTTTTCATTACATTAAGTCTCATATCGGAGTTTAAAAAGTACATGTCTACACACCAAGCCAAAAATGATGCGTTATACTCTTATGTTGGGAGAGTCAGACTATATGTGTTAAAGTGTCACATGTTTGAATCTTTTCTGGGTTTGATTAAAAATTTATTTATTCTGCTTTTAAATGTACTATTTGCCGTCATGGCCGTACAATAGCACGGTTTAGTCTTCAGTAGTTTGTCTCTTTTGTTTTTTCTCTTATTGTTTTGTGTTATGTCTCTTATCGATCTCACCTTGCTCACCTTCATAGTGTAACTGTGTACCTTTTCGTGTAGGCGTTGGTGAGTTTGCCAGTATCCAAAGGGTTTACCCACTCGTGTATACAGGAGTATCCTATATACACGAGTAGACCTCTAGCAGGTCTAAGAAGATAGGCGCGCTTTAGTGCTACATATGTAAGTGATAAACAGTTCAACTACTGTAAGGCTGTAACGAACCTAAAAACCAACTTTTAAAAGCCGAAAGGAATAAGTAATCACGTCAAGTAATTTCTGCTCTTAGAACTGACTATTTTCTAGTCTTGTGTGCTCTAGTGGTCATTCCTTCAGTTCGAAATCTTTTTCATATAATTATACATATTTTACACTAATTTCTTTCTGCGATATACGATTATTATCAAATCGACTTTTCACTTAGGACAAGAAATTGGAAAACCCTCAATCCAGTTAGGGCTAATAAGACTTCCGGAGTAACACTGAATACTTAGGATGGATAAGACTAGAAGTTGGAACCGCCTCCTGTGGAGATCCTATGAGGATGCGGACAAGATAGTGGTACAGTTGTCCCGTGAGGATCGCTTATCTTATTGCTCCGATATGCCTGATATCGTATGTTCCTCCTGTAATAATCCACATCAAGGACGTACCACCTGAAAATGATTTCGTTAAAATTGTGAACCTTTTATTACGCATGTACCAGTATCGCAGAAAAAACAAGACGCAGTACACGAGAGCAAAGCGAGATAACTGTCACTGTGTATTGTGTCGTGGTGGTAACAGTGAAACGGGCAGTCTAAAAAGTGTCAATGTACAGTCGGACATGATTAATTTTCAACAACTGAAGGATATTCCAATGCCCGATAACTTTTTTGAAAATTTGGAAGAGCTGATTGAGCGCTCGATGATTGTAGTAGCTATTGACAAGAAACTATCATATGTGGCTGATCAAGTGTCTGACATGGAAAGGGCAGTTGAATTTTCTTCGAATAAGACAGGCGATTTTGTTAAGAAGATGTTGGAAATTACAAATAGAATTGAGGCAGTATAAAGAAAGAATGGACAGCTTGTTCAGAATATCCGGGAGTTGGAAACGCGTATGTCTTCGCTAAGTATTACAAATAGAAGAAGCTAACCAGTACGGTCACAAACATAATGTTATCAATATCAGTATGTACTGATAGATAACATACTATCAGTACATTACCACAGGAGGGTGCGTTATCTCCTCTTTCCCCAGGAGGGTGTTCCTGGGGAAAGAGGAGAAAACGCTATAAACGTAATAAATAAACTAGCAGCAGCTCTAAATTAGACGATTGCTGTTAACACGTACGAGCAGGCGGTGCACCGTGTGCTACCGTGGCCGAGGCTTATCGTGGTGCAGTTCACCAATTGACAGAAACGTGATATTGTTCTCAAGTAGTCTAGAAAGGAAAGTCCTCAGAGAGTGGATATCGTCCCCGGAGTGCCGACGACAGATGTTTGTGTCAATGAAAATTTAACGCCTTTCTACAAAAGATTATTTTATGAGGTGAAACAGATTAAAATTGAGAATCCTTACCAGTATTTATGGATATCCAATTCCTCTAAAAATATTTATGACAAAAAGTCAGGACGATAAACCTGTGAGAATAGGGGGTTTAGTGGATTTGGGCAGGCTTTAACTCGATTATGAAGAACAGGACTAAACTTGATCGTGGTGCATGATACGGAACAGTGGCCAACATTTCCCACCTTAGACCAGAACATCAGGAGCCTGCGTAAACATTACGATGACTTTGTTATCTACAAAGTTGTTCTGACCTAGTCAGATAATTGTCCTATCAGGGGTTTGGATATATGATAATGAGGTAAATAAATATTTTATATATATATATATATATATATATATAATTTATTTAATATTTTATTCCCGGTTATCGAATATTTCTACAATCTTGACCCTCAAATCAATCTGGAGGTTTTGTGGTTTATATTTATAACTGTATTTGTGTATGTTCTTTTATTAAAACATACATAAATAATTAAACTAGACATGAATTTACTTTGTATTTCTGTTAATTTAAAATTTAAATTATATGGTATATATAATGTGTCAAGGACTAGATATAGGTTTAAGAATTTTAAATATAATTTAGAGAATGTTATTTTAAAGAATAGTGGAAATGTATTAATAATAATAATTGATTTGAACATTGACACGCTCTGTAGATATCTGAATGAGGCACAAAATAAATATCGAAACAGAACTGGTGTACAGTACTATTGAGGATATTTTTACTGTTGATGAATATTTAAATACATTCTATGATCTATATGGGTTGTGTTTAAGGCAGGCCACGTTTTTAAAAACTAATAAAAGTTACAGAGTCTTTAATAAGCAAAGTAATTTCAAGAATTTAATGTACAAATCTGTAAAAAATACAAAAAAATGACATGGAGCTTTTTGCAAAGCGCGCCAAATTCCAATATTATTGTCAAAAAATAGAAGCTGTTAGAGGCATAGTAAATAATTTTGGCGCATAATTCGATCAGTGATCCACGAGCAGTGGTGACATCTCACTCATGTCACGGTTGGAGATATCGTATATCAAGTAGATGGGGAATTTTTATAGTTATTCCACAGAAACTAATCGAATGTGAATTTGGTCAAGATGTTTTTCAACTCCCGGAGGTATTAAATGTAAACTGGATATTTGTTATGAGCCAATTATCTGTTCTTGATATGGTTAAAATTATATCAGGCAAAATAACAAAAAAGATTACTGGTGTTGATGGTATGACTATATGTACGGTAAAGAATAATTTG
Organism: Homalodisca vitripennis; assembly: GCF_021130785.1. Lineage (NCBI taxonomy): Eukaryota > Metazoa > Arthropoda > Insecta > Hemiptera > Cicadellidae > Homalodisca > Homalodisca vitripennis. The sequence goes on from NC_060208.1 coordinate 368,620, forward strand.
AGGTATTTAGCATCTCCTACAATGCATGTTTAAATTTTGTCTGCCAGCTGTGGCATATTCCCAACTAAATTAAAATTATGCCACTCTGTTGCCGGTTCCTGGTTGCACAAATTTTAGTGACGTATTTGTTGTTTTAAAGGTCTCTTGACACTGATAATTAAAGATGTGTTTCCTACGTATCTTAATGCAAATGGACAGGATATTGAAACATCTACACAAAACAGTTTTGTTCTTCCGTTATTAAGCAACTTATGAACCTCCAAATTTTACCTACAGTAAGTAGTTGAGGACCTATAATTTATTTTATTGCTGTGTATGTCAGTAAAGAACAATTTAACATTACCAATATTGTAAAACAGTTCTTTTTAACTTGTTTTTATAAACATAAACATTATTAATAAATACAATTATAATGAATATTTTTCCAATTAGTTTCAAACTGACAATGGTGGTAACTCGTGCAAAGTTAGCTTGTGAAAATTTGGAAAGTGTATTAAATACTACAAACAATCTTGATGACATCTCTGCAAACATTATCTCCGAACTCTGCCTAAATTGGAAAAAATGCAAGCTAATTGTCCAGACCCTAGACTGCAGGAATTGGAAAAGGGTGTCTCCCAACTTATTAAAAAACTTGACGAAACTTCGAGCATTATCTCACATCTCGAGTCTTAGGTTGAAACTGGCAAATCAGACATTTTATCTCTCGAAAATAAACTGTTGGAGGTGAAAGGTAATAGTCGAGCTGCAATGAACGACTCTTTACACGCCCAAGATGTCATCACTGAAGAAAGAGACTCTATTTTAAAAGATAATATGTTATTGAAAAATAGTTTAAATTCATGTAAAGGTACTTTAAATAAAATTATAGAGGAAAATCATTCTATCCAATCTCTAATTATGGAGAAAAATGCCACGGCTGATGCTTTTATTCAGAAATTAAATATTTGTGAACAAGAGAATTTAGAGTTAAATGAGAAGGTAGTTAAGTTAAGAGCGCAGCTTAATAATGCTAATGACTCTGTATGGAAAGCTGGGCGTTGGCTGGATGACAAGATTCTGGATTCTTATTTTGATGCGTTTAATGACAGCAATAAGGCAACAGCCTTGTTTTAGGTCCCTCTGTAACACAAATTATTAACCATGGTAGCCCTGATGTTGTAAAGCAACAACTGAAAGATCTTTCTTTTTACTCATTTGACTTTGCTTTTCTTTGTATAAATAATAATGGAGCGGAACTCAAGTCTGACAATGGCACTCATTGGAGTTTACTTTTTATTGATATTAATGCTAAGTCTGGTAACTGTCTTGACTCTCTTTCAAACACTTATTTGGGCATTGCCAAAAAGATTTTTGTACATAAATTGAATTTTGAAGAAAACATGTTTTTTGTAACTAAATGTAGTCAACAGAGCAAAGATTTTGAATGTGATATACATGTCCTTGTGAATACCAAGCTTGTCTATGACGGATATTGTAGTGTTGTTAGGATAAGTAACACTTCTTTCAATGATTGGTGTATTTCTTCTCACATATTTGTGCCTCACCCAAGTGGTGTAAATGTAAATAGTAATAAGGGGACCTCCTCTGACATTCCTGTGGTAGGTCTGGAACGAAATGAGGCTGTAAACTGTAGCTCAGTTGAAAGCATTAGTAATAGTAAATGTGACTCTGTAATGGGCAAAACAAAGGTTAAGGATAATTTTTGGACAAGGGTGAGTCCCAATCATAGCAAACAACTAAAGTCCAATAGAATACAAGCTCAAATAAAATCTAGTTTTGTCCAAAAAAATCCGTATGATGTATTGTTAGGTTCTGGTGACCGGGAGGAAGTAAACTCTGGCGTAGTTGGTGTAATAAGAAATGTATCTGGTAAATGGTATGTTAAACGGAAGAGAAATACCAAAAATAATAAGTATAGAAAGTCATCCAAAGGTAATTTTACCTCAGTTACACAAGATGCTAAACATAAGCCTAGTTGTATTAATATGAAATGTTGCAGTAATGTTACTGAGGTAGTTGCAAGTAGTAGTAGGGCTGACTTGGGGGTCTGTTGTACTTCTGGAGAGGCCGGCTCTGATTCATTCTCAATTGGGTGTCTATCATCCGCGGGGGTGTTGGTGATTGGGGACTCTTTGTTGAGGTACGCGGGTGCCCCTTGTGCTGAGAATGGGGCAACCGTTGATGTCTGTCCCGGAGCAAAAATAGTACATATTAAGCAAAAGCTTTCGGGGTATGTGGCTTCCCAGCCGAAGCTTATCTTCATTCATGCTGGGACAAATAATCTGGTAAATGGGTACAATGGGGGTGCTGGATATAATGGTGGATGGGGAAAGAAGGCTGCTCTCCACAGCATGGCTGATCTGCTGAGTGTTGCTAAGGGTCAGTTCCCTGAATCTAGGATCATCTTGAGTGGAGTCCTGAAGCGAGGAGACATCAGCAACTCATCCATTTATCTTTTTAACGAGCAATTAGATCTCATGTGCAATAACTTCGGTGTGGTTTTTGTTTACGCCAATGACTCAATAAAAAGATATCACTTGGCTCGTGATGGTCGTCATCTTAACAGAACGGGGAACCATCTTCTCGGCAACTTTATTTTCTCTCATATTCAGGAGGGAGTGGATGTAGTGCCTCCGGTGGTTAGCTCTGTACCTCTTCCTCTAGCGCCTACTTCTTCGGAGACCGCAGCCTTGGACGGTCATCCCTCTTTGAATGTTTTGCCTTCAGTGGCCAGCTCTGTACAACCACCTTTATCTCCCACCTTGTCGGGAAACGCCGTCATAGGCCGCAATCTCTCTGCAGATTAGCCCATGTGAACATTCGTTCAATTAACACGGGGTTCGGTGAGCTCTGCTCTGTGGTTGAGGATTTTAACTTTGATTTCCTGGGTATCTCAGAAACCTGGCTTACTCCTGATATGTCTTCGGATTGTTACAGTTTGAAGGGCTATTCATTTTGGCGTTTTGATAGGACGTGCGGCCCTGGCTTGCCTTCAAATGGCGGCGGTGTCGCCGTCTACTTCAGGGAAAGATTCGATATGAAGCGGATCTATCTTGATCATATTGATGGCCGGCTGGAATACATATGCGTGTTGGGAAAAGTTCAGGGATTACGCTTGTGTGTCTGTGTTGTCTACAAGCCTCCGAATATCCCTTACTCATGCTTTGCTTCTCTGTTCCACGCCCTCTTCATTGACATGCTCTCTCAAGTTGATGAGGTGATTTTGATGGGCGACTTTAATGTTGATCTTCTTGGGAACAATAAGCCGGAGTTCAAATATTTCAGGAATCTCTTGGCATCGATGAACCTTGCTCAGATCGTCAATGAGCCAACCCGCGAAACAGACAATACCGCAGCCTTGATTGATCATATCAACGTTAGGAATTCCCTGAGCAACATGACTGTTGGTGTGGTTGACACGTCTAAGATCTTGGATGGTCGAGGCAAGCGTATCACTGACCACAAGTTGGTTTTCTGTGACTGCCCTTGCAAGACTAAGGAAAGGATGAAGGAAAAGTTCATTTCCTACAGAGAACTGTCAAAAGTGGATCTGCAAATGTTTTCCTCAGAGCTTTCCTCCATTGAATGGCATGGGATTGAACTTCAGAGTGATGTTGACGATGCTGTGGATATGTTAACCGCGGGAATTATGCAGGTATTTGATGCATGTGCTCCATTGGTAAAAAAGCGTGTGACCAAAAGGAAGGCGCCTTGGCGAAATTCAGAAATAATGCTTTTGACATGCACAAAAAACCAATTAAAAAAAGATTTACTTTGTCGTAATGATGCACGTGCGAAAGCGGCATATTCTAGCGCACGCAATAAACTTAATTACGCCGTTAGAAAGGCGAAAAAAAGATTATTTTGCGGCAAAGTTAAAGTGCAGTGACTCAAAATCTTTCTGGGCAACCTTGCGCGCAGGAGATCTAAAGGTGGGCACTGCTGGCGGTTCTATATCGGTTAATATTTCCCCGGATGAAATTAACCGCTACTTTGCTGGCTTGGGTGGCGATAACAGTGTGAACCCGGAAAGGCTCGGTTTTTATAAGCACGTTACTTGCGAAAAGGTTCAAGATAAATTTCAGTTTCGGCAGGTGAGTGAGAGTGAGGTAAAAACATTATCAACAGTATCTCCACAGCGGCTTTTGGCATTGACGGAATTTCAATCATCATGGTCAGAGCAGTTAGTCCTTTCTGTATCGGGGCTATCACCCATATCATTAATCTCTCTCTCTCCTCTGGCCGATTCCCCTCTGGATGGAAAAAAAGCCTGGTCATCCCTCTTCCCAAAAATAGTAATCCTACTAGTGTGTCCGAGCTTAGGCTTTTTGCCAGTTCTGTCTAAGGTATTGGAAAGAATTGTGACAAATCAGTTGGTTTCCTTCCTGGAGTGCAGCGGTGTTTTGCCCGATAGTCAGTCTGGTTTCAGGAAGGATTTCAGTACGACATCTGCTCTACTAAGTTTGACAAGCCAACTGTTTTCCGCCAGGGATAAGAATTTATGTAGTAGTTTAGCTGCTCTTGATTTCTCACATGCATTCGATTCAGTGAATTTTGATATGTTTTTGGCTAAGCTGCATTACTACGGTTTTGATCAGGTTTCAACAATGTGGTTTCGCTCTTATCTGATCGACAGAACCCAGGTAACCAGGGTGAATGATCGTCTTTCAGGGATTGCTCTCAAGGAGTCAGGGGTTCCTCAGGGTAGCTGCTTAGGTCCTATTATGTTTCTATTGTATACTGCGGATCTTAATCTTGAGTTATCATTTTGTTCCCTTTACTCCTACGCTGATGACACTCAGCTTGTGTTGTCATATCCTCCATTACAGTCTTCCTTGGCAATGCAGCAGATTGATGCTGATTTGTCGAGGGTCAGGCTCTGGGCTGACGATCACGGGCTTCAGTTGAATCCAAGAAAGTGTTCACTTGTTAATTTTTACCCCTTTTCAAATGCAGTCTTTCTTGGTAATGGACCCTTGGGAGTTTCCTTGGGAGGTGTTCCTTTGCAGGTTTCAGACACAGTAAAAATCCTTGGCGTTACTTTTGACAAGCAGTTAACCTTCTTGAACCATGTTCAAAATATCAATCGTGGTGTAATGAATAGGTTAAGAGTGTTGTTTAGGTTTAAGGGGTTGCTCCAGGAGGAAGTGAAACTGAAGATTGTCAAAGCTGTGGTTTTCCCAGTTATTGTTTATGCTCTTCCTGTATTTGGGGGAAGATTGACCCTTGAGGGTGCGGTCCTGATTGATAGGTTACAGAACTCTGCTGTAAGATTTGTGTACGGCCTGAGAAAATTTGATCACGTTAGCCAGTATCGCCGTACAGCAAGGATCCTCCCGATAAAGTACATTTTCAAACTCCAGGTGGCTTGCCTTGTTCACAAGGTGTTGCTGACGGGAAACCCCTCTTACCTCAGGGGGATGCTACAGACCCGGGCTGAGATTAGGGACTGTCACACTCGGCAGGACGCCATGCTGGAGGTGCCCAGGGTCAGGCTGGAGATGGGGAGGAATGGATTTCAATAATTTGGCCCCCAGATATACAACAGTGTCCCTCACAGTCTAAAGGCTTATGGATATTCCTCGTTTAAGGACAATCTGAAACTGGCTTTGGAGGAGGAGTGTTTCACCTCTAAATAGCTGTGTAATGTATTAGATTAGTTTAAGGATGATGATATAGATTTGTATGTGCCTTGATTTAAAATGTATGACTTCAGTTATTTTGAAAAACAACAATGTAATGTTGAAAATCGCTGCAAATAAAGACGTTATTATTATTATTTTTATTATTATTATTATTACTTTTGGTCGATTTAACCCTGCCAGTATAACCCAGGTACAGTTTAATCAGTGAGTACAGACTTGTTTATAGAGCCAAATTTTCGACAAAGGGCTAAGGTATCCAACTAAAATCGGTGTAAAAAAATATACAGTAATGTTTCATTACGACTGCTTCATCAAAATGCCCAATTAGCAACTAAGAAAATGGAAGAACTTCAACTTATGGGTGAAGACCTAACAATATATGTTCTCGTTGTAACCGAAAAAACACGTAAAAGCAAAGATATTGGTCTGTAGAAAATTCAAAATTATAAATTGGCAAACGCATACTGCAGACAGGTCTCTAAGCAAGGCGGTGTTGCAATATTCTTAAACAAAATTGTATCTTCACAAACATTACAGTCAAAAAACGTCTGAAAAAACATCAAAACCATCGAGGACCAACTTGAAACAAACAAATCAAAGTTATTCGTCGTAAGAATATACAGGTATCCTGGAGGAAATGAAGACATTCTCTTTTCTAATTTGGAAGAGTAGACCTCCCCGGAGTATAGCTCTAACATGGGCTCTTATGGAGTTATTCTGGACCAATAGGAGAGCAGAAAAGGCGGCTAGGCCACTCCCACAGCCCCCCGCCACGCCCCCTCCGACGCCCCCTCCCACGCCCCCTCCCAAGACCCCCCTTCCACCCTACGAGAGCGATAGCGGTGCCCATGGCGCGGTTTGGCAGGAACCAAAAAAATGGGCGGGAACCATAAAACATGGGTGGGAATATCAAATAAATAAAACGACTGGATAAATTTTACCGTTTACTACAAGAGCTATAACAGTAAGTCGTCAGCTGTACAACCTGAGCACTTAATCAGTAATCTAGGCCAGACGCATCAGGCTCGAGCGCACCACATCCGCGAAGGCCAACCGCTTGGCGAGATTATTTCGACCACTTCTGAAATCCGAGATATTTGAAAAAAACAACTACGTTTCTGAAAAAACCATACATGTATTTATTCAAAAACTACACTAAGAAAAAAAACAACAACTGCCTCCCGTGGATAACCACCCGACAGAGTGGAAAACGGAAGAGCCTATGGGCACATTGTGCACACAGCGTGTGTCCACAAGGCCTCCGCCATCTGTCCATACAAACGGAACACCGGACGTGCTGAGACGGGGGCGATGGTTCTGATTCCTCAGGGGGGCCGATGTCGACGAACGCACTTCCCTTTAAAGTGCGTACGCTATAAGGAGGATCTGGTCACTGGGCGTTTCGTCGAGAAGGTGGTCGATGAGCCAGAGCATATCCCTAAGCTCGACTCTCAGGACGGATAGCGATACCATGGCCCCCACGTTGCACTTCACGGGAGTATGCATCTGCAAACAAAAATTGTTGTAGCTCGTCTCTCGTTGGGACAATACGATGAGTACATTACCCAAAACCATACACACGAAAATAAAATACCTGAAGGACAGTGGTCCAGTATTAGTTCCCGTATCCTCTCCCGTGATACATCCAACTTTGGCTCAGCAGTCGGAAGCAAATAAGCCTCTGACAATGTCATTACTACTACTACTACTACTATTATAACGGTAGACACGTGCCCGTCCAGAAGTGCAGGGTCGATCCGCTGAAGAACAGAGTCTGACCGGAGCGAGAGTCACGACGTAGGATGCACAGCTGGAGGACCGGGTCGGGGTAGACGTGCCTGAGGGGGACTGTGCCGGGGTGATAGTGATCCTCAGAGTCCGGGGTTGAGGAATCAGCATGAGCTGTAAGGGGAGTATGTGGGTCACGGGTGGTGGCAGTGGGGGTGGTGGAAGCCCCATGAGAGCCGCCTCCAACAAGGGCCAGGGTCCAAACAGAACCTCCTCAACCGCACCGTCCCGCAGGGTGTCGTTGGCCATTGCCGCTTCCTAATGCAAGCGTAACGAGACGGGTTCGTTTCTAAAGTTGATTAAATCAACGTTTTGGTCTCTGAGAGATACCTCTATATTGTTCGCTCTGCGAATATTCACCGGTAAATAGAAGACAGTGCTCGGCTTCTCGACTATTTTATATCCAGGATCTATTTCAGGGTAAAACCCGTGTGCAACACGTGTCCTTCTATACCGTTTTGAAAGGAACCGCGGCCAATGTTGCATTCGACACGTATCGGGTTTACACTGACTGGCAGATCGGACGTGTGGGTCTTATGAGGCTCCTTAGCGGTGAACCCAGTACAGATTCTATTGAATTGGGCTATTCAAAATGTATTGCTTTACTGCACGAGATTTTGGACATTAGCGTGTTATTGTTTGCCTTAAGACTGAACGTCACACCTCCGTCAATGTGCGACTTGATATATTCTTCTATGTTTTCAATTTCATACTACCCTTCTTCTATTACTATTTCTTTGCCGACTCCGTAGGGTAACCTGTCATTCAGACCTTTTTCAATGTTTGGTATCGTATAGTATGTGGAGAGGTCAATTAGACCAATCTCGTACTCTCCATCGCTTAAAAACCATGGGTGGAAAGACCTCACAATATACGTGCCCAGCCGCACCGCTAAGTGAAAACATTACGGGCTAGAAACTTTAAACACAAGTGACAGCATACTACTAAGTTTTCAGACTGTTTACGTTCATAGTTATACTGTACGCTCACCCCTGATCCAAAGTAAGACACAAGTTCTACGAGAGGTCTGAGATTACTAAATCTGTTAAAGTAGTAGACTTTGTTTCCGAGTTTTTTATAAAAGACCCAGTGCTTACCTTCACCGCGAGAACTTTCCAGATTCATTATAGCCGACTCGTACTCCCGTGAAGTCTTGGGCATCGCGTTCCTCATATAGACACCTCGAAAGTTTGGAACATTGAGTAACCTCGCATAACGGATCAATTCGTGATTTGTTAGAGAATTTATCGGTATCTAGATTATTTTTTTTACATCATCTCGTCTTTTTCCTTAAGACACCACCCCCACCACCTATTTTTGGGTACTGCTTCAGGTAAAGACCTCTATCCTTCGACTTACCCCGGTTGGTCCTTTGCTTTTTCTTTCTCCTCCCACCCCAAAGCTTTCATGGCTGTTGTTACAGCTAATTCTGCAGCACGTTCCCCTACACTTGCGTCTCCCGACTTCGCTCTCTCCCAAGCTTTTCCTCCAATTCCTTGTCGGCCTCTCGCCGGTATTCTAAATCCGAATATTTCGAGTACGATATATCGTGGACCTTTTAGGAACGATCAAGAGAGTTAGGACTAAAGAGAGCAATCACCTTTAACTAATCTCCGTTCGAAAAAAGTTCCGAGCCCGCAATACTGATATTCGCGGGGAAGGTGTAATTCAACGGGTAACGCGTCAATCGCACGATTTATTACGGTACATACAGCGGGTAGTGCGTTTTTGAGAACACTGGTCACTAGGCCTCTTCCCTCCTTTCAATCTGTTCGATTTAGGCTTGTTTGTCCCCATTTATGTAGCGTATCACATTGAACAACTGTTAGAGTAGTGATTTACGCAGGCAGGTAATCTGCAATACGTCGAAGATGTCTGCCTTAGATTTAGTGACAGTACCGGTAAACTCGTCAAACTCCAACACGTAACTGTCTTTTATAAAATAAATACGACCGTTTATATAAAACTGAAATCCCCCTTCATGGACCCCGGAACACCAGAGAGCACGCTTGAAGTCATACCCAACATGGTGCCTGTGAGTTTGCATTCGTTCAGCTCCACAACATACTTGTCATCGGTGAAAACATACGTCTTACCCATATTACTGTTTAGGGCCGCGTTAACTTTATTGATTCTTCCGTGTACGAGTCTACTAATTTGTTTGTGATTAGTCAATATAAGTGACGAGTACTCTATAATGTTTTGCCCACAATCATCACCACATACCCGTTCGGTCTCTAGTACACGGCCGAAACATTAGTAAAGTCTGTCGGTAAAAATGTTAACCACTCTGTAATTATCAGAGGATTGGTAAACACTTCACGCGTCCTATGCTCCTCGTTCAAACTAAGGATCCAAACGTACCTACCGTAAAAGGCGCACAGTCTGTTTCTCACCACTAAGATTGTGCGCTAAGTGTTGATTCTATGTCTTAGGGTACAAACGTTTAACTCTGTAGGCGTGACCACTACTGGTATAATGGTAGTCTTCGTCGTCGTAGTGGTCGTTTTAGTGGATATTGTAGTAGATGATGTGCTGGAGATGGAGGTGGAGAGGGAACGGGCTGGTGGCTCGTACAAAACCTGAATTGCAAGCTTATCTTCTCTGTCCATAACAAATTCGTACAAGTTGTTGATACCTGACGGTGAATAATAGGTTGGAAACATTACTGAAGTTATAACGGACGAGTGCTGTAGACCGAGTGCGTGACCTATTTCATGGACCATGGTTATAAAGAACGATGTCTTACCCGGTGTGGGTTCATTCATTGTAAAGTCCCAGTCCTCTTCGAAATCAATGTGTAAATCTGATTGATTCATCCACGATCGAGGGAGAAAGACGTGAGCAAGAATGCTGCCTGGACCGTCAAAATCGTAAGCGCAAGTGCCTTTAAAGTAGTACGCCACATGTCTTCTTGCCGATATCACCACCGTTATAGTGGAATACCTGTAACTTCTGCGGAACACAAGTGCAGAGTGTTTGGAATACAAAGAGAAGGCTCTTTCAACGATATTAGCGTATTGAGAACCTGTACCGATCATGTTCCACGTGAGTCGTGTCGTGTTCCATTTGAATTGGGGATTCTGTCGCCAGTGAGTTGGTACTACTAATACTGCTGCTACCGAAGGAAACGTACTTTTCTAAATAAGTCAAGGTCTTGGCCAATTCACAGAAATAGCGTCAGCCATTGCAGCAGGATCTGCCATATTAGTAATTCTACATCCACATGCGTTCCAATTGTCCTCTAATTTCCCTATAGTGTTAGTCCTGAGGTACTTGAGGTTCACAGCTTCATCCTCGTACAAAGGGTCGTCGATTCCACTAAGACGTTTAACCCCAATGATCGTCTTTCATTTTGGTAGAAGGGCATCTACATATCGTTTACTCGTTGCGTTCGTGGGGTCGAACGCAATTTTAAATTCTTGTCCAAGCACCGCAGGTTTACAGCGTCTAGACTTTGTAGGGTATCCCCCACAGAGGAGTTTTTATGTCGTAATTACCGTCGGTTGTTGTGCTAAAACCGAGCCCATGAGGGCCTCTTTTGCCGGTCTCTGGGCCGGTTTTGTCTTAGAATTTATACCAGAGCTCTGTATCTGGCGTTACCACTGCCGATTATGAGGTTTCGCTCCTTCAGCTCTTCTACGATGTTAATAATCTCGTTTTATGCTCCGTATTACCGGCCTCAGCAGAACTTACTACGCTTTAACACAATTCATTCGGATCGTCATAGTACACTGGGTTAGGATGATAGTTTCTTGAAACCCTTACCATTGTGTTTTGGGAAATAGCTTTGAAATGACGAAATCGTATTTTGGGGAGGTGTTACGGTTTATGTTGCTTTTATAATTGTAACCTCTTTTGTGAGCCTGTGTCTGCATTATATCCTTGTAAGCATCCACATTGCTTTCATCGTACTCTTCCTTGAGTGGTGCACGTTTGAAGAGCAATTAAAAAAGGCTTTTTGTCAAATCAAAAAAACACACAAACATCGGGAGGCTTGTTGTTGTTGTTGTTCATCTATGACTATACTGCCGTTGTTATCGAAACTTAACGGTTTGTTCCCGATCATTAGTGTACTGTTTTCGTAGCGCGGACCGTATATGGAATCGATCTTTCTATTACTAAGAATGTTCTTCATTAGTGCCTTCATGTACTTGACAGTCAGCGTGTTCTGGAATGAATTTTCAACCCACGGTGAGACCTCTTGCTAACCTTCAGCCGTGGAGAGGGCTGTGCTAACATCAGGTACCGTGGATTCCAGCACTTGATTGTACAAAGCAGGTACTGTCAGAGAAACCGTTACGGATGGAGAAAACTTGATTGGTTAATTTTTATTCCGTCTTCGTTATTTCTTTTTTTGGTTCATCTTAAATATCGGGGTCTTTGGTTTTATTTCGCAGTTCCGAGAGAAGGGGTTTTTACTGTTTTTCCAGACAGACATCGGAGGACAGGTTTCCTTGTTTGAACTCCTTATACTTTCGTTCAATAGCTTTTCTCAATTTAGATATCTCCATTATTATTATTATCTGTGGATTGTCGCCTCCTGATCGTTGAACTCTTATATACACTCACTTTTTCACGGTAGATTAACTTGTCTGAAAAACATTGCTCGTATTTTGTATTTTCGAAGGTAGTGAATGAGATCGGCATACTTCCGTACCCAGCTTCCTGAAGTATGCCGATCTCGGTTTCTGTACTCGTGCCCGTGTATTGAAATTTCTGAACACAAAGGTTCTCTTCCAGCCGTCCATCGACTGGGGGATCTCTGCCACTGTATACTTGTCTTCTTATCAATAAATTCTTTTAACTGCGCTATGGGGTTTTTTACTAGAGTAAAAAACCCCACATACACCGGGTAGACCCGCCCCGGTAGACCGTGTATGTGAATTAGGTAATAGTTGAGTAGCCAAAACTCACTCGGATTAGCTCCTGTGAACCGCCTCCACGCCTGAAACTGCTTACGGTTTGTAATGTTATACACTCCGTCACGCAGACTTATTCCTAATCGATCGCAGTACATGGGCACTGTTGGTAAAGCCGCCTTGAGAAATTTAGAAACAAAGAGAGTCTGATACAGATTGTTTACGCCCGCAAACTATTTGTTACTCTCGCCTCTAGAGGGACCGGACCGTACGCTACGTTGTAGCTGATATCACTGTAACACTTTGATGCCAGTACGTGTCTGTAGATCGCCATGGGCTTCCTAATTGGTATTGTTCGCTCCGTAAGGATAATGCAACGTGAAGTGTGAGGAGTCTTACAGCTGTACTCGAGCATCTTCATGCAGACTTGAGCAAAGTTGATACTGCCGTGTGTGTTTCTCAATAGTACAAGCTTTCCGTATTGATCTGGGAAGGGTCTGAATCTGGACAACAGATTTTGCGGGTCCCACACCGTACACTTTAAGATGTCTCCGTGATACACGACGATTTCAAGTGGTACGCCTTTCTCTTGGCTCTTTTTCAAAAACTCTATCCAAGTATCGCGGTTACAGAACCGTTCGCTAGCCGAAATAATTAACAGTACTAAGGGAGGTATGGTAGCGTTGTAGTTCCCTTGGCGTTTGTGTCTCCAACACCTTCTATTAAACAGGAAATCGTGGAGTGGACGTCTGTCTGCTACAGTAGTTACCGCAAAACTTCCCCTTGTCACGATAGTACCAGGTTTTAGTTGACCTTGCAGGGTCTCTTGGTCGAAAATCCTCTAATGTTGTTTGTTATAGGCGTAGACCTTCACTATTATAGATCTTGAACGAAACTGTCGAGGCCTACGCGGAACGTTCCTTAATCAATGTCATCGTCCTTGCTTATGACTATAAAACCGTGTCTGTCCTTCCAGGCCATGCTGCACAACCGCTTGAATTTTTCTAAGTCCATATCGGTATTTACGTGATCGCCATAGGCGTAACGCAAGTTTATGTCGTCTTGTTTAAACAGTACTATCAAGTTGGCATTGTCCCTAAAAAGCTGATTAGGTATTTGCGTGTACGTTTGCCTGAGTTAAAATTTGTCTACTTTCTTGTGTCTGCCCATAGTGAAGTAGTTGCGGATGTTATCGTGTTTTTCACAAGCTATATCGTCAAAAATCATTACAGAGTTTTCTTGGCCTCGTTCGTCTTAATGGCCATAGTGTTATCGTCAAAGGCAAAATACCCGACTTCTTTCGGCATTACCTTTGACAGTAGTTTGAACGTTGGCTGATACAGAGACTTTGAAAAAACGTACACATTCTCGAACCTTAATCCGTTTGGGTTTATAAGCAGATTGAATAGTACATTTTTTTACCACAGTTTGAGGGGCCCATAATCAGACCTCTTACAGTGTCAGGTAAAAGCGGACTGTTTTTGTTTTTGCGGCCTAATCCGCTACCTACAAATTCGTCCATATTGCAGACTTTAAACTGTATATCTTGCTGTATGACCTTCATTTTGGTATTGATGTTTCCGAGGCACTGCATCACCTTTAATATTTTACTGTGTTAGGAGTGAATAATGTCTTTGGAGTTTACCCAGATATCGTGAGTATGGTTAAGGCCACGCCATCACACCAAGGCCTTGGAGCCTTTCCACCTAAGAACTTTATCGACGAGAGAGACGTTTCCTGTTGTGGTTCTTGTCAGTTCCTGCTTATAGAAACCGCCTTGCAAAATGTTGCCTCGTATGTCTTGTAAAATATACGTTACGGGTTTTGTAGGTTTTATTGCGAAGATTGTAAACGTCTCGTTTGACCAGTTGGGTAAATAACCTTTTTAAAAACTTAGTGTTTGTCCCTAACCTACAATTCACATTGAATTTCGGTTTTGTCGGCTTGATGGCTCTATTTTTGTTCATTCGGTCGAGAATTTGTTTTACATGTTTTTGGCTAGCATTGTTTGGTTTTATACCAGTCGTCCTGTGTAATGGTACTGTTGTACTCTTTAACTATAATCAATAAGATACTTAACCAATCGTAGCTGCCACGTGCCGTAAACCTTTTATACATTTTTTCTTTAAGAGTTCTGTTTAGTTTTTCTACAATGTAACTTTTCAAATGTGATTGAGTGGAGTTCAGATTAATTTTGTATTTCCTTATGAGTTTGTTAACGTGAGTATTGTACCTTTCTTTACCTTGGTCCGTTTCAAAGTTTTTTATCTTACGTTTAGCTAGTATGGGCTCTAGTGCGGCTGCGACCTCTGCACCGGTTTTGTTCTTTAAGAGGATGGCAAATGCGAATTTTTAGAAACTGTTGAGCACCGTTAATATATACTTGTATCCTTTTTTCACTCTTGCGTGAGGAATTATCTCTAAAACTTCGGGCTGATAGAGATCGTTAAGCAGTTCTTCTCGTTTTGAAATGGTCCTTAAGTGGTAATTTAAGTGTATTTATACATGTCTAAGTGGTGTGGTTTTAGAAACATCCATGTCAGGCACCCGAGTGTCTGACGCCCAGGTTAAACGTTATTGGGTTTGGAAGTCCGTCAAGAAGTGACTGGTTGACACTCCGTGACCCAATAATGTCCCATCCCTTATTTCTTAAACATTGAACACACACACTCACATATTTATGGCCCCAGGATTGTTAGGAGTTTCCGTCCTTAGAGGCTTGATCCGTACCGAACCGTTCGAGGGCCTAGTCTTGTTCATCTCCATGCCCAAAGCCAACCCCTTACTGAGCCCCCACATTCATACATACAAATTTATACGGGGACGGTTCATACGTGAGACGCAGAGTACCCGGAAAATGGAACATGAATATTTCAGTTTCATTTTCGGCCAGTTTACTTTTTGAATGTGAATCTGAGTGTTTACGTTGCAGTATTCGGCTCCGCTAAGTTTGTGCCAACAATTTACACAATATATATTGTCTCGTTCCAAACGGTAAGAAAGCGAAAGAGAGATAGAAGTTTTGTAATGTTTCCTTGATATAGAACCCGATAAGCTTTTATTATTTCCGGGTGAAGTTCGATTTTATTTACGAATGAAAAGAAATTTAGTTGCAACAAGTCTAACATATCGAAGCACTCTGTGTACTTACTAATGCCCAGGTCAGTCAGAGAGGGGACCCCCGTTACGATTTTACGCGTATTGATGTCAACTACCACGTGTTAAAACGGTTCTCGATAGCGTCTACAGGATCTATGTGCACATTTACTAAAACCTTCCGGTCGAGCACTATAGCAATATTTACTGACAACTGCCGCTTTTATACAGAAGCAACAACGAATTTTGTTGTTATATACCGCCAATTTCTTTTTGGGTCACAATATTATTAAATGCAGGGAACCCGTTTTAAGTGAGAAATAGGTGTTCAGAACAGTATCATCCCAACATTTCTTACAATACCGGTTGTCACCTTGATCGCAGATCTCCGTCACTACACGTATGCAGTTAATTGCATGCACATTCTATAGGAGGTTAAAAATAAGCACTGGCATTATTTTATCAACCATATCGTACTTTCCATCATAGAACACGCAGTACCTCGCAGCACACCGGTCCATAAGTGAAGGTATCTGAGCCATCTGTACTGTTTGACGCTAGTTTTGAGTTATAGCGTGTTTTTGTTGTTGTCTGGATTCATTTATTGATCTATTTTATCCTGTTTTAACTATGTGTAACTGTGATTTTATATTTGACTTAAGATGTATTAAATCTGTTTATTTTAAAATGTTTGAGATATTTTAAGAATTTTAAAGTTTGTTAAGTTTAAGTTTAGTTTTAGTACTGTTGTAAGTAAAATATATACCGGGTGAGTTTTTTAAAGTGACCCAATAGCTAACTTTTTAATTACACACTTAGCACCACACTTTAAATTTGGAACTTGCTCAATTTTAAGTTTTGAAGATGGCTGCCATATTCCAATATGGTGGCCAACTTTAAAATCTTTTATGGAACACCCTGTATTTTATGTTGGTTTTAGGTTCTACTCTAAAAAATAAGACATTTTTGCTATTGAGAGTTTTCAATATCTCTAATGGTTCATGAGCTACGTGGACTAGAGGTTTTCATCATCAGTGACATGAACACTTAGAGCAGGTTTTATCAATGTTAGTTTTACTTGTTGTTAGTGTTTTGTTATGTGTGTAGTTTGTATGTGTTTTGATATTAGACATATTTTACGCAGAGCATTAATCATTTTGCTTTGATATTCTTTTAAAGCTGACGATTAGAACCTCGCCATTGATTTCTTGTAAGGTGTTCACTTGGACCCCTGGAATTGGTAATAGTGAGTAAAGTGCATCGGGTTCTCTGATCATTGAAATGTTAGTCTTATTCTCTCGTTGGCAGAATTTTCTCCAGAATGAATTGAGCATCAATTTGGCTAGGGCGTAAAGACCCCGTTCTTCTCAATTTTGGAAGGGACGAGTCTGATGCTTTCGTGTTCATAGTAATTTTGAATATTACGGGCCTTGTCTTCTTAAGGGAGGCACCAGTAAGGGTAACCTGATGCCTCCTGTTAGATTATGAGAAATGTGTTAATACAGTCCATAAAAAGACCACCATCCTCATAAGTAACAGTTTTATACTCCCACAGCTCATACATGACTAAAATTCCGTTCCTCTTTTCCACAGACCTCATTCATGGTAATTGTCCCCGTCAGTGCTCTTTCCTCACTAGTGTGATCGCATTCGCTCGAGCACATGTCCTCCTCACAGGTTTTACACAAAACGAACATTAATTTATTGTTCATACGTGTGGCCAGCACGGGATGGAACAGATTGAGCGGGGGCAGGACCTTGCACTTGAGGAGACCCTCTACTTGGAGTCCTCTCTGTGTACATTCTCGGTCACACACGTAGATGGTAGGGTGGCCTAAAGGGTACATACCCCACTTGCACTCTCTTGCAGACGTACAGGTAGAGTGAGCATACTGGATAGTTTCCCCGTCCTCGCACTTGTGATAGGATTTCGCATTTCCTGTCCTACCCCCGAAGAAGGCATCTCTGGGATTGAGCGGGACTGTGTTTAGAATAGGGAGTGAATTTCGATGGTTCAACTTTTGTTCTATCTTTAGTTTTTGGAACTGACACTCCCATATTTCAACTACCTCATAGCCGGCAGTTTCAAGTTGGACCAGTCCTTAAATGCAGAGTGTCGGAAGGGGTATCTGTAAGGGGCTCTTTCCTTTTAAAATGAAGACATTTTGGACATCCTTGGAAGTAGCAGCCGTGAAACTCGTATACACGCTCTCCGTCAAACCCGTCGACTTTTAGCCCCTCAATTTTGATTTCTCTTTCCCGCCCCGCATGCTGAATTCTTACACCGCGCTTTTCTTCCTCCCAAGACACCCACTGTAAGGCAACAGCCGATTGGAGATCGGTCATGCGGTGGGATCAGACCGATGGTGTTTGGTTTTAAAAAGGCCGGGGTGAATTTGGTCTGTTCCAGTAATTACTTAAGTAAAAACTTAAAATTAAAACTTTGGCAAATACACAAACATTTTTGAAAGTTTGCTTACTTCCATTACGTACTCCATAAACTGATTTACAGGATCATTGTTAAAGATTTTTGTTCTGTCTTTACATATGTCACAAGATTTACCATCAATACATTTGCAGCAGAACTGTTGTGAAAAACAAATGTTGACTTTGTGACCTTTAGAATTTTTGGTTAAATTTTCATCTTGACAGGTCTCTAAATAAAAAATATAAACTGAAAACCTTTAGTTTTGGGTTTGTTTGTGTCGCCCGCATGTAGCACTGGTGGTTTGGGGGCATAAACCCGTTGCTAATTTTTCAAAATACTTCCCCGCACACATGATTAGATTTCCGGTGTTTCAAAAGTGCTAGTTTTCCCAATCTTTAATTCTTTTGACTTTTTTTGCAACGTTCCGTCTTGTGGGCTGCAAAACATATTTGATTCTTTAGTTTCATGTTAAAATTTGGACAAACTATTCCTCCATGCTCTTCTTTACACAGTGGGGAAGGGTTTGACACGCAGGGCAGATATTTGAACATCTGTGTTCACCCTTATGGTCATAAGGGTCATGGCATGCATCGCAGAAGTAGGTGCATGCAATAGCAGCAGTGAGGGATGTGATTACATTGTAGTGTGCTTCGTGATACAACAGGTTAATTTTGTACTGAGCATCAGAGTTATTACCGCTAAAATACACGTCTTGACCCTTACTATTATAGTTGTAGACTGTTTTGTTCTACTTTTATGGTGGTCTTGGAATTTTGAAAGTTCAGGGATCCCCGCTCCCTGTTCAGGGATTTGTACCCCAGCTTTTGACATAAATTTTTGGTCCCTAAAAGTTTGTCTCTTAAATTTTTCTTCGCGTATAACCTTAAACTGGGGATCTTTCTTTACCTTGCCTTACTCACTACCAGTGCCCTCGATGAACACAGATTATCACTGTTTTTAATAACTATGACGCCCCTACGTGACTTACACTCTTCATTAAAACTGCCGTAGAATCCACGTCTCACTCTACCCGTCCCGATAGGATGGTTTACTCTAGTGCATTCTACTTTGAATGTATCGCTTGAGGCGAGGGTTTCGGTATTGCTCTGCATTTTTCCTCCGAATATGGTCCACAGTACATCGCTGTCCACTTCGATTGCGGGCCTAAACGCTACGAGCCCCGGCTCTTTGTTTATGGAATTTAGAGACCTTTGGGTGAAACCGAGTAGGTCTGTGCCTTCGGCATCGGCCTTCTTTTCTTCCATGATTTCGGCAAACCCTCGTCTGACCCAGTCAAGTTATGTTACCTTCCGGGACAGGCTTGAATTTAAACGTAATTTTTGTACCATGGGTCCGAAACATTTTCACATAGGTTTCGTCGGTACTTATCACGTGTACAGGCTCCATCTCTCTATATGGCGTAATGGCTAGATTTTTGAATTAAATTACTTAATAATGCCTAATTAGTAGGGTAGTGATGAAAATTTTGAATTAACATAAAACAAGTTATTACATTAGTTTAGCTAAATACATAATTATAAAGGATATGTTACTATGTCTTCACGGGTGTGCTGCGATCAACCGTGCCTCTGCCACTCACTGAAATGGAATAATTTCTGTCTGTTATAAGGACAATGTCAGTCTCTAATGACCCACTCAGGGCCAGGATACGGCATTGATTGCGGAGTTAAGTAACGACTGATCGGCCGGCCTTCCTCAGTGGGCTAATTTCCAGGCGGTTGGCCTTCCTCGAGACCAGGGTGAGGAGTTGATTGCGGCTAAGATTAATGACTGTGTTTCCCGGACGAGGTGACCCTGGGCGGACAGCCTTTCCGGACTGGATAATCTCCCCAAGCGGTTGGCCTCTGCGAATGTGGTGCGCTCGAGCCGGATGCATCTGGGCGTTGCCTTGATTACTGATATTGTGTTATGTTTAAGGTGGCGGCCTGTACAGCTGACGACTTATTTTATAACTCTTGTTGTAATCGATAGAATTTACCCAGTCTTTTTATTTATTTTAAATTCCCGGCCCATTTTTTGGTTCCGGCCAATTTATTGTTTTAATTCCCTCCAAACCGCGCCATCGCTCTCGTAGGGTGGAAGGGGGGTCATGGAAGGGGGAGGGGTGGGTTAAGGGGGCGTGGCCTAGCCGCCATTGCTGCTCTCCCATTGGTCCTGAATAACTCCATAAGAGCCCATGTTAGAGCTATACTCCGGGGTGGTCTACTTGGAAGCTTTACTAACGGACCTGTTTAAACAAAAATAATTACATTCTGATGGGTAATTTTAATATTGATGCATCATGTTAGATATGTAATCTTGGACTGTTTGTGAAATCTACAACGAGGAGAGTAACTGCTAACACCCAATCGGCTTTTGAGAATACTATTACTAATATATCTAACGTCGCAGTATCCGTGGTTAATACAACAATCTCTGATAGCAAGAGGCTATTATCAGAGGTAATCTAGTCAAAAAAAGAACCAAACATCCCAAAAACAATAAAAGACACAAGACCAGGAAGTATTGTTCTCCTCAACGCCTCCCTTTCGAAAGAAAATAGGATTTTCTAAATTAGACACTGCGGGTAGAACGGCAGTTTAAAACTTTGATTTAATATTTAAATTTCCATTTCAATACATGCTGAACTACTAAAACAGTCAAAATTGGTAAAAAAAGACACAAAATATTTGGATTACAAAAGTCATCCTTGTTTGAAAGGATAATTTTTTCAGATATCAATAGAACCATGACCAAAGAACTTTTTCGAGTTTACAAAAGAACTTATAGGAAAGTGGTCATTGCTGCGTAGGTATATGATGTTTCTAGCTTAATATTTTTTTATAAAAGTATTTCCAAAACTGTCTGGCACATTATAAACAACAAAATGCGTGATAATAATCAAATAAAAGTCCAAATGGGGCTATACCCACTGGTGAGTGATGCCTCTGAGGTCGCTAGCGAGTTTAAATAGATTTTCTGCGTCTGTTGCTGGTGGACGAGATCCTCGTTTAACACTTCTACAAGGAACCTCCAGGAGTAGACAAAGCTCAGCAACCTCATTGGCGATGGCTCCTGTATTTGAGGAAGAGATCAATCAAATAATTCAACAACTTCCAAACAAACAGTCTAATGGCATTTATTTTATATCAATAAAGTTGATAAAAAAATGCTCAAAGCATATAGTGAAGCCACTGACTTATTTAGATAATCTTTCTCTTCAAATAGGAGTCTTTCCCTTTCTCCTAAAAGTGACCAGAGCGCATACAATTTATAAGAAAGGTAACTTTTATTCAATAAATAACTATCGGCCTGTCTCTATTTTGCCTGTATTTGAGGAAGAGATCAATCAAATAGTTCAACAACTTCCAAACAATCAGTCTAATGGCATTTATTTTATATCAATAAAGTTGATAAAAAAATGCTCAAAGCATATAGTGAAGCCACTGACTTAATTAGATAATCTTTCTCTTCAAATAGGAGTCTTTCCCTTTCTCCTAAAAGTGACAAGAGCGCATACAATTTATAAGAAAGGTAACTTTTATTCAATAAATAACTATCGGCCTGTCTCTATTTTGCCTGAATTGAGGAAAATATTCGAAAAACTATTTTTTTCAAGAATTACAAACGTTTGCATTTTGATACGTAATCCCTTCCTCTTCAGTCAGCCTAATAGGTTTTATGTTTTTGGAATTATATTTTCTTAGCTATGTATTTTGATAATTTATTGAGCTCTCCATACAATTTTTTCAGAAAATCAGGCAAATCTTCTTTATGTTTATACACACGTTATACACATTTGTTACATTAGACACTAAATATAGAGTAAAACCATAAGGAATGTACTTCTGAATCTTAGTTGTAGTCGAATTTTGTGGACTATTCTTACATGTTGGAATTTGATCTAATACGCTTTCAAAAACCATATAAATAACACAAGAGAGAGGTAATTACTTTTGTTAATTAGTAAATGTTCTTGTTTGTAATGCAAATGGCGAAATAGGTTTACAAACTTCATGTTGTTTATAGATTTCTAAGTGAGCTGTTAAATCTCTAGATTTGTTAAAAAATAATAAACATCTTCATCAACATTTTTGTGTGTGTTGATATTTTTGTAACTGAGAACTAGTGAGATCTATTTAAATCTTTTATCTAACATATTAAGATTTTTAGACTTGTTTCAAATACAATAAATTAGTGTTTAATGTAGCATCATACATTTCTGATATTTGTATTGGAACAATATGCAGTTTTTCATCATGAATATGGATATTTATAGACATTTTTGGATATCTATATTTTGGATAAAAACTTCTTTTTTCAAAAGCCTTCACATCTTTTAATGAAAATGTATAATAAAATCCATACAACAGTTCATGTCTTGAATACATTTGATACTGTTTAATACTTTCAGGATGACTGTTCGGTTTACCCACAGTACATATAATTGAATAAATAAAACAAAATTGATCATGATAGTTTTAATACAAGTTTTTCTACTTTGAATTTCTTTTAACAACTCAATATATGATCCAGCATTTAGAGAATTATATTTGTTGAGTCTTAAAATTGTTTGATTGCATCCCATCAAGGTCCATCCAAATCCAGCATTTTTTCTATAATTTTACTCACGTAATATCATTTTTTCAAATTGACTCGAATAAAACCATCAACATTAAAGACATCTTCAGCCTTCAATTAAAAATACATTCTTGTAGTTTGTGCATCTTGATTTAATAATTACTTTCATATTCTGACTCTAAACATAACTGACCCTTAATATTTTGATTATCTATCAACATGTATTCAATCCAATTTTAACCTCATCTCTTTGTGATTCTAAATATTAAGAAACATCAACAATTGTTTCGTCTGAATTTGATGGATTAACTTCCTTAAAATATTCTTTACTGGATGATGATGCTTCAACATTAATAATATTTTCCTTTGGTTGTGAAAATGTCTTTCGAAAATAAAAGTCATCGTACGATTCATCAATCAATTGTTTTCGAGATTTTGTAGATATAATCAATCTATTCAAAGTGCTAAATCTTGAATAGATATATACGGACTATATATATATATGTATATATATATATATATATATATATATATATATATATATATATATATATATATAAGTAGATAACAAACTGGCGGTCCTGGACCACTTTTGGAGCCAACAGTAAATTGAGTATAAAATACTGTTTGAAGGACCATAAACGAATCTGTAATAACCAAACAGGAAAGCACGAATGGAAACCCGAATCTACAGCTGTTCGCTTCTACTAAGCTCTAAAAATCTTCGAAATCTTTATTCTACAAAGTTAATTGTAACACAGTCTTTATCTTTAATAGTCTTCTTTCCAGTAACAATCAAGTGTAATTTTTCATTTTTGTTCAATTCTTTAATCTTTTTTTCATCCAAAACATTCAAAAATCTGTTCGGCAAGTGTACTTTACAATCTTCCAACTCGGCAATTATTGTCATCCCAAATTTATCTTTCATTTTCTCCAAATTCTAAATTTTATATTTCTTTTTTTCTTCTAATTCCATTAATTTCTTATACTCTTTGAATCTTAGTTCACCAATCTCATTTAATTCCTTTAGTAGCTCCATTTAGATAGAAAAAAATTGGGGGGAAATCGACATTATACCACCACACAAAAACCTTGATTTTGATCCTAAACTGCGATTTTGACTCCCAAAATCACAGTTTTAGGACCAAAATCAAGGTTTTTTAAGGTACATACAAACTGGTACTAGAGTTTTTTGAAAAAATCCTGAAAATCTACCGAATTATCTCAAATTATTGCCAATTTCAGCATTTAGTTAGTAAAAATATACTAAAAATATTGAAAAAAGAAGTATAAACAATTTAAATTTCATCCTACAACCCGATATTTGAAACATTCAAATTTTTTCTAATTAAATGGAGTCCGAAAAAATATCATGTCCGTTTTGTAAAAAAGAAATTTTAAGAAAGAACTATGATCACCATTATAATTCTAATTTTCATGCCAAAAACAAACAACTTTACGAAAACGAACAAAATTATTTAAGACAATGGGCTAAAGAAAACCAAATCGATAACTATCAAAACATGTATAATATAGAGAAATGAAGGGAATTAAAGAGAAACTTTAAGGAAGATAAAAAAGATCTCAATCTATTTACTGACGAAAAAATTCATTCAATCGCCGAAAAATTGTCTATCAAAACTAATGATAAAACTAAGTCTGAAACGATCGAACAAATAGACAAAACTCTTAACGAAAAACCTAAAAATATCATTGATGTAGGAGTTTTATCCTCTATACAAGGTCTATTTAAGCAATACATTTTAACGAATTTAAACGATAAGTTCATGTCAATTTACAAATATCTATCAATTATGAGGCCTGAAATTAAAAGTTTAATCGAAAAATTTCAAGAAAATTTTAAAAATATGAAGGGCTATCTCTCTTTAGAATGTGAATACGAACGAACTTTAGTTAACGGTGAACCACAAATATGTCCAATGTACTTTACTATAAAATCCGATGAAGTCTTTGACGTAAACGATTTTATCACTAAACAATTTAATAAATTAACGCATCGTGAACAATCTAATCATCCAAATCGAGGTTCTGGATGGACATTAAAACGCTGTAAACAACTGATTTTGAGCCTTAATAAACATGAATTTATGAACGCAGGATCATATATCGATTTGCCACAAGAGATAAAGGTAAAGAAAGCTTGTGTAAATATCAAAAATAAAGATGATTTCTGTTTTGTTTATTCTATTCGATGTGCTATTGAAAAACCCGAGACTCATGTTGATAGAGCAAAGCAATACGAGAAATTTGTAAATGACGAGATATTTTCGGGATTTGAGTATCCAATGTCTTTAAAGGATATACAAGCATTTGAGAAACGCAGCTATAATTCCAAGTACAACTACTCAAAAATGTCTGTGAATGTCTACAGTTACGACGAAAAAATTAACATTGTTCCGTTACAAATTTCTGAAAAATATAATGCAGAATTAAATATTGATCTACTGTATGTAAAACAAGAAGACAAATCTCATTATGTTTTGATAACTGATTTAAATAAGCTAGTTTCTTCTCAGTTACCTAAGCATGAGCACAAAAAATTTCTTTGTAGAAGATGTTTAAGCCATTTCTACAAATATAGTGCTTTATCAGATCATTTAGAAATTTGTAAGCAACACTAAGTTTGCAAACCAATTATGCCGTTTCCAGGACAAAAAAACATCATTTATTACTTATCAAAAGAAATTTAGCCATCCGTACGTTATTTATATAGATTTTGAAAGCATATTAGAAAAAATTCCGACATGCAAGAACAATCCACAAAAATCGACTACAAACAAGATTCAGAAACACATTCCTTATGGTTTTACTCTATATTTAGTGTCGAATGTGACCAATCGCATGTACAAACCGATATGTTATCGAGCCAAAAATGAAGAAGATTTACCTAATGTTCCAACACAATTGTTTGAAGAACTCAATAAATTATCGAAATACATAGCGAAAAAATATAATTCAAAGAACATGAAACCTATGAAATTGACTGAAGAAGAAGAAATTTCGTATCAAAATTCAAACGTTTGTCATATCTGTGAAACAGAAGGTTTTGATGAAGAAAAAAGATTAAAAGTGAGAGATCATTGTCATTTAACCGGCAAATTTCGAGGTGCTGCTCATTTATGTTGTAATCTGAATCTCAAATTTCCTCAAAATATTCCAGTTTTCTGTCACAATATGAGTAACTACGATACTCATTTGTACATAAAAGAATTGGCTAAACAATATGGAAACGTTGATTTGATTGCAAACACCGATGAATGATATATAAATTATTCTGTAAATTCTGGATATGGATATGAATTCGAAAGTAATAAACCTAGAAAATACATTAAGTTTTCTTTCGTAGATACGTTCAGATTTATGGCCTCATCTATAGAAAAGTTAGCTAAAAATCTAAAGACAGAAGATTTTAAACATACAAATAATTTTATACAGGATGGAAGAATATTGAATGAAATTCTAAAAAGACAGCCAAATGACGACAACGAGATTTTTAAAATTCTATCTGGAAAAGGAATATTTCCCTATGAATTTATCGATAGTATTGAAAAACTTGATTACACAGAAGAGCTAAAAATTCAAGATTTCTATTCACTTTTAAGAGATGAGAGCATATCTGAGAAAGATTTTCAACATTATTTAGCTGTTTGGAATAAATTAAAGGATAAAAATCTTGGTAATTACTCAGATCTCTATAACATCCAAGATGTTTTATTGCTTGCTGATATTTTTGAAAACTTCAGAAACATTTGCTTGAATTGTTACAAACTCGATCCAGCACATTATCTGACTGCTCCAAGTCTCGCATGGGACGCTATGTTAAAATTAACGAAAATTGAGCTTCAGCTAATTAACGATTATAACATGTATTTGATGATTGAAAAAGGTATTCGCGGAGGCATTTCTCAATGTATTAAACGATATGTTAAAGCAAATAACAAATATTTGAAAGATTTTGATGAATCAAAGCCTGAAAACTATCTGTTGTACGTCGATGCCAATAACCTTTATGGTTACGGGCTTATGCAAAATTTACCATATAACGAAATCAAGTGGATGAACCCGAAAACATATACAAAAGAAGAGTGGCAAGAAACAATTTTAGAACTCACTGGCGACGAAGATTATGGCTATATTCTCGAAGTTGATCTAGGATATCCAACAAATTTACATGAACATCACAAGGATTTGCCTCTTGCTCCCGAACATTATAAAAACAAACTTTGCACAACTTTACTGGATAAAACTGAATACGTTGTTCATTCAAGAAATTTGAAATTCTATCTGGAACAAGGTATGATTTTGAAACATGTGAATAGAGTTATAGCGTTCGATCAGAAGCCTTTTATGAAAAAGTACATTGATTTTAATACTAATATGAGGACCAAAGCTACAAGTGACTTTGAGAAAGATTTTTACAAGCTTATGAACAACTCAGTTTTTGGAAAAAGTATGGAAAATGTGCGAAATAGATGTGATATCAAACTAGGAAATGAAGAATTTTCAATGAAACAGGCCAAGAAAACAAACTTCAAATGCTTTAATATCTTTGACGACAACTGTATAGCGAGTCACATGTATAAACAAAAGGTTAAATTTAACAAACCGATCTACATAGGACTTTCAGTTCTTGACCTATCAAAATTGCTAATGTATGAGTTTTATTACGATAAATTAAAGAAGTTTGACCCAGATTTGAATATGTGTTACGTGGATACAGACAGTTATTTCCTAGAATTGAAACGAGATCCTTTTAAAATTATTAAAGAAAATATAGAGGACTTTGATACGAGCGATTATCCAAAAGATCATGACTGTTTCGCTACTAAAAATAAGAAAGTTATTGGTAAATTCAAAGACGAGCTAAATGGTGCAATCTTAGAAGAATTTTGTGGATTGAGATCGAAAATGTATTCGTACAAATATCTAGACAAAAATCCAGTTAGGTGTAAAGGAATTAAGAGAAGTGTTGTAAATAAAACAATAAATATCGAAAACTTGAAAAGATGTTTGTTCGAAGATAAAGAGGAATTTAGAGAGATGACTGTAATAAAAAGCTACAAACATGAGTTGTACACAATTACCATAAACAAGCTGGCACTGAGCGCTAAAGAGGATAAAAGAATTGTCCTATAAAATAAGATCGAAACAGTACCGTATGGCTATGAAAATGAAGCAAAATGTGGTATACTAGACGAACTAAATAAACTTGGAAACTTTGATATGTAAATGGAAGATGATTTAATTCACTGTCACAAATGTAAGAAAAAAACGAAAAATATCGATGCTAAGATTGTTTAAACTCAAAACGGATTGTATAGAATTGCTGCAAAATGTTCAAAATGTAAGACAAAAAAGAGTAAGTTTATAAAGAATCCAAATGAAATACCAGTTAAAAAAGAATTAAAAGATAAAAAAGAAATTGAAATTGAAGCTAAAGAAATTCATGCACCAGTACGAAAGAAATTTAAAAAAAGAAAAATTATAACTTTAGGAATTGACGATTTATGGGCAGCAGATTTAGTTATAATGTCTAACTATTCAGATCAAAATGATGGATTCAAGTATATGTTAAATGTTATTGATACTTTCTCAAAATATGCTTGGTCAAGAGCTATCAAAAGAAAAAACGGCAAGGATGTTTCAAAAGCTTTCGAAGATATAGTAAAAGATGCTATAAAGATCGGGCATAAACCTCCGAATCTTCTTCATACAGATAAGGGTTTAGAGTTTAAAAATAAAGAATTTAACGATGTTTTGAGGAAATATAACATTAAGATTTATCATACTGAAAACGAAGAGAAATCAAGTATTGTAGAGATATATAACATAACTCAAAACGAAAGGATGAAAGTTATTTTTGAGATTAATAAAAACTTTAAATGGATCTATATTCTTCAAAAAATAGTCACAAATTATAATGATACGGTTCACAGTACGATTAAAATGAAGCCCAAAGACGTAGATAAGGATGCAGAAAAGGAGTTATTAGAGACCGTTTTCAAGTATGTTCCATCTGAAATTCACACGAAAAACTAAATTTAAAATTAATGATCATGTAAGAATTGTTAGTAAAAAACAAACATTTTCGAACAAATATAAGAACAATTGGTCAAGAGAAATCTTTGTGATTTATCAAATTAATAACACAGATCCTGTAACTTATAGTATAAAAGATTTAAACAACGAAGAAATAACGAAGTTTTTACGAATATGAATTGAGAAAGTCAAAGCTATAATCTTTTCTATATAAATGGAGGCTCAAAAGAAATGTTCAATGTGCAAGGAAATAAAAGGTTTTGAAGAATTTTATAAAAATAGAACTAAAAAAGACGGATTTGGACATTATTGTAAAGATTGTCATAATAAATATCAAAATGAATTATACGATAAAATAGAAAAATTAACTCTAGAGGAGAAAGAATGTTACTTTTGTAAAGAAGTTAAGAATGTTTCTGAATTTAACAAGTGGCATTATAGTAGAGATAAAAAACAAGCATATTGTAAAGATTGTACTATAAGAATTCAACGAGAAAGTCGAAAAAAAGAGACTCATTGCGAATGTGGACGAATAATTATTCAATGGTTACCTAGTTATGCTAAACATTTACAAACAAAATATCATAAGTCAAGAGTTTTTAGTAAAATTTAGAAACATTTTCATTCCTTTTTCAATCTTAAATAAATTGTTGTTTTACTCTCATTTTTCAATAAATTTCCATCAGAGTCTTGAACAGTTAAGGCGATTTTTTGAATTCTTGTAATATTTGTTCTAATTGGAATATAATCGATTTCATTCGGTTTTTCACTGATTTTTGATCCATAAGCAACATTTGGAAAAAAAGTGTACAAAATTTCAGATTCTTTGTGTAAATGTTCGGTATGATTTTCAAAACTAGGTTCAACGAGATTACAATGTACTTCAATTACATCGAACGGTCTAAATTTTGGCGTTTTATTTCCTAAATATACCTGATTTGGCTCAATAGTTTCTTGAACAAACCCTAATAAATCTACTATAATTGCTGAAAACATTATTCTTACTGGTGATTTTATTTGAATTTTATTAGAGAGATAATTTTTTTGCATTTCAAACTTGTTTTCGTCAAAGTTTAAAGATTTATCTGATTGTTTGAATGTTTTCAGATAATTTTTAAGGCAATTTTTTATTTGATCGAAGGTATAATATCCTTTGTTTAAACCATAATATTTTGTTATGTTCTTCTCACTAAATCCTATACAATAAGGAGAACTTTCACTAATATTTATTACAAAATTGTCAGAATAAAAACCGTTTAAAACCGATAAAATAATTTGATTCTTCCTCTAAATGAATAGGATGTTCCAAGTTTAAAACTAATTTAGAGCTCTCTGAAGTCAACTTGAACAGCTTCATTTTCGCTATTTAAATTGAGAAATTTTTAAAGCAAAAAGATCAGATAAAACTTCAAACGTTTGAAGAAAATAAGAAAGATCAACCAATCAGATTGTTAATTGTTGGTTCAAGTGGATGTGGAAAAACAACTTTATTATTGAATTTTATCTACAATAGGTTGATTCCTTATTCCTATTTGTATGTTTTTAGTAAATCTTTAGAACAAGACGCCTATAAAAAATTACAAGAAAGATTTGAAAATATTGAGAAAAACTTAAACAAAAAAATATCATATTTTTATAATGCTTCCGAGGACATAGTTCACTTAAGCGAATGTAAACCAAATTCTTTAATCGTTTTTGATGATTGTATTTTAGAAAATCAAGACGTTATTAAAGAATATTTCGTAATGTCTCGTCACAAAAACATATCTTGTATCTATCTTTCTCAATGCTTTTCAAAGGTTGATAAACAAGTTATAAGAAATAATTTGAATATGTTGTGTGTTTTTAAACAAGATGATCATTATTCCAGAAAGATTTATAACAATTATGTGGGATCTGATATGAGTTTAAACCACTTTATTGAGTTGTGTGATAAAATTTGGAAAGAAGACTACGGTTTTTTAACTATTAATCTAACTTTGAAGCCTAAAAATGGAAAATATTTCAATAAATTTTCTAACATAAATGCTGCTCAGTGGTCTGACAAATCTACTTGATAAAATATTTGTTACAACTATTTTTATATTATCTTTAATTTTTATTTACATTATGAAAATAACAGAAAAACGGTAAATCTGTTCACGTTCCACGTTCACGTTCATGTTTCACGTTCATGTTCCACGTTCGTGTTTACGTTTCACGTTCATGTTTCACGTTCGTGTTTACGTTCCACGTTCGTGTTTCACGTTCACGTTTTACGTTTCGTGTTCACGTTTTTACGTTCCACGTTCACGTTTCAAAATTTTTCTAATTAAATGGTGAACGTAACTTCTGAAGAAGCGAAAAAAACTTGATCAAATCGAAAAGAAATTAATCAAAGAATTTAAAGAACAGATTCGAATTCATGAAAAAGAACAAGAATTTATTCAAAAAATCAATCAACCTGTAACTTCTGCAATAAAAAACGTTGAGGGCAAAATTGAAAATGTTTTAAGTGATAATCAAAATTTGATGAATTTGGTTCCAGTTGTACGACAATTTGCCGATATTTCAATTCCAGAATCTGAAGTGGAAGAGTTTGAATTGCCAAAATTACCATATTCAACACCATTTAGACCTCGAATCATTGAAGACTCTACCATAGTTGAACCAATAAGTCCTGGAACAGCGGATATAATAATTGGTGAAATTGGTAAAAAATTTATTCCTAGAGCAAAGGATGATAAATTTGGTTTGTATTGGGACAGAAAAAAGAGAAGTTTTATGATTGGAAATTTACCCGTTAATTTTGAACATAATTATATCATTATTAATGAAAAAACATATGAAGGAACTCAAGGTTTATGGAGATTATTAACAGACTATGACGCTCCAAAAGATAATTTATATTCTGAAGAAGATTTGAAAAAGTATACAGAAATTTTATGGGAATCTGACTCAATTTACAAAAATAATGATCCATCTACTAAGAAGCCTAAGTCAAGTAGAGGTAAAAAATATATGAACTTAATTAAACCAATTTGGGAAAAAAGAATCGAAGGATCAGGTGTGAGAAAATACAGTGATAATAAGATTGAATACAGATATATCGACGATTTGACAAAACTCGATGGAATTATTAATTATATTTATGCTCAAGAGAAGGCTGGAAATAACAATTTTTTGAATGAAAAGAAAGCAATTAAAGATTTTATTTCGAACAAACTTGATGAAGTGATTGAAAAACCTGATGGAATTAAATATTTAAAACGGATTTTGCCGGCAATAAGTTCATCTATGATTGAGGGTAGCGGACTTTTGAATGATTTTATCAACAATTTACCTTTTGAATTACACGTACCAACTTATCAGTATCTGGGGCCTGGCACAAAACTCGAAAAAAGACTAAAAAGAGGAGATCCTGGTATAAATAAATTAGATCAAGCTGCTATGGAACACGATATTTTTTATGCAAAACATAGAGCCACAAATTCCAGACATATAGCAGATAAAGTTTTGCAAGATAAGGCAATGGATAGATTTTTATCAAAAGATGCTAGTTTAGGTGAAAGATTTGTTGCGCTTCCAACAGCTGGAGCAATGTTTTTGAAGAGAAAACTAGGAATGAGAATCGAAGAGAACTTGAAATTTTAACTATATAAATGGAGGTGAACGTAAACTTCAGCAAAAATCAGAAAGAAAAAATAAAATCCGCTTTTAAGAAAAAAATACCCGTTAGTATTCAATTTAAAATAGATCAACTAAAAAATGGCGAAGATAAGATATTTTTAACAAATAGACAATACAATAAACTCGAAAAACATAAGAAAAACAATAAAGGAACCAGAATAGAATTTTCTTATAATCAGTTGAAAGAACTTAAAAATGGTGGACTTTTGAAAGATTTATTAGATTTTGGAGAAGACATTCCTATCGTTAAAAATGTCGTTCCTTATGTTAGAAAATCCGCTCCATTTGTAAAAAAAGATGTAATTCCTATTGTGAGAAATATTTTTAATTGGTTGGATAAAGAGTTGGAAGATGTTACAGGATCTGGATTACATGAAAAAACTTTGAATTACGTGAAATCAAACATAAAAAAAAATTTGAAATAAAACCATTAACATTTGGAGAATTGGAAAAAATCTGCAAAAACATTAAACATTTTAGAGCAATATTCATGAGAGATACATTACCTGAAAAAGTTAAGAAATATGAATGTGGAATTGTTAATTTAGACTCGATTATGGGAACTGGAACTCATTGGATTTGCTATTATAAAACTGATAAGAATGCATTTTATTTTGATTCGTATGGAAGAATTGAGGACAAACCGCCGATAGAATTGATCCAATATTTGAAAAAATCAAACGTCTACTACAACGATTCTCAAATTCAAGACTATAAAGACCCCCCAATTTGTGGTCATTTATGTGTTTTTGTTTTGAATGAACTGACTGATGGTAAAGATTTTAAAGACGTTGTCAACAAATTATTGCTTAATAAATATGGATTCGCAAAATATTTTTGATGTGTTTGGAATACAAATTAGAACTGAAAATATTCGAAATAATGTCAATTTTGATAGTTTGAGAAATGAGTTTGATAACAAGTTAGAAAATTTATTACAAAACCTTCCAGATTCAGATATATTTGCTGTCGAGATTGAAGATTTTAAAGCAGAATATAATAACAAACTTGCAAATTTCATGAGTTCAAATGAAGTTGCTGATAAAATAAAAACATTGGAAAAAGAAGTTGATGATGGTGTAAAAAAACTATTTACCAATTTAATGTCTCATATCGAAAAAGCTGATAAAATTACTGAAGCGATCAAAGTTGAAAAGAATTATGTTAGTTTGGCTAATAAAAAAAGAATTGTCGGTGTTCGACCTGGTATTGACAAACATGATGTTGTTGTTAAAGAACAAATTTTGAAACCTCTAAAATTATCAGAATACATCGATATTGTTGATTTACATGATCCGAATGTTAAAAATACCTTAGATTGTAAAGGAAAAAGACTTAGCAGTGTTAGGAAAGGAATTAATCCATTTGATGTTGTTGTAATGATTCAATTAGAAGTTCCTATTAAAATGTTTAATGAACTAAAACAAAATTATGAGAATCATAAACAGCATGTTAAAGATTTTACAACAGAATTATATGAAAAACTTGATGAAAGAAGTAAAAGATAAGTAGACGATGTTGGTGAAATTAATGAAAAACGTACTAGATTTAAAGAGTCTTTTGATAAGTTTAGTTTAGATGCTACGAAAACTTTTGAGAATATTGGTCATAAATTTGTTGAATACAATGATTCTTATGCTGACAAATTTCAAAAAATAGAAGAAAAACTTAATAAGTGGGAGGAAGATCTTACTGAAATAGGTATTCGCGTAGGGTTTTATGCATGATAAAATTTCCTTATATAAATGGCGCTCATATACTGTGTGAGATGTAAAGAAAAAACTGCAACAAATGATATAAAATACTATGCAAACATAAGTGGAGTTGAGAATATCTGGAAAATGTGCTGAATGTAACACTAAAAAGAGCCAATTTATAAAAACTTGAAATTTTTTCTTAATAAATAGAGATGGCGGGACATTACAGTGCTTTCGATCTTTTTATAATGCAACACGAAAGAGATTTGAAAAAAGAACATTGGGATGATATTTCTCAAAAATATGAATTATCCGAAGATATGATGAGATTATACGTAAACAAATTGAATTGGTATAACATTGCTAAATATCAAAATCTGTCCCCAGAGTTCATTCAAGAAAATATACATTATCAATTAAAAGATCATATGTCTGTTCTTTGTCTCTATCAACACTTGAGTATAACATTTTTTGATGAAAATGAAGATACAGTTGATTGGAATAATATTATAGATAGTGGTTACTATCCTGTGCAGATTTTATTGAAATATGTGGCCGAAATTGCAAAATTTAAGGAAGAGAATCCTGAATATGACGAAGTAGATCATTAAAAAATGAATAAATCTATTCTTATCGACTTATACATGATTAAAATTTTCGTAAAAAAATCTTGAAATTTTTTCTATATAAATGGCGGACTACAGAAAGTATGCTAGTGATATTGAAAGGGCAGAGTTTAAAAGTTTCTATCCAATTAGTAAACAACATTTGAATGAACCGAATAAAAGAACAGAGTTTAATATTGATTTTGGAGATAATTTTTGCTCGTCTAACTTCCAGTTTTATATTTCTGGAACTTTAACAAAACAAGATGGTCAAGCATATCTTGGAACTGATAATGTTAAATTAATCGATAATTTTATACCGTTTTTATTTTCTAAGATTGAAGTAAGAAAACACAATAAATTGATAGAAGAAGTCGAAAACTGTGGCCAATTAAGCACAATTAAAGGAACTATTTCGTATTCAAAAAGTGATGTTATTTCTCAAACTTCTAATGGCTTTGAATCAGATTTTAAATTTGGTGTTTTTGAAGCAGCTGGAAATTTATCTCATTTTGGATTAGGATTTTTTTGAAAATGTTACTATTCCGATCTATAAAGGAGGATTTTATCTAAGTTTTATAAGAGCAGAAGGCGATGATGTGATTCTGAAGACTGCAACTGGAAATGTTATGCCTGTTGATGGAAAAATGACAATTACAGATTTTTTTATTAGAGTTCCAATGATTGATTATAAAACCACGAGTAAAATTAGGTTGATTGATGAAATTACAAAAAGTCAAAACATTATGTTTAATTTTCTAGATTGGCAATGTATTGAACAAAAAGGTATTTCCGGAACAACTTATTCGTTCGATATCACAAATATTTATAGAAATATTTTCAATCCCAAGTTCGTTATTATAGGTTTTCAAACAGATAGACAGAATAATCAAGAAAAAAATCCTTCAAAGTTTGATAGTTTGAATGTAACAAATATCAGAGTAAAATTGAACGGTTCTTATTATCCAGATGAATTACAAAATTTAAACATTTCAGGAGGTCTTTTCAGAATCATGTATCATATGTATCAAGATTTTAAGAAAGTTTACTGTAATAATAAGGAAATGTATTACAATCCTAAAGAATTTTTAGCGAATAGACCTATTTATGTCATTGATAAAACAAAGAGTTTGAAAAATATTTCTGGTTCAAAGAACGATATAATTATCAATATGGATTTTCAAAAAGCTGTTACAAACGCGATTTGTTATGTGGTTGTGGTTTCTGAGAAATTTTTAGCCTATGATGTGATTAAGAACGATATTAGAGAAATTCAGTAAAAATCGCGGTATTTTCGCTATTATTCGTCGGATAGTTTTAAAACTTTACAGAATTGTTAAAGACATTGATAAAAGTATTCATTATAAATTGCAGTAAAAAACTTTGAAAAATAGGGATGATATTAGGAAAAAACTATTTCAAGGTCATGGACCGGAAGTGGTGATTTTAAAAAATACTTTAATATTTACTGATCCTATATACCAAATTTCATCAAAAAAGCTCCAATAGTTCTCTAGATATAAGAGTTTAAAGATAAGGGATGATTGGGGTAGATTTTGAACATTTTGTTATTTTCATGAAATTTTAAGTTGAACTCGCTTGTTTTTGAAGTTTCAGATTTTTCTGATAATTTTTTATATTTTTTTATGAATATTAAGAAATAGGGGATGATTTCACCCTTATGGATAAGTTAAGTCGAAAGAGTTAAGTATTTACTATATGTGTACCAAATTTCATTAAAATCGGTTGAGTGGTTTTTGAACAACAAGGTTTGAAAGAAATATTGATATTCACTTATTTAATATACATTGGAAACTATAACAGTTCTAGGGAATTGAGACATTTCATTTTAACATGTTGGTAACACTACATCTCGTCTTCATCTCTTGCTGGGCGTTGGCCACGTATAGCTAGCCATGTGTGATCCTCCTCTATTTTAACGAAATTTAACAAGATATATCATTATTTAGAAGATTCTAATGTATTTGTGAGTTGAAGAAAGAAGATATGGACTTTATAAAGTAAGAAAATTGCTGTGAAGATCTGTGTTTCTTGTTAAAAGTGAAGTGAAGTAATCCACTGGGCATTGTCCTTCATATTTAATAAGTTTCTATTATATTCTCGAAGAAAGACATTACAAGAAGATTGTGAATTTGTGTAGACATTCTAAACTGTGATAAAAACATTGTGTGAAAATAGTGTTCATTTGTAATACAGAATTAAGTGTTTTTACAGTGATTTCATTGTCGCACACGGTGTGAGCAAAGCAAGGTCATTGTAGTGTGAGCAAAGCAAGGTCATTGTTCACGGCGTGAGCAAACCAAGGTCAAGCGTTAGTGACACAAACGCCTCTTACATGTTTCAATAAAATGAGATTCGAGGTCAAGCGTTAGTGGTACAAACGCTCTCAGCAGACGTCACAAATCTAGAGTTGATTGAAATAAAATATATGATACCTTTCTTCTTCTCCCATTCCCAATTTCTTAGAAGTTAAGTAGATATCGCAAAAACACGCACACTAACAACACTCATTTTGTATGTCTTTAACAATAATTGATGATGTTCATATTATTCTCTTTCATTCCTTCTAAAACTTCAAAAATATACTCTTTCGCTGATGAAAAATCTCGATTTCTTCCGGAATAATCTTTGTAATCATAGACAAAATATCCTAAATAGTTGTACAATAGAATGAAATTATTTCTATGTATCTCTGTTGTAGAAATGTAAACACAAACATTTGCGCTGAAAAATTTATATCTCGGCAGAGTTAGTTCCATAATCTCCATTTATAACAAAAAATCTTTTTGTTTAATGGAAGGGTATAATGCCAACTGTTACAAGTGTTATAATAGAGGAGAAATTATTGATAAAAGATATTTAGTTTGTAGAGATTGTAATTTAATTTTGTACGAAAGACCTAAACCTAAGAAATTTCGAAATAAACTAACACATTTGAATAACCTGCTTACAAAATTGCAATATGGAGGTAAAAAACAAACAAAATTTGTTACAGAATTTAGAAAAAAAAGAATGAAAAATTCGAATTATCTATTGTAAATATTGAAAAAATCAATATGTTATTTGATGAATATATCAGATTTGTTGGTTTAAATACACACGTTTATTATGGGAAGATTTTACCTACAATCTTTCACTATTTGGATATTGAGTTTGACTACGATTTTAAGCCGGAAATCCTCGATGATTTTATAGTTCACTTGGAGAAAGTAAATGAAGAACCTCGTGAAAAGAATGCGGTTTTACTCACATTCTCCCCGACTTCTCGAGTTATTGTTAGCAAATTTCATTTTTTCCGTTTATAACTTTTTTTCTATCTAAATGGAGCTACTAAAGGAATTAAATGAGATTGGTGAACTAAGATTCAAAGAGTATAAGAAATTAATGGAATTAGAAGAAAAAAAGAAATATAAAATTTAGAATTTGGAGAAAATGAAAGATAAATTTGGGATGACAATAATTGCCGAGTTGGAAGATTGTAAAGTACACTTGCCGAACAGATTTTTGAATGTTTTGGATGAAAAAAAGATTAAAGAATTGAACAAAAATGAAAAATTACACTTGATTGTTACTGGAAAGAAGACTATTAAAGATAAAGACTGTGTTACAATTAACTTTGTAGAATAAAGATTTCGAAGATTTTTAGAGCTTAGTAGAAGCGAACAGCTGTAGATTCGGTTTTCCATTCGTGCTTTCCTGTTTGGTTATTACAGATTCGTTTATGGTCCTTCAAACAGTATTTTATACTCAATTTACTGTTGGCTCCAAAAGTGGTCCAGGACCGCCAGTTTGTTATCTACTTATATATATATATATATATATATATATATATATATATATATATATATATATATATATATATATATGTATATATTATATATATGCATATATTATATATATGCATATATTATGTATATATATATATATATATATATATGTATATATTACTTCCCAAGCCAAGACGATCTAAATTTCTTTCAACTTTGTGCTTTATCAAAGTTCCTCGCGATACATTATACAATTTTCTGATTGGAATTTTGTTGGTAGTAGCTTGTATTATAAAGGCTGAGATATTTCTTATTTTGCCTAAAAGATTACTTTAATTCCTTTAATTTGTCTGCACTTAGTTTTTCTTTATTATAAATTTGGTTTTCCTGTAATTGTTTTATATTCGAGATGATTCTTAGAGTTGTAATGTAGATTATTATTTTTCTTTAAAAGATCTTGATCGCAAAATGGGCAGTTAATTTTAGTCGTTAGTCATTTATTACAAAATAATTAGATTTGAAAAATTTAACTATTTTGTAAAACGTCTTTTTATTTAAGAAAAATATGTTAAATTCATATTATTTTCCTTAATACTTTCTGAAAATTCAAAAACATATTCTTACGCTGATGAAAAATCTCGTTTTGTTCCGTAATAATTGTTATAATCCCTAACAGTTGCATTATAAAATAAAATTATTTTTACTTATCCCGGTTGTAGAAATATAAACACAAACATTTATGCTGAAAAAATTATATCTTGGTAGATTAACTTCTTATTTTTTTCCATTTAGTACATTTTTAATTTAAATGGATGAAGTGTCCATTACCAACTGCAAAAATGTGTAATAATAAAGGAAAAGTCATTGATAAAAGATTAGTTTCTAATAATTGACATTTAATGTTGTACCCTAAACCTAAGATAAGAAAAAACAAATTAACATACTTGAATATTGGTTAGAAAATTTCAAAATGGATTTTAAAAATACAATTTATCAAACCATTTAGAATAAAGAATAAA
This sequence comes from Homalodisca vitripennis, assembly GCF_021130785.1. NCBI lineage: Eukaryota > Metazoa > Arthropoda > Insecta > Hemiptera > Cicadellidae > Homalodisca > Homalodisca vitripennis. The sequence goes on from NC_060208.1 coordinate 407,861, forward strand.
CATTTTTACTTATCCTAAGGAAAAACTTAAATCAATGCGCTTTTCTAAGAATACGTTAGATTTGTGGGTAATAATACACTAATTTATTATGAAAAGTTATGCCAGTTTTCTTTTATTATCCGAATGTACAATTTGTTTATTATTTTCAAACAGAAATCCTTGATGATTTTATAGTACATTTATAGAAAAAATAATTTCTTGATAAAAGTAATTGGGAGTATTCACAAAGGTTTATCTTTAGTTATGAGCGCTAAGTTTTATAATCTATAATGCGAGCGTAATATATAAAATTAGGTTTTCTATTAAGTATAATACATTCATTAACCTGAATTAAGAAAAATATTAATTGAAATAAAATAGGATACATATTTTATTAAAATGTTTTTCTACAATGTAAATGGAGTTCTTGAAAGAACTAAAGAGGTAGGTGAAATAATCAAGTTTAAAGAATATAAGAAGCTAAACGAATTTAAGATAAATGAGGAATATTAAACTGTGAATTTGGTGTAAATGAAAGATAAATTTGGATTAAAATCATTTGCAGAATTGAAAAATTTCAAAGTACATTTGCCAAATAGATTTTTGAATATGTTGGATGATAAAAAGATCAAAGAAATCAACAAAAATACTTCTTGGAACGAAGAAAATAAAACAAAAAGATTGTAAAATGGTTAAGAATTAAAAAGCTTAAGAATGTTGAAGCAAACAGCTTAAAAATAATGAAGAAAACTTTTTTAAACATTTAATGAGCAATTGAAAATTTTCAATGGAATTGTTATTGTCTCTACTTTATATAGTATTTTTGTATAGTTTTTACATAGCATTTTCATTCAATTTCTTTCTTTTTTCAATGTGTCCATTCCGCTCTTAACGTGGCCTAGAACCGCAAACTACATTTCTACTATATATATATATATATATATATATATATATATATATATATATATATACGCTTTTACAGATTCTCAGCTAGGTTCTTAAAACTTATACATTATACATAGAAACATGTATAAAACGTAATGCTACGTGATTTAATTTCTTTCAACCTAAACTCAAATATTTAACTTACTCCTATATACATACATAAATGTTGAAATTAATGTTTTAATAAAGAAATTATACACAAATAAACACTTAAATATAAATGCATATTTTGTCATATCGAACAAAGTTTGTTGTTAATCCACTAAATATATTATTGATATACTAGTTAAATTTATATATTAATTTTTATGTTAAATATGTATATGCTTAAATATTGGTCATTGAATGTAGTTTTCTGTATTCGTCTCGTTTTCTGAATTTCTTACTCTTGATTCCGTCTACAACAATTACTTTAGAAATCTATTTTTTTTTGTCTTAAGCTGTCTTTTGTTATTTATCAGTTATTTTTCCATTATCAATTTCGTAATTCTAATGTGGAAAGTCGAATTATTTGAATATATAAAAGTACATGAATTGTTAGTACGTAGGTAAATGATGAAGGAGAGCATAGTGAGATCGATGAATATTGTAGTTTATTTTGATAGTGTTCGTATTTGTTGTGATTAGGGCAGTTTGATACGAATAAAAGGAACCTTTACCAACGCGAACTCATATTGAACAGTTCTTCGATATTTTCATGTTCTAGTTAGATGATGGTTGGGTAAATAACAGAACCAAAATACCAGTTTTTGTTTTCTTAACTTTTACCATTGTAATTATTACACAATCGTCTAGTTTAGATAAGAACTAAGATTATATATTATATGAATGGTACATATTTATTACACCATGTCTAAGATGGACGTTAGAAAGGCTATATAATACAAGCTTCTTCAATGAATCACATAATTGAAGACATACGTTGACACTTTAAATGATATGTAGAATAAGAAAACATTCCAATAAACAATATTAGGTTTGTGGATGTTATCATATATCGGTTAAATATAAAAACAATAACAATTGAGACGAGAAAGCGGTGTGATTTTCAGTTGATAACAAAGCAAACATGTATTACTATATTCTAACAAATTGAATACACAATTTCAGCATTTCATTTGACAAATTGCAACATATAATTCTCAGTTAAAGTGATGTTGGTTTTTATAGTAATAATGTTTAATTTTGATCGAAATTCAAATATGTTCAGAACAATCTGTGGATAACCTTAACGCGCATGTTTTATATTATTTATTTTCTAATTAATGACACCCGGTTTCTTCCTTTGGCATTAAGCATGTGTTGGTAGACTCTTTTAACTTAGCGTCAAAAACAAACATACTTTTTAGTTTCAGTAAATGAAGCGAAATTTGGTTTACTTTTACCATTCGAGCATGAATAAATATATTTATTTAGCGTAGTGGATGTATGGCGTCAACCAAGACAACACGGTCATCTGACTATACTCAATTATTTTAGAAATTTTATTATTCGGCTATTTTCTCGTCGCCATCTGTTTATTAGTTGGACCAGTGCTAAAATAGTTGCTATCGCTCAGCCAAATCCCATGGAGTCACGAGTACCATAATCGAACTAGATGTTGCTCATACAGGGTGTAAAAAAGGTACCGCACTGGTAACTCCCGAAAGATTGCAGCTAAAACAATGAAATTTGGTAAATAATTTTTGCACCTATAAGTCTACTTTTTGAAGTAACTAAAATTGTTTTGTAATTTCAAGGGTATGACGCGAAAGGAATCCAAAGGAAATCTTAAATGAGGACATAGGTCGAGTAGTTCAACAAATTAAATGCCCTTATTAGTAGAGTACAATTCCGCCAATAAGACCTCAAAGGGTTCACTCTTTATACAATTACGCTGCTTTATAATTTGAAACATTTACGATATAGGTCCTGTTTTAGATGGTTTAATATTCTTGCCTTGGCTCAATTTTCGATAGTTAAACTAGAAAGTAAATGCATACTGGACTTAAGAAATTGTTTTTAAGCTACAAAGTTTTATTGCTTTACCTGTAATCGTTCGGGGATTATCTAGCCCTTGCGGGACCTTTTACACACTGTATATACTAGAAATTTACCATATCTTTCATACAAGTAACATCCAATCAGATGATGATGTATGTTACCAAAGGATGTGCATGATCATCCCCATTAAAAATAAAGTAATAGCTGTCTTCAAACATTTTGGGAACTCACCGAATACTAGTATTATGGGATTATATTCAGATTTCATCGTTACTTTGTATCGAATGGACAATACACATGGGGTTGGATACCGCTGAGGTCGTAGTAACGAACACTCCATTTGCGAAACTCATATGTTTAATTATTGTAGTAAATAGACAGAAAAACACCACCTCTAGATGTTGAAAATAAAATAATGTATTGCAAAGTTACTGCCAAATAGAGTGATAATGAACTAAATGATATAGGGGTGGTCCAGGTGGTTCCAATGTTCTATGAGAATTTTTCATATGAACTTAATAATTATAAAAGTTTAAAATTAATATCCCTTCACGTTGATTTCGACTCACAAGCGCGACATCTTGGCTCGACATTGCAGCTGTAGTCGGAAAAAATTGAAGGTTAGTAGACTAGAAGTATGTACTCATAGGCTAGTTAAAATTTCAGGGACTCGAATTTAAAATGAAAGACTCGAAGTTAAAATAAGTGACTCGAAGTTGAGCTCGCATAAAACAAAATCACAACGGTATTAGCCATTTATAGAGACAACTTAAGATTCATTACAACGTAGTCTCGTCAGTAGGACATCACCATAACATCACATAACACTATTATTCATATTAATTTGCCAAATAAAACGTCAACCAAGGTAAGTTACTTTACTATTAATTTACTACTGTACTTTATTTTACATTCAAAATTAGATATCTCACATGAAAGGGCTAATTTATAAAACGAAAATTAAAACTTTACTTACGCACATGACGCGCGAGGTGTTTCTCGGCAGCAAGATGGTCATCTATAAAGTTCCCGAAAAAAAAAAATAATACGCTTGCCTATTAGGTTATTAATCCGCCAAGAAATTAGTTCCAGGAACATCGGATGTAACTTCTTATATTAATCAGTAATATACGTCAGTGATATACGTCATTTATCGTCCTTTACTTTTTGTAACATTTTCTAAAAGTTACTAGCATCTATTTTCTACATACTTAGAGCTCCCATTTTATGTTCAATTTTGTTCATCTATATTTGTATCTTTTCTCCTACCAATCTTATTATTTAAATTATCAAATCTTTTTCCACTACTTTGATACACCCTTGAAATAATTATAACAATATAACCTTAAAAGTAATTATTGTATTACTAACTTTATTAGTTCTCTTGACTACCAAATTTTCTGGATCCTCATATGTATCTCTCTATCAAAGTAAAGATCATAGTTCGTTGATCATTCAAATTTTATAATTTCTTTTACGTATTCCTTTCATTAATTTCTTTACTTCCTTACACTTAATATAACTAATATTGAATGGTGTAATATTGTCCTCAATGTAAATTAATATTAGTTTTTACTGTCCTGTTTTAAAGTTTCTGCTAAGTATTATATCATTTATTTCTAATTCCTTTAACTCTTCGCTTTAAGTTTTTTTCAATAGATCCGAATTCAGTAAATGTAATAGATCAATAACAAGTGTGACACAGCTCACAAAATTAATCGTGTTATAGAAAAGGAAAATGAACGGCACAATCTGAAGGACGCACAGCCACTGAACGCCTCGTGGGATCAAACATGGAGCATTTCTTTGTATCGATGACGTAAGAGAGCAAAAAATTTCGTTTCGTTCTAGTACGAATTACCAAGACCTTATAGAGAACAATCACCTGGTATCTCTGACGTAGGTCAAAGTTACATGGAGGTTTCACCATTCTCTGTACAGAATCCTTGAGGTTCAAGATGAAAAGTAGTTCAGAAAGGAAACAATATAATCAATATTTCATATTCCTATGCACAATGAGATAACGGAATTACAGTTGTTTGACATTAGTGAATATTTTTATTTTAGGTTTGCATCTTCATCGTAAGATTTACCTAAAGCTAGACAAGTTTTAATTAAAAAAGAATTAAAAATAAAATAGTTACCAAAAACCTGAAAACCAGCTGTTTTCAGACAAAATTTGGAATTGTCAACATGTCCTCCCTGAAGCTGAAGTGCTTCAGGGGGAAGGAAGAATGTGGGTTTACGGGAGAGCAGCAACCGGACTGGACAGTAAAACATGATAAAAGGCGGTCATGTGTAATCAAACCAGTCAACCAACCTTCTACTGTCCCAAAGCTGGTGACCTGTTCTTTGGCAGCCTCTGAGAGGCTGAGCTCGCCCTGTAGTGAGCGGATGAAAAAGAAGAAAAAGAAGAACGGGAGAAAGAGGAAGACGAAGCCTGCAGACGAGGATCCGATAGCTGAACTGCCTTATTCCTCCGTTTTAATTGAGGGAAACAACCACACCCGCGACTTGGCAAAACATGTGTGGCGGATGATTACCCGGAGGATGAAAGTGGAGGGTGTCTGCAAGCCTGGAGTCGGGCTGCTGGATGCGACGTCTCAAGTCTCGCCCCCACTCGGTAGCTGCTGCGTCATCGTAGCTGGGACCAATGACGTCGCCTCCGGTCAGTAGCGCAACATTTACCGGCATCTTGAGGACATCATCAGGAAAAAGCTGAAAACCTCCAGTGTTGTTGTCTCAACCCTGCCCCACAGACACGACTTGCCAACTAACCACCATATAAATCAAGAAATAGTGTTGGTAAACCATTACATAGAAGAATTGTGTGCCAGGTACCGTGTGGCAGGGGTTCTAGACTTCAACCGCATCGGCAGATTTGCGTTCACACGTCACGGTATGCACTTGAGACCTGACAGCAAGCATCTGCTGGTGGAGCTGCTGGTTGAGTGTATGCATGGAGCGAACCGCTTCATCCGTGTAACGCCCTCGCCGCCTCCTGCCTCCCCCGCCGAGCCGTCACCAACACAGCCCGCGGAGTCTCCTTCTGCGCCGCCGCTCTCCGCCTTGCGACGGCCGGTCGCTGTTGTCTTACGAGTCATTTGCGGAGGCGGTTAAGATCGGTTCAGCGCTGCGACAATCCGGCCCCTCTTCCTTGAGAATAAACTGCCCAGCTCTGGACTTTGTGAATCCAACATAGCTATATTAGGACCGGAGAGTGATAAACTTAAAAAACAAAAAAAAATACATAAAAATACCAAAGAAAAATTACGAATTGGCTGATAATTTTCACCGAATGCAGTTTAAAGGGAGTGGCGTGGCAATTTTTTTTCAAATCCCAATTGACTTTCCAGCCATTCAATGTTGATTACAGCTGCAATCTAAACTTTGAAGTGGCTGGAATAATATCGGACTAAATTCCCTGGGAAACATAATAGTAGTTGGCCTTGTACAGATCCCCAAACGGGTGTTGTACAACATTTTTTGAAAAATTCTAGACCCTCCTAAATTTTTTCTATTCTAAATTATTGAAGTTTATTATTAAAGGTGACTTCAATATTAACGTTTTAGACCACGCCAGCCCTCAGACCCAGCGGCTCCGCGATATTTTCACTTCTTTCAGCTTAATTTGGTCAGTGAACTCACCAACACGGGTGACCGTCGCGTCGAGTACAGCCATCGACAACGTCATTACAAATATTCCGGATGTCTCGGTCTCTGTGCTGGATGCGGCCATCTCCGACCACTTCGCCCAAGAAGCTGTCATAAATAATTCCAAAGCAAGATTCAAACCCCATTCCGTAAAAATTAAACGAGATTTAAAGCCATAAAATGTACAGCTTTTTAATAAATCCCTCGGGAAGGAATCGTGGTCTTTCTTAGATCCATTTCAGCGAGTGGACGATGCCTTTAAGCTACGACTTATAATTTAGGCTGTACAGAGCTTAGGACAAAAGACTGCACTGGGCTGTTTTTATTAATTTTCCGGGGGTTTAATTTACTCAGGGGATTACCTGGTCATACCAGGAAATTCCCGGAGGGGGGTTAGTGTTAACGGGGGTTAAGCCACACTTTGGCCTCTTGGAGGGTGTTGTGTTTGCGAGCATAAATAAAATTCACTCTGTCCCTAATTACTGTTGAACTTTGCTAACGCTCTGCCAATTAACGATGTGCTCTAGTACGCGTTTAGTAGTCACTCGTTTACTTAGTAATACAAAGTCAATCTGAAACTCATAACGAATTGCACAATTAATTTTAGTCAGAAAAATCAAAACCCCCTAAAATTGCCAATTCACAAGAAATATTTTGCCTTTGAGAGCGTACAACAGGCTTACGTTAAGATATACAACAAAAGGATACTAAACCTTTTTTGTAGATCCTACTAATATATATTAAAAAGTGTTTTGATATTTAAGCTAGCACAATCAGGTCAACCGCTATAGACTCCAGTAACAAAGTTTTCATGTCAAAATTACAAAGTATTGACATTTATTAGCCAAACCGATGGAGATAACGCAAAAGCTCATAGGACCTTTTGTGTAGAACGTATAATTTTGAAATTTGTATTATGTGCTATAGTTAATTGTTTGTCCGCAATAAAGGCCATAAAACAAAATCTCACGTAAAAGTTAAAAAATCAATACTTTAAAACGCGTTATGCGGCCAAACCATTGAGGATAGGGCAAAATGTTACTGGACCTTTTTTGTAGATCACATAATTATATAAATCACACTTTTGTTTTGTTTTGAGCTATGGCCAACTGTTCGGCCGTTATCGGGCCCGAAATATAATTTTGCACGTGAAAATTACAAAAGTTATGCACATAATCGCTTTTTTCGGCCATAGCGAGAGAGATAGGGAAAAAAGTCACTGGACCTTTTCTGTGGATCAAGTAATTTGCTAATGTAATGGTTCAATCAGATTTGAGCTACGACTTACCGTACGGCCGCTATCGGGCTCGAAACTTTATTTTAAGCAAAAAAATCTCTGGAATGTTAAACGTTCCCGCGTTTTGTCGCTTAACCACACGAGAAAGGACAAAAAGTCACTGGACCTTTCTTGTCGGAAGTTTAATTTTATCTTTCGATTGTGCCATCAGATTTAACGCGTGTTTTGACACTGTAATTTTTCACTTAAATGTCACTTGCCCATTTCAAATGTTCAATGAGCGTTCTCATGGGAAGAGGAATACTTGGGTCACTCAAGATATCCTAAAATTAAGAGAAAGGCCATCAAGGCATTAAGGCGAAGGGGTTTTATCATTCAATATATGTCAAGTCTGAAAACGAAGAATTTAAAACCTTTTCCCGCAACTTCAAAATAAATTATCGTAAAGAAATTAAAAATGCTAAAGCTAGAAATTTTGAAGAAAAATTAATACGATCGAACATTTTTTCAAAAAGTGCATGGGAAATTATTAAAATCAACAAAAACTTTAAACATTTTTCTAAACTTTCAACTCCTACCCTTAAAATTCAAAACAAAATAATTTACGATCCTTTAAAAGTGGCAAGTGAATTCAACAAATTCTTCTCAACAGTGGCCGAACCAGACAACTCATTTAACCCGGACAGCCATCGTGAGGAGCCACTGGTGGGACCGGTCTCGTCCATGGCTCTCTTCCCCGTGAGTGAGGCGGGGGTGGCTCGTTTCGTGCAGGAGCTGAAACCTAAAAAATCCTGTGACATCAATGGTATGTCTGTGTGGTTACTCAAAGGGTGCGTCAAGCATCTTTTGACACCACTCACAAAATTGATTAATCTGTCGTTCGCACAAGGCGTCTTCCCATCGGCATTGAAGATTGCAAAAGTCATTCAATTTTCAAAAAAGACGATCCTTGCATCTCAAGCAATTATCGTCCAAATTCAGTTTTTAAGTCGACAATCGATGCCGTAACGGATCTCATTCATAATGTTGTCGATGGACTGGAGAGGCGAGAACATGTGATTAGCATATTTCTCGACCTCTCCAAAGCCTTTGACTGCGTGTATCATGCGACACTGATGCACCAGTTGTGGACAAGTGGTATTCGGGGTCTGCCGCATAAGTGGCTCTCGTCTTATCTGGAAGATAGGGGGCAGTGCGTGCAGATTGGGAGTGCTCTATCAGAAAAGGTAAAAATGTCTTATGGTGTCCCCCAGGGATCAATACTTGGGCCAGTCCTTTTCCTGATATACGTCAACAGGTTGAATTCATCAATACAATATGGAAAAGTGATTCAATATGCTGACGACACGATTCTGCATCAGATCAAAATCAAAACACGATCTTGAAATAAAGTCTTTCATCGATTAATTCATGTATCGAGTATTTTTCCAGAATCAATTTGAAAACAAACATTTTAAAATCAAACGTCATGAACTTCTGTCTTCGGCAGCATGGCGACCAAGAGCGCCGGCCCGCGGTGATGGTGGACGACGTTCTTCTGGATGAAGCTGAATCCACCAAGTTCCTTGGAATGTACCTTGACCGAGGGCTGACATGGAACACCCACGTTGAGGGCGTTTGCTCTAAGGTTGCCTCGGGCATTTATGTCCTGCGCAACCTTGCAAATTGTTGTTCTTTGGGTGTTTTAAAACTGGCCTACTTTGGTCTTATACATCCATATATTATGTCTTAGGGCTTGATATTGTGGGGCAGTTGTTCCAAAAACATGTTTCAAAGAGTTTTCAGATCTCAAAAGAAAACCGTTAGAATTTTGTTAAAGTTGAACCCCAGAGAGTCGTGCAAAGACGCCTTCAGGAGTCTTGGATTACTGACTTTACTCTGTCTCTTTATTTTAGAGGTTATCCTGTACTGTCGACTCAAATGTAAGTTAGAACGGGGCAGGGATGTCCACCAGTACGGGACTAGAGGCAGGGACAACTTCCGGCTCGATCAGCTCAGAACGACGGCTTATGGACGCTTACCGTCCCAAGTTGGTGTCAGGCTAATCAACAGGCTCCCCGAGGATATTAAAAATTTAAACGATCCCAATCAAATTAAAGCTCGACTAAAACACTTCCTGGTGTCAAAGGCATTTTACTCTGTTGATGAGTTCATAATGGGCTGCCGGAATGAAAACCTTAAAAATTAATGAAGTTATTCAAGAGTTCTTTGTTTGAAGGTTATTTTTGACGATGGAAGGATTGTGAAGGAAACTGGATTTTTCCGGACATTTGCCATCGTTCAGTGAAACAAGAAAACAGTAACACTACGTTTCAAGATCTGCAATCTGATCTCTTCTGCAGGTAAAGAACTAACCTAATACATAATAACAAACTAGGTTAAAATAAACAAATCTTACTAAAGCGTAGTGGCACGCCTAAGTCAGGAATCACAACCTTAATGTTGTTTGTCAACTTCACTAACTCTATAGACATGCACTTAATACAAAACACTAATCAGTAGTTTAGTTTTAATGATTAGTGTTTAACACATAACCCGGTTCTGATATAGATAAATAAAGACCGAATGACATCTTTATGACGTACTGTGTTTATAAAAAATAGGCCTAATAATTTGTGATGGTTTTATTTTATAGTTTCAATTTAAGTTTCAACTTAAATTTCATTTTATGACGCATGCAATGCAATTTTAACTATTGTTAATGCAATAAAGAGTCCTATTATTATTATTATGTAAAGGAATTATTAGTTCAAACCCATTGTAAAACAGTTTGTAGTTCATTACTTACGCATTTGTCTCATGGTTTAAATGGGTATAGTCATTAAACTGCTATATTTAGTTTTAACATGAAGCGAATACAATCAACACTAATTTTGCAATAAAAACCTGTAAAGCTGGAATTTGTTCGACTCAATGCGGTAAAGAATAGTTTGAATATTTTGCAGTAACAGTTAAACCTGAATCTGCATTGGATTCCGGGGTATTAACACTGTTTTCGTTTAATTTGACCATAAACCGTTCCAATATAAAACTAGGTTGACGCGTAATAATACACATTTTTATACCCCTTTTATCATTATTTTGTATCACTGCAAATGAGCACTAAAATATATTATTTATTATCAAAAATATACAGTACTTCTTAGAACTTTTTAATAAAAAAGTTTTAGAACAACGGCTTCAAAAGAAATTAAAATTACAAAACCTGCTAACAATTATTGCCGATAGCATAAATTGATAAAAATCACGATACACAATGGATTAGAAACCTAAAAATAACCGAACTAGTTTCCATGAAAACTCAGAAAAAGTATATTCACCTGACTCAGCATCGGCCAATTACTGATACTCAAGTTCCACAGATTTATTTACTAAAATCCATTCTAACTCTGCTAATAGTTTACTTTATCAAGCGTTTTAGAGGTTCCTGAGAATTTTAAGGGTTAAGGCAATTCGTAAGTATCCATGAACACTCAATTATGAAACTAGCTACATTAATTACAGTATATATTTTTTACAAATTTTACATGATTGTGTACTACTGTGTGATGTTACTTTCTTGTATGTGCTGTTATGTCTGTGAAAATGAAATTAGCTATATAGATTTAAATTTTAGCATGCTACCTAAGCGAAACCTGTTACGCGAAAAGTGGTGAGCCGTTATTATATAAACATCAACCCTTTGGCAAGATATAATATATTTCACAGTTCACAAACATCTTTATTCAAAATATGTCATGATTTCACAATGCATTTCCCCAATGCACCATGCAGGGTGCGCGCGGGAACATCGTAATCTATATAATGTTCATTACTGTGTGATGCTGGCAGTCATGCAACAGTCCATTCTATATTACAAGTATAAATTTTAATTAATACTTTATATATTACTTATAAAGTAATAACTTTATTACTTACTTACTTTAACTTTTTTACTTTATTTTTTATATATTTGTGTGTGTGTGTGTGTGTTTGTTTTTTTTTGTGTTGTTACGGTCGAGTAAAATTCTGTAGTAGGCAGTATAAAGAATCCTAGAGCAACTGTTAGGATATAGTGTGTCTTAATTAGGCTGATCTTTGCATAAATTAAATTTCTATAAAGTACCTTATTGTTGGCATTTTACTTTGTTTTGATCTAACTTTGAGTTTTAAAATTCTCAAACAGATAAGATAATGAAGGAAAATGTGGTAGTGTTAGACTAAGATGTCATTATAGTTTGGCTTCATATCTGAGTGTGAATTATTCACATGCAGTTTAGTACCACGTGTAGTGCCTGCTAATTATCATGAAACAATTTTTTATTTTGACAAGGCCTTAGATATGATTCCTGATGCCAATATGTGAAATTAGGACACATCGTCATCCATGCATCTAACTGCACCCTAAGGATATGAAAACACACAAGGATAAGAACAGGTAATTTAGTCATTTCCTAGTTGGGTGATGCTGATTCATTTTTATTTCCGTTAATCTAAGAGTGTCAACGTAAAAACATGTGATGTGGAAAAACTTAATACATGTTAATAAGTCGTTTCAACGTTAATTCCACTTCAGATAACGAAGATATCAATTACTCTCAGAACTCTAGAATCTAATTATCTTGAACGAAATGTTAGTTTGATATCGCATGTCTCCATTATTTTTTATTTGTTTACAGCCATTACTGAGGGTAGTTACGAACTCTTCTAATTTAATATTTGTTTATAGAATATATCAATACGAAATGAAACTTTTTATTGAATCAATGCACTTAAGTGGTGCGAAGTATTTTTGTTGCAATATTATTTTCCCCGGAGGCATAATATTATACCTTCTCGTTTATATAGATACTGAACGAACGGTCATGAGAAGGAAAAATTTATTTCATATAATGTCATGCGCATTTTTAATAAATAATTGGGTCGCTAGGACATCCAGACCAACTCATACCTGATTTGATTGATTTTTTGTATGTTCAAAAATCAATTTTGTTTTATTTTAACTATTTGTTTTCAGATTTACTTCAGAGAAAAATTTAATACATGAATTCACAGTGACAAATGATTTGTACATAATTTAGTTTTAAAGGTAACCATTTTGAACCTGAAACTATGAAATCTAGACAAAGACCCAATAGAAGAAATAAAATGCATAGCCTTGCAAATGGGATTGCATTCCATATTCGCTTAAGATCGATGCAACAAGCCATCCAGAGCCGGCTATAACAATAAAATTTTACTCACTTGTAAAACGTCCTTAAAATATGTTTTTAATAAGAAACTTTCTTTTATGCCTAAGTGTGACTTAACAGCAATGCAGGATCTAATGACTGTTAACAGAGATGACATTCATTCAATTTTTAAAAGAATATATAGTTTTTTGTATAAAAGAAAGAATAAGATGGGTAACAAAAGGTAAAAGTGTAAGTAAAAACGTAAATCAGGAAATAAAGCCAAAAATGCGATATAATTCGCATTGTAACATGTAAAATTTACAGGGCTTAATAATAAGGCATTTGTCATTTTTTGAGAGGAGAATATGTTTTAGTTGAATGACATGTTATGATTTTTATTCTTCCACCTACAATTACATGACTTCAAAGCAGATGTAAGCTGGCGGGGTCCAGCTTGACCAGGTAAGACACGGAGTTTCAGAATATGTCCGCCGGAGATCGCTTCAAGGGCTGAAGCGCCTTACGGCGGACGACTCATGTACTACAGTATATAAGTACGTTGTGACTGGCTGACTCGCTCTCTCAGTCGGAGTCACCGCCCTCACATATGACGCGATAAGGTGCAAGTAAGTCCTAGCCGTATTGGGTACTTATTTTATGTGCCAAAACACGTTTTTGCCTGCACTTGCCTAGTCACTAACGATATAACGATACGATAAGTACATGAGATTACGTACTTAAGCTACTAATAGAATATTATTTTAGATATAAAATATAGCAAGAAATTAAATCAGTACGGATAGCGCTAAATTTTATTACTAGTAACGAGGATTTTTAATTTAGTTTTTATTTAGTTTATCTAGTTTCTTTTCGAAGCCCCTGGGTCCCTTGACTGGCACCAGCGTTCCTTAGTTTCGAGCTCTATTCGAGTTAAGCGCGATTTCGAGCGAACTAGTGTTCGCATTTAGTATTTACTAGCTGACCCAGCGAACTTTGTTCCGCCTTAAAGGCGATATCACATGATCACATTTTGTACTTTTTAAATTAGGATAATTGTAAATAAAAAAATATAATTATTCAATGATTCTTTATTTGCCATTTATTGTAGCACCTTGTGATAAACCATTTTTTGTTTTTTTTATTAGGCGCGAAAAAAATAACGCGGAAGGTCTTCCGACCTGTGAACATGCCACATATAATGGACCATGGGAAAAACATGGATGTTCGAGATTAAGACCACAAACTTTTAACGATTGGCCTTGTGACTTATTTACAGTCATGGCGAATGCAAGACGGATCAGAAATTGAAGTCGTTTAAATTGAAATGGCATGTCGGTTGGGATCATCGGGATACTCGGAATGACAACTTCCTCACCTTTGAATTTTCCTTTGAGTATTGTGGCGTAAATAAAATTGTTCATCAATTTACTTACCACCAAATGTGTTCCGTTGCACAGTTTTGGCTGGTTTAAGTTTTTAAGCATGATTACAACAACCAAACTTTAGTTGTAAATTGTGCTGTGGTAAGCCAGGTACATCCAAGGAGTTTAAAAATTCAATTGGATAGTTGGTGGCATCACCTTCATTTGCTACACAGTCAATAGATTTGATAGAATGCAGTGTACCAATGATCTCATTCTGAATTATGTAGTTTAAGTCATCTACATCTTTATTCTTAGCTACCAAAATTGCTCGCTCACTCAACCATTCATTATTTTTGAGGTTAGTAATGATGTTTGGGAATACTTTGTTAATGAGTTCGTCTTTCGATGAGACAAAGTTATAGAAATTCGGAGGAAATGAAATCAATCCGCTCGATTCGTCGACAGGTACTCGACGATTACCGATAGTCAGCAATTGCTCAGAGAAATCTTCAGCAGATGTATCGTTCAACAATGCAACTCTCATGTTTGTTGTCAGCTGAAGTTTCTTAACATAGATTCGATGATTTGAGGCAAGCGTTTATCTCGTCGGCAGCAGTCGATCTGGGAATTACTGGCAATGTTTGGCGGAAATCGCCAGGCAGTAAAATCATTGAGCCTCCATAACATCTCGAGTCATTACGTAGATCTTGCAATGTTCGGTAGAGTGCTTCCAATGCACGTTTATGTGCGATTGTGCATTCGTCCCAGATGATGATCTTCGATTCTGATAAATCTTTGGCCATAGCGGAGTGCCATATTGCATGTTGGTTTTTCAATATATTCCAGATTTAACGGCAATTTTAATGCAGAATGTGTCGTACGACATCCTTTTAGTAATGTGGCTGCTATTCCAGAAGAAGCAACTGCAACCGCAGTGTTGGATCTTGCACGAACAGTGGCTAAAATTACTGACATGAGGAATGTCTTACCAGTTCCACCAGGGGCATCCAGGAAATAGAAACCACAATTTCCATCATCAGTTGCCTTCATTAATGTATCATAAACTTCCATTTGTTGGGGATTCATCAGGGGTACGTTCGTTTGAACTTCTAAATCTAATTCCTGGTGATCATATTTACGTTTCCGTTCCAATTCTCGATTAAATGCGTCATTCATTTCACAATTTGGCACTGGCATTCCTAACCTGACTAATAAACTACCGCATATGAGATAGCACATGTCTTCAATCAAAAGCAAGGCCCTATTATGTATCTCCTAATTCATTTCAAGATTAGGATTTCTTGAATTGACACGAATTTGATGTAAAATATCTTCTGCCATATTATCCTTGTATTTGTGCCATAGGTTAGATGGGTTCGATGGAAAGCATGTCGAAATGATGATAGCAAATAATGTAATCTGACATGGAGATGAAGAGATAATTGCTTTCAATTGTAAAAAATTAAAATTTGAATTGTATTATCTGGATAGTAAAGTCTATGTTTAACAGTGATTGCAGAAACAGTTGAAACAAAATTTGCTGTTTCTCTTAAGCTTACTCTATGCTTTCAAACTATAAGTGTAAAGAAATGTAAAATAGTAATTAAATGATATAAACATATGTTTCTTTTGTCGCATTATACATGTTTACAAAGAACAGCTGATTTAATTTGAAAAGGCTCTTTCACTTAATAACATATGTTTGCTGCAATGCATTTCTTACGGGTATTTCTGTAACTTTTAGAGACCAGTGGGGCGGAATCCTGAATCGGGAACGGGATAAAAAGTATCCTATGTTCTTATCCCAGTTCTTAGCTACCTCCCTACCAATTTTCAGCCAAATCGGATCAGGCGTTCTTGACTTATAAATAGTGTAACTAACACGACTTTCTTTTATATATATAGATTTAGTATTTGGTTTCTTTTCGAGGCCGCTGGGTCACTTGAGGTACGTTGGAACCAGCGTTTTCTTGTTTTGAGCTCAAGTCGAGCTAGGCGTGATTCGATCGAGCTAGTGTTCGCATTTAGTTTTTATTTAGTTTATCGTTTCTTTTCAAGGCCGCTGAGTTGCTTGATGTACGTTGGCACCAGCGTTCCTTATTTTCGAGCTTGAGTTTAACTAGCAATTGTCGTGTTAGGAAACGTTTAGGTAGGAGGACAAGCATCCTAAAACAAATTCTAACACCTTCTCTTTATTTCCTTTCGTTTCCGAGTCGGCGATAATGAAAGCCTGTTGATCCGTTGATCATGCTGTATGAGTATTTGCTTCGGCTTTTGGTTTTACATTAATTGGGGTCTGAGCTGAACTTGGAAACTACCTTTCCCTTTCGAACTCTGGATTTTTCCCCTCGCGACTGTTCTATCCGGTGTCTTAGGGTTATATAGTATTATAAACTATCCCCGACCAGATTAAACGTTATAGCATATACCTATAAAGCATCGCCCCTTTGGCTAGTATCAACGACTGATATCGAATGAAAGCTAGTTTGTTTCATAGATAATACCAACCTTTGGCAAAACTTAACACATACATATTTAGAGATAAAGCGTACAATATTAAATAACATATCAGGTTACACTCAGCATTAAACAATGAACGAGCACAAAGGATGCATCTTGATCAAAGCATATCACATGTTTATGAATGAGGCTTTACCAATACTGTTTAAAGTCAATTGTAGTTGGGCTTGGAAACAGCTAGAGATATTGAAATGGCGTTAATATACATAACTTTTAATCGGTAACGTCTGAGGATCCCGTACCGTATATTAAACCGAAATAGAAGAATTCAATTAACTAAAAATTATCGGAAGATATGCTGCATTTCTAATCTAAAGTAGTATGGCGAGTTGATGCTTTTTAAGATTTTCTTGGTATACTGGATAATAGAATGTAGGGGTCTATCCCTTTAAAGTACACATATAATACTTTACTGTTTTATTGTTAATACTCAAGAAGAATTTCTAGATTTAATATATTTTTCTAGATGTTTCGTGAAAGTACAGACGGACAATCAATCATAAAATTGTCAAATCCCTCCTGTAGACAAAAGATCATTTGTATTGGCCTCCTGAGTGATATGTTCAAGGGCGCCCAGCCACATTCCATAGTTGGACATGCACCATCGTAGAAAATATAATTTTATATGTATAATTGAAGTTTGATACAAACAGTATATAGATAACATCTTTCTAGAGATGTCTTGCAGCATTTTACATTTGCATTTTTATCAATTTGGTTACACATAAAAACAGTGTTTACATGATAAAAGACTACAAGCTAAATAATCAGGAGATGATGTTGTGTGTGCTAGGGTAGGGATTCACTAAGGCTTCATCCAAGTCTATAAATACAAGTTTCTAGTCAGATGTATTTCTATTTTACATTTAAAGCCTCATATTATTCTCCTTAGTTTTACCAAAACTGTATTTATTCTCCTACTTTCTCATCCTTAACCCCATAGGGTAACAAGCACTATAATCGAATGATTTGTTGCCTATATAGAAATAAAGCTTCACGCCAAATTTTAAAGCCACAGGTCATTTCGAGTTTGAGATATCGCGCCGACAGACAAAAGGCTGACAGAAATATAACTATTTTCTATTCCCTACAGTATTCTTCCTTTGCTAAAGCTCAGTTTTTAAATTTAATGGTTTAATAGAAGTAGAATTAGAGGCTCAGAAAGGCCACTATAACGTTACATCTCGCTTCCTTCATAGTTTAATTACACATTAAACTAGTTTATGATATATATATATATATATATATATATATATATATATATATATATATATCATATGTATATATGTATATCATATATACATTCACAAATACAAACACACACACACACACACACACACACGCACACACACACACACACACACACGCACGCACGCACGCACACACACACACACACACACACACACACACACACACACACACATATATATATACACAGAGATGTGTGTGTGTGTGTGTGTGTGTGTGTGTGTGTGTGTGTGTGTGTGTGTGTGTGTGTGTGTGTGTGTGTGTGTGTGTGTGTGTGTATTACATTATGATGTTACTTATTTCTTGAAACTATTGGAATACGGTATAACTAACAACAGAAGATTTCTAAGGGTTTAAGTAGCGATTATAACCCCGAAATATAAATTATTAGAATGGATTATCTAATAGAAAAACATTTGACTGTATTTTAATAGATACAACTTTTTAAATTGGGCAAGTTTTAATAAATATTATATGACAAATCGTTTCAAAGTTAATGTATTGAAAATTACGAATTTAAATGTTTCATCATTTGATTCTTAAACTCCAAACTGTAAAACCAAATTTTGTTAATGTTTTATCTGCCATTTAAAAGGGTAAAGATTCTTCAAGAGAAACTTAATTTATGTTTTATTGCCTACAGCTTTCAAACAACTTACCATATGTCTCAGGTTTATATTTTAAAAGTTTATGAATTTAACCGCGGTGCACTAACTTCACACTGTTTAAAAAAAATCAAATTTGTTTGATTTTGAACTATTTGTTTTCAGATTTACTTCAGAGAAAAATTTAATACATGAATTCACAGTGACAAATGATTTGTACATAATTTGCAGTCGTATAGTTGCAGCATATTGAACCACCTTCCCATTCTGGATCGAAGAATTCAAATTGTTAACCTAAAAAGTAAAAAGTACTGACCCAATGGTCGAATGCTGATAGCTCTGAAGTTAATGCATTTAAATATAAATGTGAAATACGCACAGAAGTGCTTACCTAGTTGAATAAATTACTGTTTTGTACTAACATGTACGGTCAAATAACCCGTGTTTATGTTTAAATATGTTTTTGAAATCACTGTATTGGAAAGAAATCATACAATGCAAGATATTTTTACTCGTGTGAACATACTTCATGTAGTGTTTAAGTTAAATATAATATAATTGTTTCATTAGAATGTACGTATATGTGAAGGAGGGCGCACAGTGTTCAAGGCCACTCTAACATTTTGTGAGACTGACATTAAAATGTCAATAGTACTCAATAGTTCTCTACATACCCCACTGTATTATATTAAGTAACACAGAGGAATTACTCCTCTTAGCAAACAGGAAAAATCTGTTAAAGATTGCTAAGTCTTGTTGGTGTATTACTATGGCTAAGTACGTTTACTGTTTAACCCTCTTGAAAATGGTACGTTTAATAATTTACGCCACCTCTTTTAAATAGCTTTTCATCCATACAAGATCATAGGAATGACCATTATTATTGAAATTTGTTAGGAACACGCGCTTGAAAACAACTAAACGTTAAACATGGACCGACAGCCTTCCGTTGCTTAACGATCCCCTCCCTATCCCCTTGAGTGTTCGATCACCCGCATCAGTGTTCAACACCCTATTACTAAATCGCACTAAACTTCCATGTCCAAAAGTATCGTGGTTAGACCCTCCCCCAGTTATATTGAACGCTGTTAATTTTAACTGATCGGAAAAAAATAAAAGTCAAATATGTAACTTTGTAATATTCGTTTATATAAGAGCAATATTGAATATCTGGTGCAGGAGATTTTAAAAATTTTCCCTTTATATAAGTGAAATTAAAAAAAAACCATTTATTTTCCCAGATAAATTATTCTTATATTCAAAAAGTCCTCGGATACATTCATTTATATTTTATGTAGTCATATATAATTATCATTGTTTTTAAATCTTGTGAAAGACTGAAAAAGTATTGTAGCACACATTGCTTAATAACGTGATAACGTAATAACCAATCTTGTTGATAGTTACTTGCGCTGTCAAATAAAAAAATATTGTAGTATTGACAAAGTTACTTTAAATAAAATCAATGTAGTATAAGACATACGTAATTATTAGTATAACAAAATTCATAGAATCAGTGTACAGATAGTTGCTGGAAAGGAAGTCTTGTATTACAATTCGATACAAACATCCTCCGGATGTAAGTGGATACGCACATCCGCCCAGACACTGATGATGAACAAACAGGAAAAGCTTGTTTAAGCAGCGGAAATGCTTATTTCTAAAAATCATGCGACGATGTAAGGGACAGCCATGCTGATATGAAAAATTGGTACTCACCAATTATGATGGAGAGATTTGGCAGAGGCGTGGTCATGAGCTGGCGGGAGAGCAACATAAAAAATGAAGAACAGCTTGTGTTCGTGTGCGAGGAAATACCTTTTAGGCGTAATAAGTGTCAAGTGCAGTTAAGTTAAGTTTGTAGTAAGTGTAAGTTAAGAAAATTTTGTATTTAAATTTAGGAACGTAGTATTATATATCAGGGTTCATTAATCATATACGTCTCATTTACAATTCCGAGGTACCTGTACCTAAAGTAATGAAAAGAAAAGATTATAATGTGTAGAAATCAAATGAATAGTTTAATATTGAAATTCATACTTTCTTATTTCATATATTTTATTTAAATGTCAAAAGTCACTCATTTGTTTTAATCATGTAAATGTTTAGATATTTTAAAAGAAAGTTTTCTCACGTTAGTTCATGAACACATATTTATTGCAACACTACAAAAATTACTAATAAATGTTATAGTTAAATAAATTAAACATAAATTGTAATGAAGAATTTACTGTTAATAATTGGTACTAAAGTTTGTGTTCAATGTGTCGGTTGACGTTATCCATTGTTAATTAAAATTTTAATCAATATAATGAGATGCTATTAAAAATAAAATATGTGTTGGTCATTAGAGGGTGTTGTATTGCGAATCGAACCTATTACTTAAATCCTCTCACAACAGCCCTTGCTCATAATATATTATAATATTTCACAACCTTAATCAAACCAACATTAAAAATCTTACAATAGATACGAGCGTAAAAGTTGTCTACGTAAAAGTTTCTAGTTGTGGTGACGGTGAAGAAAAACTACAACTAAGAATGAACCAGTATGGTGTTTGATGGATACACAGACCACAGTTACAAATGTAGTTGGCGTACCAACTCATAATACTCCAATTAGCTAAATGTTAAAGCTGCTCTGGGTTTGAACTGTGGCCTCATTAATTTGACACGGAGGTAATAGGGTGTTTGTTCATTTCTTTCTTCGTTCATTTTAAGATGTTTTAAACCGCATAACTATTTTTTAATAACACTGTTACATAAAAATGATGCTAAATATAATTCATAACACCTAAAAAATATATAATTAAAACACCATCCCAATTAGTGGACATTTTATGTAAAACTTAAAATTTAAAGGAATTAAGATTAAATTTAAGTTATTAACAACGTAATATTATGCTTTGGTATAAGTATTTAGCTTGCTAATATATTAAATGATGTCAGACCACAGTGTGCGGCTAAAAATAAGAAAGACACTTTCTTTCAAACCCAAGGGTGGATAACGTCTCAGCCAATCACCTGGCAACTTAAGAGATTCAAATCTTGAATTTTGACGGCAGTTTCACATACTATCATGTAACCATTCGAGTTTAAGGTCCAAGTAACGTAAGATTTCCTTGGCACCACCCTCTTACTAATATGGGTGTTGTGTTGCGGGTATGCGTGACATTTGCAGTTTTGCATCTTAGGCCTTCTTGAAACAAATCTGATGTACATAATTGACGAGTAAATTTTACAAAATTTAGAATATTTTTCTAGTTTACATAGATGGCAAAAAAATAATTGAGTGAATTTCAATTTAGTAGCAGACACCATTTCTTTTTTAATGTCCATTCGGCATTGGGGTTGCTTTAAAAGATAATAAATTTTAATTTGCAATATTTGAAACCGTGGATGTCACACTCACTGACAAAAACTAGGATTCCTTTATTTGAGGATTACTTATTGAAAAATGTACTTTGTGCACTTTATGTATAATGTACCTATCGTAATTGGTTATGTCCATACATAAACTTGTTCTCTCACAAAGATTATATTTTAAACATTCCAAACTGTTTCCTGCCTTGTTAAATGTAGATTGAGTTTGCACAGTAACTGTATTATGTATTATTTAGGCTCTGTATACGAGGTCTCCCGTACCTGTAGTAATGTTTGTCCCAGTTGTGACATTTAATCAGTTTGAGCAAAATATGGTTCTCTGAATTTAATATAGGTTTAACACAATCTAATTACAAATCATTAATTTTACTCTCCTCAAAACTCTAAATTAAAACATCAAGGTACATTTAAATATACAAATATTTACAATTTTAATAGCTTGAACAAGGTTTCATTGAAAAATATATTTATAGAAATCTATAACTTAAATATAAATCACTCATATTCATATCAAAACATTGCTATATTAGTATTTAAAAATAATACTATCAACGTTAAAATCTACACACCTACTGTTTGTTAGATTTGAACACATTGATATGAAAAAATACAAGTAACTTTTTCTGTAACGTTAGGTTTCCACGAGTATTCAATCGCAATAGAAAGATTTCAAGGCAACGTTAGTTTTCAGGCATTTGGCAATTGTTCAGTGATACTATGGCAAATACATTAGTGATACGTTAGTAATATTGTCCGAGATATGCAACGTGATCTATTAACATATCACTAACCTAACATATGAGTGCAAAAGGTTACACTTTGGTTACCAATTCTGAGAAAAGGAACTATCAATTTTAGACTTTTAATACACAAATGTAGAAACACATTATGATTTTAGGAAGTATATAACCGTATGAAACGAACGCCCTCTTCCGTTTTCTGATTTGCCGCCATGTTGTTTCTGTCGTTACTGTTGCAATTTGCGACCTGTCGGTTGTCAGTAATAGTTGTTCATTGCAGAGTTATTGCAATATTATTTAGTCTAGTTTATTAATGTTTTGCTTTTAATAAATGTAGGCTACTGTTATGTAAACAATAACCATAAGAAAATCTCACTACGACTAGTATATTGTATTTTAAAACTTAGTACGCTGTTCTTATTTGTTAATACTGTAATTATTTGTTTACATTTTTTATATGAATAATTTAAATAAATAACGTAGATTTTGCTCGTTTATATCATTTTACGTCTTGAAAATAGATAAATGTAACTTTTTAATAGGTGAAAATTCCTTTGGAAATGGGTGAAAATAGGGAAAAAATACATAGACATATAAATATAAAACAAGCTCAATGTTTTCAAATTAGGTGTTGTATCCAATTCATTGCTTTACTCACTTTGTGTAAAAAACACTCATATCAAATGTAAACTCAAATCAAGTAAAACTTGTTAAATTTATTGTGTTTGGCCATTTATTAATGTTCTAGTTAGGTTAGATGTTTTTTTAAGTGTGGTCGTCAGAAGTACAAACGTACAGGAGTTTTATAAACAGAACGTACCTGGACATATTTCAAAACATTCAATACTATTTTATAAATCACTTAGATTTTTAATGACATTATAAATAAGTTACTTAAAGTGAAAAGTGTCCTCGTTTTATCGGAATGCTATCAAGTTTACGCTATATTACATAAAATGTAAAAGACAAGGATATTGCAAACTCGTATTTTTAATATTTAGTTTAGTGCAAGAATGTTGAATTTAGAATAAATGAGGTTTATAAAGTCACCTATTGTTGCAATCCATCATTATGATAATTTTGGTATTGACGTTGATGAATTTCATAAACACTATGTTACGTTCTTCTTTTAGTACTTTGATGCTTCAAACTAAAAACGAGTCGTATGTACATCTCGTGTTTCAAGGTTCGTACCCTCGTGTTTGCTGATACAGTTTATATAAACAATAATGTGTTCAAGTACTTCATGAGAACCAAAAATATGTCTTTTATCTCTCTCGTCGACAAGTTCAACGTTAGTTTTTCCGATGTTATGCCATAATGAAGACTAGGACAAAGTTTACAACGTGTGATAGTGCTCAGAGAGTATTCTCTAAAGTTTTTGAGTATGAAACGTAACGAATATTTAAAATACAATACCCAATTCATTTACACATTGTGTTATATACCAGTAACTGTTAATTATTCTAAAGTATTGAAAAATGTAACAGTTATAATGGACTTTTATTTTATATTAAAGGACCGCTTACGACAAAGCATACCAATTACCATACAAATTCAAAGGTTTCTTATACACACTGTGCGTAAGAATCTTCACAAACATTTTGTAATATATCTTACTCTTATGTACTGTTAAAATTCATAACCTATCAATGGTGGTTCCAGCGCTGCAATAGTTCAAACAGTTTATTAGTTAATGCCTTCACCTAATAGTGAGACTAGTTTTCTTGATTGGTTTAGTCAATCATTAAATTATATGTATTGCTTCTTCTGCTATTAAAAAAATGATAGTTTGAGGAAATGTAGTGTAGTCTATCAACTCACGTATGAACCCTCTTGTAAAAGATAAAAAGTTCTATATTTGTGATTATTTTGATGATAATCCAAAAAAGACATACATAATCGTAAACAGCCCAAGAAGAATTTGTCAAATAACTTCTAATGGAGAGTTGCCTCCACTTTGGGAAAAGTTCGCCCTGCATACACATGCATTTCTGAATGAGTCTTATAGAGTAGACTGATTTAACTATGCAGGTCACGTAAATTAATTCATTAAACAATGAGCTTTGTTAATAACTGTTGATCACAAATCATGTGTATAAAATATGGCGTACGTTGTGTTTCTCACGAATAAAAATAAAGAAATAATATTGAATATTTCTATACATATCAAGTTCAAATAACATACTACAAGAAATGGTTTCAAGAATTAAACGCATAAACAGGGATTTAGTCCTAATTGGAATTCTGTCTGGGAGGCTGTCAGTAAGGATTTCAAGCCCCCCAGGAAGGTTCAATTCTGGCTGGTTTATACCTTCCATTTCGACCCACACTGACACCATCAAAACCGATATTCCACTTAAATCTGGGAAAAATTATGGATGTCCAGAAGGGGCACATCGAAAATTTCGGGATTCTGGGGTGCAAGGGTAATTCTATAGGTCTAGTCTACTGCGGGAGATGACTGTTGGAGTTGGTGGGATTTGTTCCCTAAAAGTCAAAGGTTCTTGCCAGCCTAGACGTAAAGGTGTGCCACCCTTTGCCTGTTTTGACTGGAGAGACTGGTTCAGAGCTGGATTTTTCTTATTCGGAGTAGACATGATGAGATTAGTATCCTAAGCTTTTCTTCGTGAATCTCGACAGGAGACAACCCATACTCTCAACCTTACCCATCCAAAATATACTGTCACTCCGGAAGCAGCGGAAGGATCTTTATGAGACTAGTTGCAATTTTCTAAGCTTCTTGCCCTAAGAGAACACAAAAAGATTTTGAGAGCGTGTGCCAAATAAATAAATACACACTAATACAAATTTGTAAGGCTTAAAAATAAAGTTTTTTCATGGGAATGCTAGAAATACTTTTCAACCAAAACGTATAAATTGATATGTTTTAATTTTAAATAATTTATTCAGCCAAGCTCTGCCAAAATATTAAAACGTGATTAATTTCTTTTTCTAAAAGTTAAAGTAAATAGTTAGAATACAGGAATTTATAATATTTCACGTATTCAAATGTTTTCCTAATTATATACCTTTTTTATAATTTGTAAAGTTATGCGACATCATATTTTACAAAGCGTTCTTTTAAATAACGTGAAAGTATATTTAGTATAGTACGTTCTTAGTAGTTGTGGTTCAGTATTATCAAATAAGAAATTATTTAGCGGATTTTAACCTGTCAAAATGTTTTCCAAATACATTGAGTTAGATGATAGTGTATTCCACTCCTTGGAATTTTGTTAAAATAAGCAAATATTGTTAGATTAGTCTTAACAATGATGAAAACTAGAAAATAGCAGAATAAATACATTTGTAAACAAGATGAGTACAATCATATGAGGATTTAACATGTGGTATAGTAGCACGTAGATTATTCATGCAGTAAAAAAATAATAGAGTGTAATTCGGTGACAAGATCTGATTTAAAATCTATGTCGGAAAAAAATCATCTATATATTCATGAAACTTCCTTACAAATAAATAATCATGCACTATTTCAATTATATAGAATATACAGATTCTTAGTGATACTTATTTTTTGTATCACTAAACGATGCAAATGGTCCGGAAAACACCTGTTTCCTTCACAATCCTTCCATCGTCAAAAACAAACTTCAAACAAAGAAGTATATAGGCCTTTTCGTTTTCGAAACATCGTGTGGACATATTTAAACAAAATTATAATTACTCGTACCTCCGTGAGTGACAGGCTTCTCTAAAGCTCATCGAATAGCACTTCCTATATTTACTAGGTGTAAATACGTCACATCTCGTGTCACGTAAAAGGCATCTCTAAGAATACATAAAAACTTACAAGTTCATACCTTATTTTATTATTTATGATTTAAAAATTTCACATTATTTTACTCAGTTTGTAGTCAATTTTTTTCATTCTTATATTTTCTGGTTGCCATTGTGTTTACCCATAGGACCTATATAAAAATGTTTACTAACGCTCACGCAAATCCCATGGGTTATCATGCACCAATATGTAACAAAATTTATTTATAAAAGATACGCTACATGAAAATGTTCTAGTCTAGAAATAAGTTTGTTCTCAATATATAGTGCGGATAGACAGAAACAAACCTCTACTAGGATAAAGGGGACAGGATTTTTCCGGACATTTGCCTTTGTTCAGTGAAACAAATAATCAGTAACATTACGTTTCGAGATCTGCAGTCTGATCTCTTTCTCAGGTAAATAACTAACCTAACACATAATTACAAAATAAACAAATCATACCAAAGTGTTGTGACACGCCTAAGTCAGGAATCACAACCACCATGTTGTGTGTCAAATTCACTAGGGTGACAAGCTTTGCTGAGGCTCAGCCGGTAATTTTAACTGTATACCACCAGCAATACGTGTGAATAAAAACGTTCTTGTATTTAATTCTGTATTTATAATATAAATCAATGAAGAATTTAACCAAAACTCTTTAAAAACAAAACACGCAAAAATTTATTTTATTATGTGCTAGCAAAGTATTGAAGTTGAAATGGACAATAGCAGTACCATTAGTATACAATTCACTTGTACTAACCGAGTTTGTAACTGTCTAAAGGGGATTAAATTGTTGTAGTTTTGACTGAGCCCCTAATGCAATTATGTTCACTGTAATTTTATAAATGTATATTACGAAAAGTTAGGGATGTGTTAAGAAACCTAATTAATACAAAAACTAATTATCTAGGAAGTATGGTAAGTTGAGAACATAAAGTGAAGTAACATGTTGTAAAAAGGACTGCGGGCATTTACGTTGTAACGCCCGCAACGCCCGCCAGCCCGCCTTATATCTTATGTCTTGTAAGATATAAGGACATTTCATTTGGGGAATGCCTCAAATAAATAGATCCCTAATGACAAGAGAGGATACAAATGGCCTGTAAAGGATTGAGAGGGTTTAGACCATTGTAACTGACATATGACTGGCCTCAAACTTAATAATCTCAGAGTGTCAAAATAATGTATTTGCCTCCTTTGCACGTGTGTTTTAAACATTAATTAACTGAATATAAATTTTTGAAAAGTTTACCTTAAGAAAAAAAGAAAGATTTTAGTTAGACATATCTTTAACTATAAGATTGTCTAAAATATTAATTTTCTATAGGCCAATACCTACACAATCATTTAATTATGTGGCATATTTACGATGAAAATGAAATATAATGATAGGTTTGGATAAGGCGTTCTTAATTGAATTAAATAATTATTGTATATACAACATTGTTTTGCAATTCCATTACTTCTCTACATTATCTTGTTAAAGATATTCTCAATATTTATAAACACCAGGACCTGGCCACGAACTCCTCCGTGGGGTGTATATATAATATAGCCTAACGTGGTATGCGGGAACTCAAAAAGTTGCAACCAGACTGAAATATTCAATACTGTTAAAAGGGTAGTTTTTATTATTTAGAATTTTCTTACTTCTCCTGATATAAATGAACTTAAACTGTAATAAATTTCTTTATGAAATGATAAGTTGACACGTGATTTATTTTAAGATTTATATTAATTATCGATGATTATACATCAATGCAACAATGAAAGGGTTTATAATATGTATTTACTTTATGCGTTAGCGGAGAAATGTATTTGAATATTAAAACAGTCTTGTAAAATAAACTCTGAGCAAATTCAAGAATTATTTAAACCATATTGTTCATTCAGAAACATAAATTTAATTATTTTTGTAAATGCCATTTAAATTAATACGTCAAAACTTTATTTTTGGATAGGAACTTTAAAAATAAATAAATCAAACATTAGTTAGTGGTCTATTCAGGTGTAACCGTATTGAGTTTTCAACCCTAGGTATGATGGCCCAGTGGCTAGGTCAGCTATATCATCAATCCTACCTTTGTGAAGTTGACAGTGCTGCAGGTGTACTAAGGAAGGTGCAGGGTCGCATTTAGGTCAATACTCCCCACGCTCGAATATGTTAGCCGTGCCACGTTGGCAACACTGAATGTGACTCTTCGGTTAGTTCTACGTTCTGACAGACACTTACGGGTTTCAATTATATTTTAAGCAGTCTAAAATTTCAGAAATATTAATAGAGTATTAATTATGTGGTTTAGACACATAACTCAATTAAGAAAAAAAAAACAAAACAAAATTAAATAATAATAAAAAAGAATATAGTAAATATAATATTTAGTGCTCAGTTTGAAGATAACAACATTTGAGTTTTATTAGGAAGGCATTAATACTACTACTATTATCGTATATCAGTACGTTCTTGAAATTTCTATTTTAATTTAGGATCCATTTAATAAAAATAAAAACTGAATATGATTCAGATTAATTTCTGTTACCATATACATCATATACGCGTAAAACTGTCGTTGTAATGATAAGGCTGCATTGGTACTTATATAAACATTTGCGCTCTTTAAACTTTAAAATATCTCACAACCAGGATCTCTAACTTGCAGGCTAGCATGATGTAGTCATGGATAAATTATCTTAAGTCTGCAAATTATAACTCTTAAAGCTGAAAAGCACTTGAAACCAAAAATATTCGCATACTTGAGTTTATGAAATACACTTAGATTATTTAAGTATGATGATTAGATGTAAGGCAAAAACACAGTTCTTAAATTATATTTAAGCCAACAATAAAGGAAATTAATTTTATCTTTGAGATTATCTTATTTTTACGTTAATGACGTTTTAAAATTGCCTTCTAATCTGTTAGTAGGTAATATACTTCGCAATATCAAAAGAGGGACAATTATTACGTGTAGCGGCCCGCTTTTGGTTGCCCGAGAGAAAGTAGAAGACATTTTATGGAAATATTTGTTTTTATAATATTTTGAATTAAAATAACAGATCTGAGCAGAATCAAAATTTACTAATTGAAATTAGTCATACTTTATGAGAATCTATATATCCCTTAAGTGTAAAAGGCATTTATAAAACTGAATAGGCTTGAAATATTAAACTTTAATTTACATACTAATCATTATACAAACATTATTATTGTTACATGAAAAAATATTATTTATTTTTCACTGAAAAGAATAATAAAATTCAAAACAATTACTTTTAGACATATTTTTCATATTAAATCAATTCAACACCTACGCTGTTGCTGTGATCTTCTCCAGTGACCTTATAATACGTCACAGCTATCGGGGACCTTCCACGTCGTGGTTTGTTTGCTGGTTTAGCTTTAGCTAGTTCTTAGAACCGTCTTCTTAAATTGATTTATGAAATAAGAAAGATCATACACTAGACATAATATCTATGTTTATCTGTCCTACTTTAGAGTAAACTTTGGATGAATTACTAGGTCTGAGGTGCTATAAAAGTAAGTCCAAAAGCAAAACAAATCTATAATGTCTTATTGTTCAATTATTATATATTTCCCTGACTGTAATCAAGATTTATGAAGTATAACACTCAAGATACAATGAAAAAATTTATATTGATCGGAAACACTACAGAGAAAGGATTTTCTGTTCCAATTTACTCGTACACTAAATTTAGCATAAACCACTCCCCTGTAAATACCCATAATTTAGTTTTTTCATTTACTCCGATTAAAGCGTTATGATAAATCACCCAGGATAAACTCCGATTTTAGTAATTGTTATGTTAATATTCTTTTGCGAGAAAAGTAAACCAAAGTTAAATAAATTAAAAACTAGATTTCACTGAAATATGATGAGATATAGCAAAGTTCTAAGATGGAATTGTAGAATCAAGTTTCCCAAGTTAGCATGGATATTTTCTATGCATTATTTTTAACCAAGGGATTTTGACAAACACTCTGTCATATTTGCTGAGAGGAGGCTGATGGTGGTAGAAGAGAACTGAACGTCTCATATGAACTTAATTTATTGGACACTTCCTGACAAACTGAGTTAGAATACTTATAACATATTTGTTAAGCCCATTACACACCTTTTGGATCTAATTTTCAAAAACATTCTTCTGGCACTTATGTCATTGAAGATCTCTCAACAAAAGTTGAATTTTTGAATGATTTCGACCGGAAAAGGATGAACTCTTAAAAAAGATGGATACAGTTAATCAAGTGAAAATTATATTTATGATGACATAGTGTAACACCACTGCGTTTATATACTCGTCCGTATTTGAGAATTGGCCATTATTTTGAGTGTGTCGAAAAATAATTAAACACCGTACTGTTGCTACTGCAATATGATGTTATTATTTGGTAGCCTAATATCCAAAATCTTGCAAATTTTTTTATTTAAATTACATAATTTGTTTTAGATACAGGAATCAGTCTTTACTTTATACAAAATTGAACGGTCTCGTGTACATTAGTATCAAATTACTATTTCTTACTTTATTAATTTTATGTATAAACAAATGATCTCTCTCTCTCTCTCTCTCTCTCTCTCTCTATATATATATATATATTATATATATATATATATATATATATACCCTATACCCTATATATATATATATATATATAGCATAATACACTATATATATATATATATATATATATAGGGTTTTATAAATATAATATACACTATACAATTTACTATAATAGAACCAAATTGTCTGAGCACCTACGTGTAATCTATCATGTGTCAGAACAGACTAGAGTCTACCACGTCGAGTCTGATTGATCTACTTAGTAATATATTTTGAAGCCCTGTCGTCCTATCTAACTATTCCTGCCTGGGTATCTTTCCTTGTTTGCTACCCTGGACCATTCCTACACGAGGTGGTGTACTATTACTACAATACCACTTCAAGACCACTAAGAGCCCGGACATCTACTAGCAACCCACGACCATCTCTGAGCGGCCTGAGGCAAGAGTGTTACATTAGGTAAATACTATACAAATGGATTGGGCTAGAGCTCCTTGGAAGATCAGTTTTCAATAGGACTTTGTTATTGCATAATTTTTTAAGATTTCTATAGGGCAACCTATTTGTTCAGGCAACTGAAATTTTAAAATAACTTTAATTACAAATTTGATTGCTGCTTTAGAAAATATGTCACGATAATTGATCTTAATCTCCGAAATGCTATCACGATGTAAAATCTATCTATATATTATATAAAAGAAAGTCGTGTTAGTTACACTATTTATAACTCAACAACGGCTGAACCGATTTGGCTGAAAATTGGTAGGGAGGTAGCTAAGGACTGGGAGAAGGACATATTAGGATACTTTTTATCCCGTTCCCGATTCAGGATTCCGCCTCACTGGTCTCTAAAAGTTACGGAAATACCCGTAAGAAATGCATTGCAGCAAACATATGTTATTAAGTGAAAGAGCCTGTTCAAATTTAATCAGCTGTTCTTTGTAAACATATATAATGCGACAAACAAATATGTTTAAATAATTTAATTACGATTTTAAATTTCTTTACATTTATAGTTTAAAAGCATAAGGTAAGCTTAAGAGAATCAGCAAATGTTGTTTCAATAAAATAAAAAACCATACGCAATTTCGTTAAACATCTGGAGCTCATAATCATTAGACTGTAATAATATGTACCTAATATATGCCTATTTTCGTTTTACAATTACATTGAGCGCCATCATTTATTACACCGTATGTGTGCAAATGAATTCGGTTTTTGACTCCTGCCCACGCTGGGCTAATATAGTTCAATTGTATACAAAAATCATAGAATATTAGAAAAAAAATTCCAGTTATTTCACAAGTGCATATTGAGACTGTTTTAAAATTTAAATCTTAAATAGTTCATGAGCTTGGAGTATCTTTCGGTGACTATTTATCTCAGAAGGGTAATAAGGACGTTCAAAAGAAATATGCCTCCTATGTCCCAATTTTTCTGCAGGAAATCGCGTGCGAAGCCGTGGGTAACTGGGTATCTGGTTGTAATTGGTATTTTATTGAAAATCAAGAGTTTTCGTTATAAAATACTACGAATGTATTGACGAACTAGGTGTTACCCGCGGCTAATCGCGCATAATTGCTTTTACTAAGTAAAATAAGGACTTTTCTACAGATTGTGTGCGAAGGCGCGGGTAACAGCTAGTATATATATAAAAGAATGTCGTGTTAGTTACACTATTTATAACTCAAGAACGGCTGAACCGATTTGGCTGAAAATTGGTAGGGAGGTAGCTAAGAACTGGGAAAAGGACATAGGATACTTTTTATCACGTTCCCGATTCAGTATTCTACCCCACTGGTCTCTAAAAGTTGCAAAAATACCCATAAGAAATTCATTGCAGCAAACATATGTTATTAAGTGAAAGAGCCTGTTCAAATTTAATCAGCTGTTCTTTGTAAACATATATTATAATGCGAGAAAAGAAATATATGTTTACATCATTTAATTACTATTTTTAAATTTCTTTACACCTATAGTTTGACAGCATATAGTAAAAAAACTGTATCTTGAAAAAAACAATTGCCTGAATTCCAAAATGTAAACAAACAACTGGAAATTTGATTGACACTTTGACAGCTGCCTGTGTCATTTTTCTGGGTTACTCAGTGAAACAAAATAAAATCATGGCTACTGACATATAGACTGTCCTTTCAGTTTTACTTAATAATCAGTCAATCATGAAGTGATTTTTTTTTACCTTTGCAATAATTTGTTGGTTTTTAAAAAAGACAAACAACTTATTACTTCGATTGCTTTCGGTTCGGATAACTTTGTTTCGCACGAAATTAAACGATTTGCGAGTGTTTGTGAACATTGAGAGGATTATTATAAAGATGCCGCGACCCAGAAGATCAAATCTGTCTCAACAAAGCCGTAATGCAAGAAGGCTTCGTAACGTTGTGAACAATTCTACTGAAGAAGAACGTGAAACCGGACGACAAGTGCGTCGTGTTGGTATGGACCGACTTCGTGCTTCTCAATCTCAAGAGCAAAGAGAGGAAGCCCGTGAAACAGCTCGCTTGGCTATGCGAAATCGGCGAGCTAATCGTACTGATCAACGACTAGATCAAGTTCGACACGCAAGAAGGAATACATCAGCTGTTGATTTGAATAGAGCATCATTTAGTTATGATTGCACTTATGATTACAGTTCGCATGTATCTGTACTTATTGGTCCAATGGATGTTGTTTGTGGGCATTGTAGTGCATTGAAGTTTGTTGGAGAGTCGCTTGGATTCTTGAAAATGATTTTATGTTTTAATTATTATTAGGTGCCTTAATGAAATTGTTGTGTCAATTACATAAACTTTGCTATCTTTACAGATTCAAGGTCAAATTCACCATCGAATTGGATTATTGCTACCAGTTGTGGATGGACAGTATAAATTCCTACAAATATACTTCATTGGTAATATGGAGGAGCAACTTGATCGCCGACATGAGATCAAGACAGCAACGAAAAGAACAATTCTTTCAGATCTTCAGTGTTTTCTTGATGAACATCATGCTTTGATCAGGATATTTAAGACTGCATTGGAGCGCATGCCAAGTGATGATTACAAAGTTGTGATAAGAGCAGACAAACGACCAGCTGGAACACATGAACGCAGATTCAATGTTCCAACGATAGATGAATTTGCCATCCTGGTTGTAGGTGAAAACATGGAAACACGTCCATTCGCTCTTACACGACGCGATACAGGGCATCTGCAAAAAATATATGAAACACACCGATCGTATGATGCACTGCAATATCCACTGATGTTTATGCAAGGAGATGATGGATATCATTTCAATATCAAGATGATAAATCCATTAAATGGTAAATAATATTTTTTTGTATAAATGTAGCTTTGTGAAGTTTTAGTTAAAATGAAAAAACAAATTTCTTGGATGTCAACTAAGGGATTAGAGACGTTGAAATTTTTTTGATGAAGAGTTTCAAGTATAGTATCGTGGCATCTCAGAGTATAGCAAAGTTTGTGCGAACAGATCGCTCTGACAAATCTCAAAAAACTGGTCAATGTTGTCGCTGGAGGTAAAGCAGCACGTTGGACCACATTTGATTCGGTGAAATACACTCGTTGACCATTCTCAAGATGAACCGACAAATGTAAAACAGTAGGATGGCGTTCATGAATAGGAAATGAGAATATACGCCAAATTGCCTCATTGCAGTTTACATATCGACCAACTTGATAACGCATGATTTCATCGTAGGTGTTGGAGGCGTGGATTCCAAAAACTGCCATATCACTTCCTTTAGTAACATATTTGCAGACATATTTGATTGATTTTACTGAATTGCAATACTCAATGTTGCAACATGTCTAACGTTTTGGAAAGTAGTGGTGAATATGGAATTCAATTCAATTGAATACATCCAGCATCGAGTATTCCCGAAGACACGTTGCTTTACAATAAAGTTCATCAGAGTCAGGATCTTTTGTCTAAAGACACGTGCTGTGATGTCGTGCTGATCACTTGATGTTTGACCAGGAAGTAACATTTCAACTATTTCTATCCATTTTGGATTACATGTAAAGGTAATGAACAGATCTGGTCTACCGTAATGACGAACATATGTCGAACGATGACATATGTTCGTCATTACGGTAGACCAGATCTGTTCATTACCTTTACATGTAATCCAAAATGGATAGAAATAGTTGAAATGTTACTTCCTGGTCAAACATCAAGTGATCAGCACGACATCACAGCACGTGTCTTTAGACAAAAGATCCTGACTCTGATGAACTTTATTGTAAAGCAACGTGTCTTCGGGAATACTCGATGCTGGATGTATTCAATTGAATTGAATTCCATATTCACCACTACTTTCCAAAACGTTAGACATGTTGCAACATTGAGTATTGCAATTCAGTAAAATCAATCAAATATGTCTGCAAATATGTTACTAAAGGAAGTGATATGGCAGTTTTTGGAATCCACGCCTCCAACACCTACGATGAAATCATGCGTTATCAAGTTGGTCGATATGTAAACTGCAATGAGGCAATTTGGCGTATATTCTCATTTCCTATTCATGAACGCCATCCTACTGTTTTACATTTGTCGGTTCATCTTGAGAATGGTCAACGAGTGTATTTCACCGAATCAAATGTGGTCCAACGTGCTGCTTTACCTCCAGCGACAACATTGACCAGTTTTTTGAGATTTGTCAGAGCGATCTGTTCGCACAAACTTTGCTATACTCTGAGATGCCACGATACTATACTTGAAACTCTTCATCAAAAAAATTTCAACGTCTCTAATCCCTTAGTTGACATCCAAGAAATTTGTTTTTTCATTTTAACTAAAACTTCACAAAGCTACATTTATACAAAAAAATATTATTTACCATTTAATGGATTTATCATCTTGATATTGAAATGATATCCATCATCTCCTTGCATAAACATCAGTGGATATTGCAGTGCATCATACGATCGGTGTGTTTCATATATTTTTTGCAGATGCCCTGTATCGCGTCGTGTAAGAGCGAATGGACGTGTTTCCATGTTTTCACCTACAACCAGGATGGCAAATTCATCTATCGTTGGAACATTGAATCTGCGTTCATGTGTTCCAGCTGGTCGTTTGTCTGCTCTTATCACAACTTTGTAATCATCACTTGGCATGCGCTCCAATGCAGTCTTAAATATCCTGATCAAAGCATGATGTTCATCAAGAAAACACTGAAGATCTGAAAGAATTGTTCTTTTCGTTGCTGTCTTGATCTCATGTCGGCGATCAAGTTGCTCCTCCATATTACCAATGAAGTATATTTGTAGGAATTTATACTGTCCATCCACAACTGGTAGCAATAATCCAATTCGATGGTGAATTTGACCTTGAATCTGTAAAGATAGCAAAGTTTATGTAATTGACACAACAATTTCATTAAGGCACCTAATAATAATTAAAACATAAAATCATTTTCAAGAATCCAAGCGACTCTCCAACAAACTTCAATGCACTACAATGCCCACAAACAACATCCATTGGACCAATAAGTACAGATACATGCGAACTGTAATCATAAGTGCAATCATAACTAAATGATGCTCTATTCAAATCAACAGCTGATGTATTCCTTCTTGCGTGTCGAACTTGATCTAGTCGTTGATCAGTACGATTAGCTCGCCGATTTCGCATAGCCAAGCGAGCTGTTTCACGGGCTTCCTCTCTTTGCTCTTGAGATTGAGAAGCACGAAGTCGGTCCATACCAACACGACGCACTTGTCGTCCGGTTTCACGTTCTTCTTCAGTAGAATTGTTCACAACGTTACGAAGCCTTCTTGCATTACGGCTTTGTTGAGACAGATTTGATCTTCTGGGTCGCGGCATCTTTATAATAATCCTCTCAATGTTCACAAACACTCGCAAATCGTTTAATTTCGTGCGAAACAAAGTTATCCGAACCGAAAGCAATCGAAGTAATAAGTTGTTTGTCTTTTTTAAAAACCAACAAATTATTGCAAAGGTAAAAAAAAATCACTTCATGATTGACTGATTATTAAGTAAAACTGAAAGGACAGTCTATATGTCAGTAGCCATGATTTTATTTTGTTTCACTGAGTAACCCAGAAAAATGACACAGGCAGCTGTCAAAGTGTCAATCAAATTTCCAGTTGTTTGTTTACATTTTGGAATTCAGGCAATTGTTTTTTTCAAGATACAGTTTTTTTACTATATGCTGTCAAACTATAGGTGTAAAGAAATTTAAAAATAGTAATTAAATGATGTAAACATATATTTCTTTTCTCGCATTATAATATATGTTTACAAAGAACAGCTGATTAAATTTGAACAGGCTCTTTCACTTAATAACATATGTTTGCTGCAATGAATTTCTTATGGGTATTTTTGCAACTTTTAGAGACCAGTGGGGTAGAATACTGAATCGGGAACGTGATAAAAAGTATCCTATGTCCTTCTCCCAGTTCTTAGCTACCTCCCTACCAATTTTCAGCCAAATCGGTTCAGCCGTTGTTGAGTTATAAATAGTGTAACTAACACGACTTTCTTTTATATATATATATATATATAGATATTAATTATTGTGTTGTCTAATAATTAAATTATCCCAAACCATTGCTTACAATGAAATATACAAATCCCTTAACACATAGTTAATTACCTAATATTTATTACTCATAAATTTAAAAAAAAAATAAGAACTTCAATAATGTAATTATATTTTTGTTGAAGTCTTTTGCTTTCAGTTATGTGGGTCTAATGATGTTTTCATTAAAATGGGAAGACCTCACAAAATAAAAATAATCATTGGAATATTTCATTTGTAAAATTAATACATAATTAAAATACAATAAAAAGAAGCTGCTTCAATGTACTTCAAACTTCCTAATTTAAATATTGACCTTTATCAATTCTTATTTTCTCAATATTAAAATGCAAAAAATCACTATAATAATAAGAATGTCATTACATATAACAACATGTCTTGATTATGTCTCCAGTTGGAAATCGTCTAACATATTTTGTTGAGTATTCAAATGGAGATAGGCAAAGATGGATTTATCTCGCATTGAACGTTGTTTAAATAAGTAATACTACTGATTGTACCAGATACACAAAATATAACCCGTCTAATACTAAAATTTGAGCCCCAATAAAAGTAAGGGCTCCGACGCTTTCAATGCGGCGCGCTCTGGTTTCCGTGAAGTGAACTTATCGTCTCTTTCACTCATTCTGTTGATAAGGCAGCATTTTAATAAGTTTATGCCTCTGTTTTCCGAGCACTAGACTCGCGACTGCAATCTGCTTTGCAAGATCGCGACGCCAGCGCTATTACTCCAATAATACTTAGTTAAATGTTAACAGAGAGGGTGGTTGTTATTCTTGTAAACTTGTGAATATCATGGAAGGATTCTAAATATTCGCATGAGGTGGTCAGCCGTCAGAACTATCTGACCACAACTCCTTAGACCTCAGTGCTACTTGTCCATATGAATGATTTATACCCTGTGTAATTATTCATCAAAGGTATATTACTATAAAATATTTCCATTCAACTACAGCCCATATAGTGGATTAATAGGAATATTTATCCTGGATCTACAACACATGCTTAGTTAGAGAAATTCCTTTGCAATTAACATGGAGCGGTTGACATACCTACACAGTAGGGTTCACCACCTTATATAGGGTACCCTAGAAACGTACTGTGTAGCAATAATACAGTATAGAAATCAGAAATTAAAAGTTTATTTGTTCTCTTACCAACGCAATATTGGACTCTGTGAGATAAACAGAAATGTTACTACTCGTGTCAGTATTCTAATTGCCAACCGTTAGGATAATTCATGAAATTGGGCTTTATGTTTGAGACACTCGGGAATCTCAATCAGTTTTATGAGGAAGTAGCTTTTTCTAACAATAATTATGAAAGAATTCCACTGCAACATCAGTATATCACAATATAACCTAAGATATATCACGAAACGAAATGATAAATTTATATATACGTTAAGGAAATATTGGTTACAGTTTAGTGTAATTTTCAACTATTAGGTTAATTATACCAAGTTCCATTTTGTGTTTATGAGTAATCGTTAATAATTTGTGTGTTATAACGGAAAATTAGGGAAAATGATCTGAGATTGTTTAACAATAATTAACAACGTTTCTATATGCGGTGTGTAAGTTAAATTATATACCTGACATTTCGTGCTCAAAACTTGGACTATTAGCTTACTAATAGTAGGAATGTAGAACATGATTATTTCGTCTATATGATGTTTCATGAAATCATCCATTCAATCAGGCCACACCGTAGACACATACTATCAATTATTCCTTTGAATGTTTGGGTTTCCTGACCTCAATGCTGCCATATTGCTGTGTTCAATCATATTAATGCGTTTGACTGGTTTCTAGTTAAGTTAATTAATATTGAACATAATGTGATCACAATATGTTATTGTTGAAGTTGATTAAAATTTATTGTGAAATATACGCTTTTCCCGTTCAAAACAAATCAAATCATATTTTATTGCATTTTTACAATTTTAAATTGCATTGCAAATGTCAGTAAATCATTTTGAAAATAGTAATTCATTCACAAATGCACCAAAACTTACACTTCCACACATTCACTCAAGCACTCTCTCACTGACCCCAGATCCTATGCCTCTCATAAATTCC
Source organism: Homalodisca vitripennis (assembly GCF_021130785.1). Lineage (NCBI taxonomy): Eukaryota > Metazoa > Arthropoda > Insecta > Hemiptera > Cicadellidae > Homalodisca > Homalodisca vitripennis. The sequence continues at coordinate 447,715 of NC_060208.1, forward strand.
AGCGGCTCATCATGTACTAAAGCGACCCAGCGGCCTCAAAAAGAAACGATAAACTGATTAAAACCTAAATGCGAACACTAGTTTCCTCGAAATCGCGCCTAAACCGATTGTTTACTAACGCAAAAGCGTTCCGTTGATTTCCATCGTTAAATAGAAATATCTAACAAAGAGGGTGGAACGGTGGTTTTAGCAATTAAGTATAGTGGCCTACATTCACCAACAATAGCACTTGTAGAGTGCTTCGCATTCATTGCTGTTTATGCACCATCGACTCAAAGTCAATCTCTGCGTTTATTGAAGTGAATATTTGTGTGCTGCAATGATTGGAGAGTGCATTTGTCTAAATAATTTTTGTTAAATTCACCAAACATCAGAGCTTACCAATACTGATAAGCTGCTCACGTCATTTATCTGTAACGTAGACACCGTGAATACACATTTTTTTGTTCTCAGAAAAGAAGTTGTTTTACTTTTGAATAGCTTCCATATGGATTTCAAGATTAAAGATATGGTATTGAAAATCACCATTATTATCAACAAACCACTTACGTAGTGAATATTTATTTAGCATTCTATAAAGCAATGGTTTGTAATTGCACGGAAAATCCCATAATACATTTGTAAATAATTGTCAAAGTTTCCATTGGACTGTCCGTGTACATTTTCATGAAAGAACTGATATTTAATTACGTTGTTAAGAACTTTACTTTGGCCAGTAACCATTTAAAGAGGAAAATGCAAGGTGCACTCTTAGAGCAAATGTACTAGTATGTTTTCTACGATTACTGCCGATTTACAAAAAAAGGTGAAAACCCTCCCTCTCGTTAGGGTCTATGAGTGGATATGTTAGGGCAAAAAATTGCATAGTTCTTTCTAAAAGTTAATGAAGAACTTAATATGGAACCTCGGAAATGGAAAAATATTATTAGTCATCATGGTAGCAATCATCTACACGTAGATGTGATTTACGAGGTGACTTGTACGAGATGACTTTAAAGGGAGGAGGGTCTCTGTATGAATACAGTTCTATGTACTGTAATGTAAGTAACAAGAACACCATCATATTAGATATCTCATGTAAATAGAACAGTCATTGGCCAAGGTCTTAAAACACTAGAAGTGTCCATATTATGATATCTTCCAGAGGCTGGGTAGAGATAGTCTTTAACATATTGATAGGTTTCAATAAGATTTCCTGTTTGGACCTTCAAGTGCTGTTTGGACCTTCAAGTTGCTTCAAAAGACAAAATGCAGGCAGTTACAAAATATTAAAGGTTGCAAAGGCTGAAAAGCTGAGAAATTGTATTTTAGTCTTGTTATAAATTGTAAGATGTTTCCGGAATGACATTCGGATATTCTTTATGAGAAAATTTGGGGGATAGAGGCCGTCTCCTGTCCAAAATGATCGAGGAAAAAGGATGTTAGTTATTCTCAATAATCTTAGTCTCATTGGAAGAATTGTAGGCCATTATACAGGGTGTATATATATATGAAATATACGACAAAAAAACTTCAGAGTTATGTACCCTGTAGTTCAAAACACCCAAAAAGTTCCTATTAATGAAGGTCCTAAATTTGCCATATCGTTTTACAATCGTGATACAGTTGCCGTCTGATTTTGTTTATTACATGAATTTTGTTATTTCTAATACACCATTAAAACGGGGGATCCTGCCGAGGGTATCGTGAATATATTTCTTAACAGCCTATACCTTGTGATAAAACTTTTAAAGGTAATGCAATTTTAAAAAAATTTCAAATTGTACTGCCATCCAAAATTAAAAAATGGCGGCATAGTTAAAACCGCTTTGATGGTGAATTTCTCAATAACTACTTCCTGTATAAAAAATTTACGGAGAATAAAAAAATATATAAATGTTATGTTATAAAACAACGGTACCTAATTTTTTAACATGGTTTATGGAAATCGCTCATACAAAAAAAAAAGTTATGGCATTTTTAAGCGGTTTCTAAAACCTAGTAACATATCACATTTACCAAGTTTTTTTCCTTGTTTCAAAAAACTACAGTAGCCAACAATTGTTTTACTTTACAAAAATATCTCACATTAAACAAAAGAGTTTTAGCTCTCATTATTAAGAAAGTCACGTTCAATAACTTCCAGAGCACCAACATGTATTTCCGAAAATATTAGGGATCACTTTACAACAAATGTTCAATATGCCTAGGTTTCCATTTGTTGATGCATGCATTCACGTAGACAGGTCTAAGCTTGAATTACCGAGTTCACAAAGTCATTCCTGGTGTATTCCTGTACAGTGTTTTACAGGGCTGCATTGATACCTGTAATAAGGTCATCCCTGGTTTTTCGAAAAAAACAAGTTATCTAAACAGTAGTTCAGTTTTTTATTTGGCAATTTTTAATAATGGAAAGAGAACGAAATCGATTGGATTTAGATCTGCGGACCGACGGCGGCCTATGATACAGGGTCCCCCCTCTGCCAATCCATCTGTCCCCATAAGATTTGGTCCCAGAAAGTTGGCCATGTACATCTAGTCGTTTAATGACACTCCAATCATGACCAAAGGAAATCCCATAAGTGTTTCAACAATATCATCTAAAACTATTCAGCAATTCGGGTTTTGTAAGAAATGTACTGTAGTGGTTTTCACCATTTAGTATCAGGTAATACAAAAGACCAATAAACAGTCTCGCAATGAATGCCTGCACTAGATGTATTTTGCAAACTGCTCTTCTTGAAGAGCCCCTTCATGAATCGCTCAGTGGGTTTTGCACAGCACCCATGATATGCACCTATTGGTGAGTAAGATTATTCCATCTCGAATATACAAACAAGTTCATTTAAAGTAAGTACACAACAAATGATGATAAACGACAGAAGGGTTGAGTTTTGCTTGAAAAAACCAATTGTGATGCGCAAAACTAGTGATGCCAATAGAGATTTTCTGGACCAACATACTATTTCTGATGAGGGCAACTTTTTTCCCTAAATGGCAATGTTAAAGGCACTGCCGTTATGAATGGGCTAGCATGTAGAACCCACATATTGGGATCTTACGTTGAGTATTTCACAGCAACCACAAAAACTAGTACTTGGATGTGGAATTCCTTACTCGCATGTAAAGATTTTTCTTCCAAATTGGAGTTCGTAAACGCTGTCCTCTGTTACACCACGAACTCTGACAATATGCTCAAATGAACATAAGTGCCAGTCTCATGAATTGAAAAACAGGAGAATACTTTGATAATGAGTAGTTGGTTTCAGCAGGGATGGAAATGATTCCACCCCATTATAACAGGCGGGATGAGAGTATAACCGTTTAAGCTTTTCCATCATAATGGATCATGTCAGCTTGATGGCTAAATCGATGGTAACCTGCCATCTTCAATTTAGTCACCACTATCGATTAATTTCCTTCTGGGTGAAAGTAACAGATCAAATTTTTCAAAAATAAACAAGGAAATGCCTGTACTATCTGAATCATTGGTTCTAATCAGCTTTGGAAGTCCTCAACATAGAAACAGGATTCATAGAGGAGATTGCTATTTGATAACCATGAAGAAATGTTAGTCATGTCGAATTGCATTTTACAATGCGTTTTTAAAATTTAGATACTCGAGAATAACAATGTTTAAAGTTTTTTTGACACCAAAATGCAGGTTAAAACGTTTGTTGTAAGACTGTCCCCCCCTAACAGCATACATTATTTTTTACTTTTGTAAAAACAAGAAAAAAAACATAAGTAAAATGTGATATGTTACTGTAAGAAAAATGCCCAAACTTTTTTTTGTCGAGCGATTTATAAAAAAAATGAGGTACCAGTTCGTTTAAAATGAAAATAAATTTGTATTTATTTAATTGAACAATTCTAGTAAATTTTTATACACAATTTTTTGGTGTTAAAATTACACCATCAGTAAGATTTTCAATACTAAAAATGCTCGCCATTTTTGAATTTTTTTTTGAGTAGAATAATTCTTTGAGATTTTGTGGCATTCAATTCAGTAAGCTCTTTACTATTAACCTTTAAAATTTTAAACATGTATCACAAGGTTGTTTACAAAATAAATTTAATGTAATACCACTACCTCGGCAGGGACCGTTGGTGTGACATAACAACATTGTTCCAAAAAAGTAGATGCCCCATCTCGAATACGACTTGTAAGAGGTTTCGTCTTATGACCATCAGAACAATTATTAAAGTTTATCGGTGTTTCCAGACATAATATACACCCTGTATATATAGTATATATATTATATATACTAGCAGACCCGACAGACGTTGTCCTGGACACACGTCTTTAGATTCGAAAATTTTAAACTTTGATTAATCTTTAACAATCTGGGCTGTTTTGATAAAAAATGTCAATTAAAAAGTTATTACAATATCTAACTTCATTACATGTACATTTAATCACACTTCCACCAACCGATAGTGTGTGAGTATAACATGAGTGATGTGAAATGTTCTAGAGGATGATGTTAAATGAAAACTTACACTTAAATCTGAAGGTAAAAAAAGTTGAAACAAACTATTTTATAAACAGGTATACTTTTTTTCAATTTTACAACTTAATTTTATCGTAATGCCATTGAAAATTGTACAATATTTTTGGTTAATCCTTCAGGAGTATACACAAACAAATTAGATGGTTTTCCGATGGGGCTGAAATATAATAATAGCCTCCATCACAATCGAATTATTGATATTTCTGAATAGACCTATCTAAACTACTATCCGAATTAGATTTATAATTATGGAAAGGCTGAAGTATAATAAGCGGCCACCATCACAATCGAATTATTGATATTTCTGATTAGTCTATCTTAACTACCGAATTTCATTATAGTTATTTAGAATTACAGTATAGTATCGGATAACTGGCTAACATAATTTAATTTATCTAAAGTACTACATAAGTATTTCCCCAACAGGGCTGAAGTATAATAAGTTGGCCACAATCACGATCGAATTATTGATATTTTTTTCTGATTAGTCTATCTAAAACTACCGAATTTCATTATAGTTATTTAGAAATTGCAGTATATGTATCGGAAAACTGGCCGACAGAATTTAATTTATCTAGAATTACTACATAAGTATCCATACAGGGCTGAAGTATAATAAGTGGCCACCATCACAATCAAATTATTGATATTTCTGAATAGCCTATCTAAATAACTAAAATGATGAACCGAATTAGATTATACTTTATTTAAAGGCTGAAGTATATAAATAAGCGGCCACCACCACAATCATATAATTATTGATATTTCTAATTAGGCCTTATCTAAACTACCGAATTTCATGATCTTCATATTTATATTTCATTGTGTGCGTGTGTATGGAGCTGAAACTCTTCCCCAAACGGTGGACCATCTTGGAATGTTTTACATTAGATCCAGCAGAATGCGCTACGATCAAAGTTTCGAATGTTTTCATTTTAATTCCTGGTTTTTACCAACAGTTTGTGCTGCTATCAGATATTTGTGTTGTTTTGTAACATCGTGTAATTATTGTGTGGAGTGCTAATTGTAATAGTTACATTAATAGAGATTGAAGATGTTTTGAGGTACATATAAACTCATAGTTATTTATCTGAAGTTATTGAACTAATTTTGAAAATTTATTGAACGAAGTGAGTATATAGGTCACATAACCTAAGTAGCATACAAATCAAAAGGTTGTATTTCTGTGTGTGAATAACTCTATTGTTAACAGTTTTGGTTACATAAGTTCAAATTCAGTAGTATACACATCATGTGAGTGAATAACCATTGTCAATAGTGTAGGAATTGGTTTTAAATTAAATTCTGTTGGCTAATAAGAAATATCAATAATTTGATTGTGATGGTGGCGGACTTACTATACTTCAGCCTTTAAAATAACTATAATCTAATTCGGAATTGAGTCATTTTAGTAGTTTAGATAGGCTATTCAGAAATATCTATAATTCAATTGTGATTGTGGCCACTTATTACACTTCAGCCCTATAGGGAATACTTATTTAAAAATTTAGATAAATGAAATTCTGTTGGCCAGTTCCGACACTAATACTGTGAAATTTTAAATAAGTATAATGTAATTCGGTAGTTTAGATAGACTAATCAGAAATATTCAATAATTCAATTGTGATAGTGGCCGCTTATTATACTTCAGCCTTTAAATAACTATAATCTAATTTGGAACCAGTTTTCCGATACTATACTGTAGTTTTAAAATAACTATAATGAAATTCGGTAGTTTAGATAGGCTAATCAAAAATATCAATAATTCGACTGTGATGGTGGCCGCTTATTATACTTCAGCCTTTACATAACTATAATCTAATTCTGATAGTAGTTTAGATAGGCTATTCAGAAATTTCAATTATTCGATTGTGATGGAGGCCACTTATTATACTTCAGTCCTATCGGATACCATCTAAATTTGTTTGTGTATACTCCTGAAGCATTAACAAAAAATATTGTACATTCAATAGCATTATGATAAATTAAGTTGTGAATTGAAAAAAAATACCTGTTATAAAATTGGTTATTTAAAATTACAGTATAGCCTAGTATCGGAACTGGCCAACAGAATTTAATTTAAACCAATTCCTACACTATTAACAATAGTTATTCACACATGTGATTTGTATGCTACTTAATTTGAACTTATGTGACCACTTTTGACTGCAGATTAAAAATTTAAATTACAACAAATTATTTTAAATCCAATTAGTTTAAAACTTGATTATTTAAACTGTTAACAATAGTTATTGACACATAGAAACACAACCTTTTGATTTGTATGCTACTTAGGTTATTTGAGGTTATGCAACCAATACACTCATTTCATTAAGTTTGCAAAATGAGTTCAATAACTTCAATAAATAACTATAGTTTTTCATGCACTTTTAAACATCTTCAATCTCTATTAATGTATTATTACAATTAGCACTTAGCACAATAATTACACGATGTTACAAAACAACACCCAAATTTGATAGCAGCACCAACTACTGTCGACTGTTAAGACAACCTGGAATTAAAATAGAAAAACATTATGGCTGTGTTGTAATATTATAATGTTTACATAGAACAATTGGTGAAACTTCATCTTTGCAATCTGTATTACACTACTAATCAAGCACTTTACAATAACAATTTTTCTAAATTTTAAATGTAAACGAATGTTTCTACCTCTTTGATGAACTTCAGCTGAAAGTATTAACAGTTGTTAAGTAACAGTTCACTTTGTATTACGTGTCGTGGCGCAGTCTGGCGGATCCAATGTAAACACTCCACCATCAACAACAATTTATTATTAAAAAATTAATTAAAAAATCTATTAAAATTGGTCCGAATTATGAATCTAAACCATTCTCGGATCCAACTGAAGACACACAAAAAGTTTCATTAAAATCGGTCCACCCGTTTAGGAGGAGTTCAGTAACATACACACGCACATAAGAAATATATATATAAAGATATATATATATATATATATATAGTATAGGTTTAACTGGAAGTATGAACTAGCCCTAAGTGAACCCTCCTCAGGCTTTCAGTGATTTTACGTATATGAATAATTTCTACAGAAGGCAAACTTTCAGTGTCTAGAATCTCCTTAGTTGCAGTATCTCATAGCCTACTACTTTCGCATACGATGTTTCCAGTGTAAAGGAGCTCACATATACCCGATATTTCAGAACGTCTAGGAGTATTCTAATACCCAGGCATCGTTAATCGTTGATGATCGCAATAGGAAGGTTATATTTCTAACTTAACTTGAAAATAAATCAGTTCAGTATTCGTAAGTTGACCACATTGATGTAAATGTATTACATCGGTATTCGGGCAATACAACCATAAAAGGCAAGATGAATTAGTTTTACTTTTCATTCCCTTCAAAATACATTTACTTGGTGTAGTCAATTGATAAACTCTATTTTATGACACGCAGATTTTATGCACCTAATTGCAACAATCAATTCTACCTTTGCTTTTGAGGAGACGACAAGGAGGCTGGATAATCTGAATTTTCGTACTTTGCAGTGATATATTTCCCCAAGCTGTACAAATTGGTTTCACAGAAAGTTGTTTTATTTGTTTTTATATAAACTACCAATTATTCTTGGTAATATCCAAATCTATATATATAAAAATGAATGTTTGTATGTTTGTCCTTTATGGAATCGTGAACTATTGGACCGATCATGATGAAAATTTGTACGTATATGTATTTTTCCACGGAGAAGGTTTATAAGCTATGCCCATCCCTTTCCCGATTCAGGATTCCGCCCCACTGGTTACAGAAATACCCATAAGAAATGCATTGCAGCAAACATATGTTAACGTCTTTTCAAATTTTTAATCAGCTGTTCTTTGTAAACATATATTACACTTATAGTTTTAAAGCATAGAGTAAGCTTAAGAGAAACGACAAATTTTGTTTAAACTGTTTTTGCAATCACTGTTAAACATAGACTTTACTATCCAGATAATACAATTCAAATTTGACGTAAAAATTCACCTTTAACTGCAATATTTATTTAATATAAACCATGCTCATGCTTGATCAGAAGAGTAATGCAGATATCATAATTACTATCTTACGTTGGCTACAAATATAAAGAATGTTATAAAATCAACCTTAGTTGTTTTTTTTGACAGAAGTATGGTTCTCAAAACTCCGTGTGTACATATTCTCTCGATCGAGACAACAAAGCAAGCTCAATCGTGGCATCGGAGATATAACTAATTTAATCTAAAATTTATTATAGTAAAAAAAAAAAATTTACTAAGTAATATAAGGACTTCGGTTCTTAAGATTTGCGTGCGAAGCCGTGGGTAACAGCTAGATAGAGGCAGGAATATGGTACATACCTTCATAATACGCCCAAGAGGCTCACGATGGAACGACTATCAATTATCTCAGCAATGTTTAGAATGTGATAGAAAAAGAATAAGTGAATATAGTGTACTGTTTTCAACGGGAAATTGCGTGCGAAGCCGCGGGCAACTTTTGCAAAAAATTATTGAAATGCGCAGCAAAGCGCGCCGGGCCCGCTAGTGAAAAATAAAAAAATAACTACCATTAGTTATAAAAATATGTCACATCTTCTCTAGCTATTTTATGCTTAAAATTGATATAATCCACACAAATATATCTCACACGTTTTAATTTTTCATGAATGTGTGTAAGTTACTAAACAAAACTATTTACCCACTCATAAATGCCTCCTTTGTTTCTTATTGGCTATTTCCCTTGTTACAAACAAAAATGTATTTACTTGGATAACTAAATAAATACCAAACCTTACAACACTAGTGAAGACTTATTCATAAGAATTTACGGTACATTTAGTTCAATAGAAACAGCAAAATGCCATTTGCTTACATTTGCTTGGTTCACTAATACAAATTGTCACTAAAACTTTTACAAAGTGAGACTTTGATTTTTTTAAATCGTATCTTTCTATTATATTTTTGCAAAGTAAGTCAATATTTATTCTATAACAGGTGAATATAATTTAGTATAAAATAAATAGTAAAAGTATGTTGCAATTAAAAGTAAGAGCACTGAAGCGTACAGAAATAAAAAGTGTTTTGATATATTTTTGTGCGAGGTGAAAAAAGTTTAAGCGCTTCAGAGGTATTTTTAACATCACCACTTTTCAAGCACTCTGTGGAAAAAAAGGAAAGGCAGAAAAGCAGTCGCGGACTGAACGACAGAATAGACTGCTTCTTATAACGGCTATCAAGTAAAAGTACGTTTGCTAATAAATCGTTACTTTTATATTTTTTTAAATAATATGAGACACTGTATGTTTTAACGTAAAATGTTTCATATTTGACATTAGTATAATAAATATTTTTCTACTTTTTTACGTTTCATAGATTGCAATGATAACTGATTTTTAAATATTAAAGTAAAAACTTTCATAATATCATTTAAATTATTTTCTACAGTTTGGTCAGTATCATTTCACCACAATCTTATATTTCCGAAATAATTACTTAATTTTCATGTTGATTATATTGTAAAAATTAACTGTGGGTGTTAAATGACTGAATCAAGAAATACAAAATCTGAAATAAAGTGTTGCTAAATATCTCGTTACCATATCGTTATTCCGTATCCCATTATTACATTTAGTTTACATTTTAAAATGTCAATTAATGGCTGTGAAGCTTGTTCAGCAAAATTTGAATTAACGTTTTTTAATGAATGTAAGATAATGCCCAATGTAATTGAGTAAAGATTATAATCATAATTAACAGAAAGACTACATTTCCATCAGGAATAAATTACACTACCGCTTTCTTAGCAGAAAAGACCTTATAGATTTAATTTAATCCTTTTTAAAATCTCGTCAGGACGAAATTAGTAGTGAACTATAATAACAATTAATGTTAAACGTGATGAAATTCAATTTAGACCTTTAACTAATACTACTAAATGATGCAGTAAGATTGTCAATTTTACGTCGGATCCATTAATAAATAAATTAGTAGTTCACTGTTTTACTCAAACCAGTATTTTACCATAACTTTCAGTCTTTTTGCTAGGATGTTTGTCGTTGGAAGTTTTTAGAGTGTTAAAATCAACATAGCTACTAATTACAGAGTGTGAATTGAAAAAGCAGTGTAAATTTATGACAGCTTTTAAATTGTAGCCTAACCTAAGCTAAAAATTCCAAAACCAAGGAAAGACTTCGGAGCAGGGATTGATCGAAACGATGCAATATTTCGGACAGTTCGTCAATAATAACACGAGTAATCTGATCGAACTGTTAGGAAACATATTACTGAAAAATACTACTAGATTACGTGTTTCGTACTTTTTATTATAGTAAATAATGTTATATGTTATTGTGGTTTATATTTTCCTTCCAATCTCTCCTACAGAATTTTCCACAAACGTCAAATTTTCTTAATTTAGATCAGATGTTTATAAAACTGTTTGTTTAAATTTCGGTAAAGCTGTTATTCTACTTTGAAAGCATGTGGAAAAAATTATAAAACGTGACGCGAAACGTACATCCAAAACCCGCCAAAAGAAGAATCCCGCCACCAGCGGCTACAGACCGAACAAGCGTGACTATACGTTCCATGGCGCGTTTTTTCCCAACGTAAACATACATCCTTAGCTCGCTAAAATAAGAACTAGCTTATTTGAAGAACAGTTATGAGTTTTATACAGCACAGTACTTGATATTATATATGGCTTGGTTTATATTATACTGTATCTAGAAAAACAACACTTTATTTATTTAAAGTTGAATTATATGATATACTATATTTATTTTATATTATATTATATTTATTGTATTAACTTATATATTATTAAAATTTATTATTTTTATTATATATATATATATATATATATATATTTATTTATTTATTGAATTTTTATAAGTAGCAATAGCCTAATTTAATTTCAATAAACATTGAATTGCAAAAAGTACTTGCTCCGCCGGGACTCGAACCCAGCCTAATACAAATAACAAATAAAAAGTCAGGGCTCTGTGGGGTAATGGTAGCACATTCACCCGGCAAGTGAGAGATCTGGGTTCGAGTCCCGGCGGAGCAAGTACTTTTTGTGATTCAGTGTTTATTGAAATTAAATTAGGCTATTGCCACTTATACAAATTTAATAAATGTAAAAAAGTCATTTGACAGGTACTTGGTCTTCCGGTCATATGTTAGTTTGGTTATTTAAACGCATATGTGACAGATACGGCCAAATACAATATAATTGAATCGTAAAAAGTGAGGGCTCTGTGGTGTAATGGTAGCACATTCACCCGGCAAGTGAGATATCCGGGTTCGAGTCCCGGCGGAGCAAGTACTTTTTGCGGTTCATTATAATATATATATATATATATATATATATATATATATATATATATATATATATATATATATAATATCTATTTAAACAATAATAATAAAGATAATATAAACATGGACTATAATACGCAAAATTCATCGGGTATTGAAGGAACGAAATTAAATTTTAAATATGTAATGTTCAATAATTTATGAAATTAAGTAATTTGTTTTAACTAACCTCCGAGGAATTTTATATGTTTTATTTTGCGTTAGTTATAGAGTAGAGTAATCGAGTCAAAACAATATTTAGGTTTTATTTGAGATATATTACACTAACTCAAATATAGTAAAATATATTAAGACTCAACGACAAAATTTTTGCTTACTTACGTGGATTAGATTATGTTTTCTTAAACAACTAAAACAATACACATTATATAAACGTTATTGGATTATTTTTCAAAATTAATATTTATATTTATATCCGATAGCAAAGGAGAATCTACCATGTAAATCTGAATGTGCTTTGACTAATTGATAAAGCTATTCCTCCAAATTTATAGGTATATTTTTAACAAAAAGTAATGATTATGCTTTCCACTATATCTTAAAAAATTACTGCCAACCACTTTGATAATTACTTTCCTAAGAGACCAAATGGTGGGGTTTTCATTTAATATTTTTAGCAGGCCTCGTGTATCAATATAATAACTTTTACATCCTATTCCTAGGCTGTGCGTACCAAACTACTTGGAATTGAAATTGATAGTTATTTTTATTACTTTAATTTAAATCTTCAACATGAGTAAATCTAAAACACCCGTATGATGTTTTTAAAACATTGAATAAATAACATGTATCAAATGTTGTTTTCTTAATCTACATTTCGATATTTTCAATAATTCCTAAACTCTATTTATGACAACATTTTTAATTTAATGTCAAGATAAATTAAAATATTATTAAATCATATTTCAGACAGGTTTTCACTTTTTTATGTCCATCCTAAATACTGTATTTAAAAATACTACACGTTATTATAGTATGTAAATAAATCCACGAATTTTCCAACAGAATGTTTTAATCTTATAAATAAAATTATTTTTCTTAAGAGATAATACTACCATAATCGGAAGTAATGTTTGGTATTTTAAAATGTCAAATCTTTCCTTTAAACAGCTTTATGTCACGGCAAATGTTAAACAACCAAAACTTTGCCAAAAAAATGGAGGCATGTCGAATTTTAAAAGTAAGAGTTGTTTAATTGTCTTAATAATTATGAAAATATTTCTAAAAAGTATCTAAATGAAAATGTAAGCGTCCTTACTACGATTCCCAGGGTTTGCTAGGGCTTTATTATAGATTATGCCTACTTTAATATATAGAGAACTCTATTTTTTTATTGTATGGAGATACTCATGTTTTATTCCATTTCAAGTTTATGAACATTAAACAATGAAAAATTCCATTAAGACTAATGATCTATATTGTATTTAATAAAAAACTGTGGAATAAGAAACAAATCAAAAAAATTAAAATAATGCTATAAATGCGAAAGTGCCTGTTTTTGTTTGTTTTCTTTCACGCATAAACTACTAAACTGACTGTACTGAAATTTTAAATGGAAATTTATTGGTCCCTGGGATGAATATAGGCCTATTTTAATTTTGAAAAAACCTTCAGGATACGCACCACCGTTCTTTAAACTAGACACAATGCCATCTTGGTCTCTAAAGTTGTGTAATATTATTGGAATGTAAAATGTAATCAACTGTTCTGGGTAAACATTGTTTGTTATTTTCAATTTGTTTACATTTATATTAAGTTAACTGAACTGAACCGTGGAATACGGAGTGGTTTTGATCAGAGCAGCTTTTGAAAAAACCTGTTCCAATGACTTATGGAGATCAGGTCCATCAGTGTATTTTATCATATACTTTAGTGTTGGGGGAGAACAATATGTTTTGCTGAAAAGTAGTTAATGTAGTCAAGTCAATAACAAGTCGATGTACAATAAATACTGTAAGATGTACGTCCTCCGGAGGATGGACGGCAAGTCTAGATGAGTGAAGCGCCTAGAGCAGGTCGTCCAGCAATGAATGCCTTGGGACGTTTCAGGTCATGTTTAGAGTGAGTAAAATGTCTAAAGAAAAACCACAAATTTTCAATTTTAGATTTCAGCTAATAGGTAAGTACTAATGTACCTTATAAATTTTCCGAATAAGACTTCTTTGATCTACGATATATGTAGATTTTCTTGATTTGTAAACAAAATATAAAAAATATCTATGGAACAAAAAATACTAAGACCGGAGTAAATAACAATAGCCATAAATATGAACTTAACGTAAATCCTTGATCGTGGCACAAAGGTAAACTCAACATTACTTTCGGAAATATAGTTCACTCTAACCAGCAATGGTCGTTCATGTGCAACGCTTACTCAGATACATGCAAAATAGCGGGAAACTACTAGAAGTGGAGATATCAAGACAATGTAGTATAACATTTACTATCAATTTAAAACGTATGGAACCAATCTTAGTTGCCTTATGACAGAATTACGCTAATAAGCCTGTGTGTATTACCATTTTACTTAACTGAAATAAGCCAAAATCAGCTATCAATCAAAATATAGTAAGACCGGAGTAGATGTACACTTGAAACATATTTTCTTGGTTGTGACAGGAAAGTAAAATCAACATCGTCGTCGAAAATATAATTCACTCGAACCAAAAGGGCTCATACAGGTGCAAAATCTATAAATTGCGTGCGAAGCCGCGGGTAACTACTAGTCTGTTATAAAAAAAACTCAGTTTTGGCACTAAAAAGGCAATGTAAGCCTATCGAACAATGTCAAAAACTGCAGTATTCACTTAAAATGGCTCTGAGTTTAAAGGTGAACACTGTCTCCATATAGCAATCATAACATTTCCCTTAAGGCAATTATGGTTGCAAATGTAGTCTTTCTTCCTTTTGTAACATTACTTCAAAGAATCTACATAACGCAATATTCGGCACGATGCACTAACGAACCTGCACATTTGTGGCATAGCGTTTTCCTGCACTTTTTAGGTAAACATAAACAGGATTTAACATAATGAGTTATGTATGTATGACAAGCTCCAATGAAACATGTATGATCATTATTTCATTGCAATAGACCTTAATGAATAACAATCAAAGTATCAAAAAAACACTCTAAAACAGCAATAATGAGTCATACAACAATGACAATAACAGTGTAGAAAATAACATTAGTTTTCATATTTATAAAAGTAGGATAAGCTAGTCAGTTTTAAATGTGTTATTGATTTATAAGTGTTTCTTAGAATTATTGCGAACAACCCAAGACCTAAAGGTCATCATACTACCGTTTTTTAATCATTATCATCCAATAACATGCTTTATATACCCTACGGCTGGCAAACTGCCAGTCCTAAAATTACACTTACCCGTACTTCACCCTGCGACGCCATGCCACTCTAACGTAAAAGGTATAAGTCTAGTGATTTATAACTTACTTTTGACATTTTACATCGAAGTTCATTGAGTGTGACTAAAGGTATTAATTTTTGTATTTCTTGCTATGTGTATTTCTGTCCGCATGATATCTTTAGAATGAACTGACTTACACGAGATTTATCACGAAGGTCCATTTCTATAAAGGCAACATCGATTTTGATGACGTTAAATGTCAACGCTAACAAAGTTGAAAGGTGTATTCAAAGTAGCCAATCATTACTTTTAGATTTAAATTTAATATCCTTGGCCCGGTATTATATTGCTTGATAACAAACAATGGCAGGATAAAAGGATCACACATAATTGAACTGGACCGTTCACTCCAGTTATA
Source organism: Homalodisca vitripennis (assembly GCF_021130785.1). Classification (NCBI taxonomy): domain Eukaryota; kingdom Metazoa; phylum Arthropoda; class Insecta; order Hemiptera; family Cicadellidae; genus Homalodisca; species Homalodisca vitripennis. Next base: position 463,378 of record NC_060208.1, read on the forward strand.
TTGATATACTTTTCTATGTACCGATGTTATAACTTAAATAAAATTTACAAACAAGAATTACATGTGATAGATATGATTGAAAACTAAACCTTGCATCTATGTAAATAAGTTAGAGATATGAACTTATTATTCCCTGGTATTCTGTATAAACGATATAAATTTAGGTTTTTATAATGTAAGGAGGATACAAAGTTTCCAAATCAGGAATTATACAGTAATCCAAATCACTTTTAGAGAATTGATGTTTAGTTTAGTTTGGAATGTCACAATGCGTTGCGAAAGATGTTTGGGTTGTATATATGAATTTTATGCTTCCTAAGACTATATAGAGGAGAGGCATAGTACAATCACATGGACTCTATTGACCATTTGAAAATTTCCCGACAAGATATTAAATCCGTTGTCTTCTACACATATCTTGTAGATATACCTCCCATATCTACGTCTATGGGAGGATTTTCACCTCCCAATGAACGTCGTACATCCGATGAAAACACTAAATCGAAAGCTGTGTTTTAGGGAAACACTTGGAAACAACGGATAAAATTTACTTACAAAACTCAATTACACTCAAAAACAAACTGAATTAAGATTTGCTTCATAAAAATTCTCAACTAGTAACTAAAAACTTATGTTCGAGGATCTGAAAACTGATCTGCTTGTAGTAACCGAAAACGGTTATAACATGGAGAACATCGCACTGTGCAAAATCCAAAATTACAAATTGGCCTCCGCGTTTTGTCACCACTCCAAAGGAGGGGGAGTTGGTATTTTTCTTAAACAAAATTTGTTATCTACACCTTTTCCGATCCAACAATCAACCGAAAAAGATTTTGAAGCAGTCGGGATCAAACTTGAACACAATCAAAATTACTTGTGATCAGAATTTACAGATCTCCTAGTGGTAATGAAGAAATATTTTTTTCTAAATTCGAAAAATTATTGACCTGCCTGACTAACCAACGTCAAGAATTTGTCGTCATGGGGGATCTCAACATTGACGCGTTGGACAACACTCACCATTCCACAATTCGATTGGTCGATTTACTTAGGTCATTTGACCTGGAGTTGCTAGTCAAAACTCCGACGAGAGTGACGGCTACAACACAATCGGCTATCGACAACATCATAACCAACAGCCCAAGTGTCACAGTGTCTGTAATGAATACAGCTATTTCAGACCACTACGGCCAAGAAGCCGTCATTAGTGATATACGATTAAAAAGGGAGCCAAAAATTAAGCAAACAGTAAGAGACCTAAGGCCAGTCGTTGATCACTTCAACAAGTCCCTTTCTAAAGAAGATGAGATTTTCTAAATTCATTTCAACCCGTAGAGCAGAAATTTAAATTGTTTAACGACACTCTAAATTTCCACATTAACATCTGCTGCCCTACAAAAACGACCAATGTTTGCGAACAAATTAAAAAAAAAAACAGGATCACAGCATGTATTTTGGTTTCTAGAGAGAAACTAAAATTCTTTTCTGAAATTTACAAAAACACTTTAAACGAAAAATTCAAAATGTTTTTCAAGAATTATAACAAAATATACAGGAAAGTGATTTAAGCCGCAAAAGCATATGATGTCTCAAAATCAATTCTCTCTTCCAAAAACAATTTGGGGCATCATTAACAATAAAACAAAAGCTCACAAGCAAATCAAAATTAAAATTACGGATATGCTTGTGGACTATGAAACAGAGATTGCCAATCAGTTCAATGGCTTTTTCGCATCCTTTGCTGGTGGACAGGGTCCTCGGCCGTCTGAACCTCAAGTACGCCCCTCGCGAACACAGAGCCCGATATCATTAATGGCGTTGGCTCCTGTAATTGAGGATGAGCTTCATCAAATTTTTCAGCAGCTCCCAGCCAAAAAATCGAATTACCTCAATCTAATGTTCCCATGGATCATAAAAAATGCTGCAAGCATTTAGTGAGACCTTTAACTCAATTGGTAAACTATTTATTCCAAACAGGAGTGTTCCCCTCTCTCCTAAAAATTGCTAAAGTTGTCCCATTTTTCAAGGAGGACGACCCAGCTTCAATCACTGACCATCGGCCTGTCTCCATTTTGCCAGTTCTGAGAAAAATCTTTGACAAGCTTTTTCTTATAAGAATGCTTCAGTTTTTGGACAAATGCAATCAGCTCTCCAGTGAACAATTTGGATTCAGGAAGAGCAAATCGACAACAGACGTAGTTGTGAGTCTTGTCGATATGATTGTAGAGGGGATTGAACCACACAATGGGTGTGTTTTTAGACCTTTCCAAAGCATTCGACTGCGTTGTCCACGGTACACTGTTTGACAAACTTTAGTCTCACGGTATTCGAGGTTTTCCACTTAAATGGCTTAGCTAGTTTCTAACTCACAGATCCCAGGTTGTCCAGATATCTAGTAAGTCGTCGAAAAAGAATAGAACTGAGGTACGGAGTCCCTCAGGGATCCATCCTCAGTCCTGTGCTTTTCCTGCTTTACGTCAACGATGTAAAATCATCGCTTCTGCATGTAAAATTAGTGCAGTTTGCCGATGATACGACTCTCTTTTTCAATGCAATGTCAAGTGAAGTTTTGGAACAATTAATAGGCTTTTGTTGAAGTCAACAACTGTGTCCAATACTTCCACAGCCTCAATCTTACAACAAACCCTTCAAAAACCAATGTTTTGAATATTGCCTTGCGCATTGCGGGCAACCAGTGTGGGCCTGCTCTTTTGTTAGATGACTCCACACTGGAAGAAGTCAGCTCTTCAAAATTCGTAGGAATGCACCTTGATCAAGGGCTGACCTGTAATGAGCATATTGATTATGTTTGCCCCAAAGTCTGCTCAGGTATTTTTGTTCTGAGATCTTTAGCCAAATACTGCCCGAGTCAGGTACTGATTACTTCGTATTATGGACTGATTTACCCTCATCTGGCCTACGGAGTGGTCCTTTGGGGAGCTTGCGCAAACACACAGTTTCAAATAGCATTCAGACTCCAAAAAAAAAGCAATTTGAATAATCGGCAAAATCTAATTTAGAGAATCATGCAGGGAAGATTTCAAGAAATTGCAGCTGTTGACTCTACTATGCCTCTAAATTTTGGAAACAACTTTGTTTTGTATGAGTAAATGTGCCTTATCCAGAGGCCGAGCCATACACTTGTATGTGACACGTGGTAGAGCAAACTACCGAACTGGGAGACACAGAACGGTGGTTTATGAACGCTTGCCCTCGCAGGCTTGTGTTCATTTCCTCAACAGACTTCCCAATATTCAATTAAAGATACTCCAACGCCCAAGGCGTTAAAGACTCGGCTTAAACGCTTCTTGGTGTCACAAGCATTCTATAATGCAGGTGAGTTTTTGGCATTCGACTGGGAGACCGCCCAATTAGAAAACTGACTCCGCTGTACTGAGTGGGTTACATTGGCGGTGTATGAAGAGGCTTAACTGTGAAACTGTATGTGTGAGTGTGTATTGTTGTATGAATGTCAGATATTAAATAAAACCCATGACGTTTGCCATACAATGTAAGAATTGTCGATGCAATAAAAAGAGTTGATTTGATAACTATATCCATCTACGCGGGAGACCATAAATTCCGCATGTCTCAAACTGTTATGACATTAAATGTATGCGGTTACGAGTAGATGCTTCAGACTGATTTAGAATTAGACATAAGTCTGTATCTCTTTAATCATTCTACAACAATCTTAAAATATCTGTGACAAAAGTTGAAATAATCCTGTAAACATTAAACTAGAGTTAATAAAGATTTAAAAAAAATGTTCTGATTACTGATGGAAATAAGTATTGCTTAACTTGCAGCCACTCGTCGTATGAATGGAAACACCAAGTATCATGGTTTTTCCATTTGAGACAAAGAAAGCTTTTCCTGCCTCAACATTAAATGAAGCTAAATTACGTTCAATTCTTAATATTAACAAGATTCTGAAAACATTTCCATGCAATCTACTTCTTCGTTCAACCAGTGAAACATATGCTTTTTGTTATTTTCTAATCTGTTAAAAATTTGTTTCTAAGAAATGAAGGTGTTCTTAAATTAATATTATTTAATTTTCTCATCGGTAAACTAGAGTTATGAGAATGTTAGAAATTTCCAAGATTTTCGGATAGGGGTTAAAGGATAATTTAGAAACTTTTTTATGCTCTTGAACTAGGCATTTGGCACCCCTAAACTGCTACAATCTTTTTATTTATTTTACAGGATATTTATGCAGAAGAGTCAATTTTTTCGTACTCACAAGATTGGCGAAATAGGCATTTACCACTTTCTTACGCTGAATAATGTTTCTTGTAAAATATCTGGAAAACTAGGCCAAAATGAAAAAGAATTTGTATAACATTGAAAGATTTGAAACTGATCAACTGAATTCAACATATTCCTCACAGTGAAATATATAGGCTATATATATATATATATATATATATATATATATATATATATATATATATATATATATGAATTATTTGTAAATCATTCTATAATGAAGTTCGTGAATACTTCTTTAAGTAAAATTAATTAATAAAATAAAATTATGCAAGAACATATATTACCCTATATATTTTTAGTTTTATTACGGAAATAACATAACTCGGAGAACAAACTCGATTTATAGACAATTTTCGATGTGAATTGAATTCCTGAAGTTTGGATAAGGGAATCATGGTGCCTCCTTTGTGGCCTCTGAGGTTGTGAGAATACCCTACCACTCACCACCCTCCGATCCAACCCCCACCACCCTCTATAGCACCTCCCTCCCCTACCTATCCGGGCGGCAGTCGCTATGACCCTCTGACCCACATAACGATTCTCCTCTCACGTACCTTCTTTGTAAGATATTTTCGAGATCACATAGTTTGTGTCACAACACCGATATACCATCCCTACGGTTTGATAACTCAATATCATATTTAATTTTGAATTTCATCTGCTAACAATATAGTAACATATTAAAGGCGCTCTGTTTTGGTTAAATTATTATCTGAAGCCTTAAAAAATATTTCATACTTAAAACAACGTAGCATATAATCCCTTTGATTGCTATTGCAATTTATAATAGCATTACTGTACGCAGTGTTAATAAAAATTCTGAAAATGAATACATCAATGACCAATATAACTAGACTAATACTCTTGTTACGATTGAGTAGGTTTGCCTGCAATTGAATGTACAAAACATTCTAATTTAAATATGTATACAAAAATTTAAAAAAAACTTATAAAAGACTTTCTAATTACTGTTGCTCCGAAGTAAACTTCTTGGACAAAGATTTAAGGGTTCCGCTATGTTATTGGTTTCTGTAGCTCCTGAGATTTTGAATTAAAACTTCAAGTCAGAAACAATGGTATTTTATTTCAAATGTTAAATTCTTTCCAATAAACTACTCCTTTGAACTTTAAATCAGTGAATCGTTAGGAAGTCAATAAATAAATGTATACGTTTTCGAATGGTCACAACTAATCAATGGCATTGGTGTGTGTTTTTTCTAAAGGATATGACTGATATACATGAAGAAATTGGATGTCTCACAAAATCTATGCTTCTTCAATCAGTCCATCACAAAACAATTAACTAAAAATTTCAGTTATTTTCGTTAGATTGTCTGATTCGAACAGAATGTTTTGACAATTGAGTAAATGGCTCATGTCAATTTATCTGTACTTGCAATTGAAGTGGTTTTTAGATTTGTATAGTTCATAATGAATTCATGCGTGAAGCAAGTATATCTAGTGAAATGAGAAATATTTTAAATCTAGTCTATGGAAACTAAACGCAACAACGAGTACTAACAATTATTCATTTGAAAAAATTGCAAGGTACGTCGAAATTTAATATCTAAAGTATTACATAATAAAGCCCTCAGGATTTTGTTAGCACAATATGTAGGTAGGTCTCTTGTCGCATACCAAGTCAGAACGTACGAGTTGGATACAAAGGCAGCATGTAGAGGTAACTGCGGCTTGATAAGATATCAGTCCGTTTTTGTACATTACAGTGTTGATCTGTTCCGCCTTTACGTACACAGCAGTATAGGGCAACTGTATTACTGATCCACAATGACTCATAAGGGAAATAGATCACTCTATAAACAACTATTATTAATTTCAAATATCTCCTATTTTTATTTTACAATCTTACTTATAGTAAACGTACAGTGGTCGTAAATGTATCGCTTTGAGTTTTGAAATAATTATCACTTCACATATGTACTAAATTTATACTACTTGACTTTTTAGTAGGATATTGTAAAAGATAATACCAATTTTTTATAATGATAATCATGATTTTTTGTGCAATTCTGAGAGTGTTATACAGTTTTGTATTAGAATGTATTTGTGTATTTTGTGTGTTTAGTGTTGTGTGTGTGTGTGTGTGTGTGTGTGTGTGTGTGTGTGTGTGTGTGTGTGTTGTGTGTGTGTGTGTGTGTGTGTGTGTGTGTGTGTGTGTGTGTGTGTGTGTGTGTGATGGTTTCGTACTGGTTTTACAAAGACATTCTGGTTTAAATCTATGTCAGCATCGGATTCCAGACGTTGCACTAAGAGGAATTAAAGGGGTATGAAATACAACATTCAGACTAATATTAATGTAGGATAATCTCCAAAACAATAATATTCAAAAATAAACCATGTCTGATTTAGGTTATATACAGATAATTAAATTTCTTTAAGCTTCACATTACATGTTAAATAATGAAGATACACGTTCTGAAAAACAGAGAAGCCTTTAAGACAGTTTTGACTTTATTTATATAATGTTCGTAGAATAGTATAAACAAATTCAATATTTATATGCACGTGTAATGAACACGGGCTGAAATATGAGTTTCTACGTTTTAAAACAACCGATTCGACACGTTTCTTAAGTTTTAAAACAATCTAATGGGTTAAATGTATATAAAAGAAATAATATTAAAGTTATAGAATAATACGCAAAAATAAAAAATCAACTTGGAAGTAATGCATGAAGTCCACGGAGGCTAACACCAATACATGTACGTGATATAATCAGCAATTACAATCAAAGTTAACCTACAATGGTAAAATTATGTCTAAAATTACGGATCACTGTAAAATAATATGAGTAAAGGGTAAAATATTTATAGTAAATAGAAACATTGTAAACCAATAACAGTCCTATAACCTTTTATCCATCGATGAACTCCTTACAATGTATTAAATTGGATTAGGTTTTTGAAATAATTTCCATTAATTGGTTAAAATTAAAAATTGTACCCTGTAGTAAAAACTGAGTTTGACTTCACTGTAGTTAGATTTTCAGTCGTATATTTTGCATTAAGATTATTTAGATTGATTCTGACTTATCATTCTTTCTCATTAAAACACACTACCTATTACTTCATGAGTACTCATGAATGTTTAAAGCACCATATATATACGGTTAAGGAAAATGTTATATAGTTTAATCTGTACATTTAATCAAATTCATTCTTATAATAGTCAAAAACCTTACTAGGTGTAAAGTTGTCTATCTGACCTCAAATGAAACTTCATTATAAATACACTCTTACAATCATAGACATGCAGAATGTGCAGTATATATGTATATGTAGATACATAGATACATAAATATACTATATATATATATATATATATATATATATATATATATATATATATATATATATATATATATATATATATATATATATATATATATATGCCGGTTCTAGCGCACTTTTGGAGCCGACCGGAAATCAATATAATTACTGTTTAAAATATACAATTCTAAAATAACTATGATAATCTGTATTCAAGCAACCTTTCAAGGACAATGTGTGGAATTTTCCATGGAATTTATTTTGGCAATACTCGAGTGGGAATTTTTGTGCTACACAATAAAGAATGGCAGCACTGAACCAGATGACACATCATTCTTTCTTCAGTCATTAGAGTGACCGGACACATTCATTTTTACTCTATTATTTTCAGTAAAAATTTCTTTAAAAAGTGTTAAAATTCTTTCAAAACTGTTTAATAACGCATTTCCAAACCTTTTCTTCAAAAACTATCCACATCATCTTCAAGACTCAGTGAAAATCATCTATTTCTTATATTCTTTGAACTTTAAATCACCAACCTCATTTTATTCCTTTAGTAGCTCCATTTATAAAGGAAAAAATTCCAATTACAGATCTTCCAAATACCAGTTCCACAGCGAATTCTCGAGAAAAATCACTATAAAAATTTGAACTTAGAAAATCCCTAATTAAAATTTTTTCTATATAAATGACCAACGAAAAAATAACATGTCCGTTTTGTAAGAAAGATATCCTAAAACATAACTATGATCGCCATTATAATTCTAAGATTCATCTAAAAAACAAAGGCGTGTACGAGAAAGCATTAAACTATTTGAGGACTTGGGCTAAAGAGAATCAAATTGATGGATACAAAAATATGTATAGCATAGAAAAATTAAGGGAATTAAAGAGAAATTTTAAGGAAAGTAAGAAAGATCTTAATCTATTTAATGATGAAAAAATTAACTCAATCGCGGATAAATTATCCATTGAAACAAACGATAAAACTAAGTCTGAAATGATCGATGAAATAGACAAAACTCTTAAAGTAAAATCCGAAAATATCATTGATGTCGAAGTTTTATCCTCTATACACGGTTTTTTCAAGCAATACATTTTAACAAATTTAAACCATAATTTCATGTCAATTTACGAATATCTATCAATTATGCGCCCAGAAATTAAAAGTTTAATCGAAAAATGTCAAGAAAGTGTTAAAAATATGACGGGTTATCTCTCTTTGGAATGTGAATACGAATGAACTTTAGTGAACGGTGAAACACAAACATGTCCAATGTATTTTACTATAAAAGCATACGAAATCTTCGATGTAAACGATTTTATCACTAAAAAATTTAATGAATTAACACATCGTGAACAAACAAATCATCCAAATAAGGGTTCTGGATGGACATTTAAAAGCTGCAAACAACTAGTGTTTTGCATTAATAAACACGAAATGATGAACGCAGGATCATATATCGATTTACCAAAGAAAATTAAAGATAAAAAAGCTTGTATAAATATTAAAAATAAAGATGACTATTTTTTTATTTATTCTATCCGATGCGCTATCCAAAAACCAGAAAGAGACTGCGAAAGATCAAAAAAATATGAACAATTTGTAAATGACGAGATATTTTCGGGCTTTGAGTATCCAATGTCTTTAAAAGATATACAGTTATTTGAAAAACGAAGTTAAAATTCCAATTATAAGTATCCTAAAATGTCTATCAATGTCTACAGTTTTGATGAAAATATTAAGGTTGTTCCGTTACAAATTTCTGAAAAATATGATGCTGAGTTAAACATTGACATATTGTATTTTATACAAGATGATAAATCACATTATGCTTTGATAACAGATTTAAGTAGATTAGTGAGTTCTCAATTATCAAAGAATGCTCACAAGATGTTCTTGTGTAGAGAAGATGTTTGAGCCATTTCTACAAATCTGGAGATTTAACAGATCATTTAGAAATTTGCAAACAACATGAAGTTTGTAAGCCAATTATGCCATTTCCAGGACAAACAACTTACTTTACTAATTATCAAAAGAAGTTTAGCCATCCGTACGTTATTTATATGGATTTTGAAAGCATATTAGAAAAAATTTCGACATGTAAGAACAATCCACAAAGATCGACTACAACCAAGATTCAGAAGCATATTCCTTATGGTTTTACTCTATATTTAGTGTAGAATGTGACCAATCGCATGTACAAACCGATATGTTATCGAGCCAAAAATGAAGAAGATTTGCCAAATGTTCCTACAAAATTGTTTGAAGAGCTCAATAAATTATCGAAATGCATAGCTAAAAAATATAATTCAAGGAACATGAAGCCTATGAAATTAACTGAAGAAGAATAAATTTCATATCAAAATTGAAATCTTTGTCATATCTGTGAATGGTCTGCTTATGATGTTGGGTCAATTCAGTATGGTTTTACTCCTGATAGTTGGAAAGATAAGAGTTATAATAAAGTGTCAAAGTCAAGTCTTTTATTGCCGTTGATAATAGTACAATTTTGTGGCAAAGGTCATACCGAATAAATCTAAAATTTTTACATTCGTTCACAATACCACATTCAGACATACAATCGTTACATTCATCCATACCACGTACTCGCCAATTCTCTCCACCGCCAACGCCAGTGTCAGTCTTCTAGATTGGAGGTCTTCCAACTATAATTCAAAAACTTTTCGACGCTATAGAATGCTTTAGATGCTAAAAAGCGCTTCAGACGAGTTTTTAAAGCCTTGGGCGTTTGTACGTTTTTCATGGAATCAGGCAAACTGTTAATGAAACGGACACCTGCATGCGAGGGCAGGTGTTCATAAACCACCGTTCTGTGTCGCCCAGTACGGTAGTTGTCTCTGCCTCTCGTTTCATATGCATGCACGTTACGGCCCCTAGTCAGGGCACATTTTGACTTACAGAATAAAACTGCCTCCAAGATATAGAGACATGGCAGAGTCAACAGCTGTAATTTTTTGAAAGCAGGTCTGCACGACTCTCTGAAGTTCATGTTGGCGATTGTTCTGATCGCTTTCTTTTGAAGCCTGAAAACTCTCAAAATTTGATTGTTTGAACAAGCTCCCCACAAAATCACTCCGTAGGAAAGATGTGGGTAAATCAGGCCGTAATACGCCGCCATCAGCACCTGACTTGGGCAGTATTTGGCTAAAGATCTTAAAACATAAACGCCAGATGCTAATTTTGAACAAACTGAATCAATGTGAACATTCCATGTCAAACCTCGATCAAGGTATATACCAAGGAATTTGGAGGAGTAAAATTCTTCTAATGTGGAGTCTCCCAGCATGACGGAAGGTCCACACCCAACGTCCATTGGCCGCAGGGCGAAATTCAGAAAATTAGATTTTGTGGAATTTGTTGTCAGGTTGAGGCTATGAAAGTGTTGGACGCAGTTGTTAAGGTCAACAAAAGCTTTTTGTTCCAAAACGTCTTTTGATTTTTCGTTAAAACACAGAGTCGTGTCATCAGAATACTGAACGAGATTCCCGTACAGAAGTGATGACTCGATGTCATTGACATAGACCAGAAAAAGGATTGGACTGAGGATGGAGCCTTGGGGAACTCCATATCTCACATCCAATGGACTTGATAGATGATTTGTAATTTGGACAGTCTGTGTTCTACGGCTTGGAAATGATTTAATCCATAGCAGGGGCACACCTCGAATGCCATGAGATTCAAGTTTGTCAAGAAGTGTATTATGGTCAACACAGTCAAATGCTTTGGATAAGTCGAGAAACACACTTATGGTGGGATTCCGACACTCTAACCCCTCTACAACCATTTGGACCAGACTCACCACTGCGTCTACCGTCGATTTTCCCGTTCTGAAGCCAAATTGGTCTTCAGAGAGCTGGTTGTGTTTGCTAAGAAAACAAAGCATTCTTGTCAAAAAAATGTTTTCGAAAATCTTGCTCACAGTTGGCAAAAGAGAGACAGGCCGATAATTGTTAAGGGAGCATGGGTCATCTTTTTTGAAAATGGGGTGTACTTTAGCATTTTTCAGGAGGGAGGGGAAAACTCCTGTTTGAAAAGACAGATTTACCAATTGAGTCAGAGGGCTCACAATATGCTTGGCACATTTTTTCAAAATCCACATGTACAATAAATTTAGATCGGTTGATTTTTGGCCGGGGGCTGCTGAATAATTTTTTCCAACTCTTCCTCAAGTACAGGTGCCAGTATCATTGATTCTACTGGACTACGTCTTCGCGTGTGAGTAACCTGGGGCTCTGACGGTCGAGAACCTCGCCCACAAGCAACAGACGCAAAAATCTATTAAACTCGCGGGCGATCCCAGCTTCATCCTGCACCAAGGTATCTCCAATTTTAATTTTGATCTGTGAGCTTTATTTTTATTGTTAATAATGTCCCAAACAGTTTTAGAAACATTTTTAGAAGAAAGAATTTTTTTTGAGACATCATATAATTTCGCGGCTTGGATCACTTTTCGGCAAATTCTTTTGTAGTTTCGGTAATAAATTTTGAAATTTTCATTTGAATCTGATCTATAAATTTCGGAAAGGAATTTTAGTTTATCTCTTGAAACCAATATTCCTTTCGTGATCCAAGTATTTCTTGTCTTTTTTTGGCATATTTTAATTGTTTTTGTAGGACGGCAAAGATTTAGATGAACATTTAGGCAATTATTGAATGCCTGGAACTGCTGTTCTATTGTTTGGCTTGAATTTAGAAAATGCCATTGTTCTTTAAAAAGAGAGGCGTTTAGGAGAGCAATGTTGCTAGGCCTTATGTCTCTTATTGTTTTATTAATTTTGGGCTCCCTCTCGATTTGTTGTCCTGTAATTATAGCCTCTTGTCCATAATGATCCGCGATTGCTGTGTTGATCACGGACACTTCGACATTTGGGAAATTTGAAATTACATTGTCGATAGCAGATTGTGTTGTTGGCGTCACTCTCGTTGGAGTTTTGACCAGCAACTCCAAGCCAAAGCATTGTAGCATATCGACAAAGCGTTTAGTCGACGGATGAGTTTGGTTCATCGCATCGATGTTAAAATCACCCATCGTAACGAAGTTCAGTGTCTGGGTAGTCAATTCTGTCAGCTATGCTTCAAATTTTGACATGAAAACATCTTCGTTCCCGTTGGGAGACCTATAAACGCCAACGACGATTAATTTTGACTTTTTTGTGTAAATTTTGACTCCAACTGCTTCAAAATCTTTTTCCGCTGTTTCCTTGACTGGAAAAAGGTTGAACTTAAAATTTTCTTTCATAAAAATGGCGACACCCCCTCCTTTGGAGAGTTGTCTACAGAATGCGTTGGCCAAAGTGAAATTTGGAATTTTGCAGAGGGCAATGTTCCTGTCGGTGAAACTGTTTTCTGTCACAACTAGGATATCTGTTTTTTCGTCCTCACAAATGAGTTGCAGTTCCTCCAGTTTGTTTCTCGCTGATTGGGCGTTTTGGTGAAGCAGTCGGACTGAATTGTTTTGATTAATAAATTTTGAAGCGGTTGTTTGTTTTGAGGGAGAGGTGTCTGTCAATTTAGTGTGTTGTTGGCAAGTGGAGTCCCTAAAAAAACAGTTTGGTGTGAAATACTACTAATGTTTGCATCATGGAGTTGTGTTTGTGGAGGCGCAGGCTGTCCCGGACCTCCGGTGTAGAAGGTACTCTGACCACCTCCGCGTACGTGAGTAGCTGGAGACCAGATGACCGCCGAGGGGCAAAACAGAATTCCTTGTGGGTAGCAGCAGGCGTCGGCAAGATGGGGGGAGAGATGGCCACTGCTGGGGCAGTCACTAGGAGTGGTGGTGGTGAACGCGTCTCAAGTCTTGTAGAGGCAGAACCCGAGAGTACGAGGCCGCCCACGATCATCCTCGCCAGTAGTTTCTTGCCCTGCATTGAAAGATGATGACCGTGTCTCGTGAAATACTACGGCCGATGTCATTGAAGTTTATGACACGGATGTTGTTTCGAATTGCCAGTTCTTCAATGTAGGCATTCACGAGCACGGTCTCATCGTGGATAGGGTGGTTTGGTTTCAGATCGTGACGGTGTGGAAGGGTGGTTAGAACGATCTCGGTGTCTTTTGATCGGGACGTGATGTATGTCTCTAGGTGACGGTAGATATTTTGCTGCTTGCCCACTGCCAGGTCATTGGTGCCAGCGATCAACACCTCGCAGCGCGTTCCGGGTCCAGGGGATGTTTGGTCCGAGTTTAGAACGTCGAGCAACTTTGCGCCTGGCAGACACACGCCATCAACTGAGGTTCCAGGGGCGGTCAAGTCACTCACCAGTTCAGCGATGTGATGGGCGTGGCTGTCACCTCTGATAATTACTGATTTACGAGTAAAATCAGTGCTATGAATTAGAGAAGGCTGTCTGTTAATGGGGAGATTTGTTTTTTTCTTATCTGTTTTTACATTTTGAGATGTTTTGTTGGATTGGTGATTCGGTGGTATTTGTTTTTCATGTGATAGAATTTAGAATTTATTATGTATAGGTATTGTTAACGTTTGTTTATTACTTTTGTTGTTTTTATTTTTAATTTTAACTTTGGTCCATTTCTGTTCAGATTTAAAATTTGAAACCTTGCGCGAAGTTTGCTGATGTTTTAAGCACTGATTTTCTGCTTCTAGAACTTCTATGGTCGTTTTCATGCAGCGAATAATCTCAGTGTTTCCGGCACATCGCGCACACGCGACAGACTGTTCCGATAGGTCGCACTGCGTACCGAAGTCCGCAGCAGTGGGTGACGGTTCGCACTGGACACCGCAGTCCACCGTCGCGGAAGCGCGGGCCCTCTGGTCGACGCGAGATGCGTTCACTTGAAAGATCTGGTCCGTCTGGACTCAAGCAAACGAGTGTCCGATTCTATTGTGTGGTTTAGCAGCTTTTGGTATTCACTCTGAAGGCGCTCGATCTCTTTTCTGAGTTGGGAAATCTCCGCTACCGGATCTTCAGGTATTTTGTTGTTTATATCTCTTTGTTCTGTTGTACCAGGCGGACAAAGTGAGAGATCATTGTCATTTAACCGGCAAATTTCGAGGCGCAACTCATTCATGTTGCAATCTGAATTTGAAAATTCCACAAAATATTCCAGTTTTCTGTCACAATATGTAATTTGTACATAAAAGAATTGGCTAAACAATATGGAAATGTTGATTTGATCGCAAACACAGATGAAAAATATATTAATTATTCTGTGAATTCTGGATATGGCAATGAGTTTGACAATGATAAGCCTAGAAAATTTATTAAGTTTTCGTTTGTAGACAAATTTAGATTCATGGCATCGTCTATTGAAAAGTTAGCTAAAAACTCAAGAAAGGTGATTTCAAGCATACAAATCATTTTATACAAGATGGAAGAATATTGAATGGAATTTTAACAAGACTGCCAAATGACGAAGACGAGATTTTTAAAATATTGTCTGGAAAAGGCATATTCCCTTACGAATTTATCGATAGTATTGAAAAACTCGATTACACAGAAGAGCTGAAATTATCTGAGAAAGATTTTCAACACCATTTAAATGTATGGAACACATTAAAAGTGAAAAATCTAGGAAATTACTCTGATTTGTACAATATCCAAGATGTACTATTGCTCGCTGATATATTTGAAAATTTCAGAAACATTTGTATAAATTGTTACAAACTTGATCCAGCACATTATCTAACAGCTCCAAGCCTCGCATGGAATGCTATGTTAAAATTAACGAAAATAGAATTACAATTGATTAGTGATTATAATATGTATTTAATGATTGAAAAAGGTATTCGTGGAGGCATTTCTCAATGTATTAAACGATATGTTAAAGCAAATAACAAATATTTGAAAGATTTCGATAAGACAAAACCTGAAAATTATCTGTTGTACGTCAATGCAAACAACGTTTATGGTTGGGCTTTATCACAAAATTTACCATATGGCGATATTAAGTGGATGGATCCGAAAACTTATACAACTGCAGAATGGCAAGAAACAATTTTGGAACTCACTAGAGAAGGAGATTATGGCTATATTCTCGAAGTTGATCTAGGATATCCAACGAATTTACATGAAAATCATAAAGATTTACCTCTTGCTCCAGAAAATTATAAAAACAAGTTGTGTACAACTCTATTAAGCAAAACTGAATATGTCGT
Source organism: Homalodisca vitripennis (assembly GCF_021130785.1). NCBI lineage: Eukaryota > Metazoa > Arthropoda > Insecta > Hemiptera > Cicadellidae > Homalodisca > Homalodisca vitripennis. Next base: position 479,084 of record NC_060208.1, read on the forward strand.
TCATTCAAGAAATTTGAAATTTTACCTCGAACAAAGGATGGTGTTGAAACATGTGAATAGGGTTATAGCATTTGATCAGAAGCCTTTTATAAAACAATATATTGATTTTAATATCAATATGAGAACAAAAGCTACAAGTGACTTCGAAAAGGACTTTTATAAGCTGATGAACAACTCTGTTTTTGGAAAATCTATGGAAAATGTGCGAAATAGATGTGATATCAAACTAGAAAATGAAGAATTTTCAATAAAACAGGCCAAGAGAACGAACTTCAAATGTTTCAATATATTTGACGACAACTGTATAGCAAGTCATATGTACAAGCAGAAAGTTAAATTTAACAAGCCAATCTACTTAGGTTTTTCAGTTCTTGACCTTTCAAAATTGTTATGTACGAGTTTTATTACGATAGACTTAAGAAGTATGATCCCGATTTGAATCTATGTTACATGGATACAGATAGTTATTTTCTTGAAATGAAACGTGATCCTTATAAAATTATGAAGGAAAATATAGATGAGTTTGATACAAGTGATTATCCAAAAGATCACGAATGTTTCACTAATAAAAATAAGAAAGTTATTGGTAAGTTCAAAGACGAACTTAATGGCGAGATATTAGAAGAATTTTGTGGATTGCGATCAAAGATTTACTCATACAAATATCTAGATAAAAATCCAGTAAGGTGTAAAGGAATTAAAAGAAGTGTTGTAAACAAAACAATAAATATCGATAATTTAAAGAGATGTTTGTTTGAAGATAAAAATTAATTTAACGAAATGACTGTAATAAAAAGCTATACACATGAACTATATACGATAACAATCAACAAACTAGCATTGTGCTCCAAGGATGATAAGAGAATTGTCCTAGAAAATAAGATCGAAACTGTTCCATATGGATATAAAAATGAAGCGAAATCTGATATATTAGATGATAAGAGAATTATCCAAGAAAATAAGATCGAAACAGTACCGTATGACTATAAAAACGAATCGAAATCTGATATATTAGATGAATTTAATAAACTTGGAAACTTTGATATATAAGTGGAAATGATTTAATACATTGTCACAAGTGTAAGAAAAAAACTAAAAAATTTCTATGAATATGAATTCAGAAAGTCAAAGCTGTAATTTTTTCTATATAAATGGAGGCTCAAAAGAAGTGTACAATTTATCAAGAGTATAAATATTTTGAAGAATTTCTTAAAATTAGACTAAAAAAGGAGGAATAGGTTCTATGTGTATAGATTGTCGTAGTAAATATGAGAGAGAATTATACGATAAAACAGAAAAATAACGTTAGAAGAGAAAAAATTTTGCGTTTGTAAAGAAATTAAGGATATTTCAAATATTTACGATTGGCATTATAGTAAAGATAAAAAACATGCATATTATAAAGATTGTGCTATAAGAATTATTCACAAAAGTAAAAAAAAACCGACTCTTTGCGAGTGTGGACGAATCATTCAATGGTTGCCTTATCTTCAAAAACATTCACAAACAAAATATCATAATTCGAGAGTTTAATTTCAAGATTAAAGATATATACCAGTCCTGATTCATTAACGAAAATGGTGTTTACTTTAATATTTTTTGTGGTGGTTTAAATACCCCCACAGAATTTTTTACTACAATACTGAAATGTATCATAATTTTCAACTCATTTTTATTCCTTTTTCAATCTTAAATAAATTGTTGTTTTACTCTCATTATTCAATAAATTTCCTTCAGAGTATTGAATAGTCAGAACGATTTTTTTAATTTTTTTAATATTTTTTCTAATTGGAACATAATCGATTTCATTCGGTTTTCACTGATTTTTGGTCCGTAAGCAACATTTGGGAAAAAATTTTATACAATTTCAGATTCTTTGTGTAGATGTTCGGTATGATTTTCGAAACTAGGTTCAACGAAATTACAATGTACTTCAATTACATCGAACGGTCTAAATTTTGGCGTTTTATTTCCTAAATATACCTGATTTGGCTCAATAGTTTCTTGAACAAACCCTAATAAATCTACTATAATTGCTGAAAACATTATTCTTACTGGTGACTTTATTTGAATTTTGTTAAAGAGATAATTTTTTTGCATTTCAAACTTAAGGATTTATCTGATTGTTTGAATGTTTTCAGATAATTTTTTAAGAAATTTTTTATTTGATCGAAGGTATATCCTTTGTTTAAACCATAATATTTTGGTTATGTTCTTTTCACTAAATCCTATACAATAAGGAGAACTTTCACTAATATTTGCTACAAAATTATCAGAATAAAAACCACTTAAACCGACAAAATAATTTGATTCTTCGCCTAAATGAATAGGGTGTTCTAAGTTTAAAACTAATTTAGAGCTTTCTGAAGTCAATTTGAACAGTTTCATTTTCGTTATTTAAATGGAAAAATTTTTAAAGCAAAAAGATTAGAGAAAACTTCAAAAGTTTGAAGAAAATAAGAAAGATCAACCAATCAGATTGTTAAATGTTGGTTCAAGTGGATGTGGAAAAACAACTTTATTATTGAATTTTATCTACAATAGATTAATACCCTATTCAAATTTATATGTTTTTAGTAAATCTTTAGAACAAGATGCATACAAAAAATTACAACAAAAATTAGAAAATATTGAGAAAAACTTGAGCAAAAAAATATCACATTTTTATAATGCTTCTGAGGACATAGTTCCATTAAGCGAATGTAAACCAAATATTCTTTAATCGTTTTCGATGATTGTATTTTAGAAAATCAAGACGTTATTAAGGAATATTTCGTAATGTCTCGTCATAAAAATATCTCTTGCATTTATCTTTCTCGATGCTTTTCAAAAGTTGATAAACAAGTCGTTACAAGAAATAAGTTGAATATGTTGTGTGTTTTTAAGCAAGATGATCACTATTCGAGAAAGATTTACAACAATTATGTGGGAACTGATATGAGTTTTAACCACTTTAATGAGTTATGTGATAAAATTTGGAAAGAAGGCTACGGATTTTTACCAATTAATCTAACTTTGAAGCCTAAAAATGGTAAATATTTCAATAAATTTTGTAATATAAACGTGTGATAATCTCGTACGTTTTTTACGTTTCACGTTCACGTTCCACGTTCACGTTCCACGTCCAAGTTTCACTTTCACGTACACGTTTCAAAATTTTTCTAATTAAATGGCAAACGTAACTTCTGATGAAGCGAAAAAACTGGATCAAATCGAAAAGAAATCAATCAAAGAATTTAAAGAACAGATTAGAATTGATGAAAAAGAACAAGAATTTCTTCAAAAAATTAATCAACCTGTAACTTCTGCATTTAATAATGTTGAAGGTAAAATTGCAAATGTTTTAAATAAAAATATGGTGGATTTAGTCCCAGTTGTACGACAATTTGCTGATATTTCGATTCCAGAATTTGAAGTAAAAGAATTTGAATTACCAAAATTACCATTTTCAACACCATTTAGACCCCGAATCATTGAAGATTCTACAATAGTTGAACCAATAAGTCCTGGGACAACGGATATAATAATTGGTGAAATTGGTAAAAAATTCCTTCCTAGAGCAAAAGATGATAAATTTGGTTTGTATTGGAATAGAAAAAAGAAAAGTTTTATGATTGGAAATTTACCCGTGAACATAATGATATAATTATTAATGAAAAAACGTATGAAAGTACTCAAGGATTGTGGAGATTATTAACAGACAATGATGTTCCGAAAGACGGTTTATATTCTGAAGAAGATTTGAAAAATTATACAGAAATTTTATGGAAATCTGATTCAATTTCAAAAAATAATGATCCATCCACTAAAAAACCTAAGTCAAGTAGAGATAAAAATTATATGAATTTAATTAAAAGAATTTGGGAAAATAAAGATCAAATCGAAGGATCAGGTGTGAGAAAATACAGTGATAATAAGATTGAATACAGATACATCGACGATTTGACAAAACTTGATGGAATTATTAATTATATTTGTGCTCAAGAAAAGGCTGGAAATAAATAACAATTTTTTGAAAAAAAAAGAAAGCAATAGACGATTTTATTTCGAACAAACTTGATGAAATGATTAAAAAACCTGATGCAATTAAATATTTAAAACGAATTTTGCCTCAAATAAGTTCCCCAATTTTGATTGAAGTTAGTGGACTTTTGGATGATTTTATCAACAAGTTACCTTTCGAATTACACGTAGCAGGCTATCAATATCTGGGACCAGGCACGAAGGAGATTCTGGTATTAATAAATTAGATAACGGTGCAATGGAACACGATATATGTTATGCTAATCATAGAGACACAAATTCCAGACATATAGCAGATAAAATTTTTTAAGATAAGGCAATGGATAGATTTTTGTCTAAAGATGCTAGTTTAGGTGAAAGATGTTTTGCTCTTCCAACAGCTGGAGCAATGTTTTTAAAAAGAAAACTAGGAATGGGAATCGAAGAGAACTTGGAATTTTAGCTATATAAATGGAGGTGAACGTAAATTTCAGTAAAACTCAGAAAAAGAAAATAAAATCCGCTTTTAAGAAGAAAATACCTGTTAGTATTCAATTTAAAATAGATCAATTAAAAATGGCGAAAATAAGATATTTTTAACAAATATACAATACAATAAACTCGAAAACATAAGAAAAACAATAAAGGAACCAGAATAGAATTTTCTTATAACCAGTTAAAAGACCTTAAAAATGGTGGACTTTTGAAAGATTTATTAGATTTTGGAGAAGATATTCCAGTTGTTAAAAATGTTGTTCCATATGTTAGAAAAGCTGCTCCAATTGTAAAAAAAGACGTGATTCCTATTGTTAGAAATATTTTAAATTGGTTAGATAAAGAGTTGGAAGATGTTACAGTTTCCGGATTAGATGAAAACACTTTGAATTATGTTAAATCAAACATAAAAAAAAATTGAAATCAAACCATTAACATTCGGAGAATTGGAAGAAATCTGAAAAAACATAAAACATTTTAGAGGAATCTTCATGCGTGATACATTACCTGAAAAAGTTAAGAAATTTGAATGTGGAATGTGAATTTAGACTCGATTATGGGAAGTGGAACGCATTGGATTTGCTATTATAAAAATGATAAGATTGCGTATTATTTTGATTCGTATGGAAGAATTGAGGACAAACCACCGAGGGAATTGATAAAATATTTGAAAAAATCAAACCTTTATTATAATGATTCTCAAATTCAAGACTATAAAGATCCCCTAATTTGTGGTCATTTATGTGTTTTTCTTTTGAATGAGTTGATTGATGGTAAAGATTTTAAAGAAGTTGTTAACAAATTATTACTTAATAAATATGGATTCACAAAATATTTTTGATGTATTTGGAACACAAATTAAAATAGAAAGTATTCAAAATGTAGATAATAGTTTGAATTTTAATAGTTTCAGAAATGAGTTTGATAACAAGTTAGAAAATTTATTACAAAACCTTCCAGATTCAGGTCTGTTTGCTGTCGAGATTGAGGATTTTAAAGCAGAATATGATAACAAACTTGATAATTTCATGAGTTCAAATGAAGTTGCTGATAAAATAAAAACATTGAAAAAAGAATTTGAAGATGGTGCAAAAAATATTTACCAATTTAATGTCTCATATCGAAAAAGCTGATAAAATTACTGAAGCGATCAAAGTTGAAAAGAATTACGTTAGTTTAGCTAATAAGAAAAGAATTGTTGGTGTTCGACCTGGTATTGACAAACATGATGTTGTTAAAGAAAAAAATTTAAAACCTCTAAAATTATCAGAAAACATCGATATTGTTGATTTACATGATCCGAATGTTAAAAATACATTAGATTTTAAAGGAAAAAGACTTAGCAGCGTTAGTAAGGAAATTTATCCGTTTGATGTTATCGTAAAAGAACAATTAGATGATCATATTAAAATGTTTGATGAACTGAACCAAAATTATGAGAATCATAAACAACATGTTAAAGATTTTACAACAGAAGTCTATGAAAAATTTGAAGAAAGAAGTAAAAGATCAGTAGACGATGTTGGTGAAATTAATGAAAAAGTTATAAAACTTGCGCAAGATTGTAATGCATATAAAAATAATGTTAGTGAAACAGTTATAAAAATTCAGGAAGATTTTCATACATATCATGAAAAGGTTCGTGAAGGATTAAAAAGTAATGGTAAATTACTTGAAAGAATAGATGATAAACACTCTTTATATCTTGTTAAAGAAAATAAACTAGAAGAAAACTTTAATAAATTTAAAGAAGGTGTTAATAAAACTTTTGGAAACATAGACAACAGATGTAATGGATTAGATGGTTATGATGATTAATTTTAAATTTTTCCTTTATAAATGGCACTCATATATTGTGTGAGATGTAAAGAAAAAACTTGATTTGAAATATAAGGAAGAGAATCCTGAATATGATGAAATTGATCACTAATAAATGGCATATATTGAAATTTTAATTTTACGCATTATTTTATTAAAACTTGTATCATTTCTTTTAAAAACTATAAATAAATTTTATTAAAAAATTTAAATTTTTTCTTATTAAATGGCGGACTACAAAAAGTATTCAGGTGATATTGAGAGGGCGGAGTTTAAACATTTCGATCCAATTAGTAAACAACATTTGAATGAACCGAATAAAAGAACTATTGATTTTGGAGATAATTTTTGTTCGTCTAACTTCCAGTTTTATATTTCTGGAACTTTAACAAAACAAGATGGTCAAGCATATCTTGGAACAAATGATGTCAGATTGATTGATAATTTCGTACCATTTTTATTCTCTAAAATTGAAGTAAGAAAACACAATAAACTGATAGAAGAAATTGAAAATTGTGGCCAATAAAGTATAATTAAAGGAACCATTTCATATTCCAAAAGTGATGTATTTTCAAACAGTTTTGAATCAACTTTTAAATTTAGACAATTGAAGCGGTCGGTGATTTAGCACATTTCGGCTTAGGATTCTTTGAAAATGTAAATTTTCCAATCTATAAAGGTGGATTTTACATTAGTTTCATAAGAGCTGAAGATGATGATGCTATATTAAAAACAAAAACTGGAAATGATATGCCAGTTGATGGCAAAATTACAATTACCGAGTTTTTCATTAGAGTTCCGATGATTGATCATAAAACCACGAGTAAAATTAGGTTGATTGATGCAATTACAAAAAAATCTAATCATTATGTTTAATTTTCTAGATTGGCAATGTATTGAGCAAAAAGGTATTTCTGGAACAACTTATTTGTTCGATATCACAAATATTTATAGAAATATTTTAAATCCCAAGTTCATTATTGTTGGTTTTCAAACAGATAGACAAAATAATCAGGAAAAAAATCCTTCAAAGTTCGATAGTTTTGAATGTGAAAAATATCAGAGTAAAATTGAATGGTTCTTATTATCCAGATGAATTACAACATTTAAACATTTCCGGAGGTCTTTTCAGAATTATGTATCAGATGTATCAAGATTTTAAGAAAGTTTACTACAAAAATATGGAAATTTATTACAACCCCAAAGAATTTATAGCAAATAGACCCATTTATGTCATTGATACAACAAAGAGTTTGAAAAATATTTCTGGTTCAAAGAACGATATAATTATCAATATGGATTTTCAAAATGCTGTTACAAACGCGATTTGTTATGATGTTGTTTTCTCTGAAAAATTGCTTGAATATGACGTGATTAAGAATGACATTAGAGAGGTACAATGAGACCACTAAACCATACTTTCTACAGTCAATTCTGTTTTAAAGTAATGGACAAGTAATCTCAATTAAACCTAAAGAATTTTGAATACAGATTAATATTATTTTGAATTAAAGATTGAAATAACTTTTTGTTGGAATATATTCATAAGTAAAGTATGCTTTTAATTTTATATCACTTGTTTTGTTGAAAACATCTAATTCTAGGTTACTTAAACTACTTACATCTAACTTATTTTACGGGCTAATTTTATCCTGTTATATGTATATAAGGAATCTAAAGATATAATATTGTTAATCTTAAATATAGTCATAATATGTTTTTGAATTTTAGAAAGGTTTGAGATATTTTTATTACCCCAAGTGGTTATTGAATAATTTAGAAAAGACATGGCAAATGCTGAAAATACAATTTTTTAAAAGTGGTCTTCCTTACATACATAAATAATGGTTTAACAGCTTTTTTAATTTGTTTTTCAATACACTGGATATGTTGATTAAAAGTTAAGTCTACATCTATGATACAGCCTAAGTACTTATACGATTCAACTTTTTTAATATCTAGTTGTTCGTCTGATTTAGAGAAGTCTATATATTCGGTTTTTTGTAGGTTTAAAGTTAATTTATTTTGTTGTAACCAATTTTTAATTTTTGTTAGGTCCTCGTTTGTTTTTTTGTATAATTTATTGCCTTTGACTATTAAGACTGTATCATCAGCAAAGAGTACTAGTTCACCATGTAAATTTTGATTTGTGATACTATTGATGTATATTAAAAACAAGAGAGGGCCTAAACAACTTCCTTGAGGTACACCACAGGTGATTTTTTTCTAAATTTGAAATTTTGTTACCAACTCTTGTATTGTAGAACCTGTTATCAAGATAACTAGCAAATAAGTCTAAAAATTTACCTCTAATTCCTGATTGTTCTAATTTGTATAGTGATATCTTAAAATCTACAGTATCAAAGGCTTTCTTAAAGTCTAGAAATGTAATTATTGTATTGTGTTTAATGCTGTTTACAACTAAATTTATTGCTTCTTTTGTATTTTAGTTAATTCTAAAAGCAAATTGTTTTCTTGATAACAGGTTGTATTTTTCCAAAAAACTATATAATCTCTCATATAAACATTTCTCAAATATCTTGCCAATTATTGGTAATAAACTGATTGGTCGAAAATTGGATGGATCTGATAAAATTCCTTCACTTGTATAAATTGGACTGATTGTTGCTATTTTTAGTTTATCGGGAAAAATACCAGTTTGAATACTTAAAGTAAATATGTATGCTAGTGGCTCACTTAATACATATACAAGGCGTTTAATTGGCTTGATTGGAATTTTATCTGATCCAGATGCTTTGCCATTTTTCAAAAGTTTGATTTTGTTCCCAATTTCTAATTTGGTAATTTCAGAGAGATATATAGAATTCGGATTTGTTTTAAGTTTTTCATATTCTAGATCTGGAATCTTTGAAGCCAATTCTGAACCAATATTTGCAAAAAAAGTGTTCATTCTGTTTATATCACCAGTGTATCTACAAGTTTTTTTAGATTTGCTTATAAATTTGTTTAAAATATTCCATTTTATTTTGGTATCAGATGACTTTTCAATCAGTTCTTTATAGTACGTTTCTTTTAAGATGTTACAATAATGTTTGAGTTTTGATTTATAACATTTTGCATGTTCAAGTTTCTTTTGTCTAAACAATTTGTTTCTAATTTTTATTGAAGTTTTAATGGCAATTGTAAGCCAATTTTTGTCATCTGATTGAATTTTGAATTTAGATTTTTCATTGTTTTTTTAAAAAGGTTTTTGAAATTAGTTCAGAAAGGTAGTTATAAGCTAAATTTGGATTTTTCTAATTGAAAGTTAAATTTAAATTGTTCAAAAACTCATCTGTTATATTCATTCTTGAAGGTTAATTCTTGAAGCTATGGAGTTAAGTAGGAAGCTCTAGAAGGTAATGTTGAGAAGATTTGAAGTGAGTTAATGAACAGTCTTGATCGTTGAGTAAACTTGTAGAAGTCTATCCAGATATCCGACAGTGAGAGTAGTCACAGCAGATAGTGTATCGCTGTGGTTTGAGATAGCGGTTTGTGGTTAAGAGTTGCTTCCTTGTCGTTCTGTTACTTAGAGATGCACTGTTTTACACTTTTATTAAAACAATGTAACATATGTATATCTATGCCTTTTTATTAACGAATGGTATACAAATTTCTATTTCCCACCGTTGAAATTCGCTTTCAGTATACTTGATTTACGGTGCCACTCTTGAGTATCCCTTGTAGCTCTGTCCAAGAAAATAAATACATCTGCAAGTTTTCAACACCCACTATGTCCAAAAAGGTTCGTACTATGTAATCTACGAGTACTTAAGATCTAAGATAGTTTAAGTTAAATAGATGAGTTTGCCTTTTCATAAAGATAAATAAAGTACGAATGAAAAGTTATTGCGGTAAAAGGTGTCCATTCAAACAGTTTAAATTTATTTCCTGTCTTATCTATTTACAGTTTCATAGTAGGGTTAGCGTTTTTGCCCCAGCCAAGTAGATATATGTAGGCCTAGGAAATCAACTTAGATTAAAATACGTCTACCTCAGGTCTGCATTATTTCTCGTGGTATAATTGATTTTGATTGTTTAACCTGATCAAGAAATTATATGTATTCGTTAAATTAAAAAGCCAACTTTCATCGAAAATATCTGCTTCCATCGTTTGTGTTCCGATTTTGGTATTAGGGGAATAGTGGGAAGTACTTAAAACTAAATTAATTAAACGTTTCAAAATAATTGTTTATAATAATTTTTGCATGATAGAAGTCTTCTTGTTTCTCGGATTGTAATTTTAGAAAGAATAGTTCGCTGAGGCATGTTTGAATCAACTCCCCTGTTTTCCTTAATGCACACTAAAAATGTGATTGATAATCTTAAGAGACCCTACCAGTTTCGGGTATCCTTATGTGTAAAACCCTCACAGCTATGTTTCTTGAGGTGGGGGTTTTATAACAGTGTTGAAATAGAAATTGTAATGCATCGGAAGATTTAAATTCGTTACTTGTGCAATTATTTGTAAGAGTTAGATCTGCATGCACTGCATATTTAATATTTTCTACAGTTTTTATGTAAATACTCTTTTTGTAGGTGAAAGTGTCAACAGCTCTCTACTGTTAATTAAAGTTGGATTATGATTAGTAAATAATATCATAATGTTTTTCCGAATAATCAAATATTCTAAAAATCTTTTCCAACTTTTCTCTCGATAGAATCTTCCTTGCGCTTCAACGAATATAAAAAAAATAAATCTGATGATTTATTCCAGCAATTCCCGACATTAACGTTTAGCAACACATTTAGCGATAACTTTTTCATTAAAAAATACGGGAAAATTACTCTTTTTAACTCTTTTCTTGTGTAGTTTTGTATTCTAAGAATAAATTGGTTGAACATTGTAAACTATTATAGAAGACACTCACTCTCATTGACTGCATCTCATTTAGGCTTCAAGCTTGGTGTATGTTATAAATTATTATCGAGTTCTAAATTAAAAAAAAAATAATCCTCACTGGCTAATCCTGGCATCAGCCAATTAGATTCATCTAAGAAATATCAGCGACTGGATTGACCCATTTGTCTAAATAAACACTGTTCAAGTTCTATCTGGGAGTTTCCTATAATTATATAAGATTGTCTTAAACTTTTTGATATTTTAAGGAATAATAGGTCAAAAAATATAATAGCGATAATAATAGGTGATGTGAAATTCGGGTCATGTGAAATAGGCGAAAAACTTATGTTGCAGAAATTAAGGAAATTTCCCTTTACATTTATGTTTTTATCTCTATTTCAACTAACGCTTCACAGCTCAAATAGCTAGAAGCCGCATGAAGCTACAGCGAATATACCACAATATGTTACGGTTGAGTGTTACAGAATGGTGATCAAAGGCTATTTAATCACCTGGACATTTCCACATTGTTGATCATACATTTCAGTCAGTTTCATAATCTATAATGAGCTGCATTATGCTTATGCATTTGTTTGAATTGTTCAATTGTGATGGAATATGTACCCTATTAAAATAATACTCATTAGACTTTTAGTTCCATAAATTTCTTTAAGATTTGGAAGCCTGTTTTAGTAGAGAGAAGTTCAAGTTAAGAACCAAAACCACCATTTTACTAATTGTTTATTACTAATTTTCAAATAATTTAAAAAATAATTAATATTGGAAACGATCTATGAAACCATTTTTTGAAATGGCTTATTAATTTTTAACATATGAATCTGTGAATCCACTAATTCGACTTAAATAATTAATCAGATATTCCGATGGTATGGACTCAGGTAAATGAACCACTGACCTGGCTGTAGAATTTGATTAAATACCTTTAACTTCGAGTCTTCTCTCACTTATACAATCGGTCTTTAAATTAATGTTATAAAATAACACAAGAAATCATTTAGAAACAAACTAAATTTTGAAAATGATTGTAACAATGTTACATTAATTATATATACAAGGTGTACCAAAAAGAAACGGAGAAACTGTCAGGACTTGTTCTTACGGTGAAAATAAAGAAAAAAGTACATATACATATAGGTCCAGAAACGCTTAGTTAGCAAGCTATACAGGGTGAAAGATTTCGCACAGATTTCAGTGCCACCGTTAAAAGGGAGCCCTATTAAATTAATTTGGGCGTTACCCAGGACGTAAAATTTAATGTATATTATGCAAATTGAACTGAAAAATTGAATAAAATTGGTACCAGACCTCTAGCTGCAGTAATTTTTAAGATATCTGAAGAAATACGCAAAATTCGGTGTCCAAAAACAGGTTTCATTTAGATTTCAAGTAGATTAACTTTGTTAAATATGTAACAAACACGTAAAATTCTTTAACAAAACTCGTAAAGAATTAATTTCTTAAGATAATGATGTAAAATAAGCCTTTGTCAAGTTAGTACTGGTAGTTTTAAATTGTTAGGAAGGCAGGTTGACTGCCTTGAATTGATTAGAACTTGTCTTGTTGCGAGTATTGTTCTCCTGGTTTGATACAGCTGGACCAATGAGAGAACACCACGGATGTCCTGCAAAGTTGATTGGAAAGGGAAGTATTTAAGCGCCCGCTCGTAATTTTCGCACTTTTTTGGTTATTTTCGTGATTAAGTTAATTACAGTGTGCCGTGTTTCTTAAATTTTTTTCCGCGAGTAATTTTGAGGTAAGCACCAAATTTATTGTACGTTTTATTGAAATAGTCATCCTGATTTGACATTAAATTAATTTTGTTGTCTTTTTATAGGAAAAATTTAATTCATAGAAACTACAGAGCAATCTGAATAACTTATTCTCGAGGAACAATACAGCATAATAGAATCATACAAGTTACATTTGGTTCAAAGTGAATTAAAATTGAACTTTGTTAATAACTTTAATTGCGATTTGGAAAAGTAGTAAATTATTAATATTGAACTGGAATTGTTTTATTGTGAATTATTAATTGGAAATTAATTGAACTTTAATAATTGTTGGAGAGAGTTGTAATCTGAATTGCAGAGACTTGAAAGCTAAGGTTCAAATAGTGGAAAGAGAAGTTTAAATTTTTATTTTGAATTTTGAGTGAACTTAGAAGTGAACATTTTTATTTTAGTTATTTCCAAGCGGTATTTCATTTTTATTTTAAAACTTTATTATTTTATTTTAGAAGAGAGCTCTGATTTTTAGTTTGATATATTTGATTAATATTTTCATTTCTTGCCAAAGGAATTTTTAAATTTACTAAAAGGTTTGTCAATTCTTTGTGGAAAATAGAGTGATAAAAATTCTGAAACGTTGAACTTATTAATTTGCCAGTTTAAAATAAATCCATTGTTTTATTTAGAACTGTGATTTTTATTTTAGACAAACCAGATGATACTTAACAGTTAACCAATTTAGTAATAAATTGTACTGAATATTCACTAGGAGCTTACTAATCAAAACATATTTTATATCATCTTGGGTAATTTATTGATAATTTCAATATTAATACTCTGGAATATCAATATCTCCAATCCAAGTCGTTATATTGACTGCGCCACTCTGCTAGTAAAGTATCCAGTGAATTGTTAATAAACTTATACAAACTGTTATAAACTTTGGCAAGAACTTGTGTTGTCTAGTTAAGTTGTGATAGTTAAGTTAAATTTATTTAACCTAAAATGGCTCTCAAAGTGGACTTTCTAAGTAAGGACGAATTAATCTATGAACTGTGGTTCCGTGGTGTGGAAACAATTACTGATAGCACTGTAGATAAACTTAGAAAGTTATTGAGACAGGTAGTAGGTCTCAAAATTATTGGCAATAAGCTAAATTTGTCTAGTAAAGTAAGTGGCAATGAGGAATATAAACAATGTGCTGCTATGTGAAGTGTTGGTTCTTCGAGTGGAAAAGGCGATTAAGGGTTCTAATAATTTGGAAATTTTGCGGTGCCAAGTTAAAATTGCTCATTGGATAAGGCGAATGAACAACCTGAAGGGTTTATTCAAGTTAACGGATAACTTGATCAAAGAGATTGATAGAATGTCTGAGGGTTTAGTAGCTCAGGAAGACTCATTGAAATCAGTAGAGTTAGACGAACAATTATACAGTGAAATAGAACGCCGACTATCAGAATCTAACCTGGAGACGGAAAATGAAAGTGTAGCACTTGAAAATATTACGAAAGGACCAATTCCCGTTAATGTGTGTAATGATGTTTTCGTACCTGAGAATCTTTCAACTGTTTATAATAAGTTACCTAACCCACTAGAAAGGTATCTTAGAATGTTCAAGGTCACGGACGGGTTAAAAGTAAAATGAACTATTGGAGTTTTTAAAAGTTGAAAAAAAATTAAAAAACAAGAAATGTTCTGATCAAGAAATCCTGGAAATTTGCGCGTGTCTTATTGCCAAGGTCCATTATTGGCAAAAATGTTGGAAGCAAAAGGGTATAGACAACCCGTCAGTGTTGTTCATGAAAATTTGTTAACAACTTTTGTACCCCTTTGTTATCGCGAGAAATTAAAATTTGAAAAGATCTAACGCCCCCAAAAATTTAATGAAAGCCTGAGTGGTTTTATACTGGATGTTAAGGAATGGGTTAGTATATTAGCCACATCAATGTCAGAGAGGGAAGTAGTAGATATTATTAAAACGGGTTTAAACCCAGACACCCGCAATAAAATGATATTTATGGGAAATCCTACTTCGCTCAAAGAGTTGGATGAAATCTGCATAAGGTGCCAAAATATTGAGCATGCGGATAAGTTGAGGATGGCTCAACAAGGCACCTCAAGCAGGGAAAGTAGGCATATAACTAATCACATTCAATTAGGCCATAACAATCAAGTTGTATGTTTTAGATGTAAGAAAATAGGACATTAGGCTAGAGACTGTAGAACTTGGCATGGTAATGAGGTTAGTAATCAACCTAAATTGCCTGTTGAAAGGCCACCCCGTTTCTCCAATATTCTAAAAAACTTGTAAAGGGGGAGGGCTTAGAAAAAGGTAGCTTAGATTATAACCCTTCCCGTAAACTGGACACTCAAAAAGATTTTAAATATAGTCCCCAACAAAAATCTGGACATATTAACCACATGTGGCAGAAACGCCATGAGGAAAGCCAAAGTACCTTACCAAGTGTACTAGTAAACATAGAAAACAAAGTTAATGTGAAATTTTTGTTAGACACTGGAAGTACACTAAGTTTAATCAGTGCGAAACTTTATAATCATTTAAGGGAAGCGAATTTAGTTAACAAATTGTTAGAATCTAAGGTACAATGTGTTAGTGCTGGTAACCAAAAATTAAATGTACTAGGAGAAGTAAATCTTAAAATTAAAATTGACAACTTATCCTGGGAGGTTAATCTAGTAGTAATTAATAACTTATCACAATGTGGAATTTTAGGGGCTAACTTCATTAAATCAACTGGATTGTTGATTGATTTAAAAAGCAATGTGTGTAGATTCGATTTTAACTTGAACAAGGCAGTGCATTTAATTCAAAACACTAGCTCTAATGTGTTAAATATAAATCATAATTATAAGATAGGGAGTTCCGAAGCTACACAGCAAGTTTTAGAAATCATTGATGAGTTTCCTGAAGTTTTTTCTGAACGTCTGGGGAAAACTCTTGATTTCGAGTACAAAATCCAACTAAAGGATGATGCTATAGTCAAACTGCGGCCTTATCCACTTAACCCTCTGAAGATGGTGAGAAAGAAGGAGATCATCGGTGAACTACAAGAACACGATGTTATCGAGCCAAGCCTAAGTGAGTACTCCAGTCCGGCCTTTTTGGTGGGAAAGGAACCGGGAAAAGAAAGGTTGGTGATAAATTTTAAGGAATAAAATAATAAGATTGATGCTGTAAATTTTCCAATTGGAGATCTCCATTCTTTATACCCGCATTTAAGTGGTCACCGCTATTTCAGTATCATAGACTTATCAAAAGCTCATCATCAAATTAGATTAGCTGATGAAAGCCAAAATTTGATGACTTTCTCTGAGCAATTCGGTAGTTATAAATTTAAAAGATTGCCATTTGGACTTCTTGTGGGCAGTGGCGTTTTAACTGCTTATTTAAATTCAGTGCTTCGATTAATTTAAATGTGTTTTAACATACTTAGATGATATTATAGTATACTATAAGGGTTTAGATGAACATTATGCCCAATTAAGGGAAGTTTTACGCTGTTTGAGGAACCATAACCTGACAGCAAATGTTAATAAAGTTAAATTTTGTTACAAGTAAATAAATTTTCTGGGACACATTGTGAGTGAAAATAAATTAAAAATTGACCCAGAAAGAACTGTAAATATTCAACAGTGTAGGAGACCTAAAAACGGACATTGCGCGGTTTATAGAAATGTTGTCCTATTTTTCTAAATATATTTTGCGGACATAGCGGCTCCTCTGAACGCTATGAGAAAAAAATGTGCAGTCTTCCGGTGGACCGAAGAGTGTGAAAAATCGTTTGTACAGTTAAAGAATAAGATATCTAATCCCACTGTGTTAGCTATTCCTGACTTTAATAAAGAGTTCACCTTGCAGTGTGATGTGAGTGACAGGGCAATAGGAGCTTGCTTATTGCAAGAAGATAACAATAAGAACTTAAAACCTGTGACTTATAACTCGAGAAAATTTACTAAAAATGAAGAGAAACTAATTACTTACCACAAGGAGACTCTGGCAGTGGTGTGCTCAATAAACAAATTCAGGGAATTTCTCGAAGTAAGGAAGTTTAACTTGTACACTGATAACTCCGCACTTTCTTGGGTCTTGAGCAACCACACTAAACTAGGGAAACTTGGTAGATGGGTGGAAACAATTTTGTCAATTCCTTTCACTGTAAAGCACATTAAGGGGAGTGATAATGTGACTGCAGACTGTTTGTCACGGCTGTTTGATGACAATGATGAGGTTAATGGAGAGGTGTTGAAAGAACTGTCAAATAATTCTGCTGTAAATGTGTGTACAAATAATGTAGTAAATGTAACTTGTAAGTAAATAACTTCTATCCTTTCTTACCCAAAGATTTAGAAGTGGAGCAGAATGAGGATGAATTTGTGCAAGAACAGTTAAAAAACATTAGTAGTGATGATGAGCGCAAAGGTTTTTGGGTAGAAAAAAGAATTTTATTTTATACAAATTCGAGATCTAAATCCCCTAAAATAGTTCTCCCCGAATCAATGTTTAAGGCCGTCTTTGATTATTATCATAATAGCCCAAGTGGGGGGCATTTTGGAGTAAATAAAACATTAAGGAAAATTGGAGCGGTGTTTTACCATCCTAATCTGATTGAGTTTGTGAAGTCCAATGTTAAAAGGTGTTCTATTTGTCTCAGCAGTAAACCTACTAACTGGAGGGACCGTGGTGAACTGCATGTAAACATTTCGACACGTCCACTACAGAAAATCTACATGGATGTATTTGGACTTCTGCCTAGATCTTCTAGGCAGAACGAATACATCCTAATCATGGTGGACGACTTCACAAAGTACAATTGGATCGTACCTCTCAAGAAAATAAATTCAGGTATGGTGTTGCAAGCTTTAGAGAGTAATATTTTTAAAAACTTTGGTTTGCCGGAAATTATTGTGAGCGACAACGCTACTTACTTCACCAGCGAGGAATTAAGGGCAAATCTTTTCAAATGGGGTGTAAAATTAATCAGTACAATCCCGTACAACCCCCAGGGTAGCAAATCTAAAAGACATTTAAAAAACTTAAATTCAATTTTGACATGCTTGTATAGTGATTGCAAAAGGAACTGGGACTCTGATTTAAGTAAAATTCAACAAGCAGTTAACTCGAGTGTGAATGACAGTACCGGGTATAGCGCATATTCTTTAATGTTTAATTATAAACCAAACAATGAGTTGGGTTTGGAACTTGAAATCAATTTTTGAAAATTTAGTGCCTTTGTCAGAAATATGCCGAGGCGTTGGAAAATTAAAATAAACAGTTTATTAAAAATTCGAAGTGTTTTGTAAAATACCTGGACACAGAAATAAATTGGATAGGAAATTTGATGGACCATACAGGATTGTGATTATTATCTCAGAGAACAGTTATATAATACAGCACACCAAGGACATACAAATTTTGAAAAGGGTGCATCTACAAGATTTGAGACCCGCATGAAAATTAATTGGATCATTTGGACAATTAAGAACAATTGGACAATTTTTTCTTTCAGCATAAAATTAAATAACCCCCATATTAAAATGTCATAATTGAGTAACCATAGGCCAAGTCAAGGTTTTGTGTTTTCTTTCAGGTATTAAAAGAAAAAGGGGATTTTTATGACATATAAATAAATATTTACACAAAGAGGATAATTTACATGGCCTCAGGACTTTAAAATTAAGAAATGTAATATTTAATAATAGTGTCTACAACCATTATATTGTCTGATATTAGTATAAAGACATTATATTATTGATGTACTAACATTCCTTCTTGTGTGTTCAATTTCATGTTGTTATTTGTTTATAGTGAATGAATGAGAGAAGGAAATTTAGATCAACCCCCCACCCTTGTAATCCAATGTAAATAACATGTTAGTAATTAAATAAAGTGTCTTAAATATTGTAATAAAGTTTATGAAGGAAAGAATGAGCAATCTTCGAGTTGGATAAAAATTAAAATTTTTTGAAAACGAAACGAGACAAGCTCTGAAATTCCGACATAAATGGTGACAAAGGGGACTTATGTCATAGTAAGAGAGAATGTTCTGTAACATAATGTAACTAAATGATGTACGTTTTAAAAACATTTTTAATTGCTAATTGGTGTTCAACTGCAGGGCCGTATTTAGAAGTAAAGGAGGGGGAGTAATGTAGCGTTTTTAAAGCTACATTGATTTATTTTTTTTTATTAAAACTTAAATTAAATAAAAATGTTGGGATCGAAATATTGGGATTTAATTTTAGATTAGATTGTGAAAAGTCAGGGTAAAAACGAACACGTAATCCTTTGGCAAGTTAGTACTGGTAGTTTTAAATTGTTAGGAAGGCAGGTTGACTGCCTTGAATTGATTAGAACTTGTCTTGTTGCGAGTATTGTTCTCCTGGTTTGATACAGCTGGACCAATGAGAGAACACCACGGATGTCCTGCAAAGTTGATTGGAAAGGGGAGTATTTAAGCGCCCGCTCATAATTTTCGCCCTTTTTTGGTTATTTTCGTGATTAAGTTAATTACAGTGCGCCGTGTTCTTAAATTTTTTTCCGCGAGTAATTTTGAAGTAAGCACCAAATTTATTGTACGTTTTATTGAAATAGTCATCCTGATTTGACATTAAATTAATTTTGTTATCTTTTTATAGGAAAAATTTAATTCATAGAAACTACAGAGCAATCTGAATAACTTATTCTCGAGGAACAATAGAGCATAATAGAATCATACAAGTTACATTTGGTTCAAGCTTGCAAGAAAAGTGAATTAAAATTGAACTTTGTTAATAACTTTAATTTAGATTTGGAAAAGTAGTAAATTATTAATATTGAACTGGAATTGTTTTATTGTGAATTATTAATTGGAAATTAATTGAACTTTAATAATTGTTAGAGAGAGTTGTAATCTGAATTGCAGAGACTTGAAAGCTAAGGTTCAAATAGTGGAAAGAGAAGTTTAAATTTTTATTTTGAATTTTGAGCGAACTTAGAAGTGAACATTTTTATTTTCGTTATTTCCAAGTGGTATTTCATTTTTATTTTAAAACTTTATTATTTTATTTTAGAAGAGAGCTCTGATTTTTAGTTTGATATATTTGATTAATATTTTCATTTCTTGCCAAAGGAATGTTTAAATTTACTAAAAGATTTGTCAATTCTTTGTGGAAAATAGAGTGATAAAAATTCTGAAACGTTGAACTTATTAATTTGCCAGTTTAAGATAAATCCATTGTTTTATTTAGAACTGTGATTTTTATTTTAGACAAACCAGATAATATGTAATAGTTAACCAATTTAGTAATAAATTGTACTGAATATTCACTAGGAGCTTACTAATCAAAATATATTTTATATCGTCTTTACTCTGGAATATTAATATCTCCAATCCAAGTCGTTATACTTGCCTACTTCCAGGTTCAATCACTTTTCAATGATACGAGTTTCTACACACTAGAAATTTATATCAACACTGAAAAAACTCATTAGAGCAGTAGAGCTCTAATAAACTAAAATATTTACAACATTTTTAAGGCTTAAGATTCTATCACTCAACAATTTTACAAAAAAACCAGCTGAATGTAAGAATTAAATAAACAACATAGCTTAACTGTTAATTTAACATTTTATATGAATGGCCCTAACTGTTATGTGATGATATGGTAGTATATTCCAACCAACTCCAAGAACTTCTATAACGTAAAATAACGAGATTTCTCTACATAGATCTGAGTTTATTTAATTATACAATTAATAATGTAATATGGGTTGGGACTGCAGAGTTGTACAACATTTATATTACAAAAACACATCTGACTGTCCAAATTCTTGACTAGGAAGAACATTCTAGTGGTAAAATGTATGAGACGAGTTCTTTGAAAGGTAGAAACCAATATCGAAACTGTATCGCTTCTATTAGGTCCAAACTCGGTCAAACCGTAAATTCTCTGTCAAAGGCCATCTTCAAATTCCCATTACGTGACCCTGTTATATTGATTACTTGAAAGACATTATTTAAAATTCATATTGAAGTATTCAAGGTTACATTCATAACGGACATTCATTAATAAAAATAAAATCAATTTCTAACATTACGGATTGATTTTTGTATTAAACTGAATTAAATAACTATATCCAGTATTGTGATCGAATATGTTTAGTTAAAAGTTAATACAATATTTTTTAAGAATGGTATGGCCATATAAGTATGTTATTTTTATGTATGAATTTCAAACTCGATCAATACACTAATTCGATCTTGTTAGCAGTAAAAAATTCAAAGTTTCATCAACTCTTTTCTTTTTTCAGTTATACCTTCAGCTTTTGTTAGACTACGCATTTCTTGTCAGTTTCCAGAACGAATTTTGACATAAACATAATTTCACCATATATATAGGACGGATATACTTAGTTCTTTAAGATAAGCAGAATTTACATTAAAACATAAAACACAAATAGCACAAATAGTCTTCATCTATAAGTTTCAGTATTAAACGCTTGTTAATATGGAATGTATAAGCGCCTTTCAATCACTCAGTAAGTTATCATAATTTCTTTGTTACCTGTCGTAAACATTTCATTTCTGTCTCTGTCCGCAGGTTCTGGTCTCAAGAATAAAGTAGCTATAGCCTTTACATTATCTCTTGTTAATTCTCTAATCGTGTAGTGATCTATTTATTTATGTAAGCAAGGTTAGCAGTAGATTTTGGTATCTGTTTTATAAACATAATTTCAGAAAGACCTGGTGATTAATTAGAGTTATAATTTTTACAGATGCCCAAATATAAAAATATCAGAAAGCATAAAATTTACGAATTAAAATTTTTATGCTAAGTATCAAGTACATTTTTCAATATGAAATTGTAACAGAATCTTTGGGCAGGGGTGATATAAATTGTGTGCTAGGAACACATCGACTAGAGAATTATTAATCATGACAACACACAAACATATTGTTTGGCTTTTAGTTGCTCAGCACAAGAATAGAAGTTTTTCTTTTTTATAGTCTGTACCACTCTCTTGACATAAAAATATAATCTGTGATGTATTGGTTTTACACTTGATGTGTGAAAATTAAACATTTATCTAGAGTAAGTATACTTGTTAAATGCTGAGAAAAGGAGTATTATCGATTTATTATTCAGGGTGGTGCATTTCTTAAGTACATTCGTTTTGATTTGTATTAAAATTTCAGTAGTTGTAGTACCGTACAAAAATTGAGAAACGCGTAATTATCGAGATGTTAATAAGAGTTTAAGTTTCCTAAAAGTTTCATATTTGGGTGATAACAGTGAACATATAACTTAAACCTTACAAAATTATTATTGGTATACCCTTTAAATGTATTACCTATTATATGATTACTGTTTTATAATACATAAGTACATTTTAGTCGACTGTTTGGATTATATTTACAAAGAAATCTATAATACAAAAAAATCCAATTCAATGATCGATTGAACAAATTATTTTAGGATTTTTAAACTTAACGAGATGGCCTAATACACCTTTACGGTTACCCAGTGGATCCTTTAAAGAATTCCAAAAAGAGATGATGACATATAATTTTAATATAAATAATAATTCAAATAGAATCACAAGTAATCAAAGTGGAACATTGACCCGATAACATGTTTTATTATAAAATATCTGAATGGATCCTTTTAAAGAGCAAAGTTTGTCGTAGGGAAACTTTAAACTTTTGATGTCTTAAAGTTGGCTCCAATAACACTTAACCACCAGCGCCTACAAACTTTGTAGCTTCTGTGCCTTCTGTTACGGCTTTGATCTTTTTATGCCAACAGTTGTCTCGTTGTGTACATAAACAACATTAGTGTTGTAGGAGATGAAATTTATGAAATCATTTATATTTTTCCGATGGCATTAAACTTTTGTACATTAATGGTTTTGAGTTTTGAGGTACAAAAGTATGCAACATTTTCTGAGATGTTCACTCTCACTAGAACTTAATATTTATAATATACTATCAAAGGGAAGTTTCATAAGATAGCAACATAAAACATGACCACTTACTTATTAACCATACACGTCTAGTTCGTCCACTTCACTCCTTGTATTACCAATTTATTTTTCAGCTAGTAATTTCGTTAGCTTATCTGTACACACTTTAGTTGAGAACACAAATATTCTCTCAGCAGAAGCCAAATGCATATTATCAACCATTGTGCACATTTCTACTGCATTTATGTTGAATAAATCCATGTAAATGCAAAGGGATCATGAAACGATAAAATGAGTCATACAAACAAAACACAATTGAAAAGTAACGGTGAATTTTCAATTTTAGAGTGCTCAGTAAATTACTGAATTTATTTAAATTTCGGGACTATATTTAGAGTATAGTTGTGTTATTAATTAGGCAACCAGATCTATGAACTACACCAAATTAGCCGATTCTGAGAATCTACTAAATACACATTATACAGAAATATTAATATTCTTTTAAGGGAGAAGCTTTTCGATATTGATTATGATGAGCTTTGGAATAGTGTGGCACATATAACCTGAAGTTTAATTTGAATGGAAACTTTAACAACAAAATTTTTTAATACAATTACATTATACTATCCTTTGTATAAAATTTAAATTTCATAAGCGCCTTGCAATATTTTATAGGCGAAGTGTTCATAAACGTTCTTTGTGAACATAATCTGGCCTGCGAAACAGTGCATAATAAATTGAACATAAGCTGTAGAAAAAGACAATGGTAGAATCAATATTTATTTCACCATAGATAAAACTGAATTTAAGACGGAAACCACGAGAAGACATTTTCATAGAGAATGAAACAAATCTGCAAATGAGGAAAGCTGACATTTTATGGCTTTATTTTGATCGAGTTTTTGATCACGTACAAGCATTTGTAAGTATTATATCTGCACTGTGCCTATATTCTTTAACATTAGTATAAGATTCTGGCATTCTTCCGGTTTTATTATCCGGTTATTTCCGCAGTTTTATTTTATACTGTATTTATCTATAATTTGAACTGCTGATACTTTGAAATTCCATCAGAAAACTACATCTAAAAATCCTAAATCTTTCTCCGGTCTCTAGTGTGAAATAGTCAAGATAAACATTTAACAGAAATGCCCCATTAATGGACACGCTCCATCTTGATACTTCTTATTGGTCTAGTCGGAATATTAAACTAATTCAAGATATATATATGCACCAAATTTGATCTGAACCAGATAAAACTAAGGAAATAGTCGTATACAGAATCTTGATCTCTCCTATTTAGTAAATACACCAAATCCTTTATTGCAATTCATTTATTGGCAGATTTCCATTATATAAAAAAGCAACTATAACTTAGGTTCAAATAATATTTTTTTTATTACCAATATTCAAATTGGTTTTCAATAATTAAACAATACGCCGTTAAATAATTATTTTTAAAGTAAAACAGTGTTGAAAAGTAATAAAACCATTATGTATTTTAATACAACTAATTGAATAGAATTAAGTAATTATTTATTAAATGAAATATACTAGTACTGCAGTGGAAGTAAACGTAGTACGAACCGCTTTGACAAATGGTAAGCTCCGTATTCCCTGGATCGTTTATCTCAAATTTCTTATCTTAAAGTCAATTATCTGGCTGTAATAAATCTTCCTGCCAAACTTTCATAGATTGTAAAGTATCTTTGTAATCAGATGTGTACCCCAGGAGGCTTCTCTTCTGGATGTTTTATACCTTTCAGTTGATTGGCCAAAGGGAAACAAATTTTCTGTTTGGTTATTAAAAATTACATTATTAGAATATTAATTTTAATTAATAAAGAAATATGTTTTGTATTGGAAATTTGTTACAGCTTTCTTTAGAAAGCTTAATATTGGCTTATTATTTTTACACTTTTTAATCCTTGATAGTTCATAACTTATATAACTATACTGCCCTTTAATAAAATACATGTAAAAATACTAGGCCCTCCTGTGAACTAAAATTTTCCAGTTTAGCCCTTGAACGAAAGATTTAGAAACCCTTAGTATAAGGCATATATTTTTTAACATCTCCGGAAGAATTAAAGTTTATTATTTAATCCTCGAATAAGTTTGTACAGAACCACATTGTTTAAAAAGATTTGTATATTATGGAGTAAGCGATTTTATTTTTAACACAAATGAACACTTTTATTTCACTATTTAACAGTTTTTTGTTTAAGGATTCAATAATACAAGATCGAGATATTTAAAATTCCCCTTGTTTTATTATATAGTGCCTACAATAGTATAAACAAACCCAATTTCATTTTAATGTAACAATTACATGAACCGTAAAAGTTTAAATATGATGCAAATTATGATCTGGAAACAGAAGAATAGTTTATAGTTTATACTAATAAAGTTTGTAAGAATAATTTATAATAATTCCTTTTCATCATGTAACGATTCTGGCTTCTTAGTTATGGTATTTTCTTCTTATTTATTGATAATAATTATATTAATAAGGCGTTCATTATTTTATTTTGTCCTAATATTTCTAAACTATGCCTTTAAACTACCACAAAATAAAATAAGCTGCGTTAAATTGCATTTTAACTCTATTTTCATCTTAATTACGTACTGGTGGAGGATTTAACAAATTGGTTTCTTGTAGTCATTGATCTCCCATTTTCCACTATTACATTTCGACTGTGTTATTTTAATATTTATTACGATACTCATCAAGGAAACCTTATTCCACTGAATATCTGGAGATAGTACATAGAAACTTATTCCAACGCTTTTGAAATTCTCCTCAAGGTGGGGCAATATTAATGAGTCACAAAACGAACAAGACGTTCTCTGCCTTCCAAAACAAGTCAGTAAATCAAACGAGAGCAACGATCTCAACCAGTTTGAAAAGACCCATTGAATCGTTTCCTTTCATGGAGATCCAGACTTTATAAAAATAACGTTTTAATACAGGTTGTTCAAATGTAAACATGAAAACAGATAATTTGCTGTATTTACTTCATATGTCAACAGAGATATCTTCAAGTCGTTCTGTAATACTTATTCTCATTATATTAAAGAAACTATATGTTTTTATAAAAGCAATAAAACAGATTTTTCTGCTTTAGAATTTTAATTAGATGCTTTCCATGGAATAACTTTATCACGCTATATACAAAATTAGAAAACAGTATTTTTATCTCATAACTTTTTTGTAGGAGATACTTATGAAATGTTCTATAACAAAAATATTAATTTAGTAAATTGCAAAGCCTACCTCTTGATAAATTGCTATCTATAACTTTATTTATGAATAATCTTTTAATTAATTTCAAACTATTCACAAATTTCTACGCTATTTAACTATATACTACTTGACGTGGTTTATCATAATCTAACGTTTTATATAGCTAGATTTGATGCTTCGATAGAATTTTCATCATTACGACTACTTATGATGAAAATTCTATCGAAGCATCAAATGTAGCTTCGATAGAATTTTCATAGTAAATGCAACATAATATCCACCCATAATAAATGTAGAAATTTTAAGAGTAAAAAAATAATAGTTGTTTCAGGAGTACTAACTTAATGGGCGAGCTAGTAAGCTTCAGACAATGCATCTGAGACACTTTAAATATGAGGCTGAATGCGAATGTTAGTGGTAATACATATTTAGCTTCATTTCGTCTTGTCAAATTTATCTCATTCTTGATTGATAGAATCTACAGTCAAAGTCCGTTCGAAGAGGTCCAACGAAGGCGACGAAGACATTTTTGCGTAGTTTATAACAGTCTACCATTATAACATGACCTAGACTGAAAAGGAACTTTGTCTAGTTTACCCTGAAGTGGATGGTTTTCATGTCATTCTCATTGTCTCATCAAGAGTAAACGTGAGTTCAATGTTTTAAATATGAATTCAAACCATGTTGGAGCTACCAAATTTTGTACACATAGCTTTGGCGAGAAGAGTTCATTCAAAGCGAATTGTGGTTTGCAATATTGAGTTATTTCAATGATGTAATGTCAAACATGTTTTATTTTCTGACCTTCCTAAATTTATTTTCATCATGTCGAGTCTTCGTTAATTTTAATACGTTTGGATATTTCAGATATTTTTATTAACGTTTTATTCATGTAAAATACAACCATAGTGTTCATAATTGATGTCAATAAATATTAGTTTAGTAACGTAAAGTGATTGTGCAATTTACATGAAACTGTACTGTGGGGGAAATAAATCATTCGTTAAGGTGCCTGCGGTCAGAGAGTGGAAAGAATTCTCGGTGCAGTGCCATCAGTAATCTCATGGCTTTCCGAGAGAATTTGTACAATTCCAGTATTGATTATTTCAAACTATGAGAATTTATTCCTTTAATCCATATTTTTCAATTTTATTTTTTAATTTTTAATTTTAATGTAGAAATTTAATACAAAAATTGCTACATGATGGTGATACATATAAATATATATGTGTTAGGTTAGGTCATGTGTAATAAATAAAAGTGGAGCGCGGAAATTTGCTGTTTTGCACTGCAGGCTGTGGCGGCACTGTTGGTCTAAAAGAGGGGAGAGTGGGCGTGGCTTATAGTGGCTGACGGGAGATTTGTATTCCTCCGCGTTCCAGTTGCCATCATGCAGTGGACACGAGAGGAGAGGTCGTTTTGTGTTGAAGCGTATTTTTCAAATACCCACTCGATCATTGCAGTGCAGCGTGCTTTTCGTTTACGATTCGCTGTTCCCCACGCGGGCGTGTTCCTGCAGCAATCAATTGTAAATTGGGTAACTGCATTCAGAACAGCAGGGAATGTGTCATGTGTACGAAGGGGACCTCAGAGAAGGATTACAACACCGGAAAACATCGTTAGAGTTAGAGCAGCAGTACTGCAATCTCAAAAACGCTCTGCTCGGAAGCAATCACTGGTTCTTGGCATTTCAAGACGTTCTCTCCACCGGATTCTTCATGATGAACTGAGATTTCACCCGTATGTGTGAAACCTACCGTAAATGTGCGTGGTCCATCAGTTGTCAGCATAGGACTATTGACACGGCGTATGCCTACTTCTTGTGACGACATGCTTGCAACTATACCGTATTGTATTCTTTTCTGATGAGGCACATTTTCACCTCAGTGGGTGTGTCAACAAGCAAAACATGCGCTACTGGAGTGAAACAACCCCCAGAGAAGTCCACCAGAGACCTCTGCATTCGGACCGCGTCACTTTGTGGTGTGCCATATCACGAGTAGGCATCATTGGCCCTTACTTTTTTCAGGATAACCGTCGTGCCTTAACTGTGAACTCCGAACGGTACTTGACTATGATACAGGAATTTTTTCAGCCGGCTCTTGAGGCAATGCAATTAGAGGATACATGGTTCCAACAGGATGGCGCCACTGCACACACAGCGAGGGTTACCATGAATTGTTTGAGGCAAATGTTTCCTGGACGGCTTACCTCTTTGAGGGGTGAAGTGAACTGGCCGGCACGCTCACCAGACTTAGCCCCATGCGATGTTTTTCCTTTGGGGTTACCTGAAGTCGAAGGTGTATATCAACCGTCCTAACACCTTGGAAGACCTAAGGAACAATATTGAGGCTGAAATTGGAAGAATACCAGTCGACATGCTTGTTAGAGTTAATGAAAACTTCAGAAAACGTATGCAGCAGTGTGTGGATGCCGAAGGTCTACATTTGCCAAATACATTATTTAAAATCCTGTAATTTAAAAATTTCCTTACTGTTCAATATAATTAAAATAAAAAATAATTTTTTATAAGGTTCATAAATTTTTTATTTCATTTCCAAATCAGCAAATTATCGCGCTCCACCCTGTATATATAATATCAAGCACTTCACTCGTCTCTGCCTTAAGAAGCTTTATTATGTAGAAGACGCTTATTATTTTATCAATCGTATCAATATCATGTTAAATTTTCTATCACTATACATCTTATATCATATAATTATTTATTTATCGTGATATATTAACAAAATTACAACGGAAAATGTATTGAAAAATTCGTTGCTCTTTTAAACATATTTAATGACATTAATAATAAAAACGTACTTTATAAACTGTACACCGGTTACGTTTAACTATGATGTCTTCATATAAGTATTACCACTAACAGACAACCCTGCGATGGTGAGGTTGGGTCTGGTAGACCCAAGGGAATATTCATTTCGGTTTTATTTTATGTTGGCATCACTTCAGACGGCTGGCAATTTTGAACAGCCTCAAGGTCATCCTCCACTACCCACTCCTCTTGGCGGTAACTGCTGTCAGTTCCATGTTCACTTCCAATAAATATACAACAGCGGACTGGGCCTGTCAGACCCAACCTTACTACTCGTGTTACTGTGTTTCGGGTCACACCGACCCAAGGTTACCTTTGGTGTTACAGTGTTTTAGAGTATCAGAATAAACTATTTTCTTCTTTTTAGTGAACTTGTGTTATTTAATTATGGCTGCGAACATTGTCCATAATAATGAACTTATTCGTCGATTGTTAGAAGAGGACATAGACAATCCTTTGTTAGAAGAGAATGAAGAAGTCGATTCTGATCACGAAATGTAAGTGTACACAGCACTGATACAGAAAGAGAAGGCCACGATGAAGAAGAACCATCTGTTGATCAACCACGGGTACGTCTTCAAACTCCAACAGAATTTTATTTGGGTAAAGACAAAAGAACTAGGTGGGAAATAAATGAAATCCCTCCAGGCCAAGCTCCTATGCGTAATGTTATTAGAGCTAGAATTCCAGCACTTCCACAAACTGCCAATCAAGCTTCTACCGAATATGAGTTTTGGTCTTTGTTTATGGATGAGAACATAATCAGAAATATCGGTACATTTACAAATCAGTATATTTTGAATACCGGTATATCTCAAAATTATGCCGATCAAAGCCAAATTATTGTAACGAATGAAATTGAAATAAAGAGTTTTATTGGCCTGTTAGTTCTTGCCGGAGTGTTACATGCTGGAAGGCTAAATGTTGAAGAGCTATGGGAAAAACTGGGGTTGAAATTTTCTCGGCCACAATGAGTCTTCAAAGATTTCGTTTTTTGTGTAGATGCTTACGATTTGACAATGCTGAAACTAGAGACGAAAGGAAATCAACAGACAACCTTGCTCCTATCAGAGAACTTTTTGATGGTTTTGTAAACAATTGTAAAAATAACTTTTCTGTTTGAATGTTTGTTACCGTCGATGAGACATTAGTATCTTTCAGGGGTCGCTGCCCATTCCCTATGTATATGCCCAAGAAGCCAGCTAAATACGGTCTCAAAATTTTTAGTATGGTAGATTCTAATTTGTTCTACACCTCTAACATGGAAGTGTATCTTGCGACTCAGCCACGTGGTCCATACGAGGTTATTAATGCTGCTAGAGATGTTGTGCTACGCATGTGTGAAACTATTTTCAATTCTGGACGCAATGTTACCCTTGATAATTGGTTCGGTACGCCCTAGTTGGAGCACTGACTCAAAAAATACTTACGGTTGTGGGAACTGTAAGAAAAAACAAACCGTTTCTTCCCGAGGATTTTGTCAACGCCAGTAGAAGGGCTGTCCATAGTAGTTTGTTTGCCTTTCAAAAAGACAAAACTATTGCGTCTTATATACCCAAAAGAAATAAGTGTGTAGTGTTGATATCAACCATGCATATGGACTCAAAGATTGATGAGAGTACTGGAGATTTACGAAAACCAGAGATTATATCTTTTTATAATAACACAAAGGAGGAGTCGGCAGTGTTGACCAAATGCGCAACAGTAGGCGTTGGCCTCTTACCGTATTTTTCCATTTGCTCAATGTAGCTGGTATAAATAGTCACGTGCTCCTACTATAAAACATCAAAACAAATTGTCTCGTAGAAAGTTTTTGAAAAACTTAGTCTTGCAACTTATGAAGCCTATGATTGAACAGCGTGCAGCAAAGACTTCTTACACAGATACGACAACTTTGCAAACGTTTTGCTGGTGTTCAGGAACTACCAAGGACTGTCCCTGAAACAGGTAGGAGGGGGAGATGTCACGCGTGCAAGGACAGCAAAACCCGCTACTTTTGCCAGAAGTGCAACAATTGGATATGTCTCAATCACGCTACGATGTTTTGCAAATATTGCACTGAAGATCAAAACTAGACACTTAAGTTAGACACATAGTTTTTCTAAAGACTAAATACTGGTTTCTTATGTTTCATATCCATTGTTTACAACTAATGTTTGTCTATTCATAATTGGTAATTTTTTATATTAAGCATATAAAATACATTTTATATATATTCGTTGGTGTTACCTCACGAACGTAGGGTTAATGAGGACAGCATATGCAAAGTGTGTTCTACCATACATAAAGATGAATTTACTATTATTTAAAACAAACCCAAGTTGAGCTGTAGCAAGAAATGTAAAGTCATTAGCTAACTACTGGAAGAGCTTCTACTAAAACCAAATTTATAAGTAATTTATCGTATATTATTAACATTAAATTGTTAAGTAAAAAATGTTTCTCAGACACAGACATTAATTTTAGCATAGCGGAAAATATTGCTTTTCTGTTCTGCTTTTTCTAAACATTACACTCCTAGCAAATTCCTACCACTTTTCAGTTAAATATTCAATTTATGAATAGAATGCAATACTTTCACACATAAAAATAATATTATCAATCTATTACTTAAATAATTAATGTTGCTGTAAAATAAAGTGCGTCTATCAGGAATAGCCTATATGGAAACTCTTATTAGGAGCATAGAAAAACCAGTTACTTTTAACCATCTTGGATCCAATATCATTGATTTAGGTTTAATAATTATTTAAATGCAAATGGAGGTCATGTAAGCCATATTTAATGGTTACTAAATTCTGGGTTCACACCATGGTAATGGTAAACACCATTCTTGAATATAGCAGAGAATACAGTTATTATTCCACGTAGCTTCTGCTATGAACCATAAACCTTGCATTAACTTCCTAATTTTATCAAGTACCTAAATGAAATAGGGATACTTTGCCCTATTGTATTAAGAAAAATTTAATTTGCCTAGTGGAAAACCCGTATAGCCTTAAACCTAAATTGAACAGATTTAACCATTAATCTAGTATCCGAGATCCGATTTGCACTCTATGAGATCACAACCCGGTATTTATTGAAATCGATAGAAGAATTATTTTCCTTAGGAAAGAAATCGATCGTCAGTCACGCTAGTTTTGGTTGCAGACGAAATGGGAGAGTATCGAAAGGTTAAAAATACGAGACAATAATTGTTCTCACGTTATACTTTTAATACCTTAATTAAAAACGAACTGTCAGGCACATACATAAATGTTACTAACCGATTTTTATTCTTTATCTTTAACGCTTTTGACATTTTAAATTGCAAATCAACGAAAACTAGCGTGGTTAACAATCGATTTCTTTCTGTTTCTCTATCGAAAAAAACAAGCAGATAGTGTGCTTGACAAAGCAAAGTTGTTTTTAGCCTGCATAATAGTAAATTATTGAAGGTAATCAAACTGCTCATCAAGGAAGAATTAGTCAACAAGCAAAGTAGGATCAGTAATTTGCTTACACATTGAGATATAGAATAACCTCATACTGTTGAATTCTAAATTTCCCATCACTCAATTGGTGTTTAAGTAATGACTATAAAACATAATCGTTACAGGGTGATGTGAAAGTTCAGTGTGTTATGGTGAGAGTTTTTTTTACCAATGGTAATGAGAGGAGGGGGCAATATTTAGCCGTAAACAAAGTAGCGAGGACATAAACTGTCCTTAAAGTTCCCTTGTGGTGTCCTGCACTGTCCTGGCACACAGTAGCTGGCTTTAGGATGTGTATAACTCTCCATAAACTTCCATTGATTAAATGAAGAGTGTCCATGCCCTCCTTGACTGTCTGATGGGGTTACATTATTTATTGAAGTTGTATTTTACCGTTATATAATGAGACGTAAACAGGAATTTTTTATGGTTCGAACTTCATTAAATACTGAAGGACCCTCTAAGTTGTTGTTGGTTATGATACCATAATCTGTAACTATTAGTTATAACTTTCTAATCGTTTTCTCATTAACTTTTTTTTATAAAATACGTATTTTATTAAGTCGATATTTTGATATGTTATTGGCTAAGCGATAGCAAAACCTTTCACTAGGGTCTATAAAAATTTAATTTCTGTCTGTCTGTCTGTATGCCTATAGATTAGAAATGGTGGGTAAACAATTCTTCTTAAAGAATGAAGGACTATGTCACTATTATTATATAGTTTCAAACAAATATGCATAAGTATACTTAAGTAAAAAAATTTAATTTAGTGCTTATTTATGAAACACGAGTTCAAGTAGAAAAAGAAAAGAAACCTCACTTGGATACTAAGTGAAGTTTCTTAGCATGTATATATATATATATTGTATATATATATATATATATATATATATATATATATATATATATATATATATATATAATTCCGCTAGTAAAATAAAATTACGACTCTTATAAAATGAAGCCACAAGAACTCAAAGATTTTAGCTGTCTACATACATAAATAATGTAACTGAAACTAAAATATTCCTTTAACTTACACCCTGAATACAACAGCATTCTCAGGCTTCTAATCAACATTACTCAACTAAAGCATAGGCAAGATAGTTTGAAACATGCTTTAACTCACACCTAGCCTACAACTAAATTCTCAGATTTTCTAATCAACATTACTCAACTAAAGCATAGGCAAGATAGTTTGAAACATGTTTTAACTCACACCTAGCCTACAACTACATTCTCAGATTTTCTAATTAACATTACTCAACTAAAGCATAGGCAAGATAGTTCGAAACATGCTTTAACTCACACCCAGCCTACAACTACATTCTCAGGTTTTCTAATCAACATTACTCAACTAAAGCATCGGCAAGATAGTTTGAAACATACTTTAACTCACACCCAGTCTACAACTACATTCTCAGGTTTTTTAATCAATATTACTCAACTAAAGCATAGGCAAGATAGTTTGAAACATGCTTTAACTCACACCTAGCCTACAACTAAATTCTCAGATTTTCTAATCAACATTACTCAACTAAAGCATAGGCAAGATAGTTTGAAACATGTTTTAACTCACACCTAGCCTACAACTACATTCTCAGATTTTCTAATTAACATTACTCAACTAAAGCATAGGCAAGATAGTTCGAAACATGCTTTAACTCACACCCAGCCTACAACTACATTCTCAGGTTTTCTAATCAACATTACTCAACTAAAGCATAGGCAAGATAGTTCGAAACATGCTTTAACTCTCACCTAGCCTACAACTAAATTCTCAGATTTTCTAATCAACATTACTCAACTAAAGCATAGGCAAGATAGTTCGAAACATGCTTTAACTCACACCTAGCCTACAACTAAATTCTCAGATTTTCTAATCAACATTACTCAACTAAAGCATAGGCAAGATAGTTTGAAACATGCTTTAACTCACACCTAGCCTACAACTAAATTCTCAGATTTTCTAATCAACATTACTCAACTAAAGCATAGGCAAGATAGTTTGAAACATGTTTTAACTCACACCTAGCCTACAACTACATTCTCAGATTTTCTAATTAACATTACTCAACTAAAGCATAGGCAAGATAGTTCGAAACATGCTTTAACTCACACCCAGCCTACAATTACATTCTCAGGTTTTCTAATCAACATTACTCAACTAAAGCATCGGCAAGATAGTTTGAAACATACTTTAACTCACGCCCAGCCTACAACTACATTCTCAGGTTTTTTAATCAATATTGCACAACTAAAGGATAGGCAATATAGTTTGAAACATGCTTAAAAAAAACACTAAAGTACCTACCTCTTAACTCAGAAAAAAAACAAATGATTACATCACAAAGTCACACTATAATTAGAAAGCATACTTTTAATTAAACCAAAATATACGCTATTTATAAATAATAAGAGGAACTGTTTCAGTGTTTCATTACAGATGGCTAAACAAAGAAATATTAAGAAAAAAAATAGCGTTTAGCTGATCACGGGCTGGAGCAGAAGACAATAAACCAAACAATTCGAGCTGGATGACCGACAAAAGCAGGCTTTACCTTATTATAATTATTTAAACTTTATTGTGTAACTGGGTTCAAGACATAATGTGATAACAGTTATTTATATAGCCTATTGTATATAAGAGTATATTTTGCTTCTTTTGGCTGGTAATTTATTTTAAACAGTGCAACGTAATGTGAAATCTTTTGGTTTGATTTAATAACAGAAATAATATAAGCCTACGTACTTTATAGTAATTTGTAGCTTGAGGTTGAGTTTCACGGGTGGACACAGACATAGGTTAAATAATTAGTTAAATTTAATTTCTCTCAGTTGAAGTGTAGTTACATCTTTATTTGACAAAATTTTATAACGTTTTAGAGTTTGTTACTTTCAGAGTACACAGTTATTTTAAAAAAGGACTTAATGTTACAAAATTTTATAAAATCCAAACCCTAGTGGAATTTTAGGCCACTTAATATGTCAGTTTGTTTTATTAAATTTCAGATTGGCACTTCACAGCTATTTATATTAAATTTTGTGTTTTTATTTGATATTTGGACTTTCAATGTTTAACTTATTTAAGATTTCTTTCATAGTTTAACTAGGCCTACCTGAGTTTTGCTCGTGGGGTTTCACAGGATTTAATCTAACAGCACCTACAATTTAATCGTCTAATAAAACCGATTCTCATTTCACCTAATATCATAATACCTAATCTCACAGCACTTAAGGAAATGCCTGAGAGTCGCACGACACCTAAAGGTCGTGCCGGAGTTTTATAGCACCTAATCTCACACCACTTAAGGAAATGCCTGAGTTGCACGGCACCTACAGGTCGTGCCGGAGTTTGATAGCACCTAATCTCACACCACCTAAAATGAAGTGGTGGGGCTGCTGGAGGGGTAGGTTGCCAAGACTGTCCGTGGCCAGTGGGCGACCGTCCGTTGAGTCGTGTGGTTAGGGAAGAGCTCTTTGAGTTGGTTGCATTGCTGTGCGGGTTGCATTAACGCGCTCGCTGGAAGAATGAAGGTGATTAACGTTTCATATTACTCAATAAAAAACGTAAGATAAAAATATAAATTTTTACAATGCTCTATGTCAAATTATAAATGGTTATTTATTTATTATACATCTTGGCACGAAAATTACAGTAGAATTATAGGAGTACTCCGAATTTTAGGAATTTATATATGTTATTGTTACTAGATCCCGGCGACCTCTCTCACAAACACTAAACATCTCACTTAAAACGTCTACCACATTAAAATATACACCTATGTTACATCTGAAAAAGTTTGACGGTTTAGGTAGTATTCATCCGTATATTATAGCGAAAGTAAAATATTTTAGAGATTTTTATAGATTTTTATAATAAAAAATATGAAGAAACACACTGATTTTGTTTTAAATTTTAGCTTTCTCCAATTTAACTCCTTAAAATTGCAAAATAATTACAGTTAAAAATATAACATATCATTTGTTGTATGTCTCTTAAAGAACGACATACTGATAGTTCTGAGTTCTAAGTTAATAATGAAAGGCGTAACAAGTTTTTTGGGAAACTCATTACATTTTTATTTATTTATAAATCTACACAATGCTTATTACTAATTTTCTTTACTTGTGAGTGAGGGTGCAGAACAAGCGAGGTACACAGTAATGGTGCGGTGACCGTGCTACATAATGAAACATACCAACTTGCCTCGTGTGCCAAAAACATAAGATTATTGACAGTTTTATTTCACTCGTACACAAACCAAATCAGCAAAATTTTTAAATTAGGCTAGTATAGTTCTGGTAAATATTTCAATTCAAGGAAAGGCTATTAAATTATTAATTTACTCAAAACAAACATTTAATTAAACCTGTATGTGTAAATTCACTAACAGATAATTTGAGGGAAGCTAATATTCCTCAAAGCGAAGCGGCCGAATACCTTGCATAATCTTATCAACATTGCCTTTGTTATCAATTTGTATATATTCACTGTTTACCTCATATTCACTGACACAGCCTTCCGACGAATTTATGTCCCCCAGTCATAATATTAGTCCCTCTACAGCCTCCCACATCAATCATTCATTGGCCCAAGCGTTACCAATAACTATTTTGGTATTCTCTGCAACTTTTGTGCAACAATCAGGTGTAGTCTTTTCCAAAGCTTATTTAAAAATTTTGTGATAGAAGTAATAGTAAACTACTTCTTATTTGTGCGATATTTACTTAAATTTTAGCCCATATTAGTTCTATCGCGTGGAGCTTAACTGTCACTAGAAGTGTCGGGCTAATTTTAAAAATTACTTGAGAAAAATTATTAAAAAATAAATGGGAGTGTCGATGGATGGCCGATCGGTCTAAGTCGTTGGACTTTGGGTATGAGTTAGAGATAATGCAGGTTCAAATCCTGTCTGTGACAGTTACACTTTTTATCAGTACCATCGACCTTGTACTGTATCGACTCTCCTCCTTATTCTGTTTGATAAGATCCTTGCACAGGTCAGTGGCCCATGAGGACGGACAGAATAAGGCTTAAAAGGGGATCGGCCTTTCCTTTAATAAAAAATTTAAAAAAGTTCGACTTTTTCATATCTGTACTAAAGTGCCTCCTTTATAGTAAACCATCCTGTAATTTCTGCCTTATACCTTTTGCTCCTAGGTTCTTTACATATTTGTTTTGAATTATACGGTGTCTTAAACATTACAATAGCTACACCTTTCATTATTATAATCCACCAATAGGGGTAGAAATGTGCTTGTAATTCTTAGAAGAACTTCAGTTTTGTTTTTACAACTTCCCTATGTCCTATGTACATGAAATGTGGCACTCACGTGCCTCATGCCTAACATAGAAAACAAGAGCGTCTTTTTGAAGATTAACTACCATAGCGACTAAAATATAATTGCTTAACCTAGAAAAAGTATATTATTATTTTTCATCTTCCACTGTTCGAAAAAAGTTAAAATTTCACACACACACACACACACACACACACACACACACACACACACACACACACACACACACACACACACACACACACACACACACACACACGTTTCTCGTCATATAAATAGATTACAAAACCTATACTAAAGAAGATAAACCCAGAATACGGGTTTACATGTGAGTTGTAACCTCTATAACAACTGCATTTTGTTTTGTAAACTGCCCGGTATCCTATGAATATAAATTTTGACATACATATGAATTATGCGTTAATGGCAAACCAACCCGGGGAGCCTATTGTCTTGATAATGTTTTTTTCGTCTGCCTAGATCAGGTTATTTCATGCAACGTCTTTGATTTTTCTTTCTCGGATCGTAATGGGCTTATATTAAATATTCAAATGGATGAGCTTAATAAGAAGAAGAAAGACTTAAGACATCTTCACCTTTTTAAAATGTATACTCATGCCATTGATAGACAACATTATACACTTTTTATAAAATATTAAAATAATATTCTGAAATTAAATTTTCTCAAACAGCATAGTGTTAAATATTAAAAACTAATATAGTCTAATTTTAAATATAATTTTTTCTCTGCGTATGACTGTGAATCTTGTTTTTGTGAAATTTCACTCTAACATTTCTCAACTTAAGCTAAATCTTAACACAAAGCTGACATATCTCACGATGAAAGTTGTGTCAATACTATTTTAAAATAGTGTGAATTTAAAACACTAGCTGCAATTTGATTATACAGGTAGCGACGATGTCTTAACCATTAAATATTGCAAAATGTGTAAATTTGAATTATGAACTGCAAAAACCTTACTCTTAACGCCGTCATCGAATTTCAACTGTTGAGAGTTTACGAAAAGCAAATGGTAACATAATTATGAAACAGAGGAAACGTTTTGTCTTAATAGCTTCTGTTTTGATATATATCAATCTCAGATTGCTAATATTTTTTAAAATTACAAATCTTATTTCTGAAATTGAAATAAAAATATTAGTGTAACTAATATTAGTGTTACTCAATTAGACTAAGAGTATTCAGTTGAAGCTGAACGTCTTTAATCAAATATCTCATCTGATTATAAATGACCAGGTCAAATACCGATTATCCTGGGTTTAATGAATAGCACACTGTTTTTCCTTATGTAATAACACGATTTTAGATGTTTCATTCCTCACTATGTTTCAGGTCTTTATTCATCTGAACTAACGTATAACAAATCGTAGTTGTTTTGCACTTCTTAAAAATTATATTTTATTATAATTATTGTTACATAATATACATTGATATCTTTGTTAAGATTTATAAAGTTTCGTATTTAATTACCAACGATAATAAGTTATTCTGAATTTTAGAAAAATATTTGAAAACCGACAGGAATAATGAAGTACATAAACTGAAGCTATGTTTTTCAAATTAGTTTGATGAAGTAATAGAAAACATAAACTATAGATTATGATGTACACTATATATGCGGAAGTACCTTGTATTTTTAATTATAAGTTTTAAGTGTAATTGGTGAACACGCATCATCATAGAACCGATCGGAAATACACTTGGCTAGAGTTGCGGGCTTCGAGAGGGTCTCTAGCCACTTTTAGCAATAAAAGAAAAATCCCTGAAAATAATACATAAACTCACGTTCACATCGCGTGAGTGCTTATTACATTTTTAAATTTATAATACTTACGTATGTGTATACCAGTAGATATATACCTTACGGTTCTAGCTCATTTTTGGGAAAATCCGTGAATAAAAATAAATTAGAAAAAATAGAGAAAAAATGATTTTAATGATGAAAAATGTTCTCCATCCTGCTCCAAATAACCATAAGTTTCAAAGAAAATTAACTTTTGATAATCACGTGTTACAACTCAATGAAGTTATGTCATCTAGAATTCTGTAACTTCCGACCATAAATAGTATATCTAGTTTAATCATTAAACTCCTTCTCATTTCCACTTACGTAATATGAAGTAATACTTGCCTTCGTACAAACAGACTCACTTGTGTTTCTATTACCATTAATATTTTACTATAGATATTTTGTCGTAAGTTCATACGAATCTTTAAACAGAAAATAAATGAAATTTTCTTATATACTTTTAATTTTTAATGTAAATTTTACCAATTACGAGTAAATTTACTGTTCAAGCATCTTAGATCTCTCGATTTTCTAACAGGGTTTAAGTAACATTGACACCTCTTCACCCC
Organism: Homalodisca vitripennis; assembly: GCF_021130785.1. Classification (NCBI taxonomy): domain Eukaryota; kingdom Metazoa; phylum Arthropoda; class Insecta; order Hemiptera; family Cicadellidae; genus Homalodisca; species Homalodisca vitripennis. The sequence continues at coordinate 519,197 of NC_060208.1, forward strand.
GCATTCACTACAGTGACTCTCACCGACTTACGTCCTTCACTAACCCCTTGATAAACACTTTTACGACCTACTATTATCGTAGGCGTCTTAGATGAAATATGATCAAATCATATCACCGACGTACAAAAATGTGCACTTCGACAGGAAATCGAATTTATTGAAATATTTTATATGGTTGTGTAGGGCTGCCGTAATTACGAGCTATTCCTTAATAAAAAAACTTTTTAACTGTACTGTAAATTAAAGGAACATCTTTTAGATACGGTTTTGAATCCAACGGTTTTATTACTGAATGGCCAGTAAAGGTTTGCCTTGGATTTCAATTCTTTCCATGAAGTCACTTAATTTAAAAAAATCTTCACTCTGTAGTCTTTATTTGAAATCTTTAATTGGTACTTTTTCTAATACGCTAGTTTCCTATATATATATATATATATATATATATATATATATATTTTTTTTTTTTTACGTAGGGGGAATGCATTGGCGCACGGAGTGTGGGACTCCCTTGCGGACTACCCACTAAACCCCCTACGGGCCACGGAGAGCCCAGGCCGGAACTTTTTCGGATGACATCTTGCCTGGTCCGTGTGTCTTATGTCCCAACCAGGACAAAACTACTTGTTTCGGAAGCTAGGGGTCAGCCAGGCATCCGTCTTCACGCTTCTGATGAAAGATCGCATGTACATGAGTGGTGACTGCATTCCAGGCGTCCTCATTCTGCAGCATCATCTCCACAATGGTCTCTGCCGTAACATCACCAACTGTGGTGGCGAGCGTTTGCCTGGCCTCGGTGAAGTTTTCCTCCGGGCAGTAAGCATACCGAGGCGACCTGACTTTTCTCATTCTGTAGAGGTACTTCCTAAAGTAACCGTGCCCCGTCAGGAACTGACACAGGTAGAAATCTATCTCCCCGTGGCCACGATCTATCCAGGATTGAAGCTCTCGAATGAGACGGAAGGTCCAGCGACCGTCCGATCCTTCCGTCCACCTCCGCTGCCAAACCTGCAGAGTCTCCGCCCTGGCACCAGCCAAGGCATCCTCTCTACCCCGCTCGGCAGCCTCCCGGAAGACGGTCTGTCTCTCGATGGCCAGCAGGTCAATAGGAATCACGCCTGCCACGACCGCCACGGCCGAACCGGAAACGGTGCGATAGGCGCAGGCGACCCTAAGTGCCGTTCTTCTCTGTACCGATAACAGCTTTTGACTGTATCGCCTTATCCTCATGACACCCGCCCAAACCTCTGCGCCATACATAAGGGTTGAGTTTACAGTAGACATGAGGAGGCGACTCTTACTTGACCTAGGGCTTCCTACGTTAGCCATCAGCCTGCCGAGAGACATAACCACCTTAGAGGCTTTGTCACACACCTCCTGAATGTGCTCCCAATACCGAAGACGGCAGTCGAATAACACACTCAGGTACTTCGCCGCAGTCCTTGTCTGAACCTCGACACCCCCCACATTCATAGAGATCAGAGTGGGGATTCTCCGTCGAGTGAGGATAACGATTTCGGTCTTGGCGACCGCCAGCTCAAGTCCATGGCTCGTCATCCAGGCATTGACCCGAATCATTACCTGATTAAGGCGTAACTGTGCCAAGTCCGGCGTCCTCGCCGTGATGACTGCAGCCACGTCATCAGCATAACCCACGAGGTAGACGTCGTGGGGCATCTCGAGGCGAAGTAAACCATCGTATGAAACATTCCATAGGTCTGGGCCGAGAATAGACCCTTGAGCCGCACCGGCAGTGACCTCTTTTGTCTTTTGTTCTCCTTCCGTCTTTGGTTTCATACAATAGCCGTCGGTTCTTCAGGTAGTCCTGCACAATGACCAGGAGATAGTCGGGCACGCTGAAGTCCCGCTGCAACGCCTCTAGCATGTCCTCCCACCGAGCAGAGTTAAACGCGTTCTTTACGTCAAGTGTAACCAACAGCACAATCGGCCGAGCCTGGTGACAAGCTGTTTCGGCCTGCTGGACGGCACTGATCACCTCTGTAATTGCGTTCAGAGTTGAGTGTCGCTTTCGAAAGCCATGCTGCCGGGGAGAGAGATCTCCGGCGGCTTCGATGGACGACTGCAACCTGGGTTTCAGCAACCTTTCATAGAGCTTCCCCGCGGTGTCAAGCATACAAAGTGGACTGTATGCCGACGGGGAGTTCGGATCACTTTTGCCTTTGCTGATCAGCGCCAACCTAGCAACCTTCCAGCGTGACGGGAACACACCCGCTACCAAACATGCATTAAACATGTTCAGCAGCAAGAGTGGATAACTCGCCGCCACAATCTTCAAAACCTCAGCTGGAATGCCATCAGGTCCAGGAGCCTTCTTGTTGCGCATGGTAGACACCGCCGCTACAAGCTCCTGCTCCGTAAAAATGGGAACGTCGCGAGAAGAATGTCTTTCATCCTCTTTACCTCCGTGAAGATGGTGTCCGCCGCATACTCCATGTTCTTCCCATCGGGGGAAATCAAGGGAAAAGATATTTCCTGACTTCTGACTGGTGTCTCCTCAGACTGAAACTCATCAGAGACAACCGGTGTACACGTCTCTTGTGAGGCACAGGAAGCCATGGCCTGCAGAGATGTCGAAGGCGGAGTCTCGCTATGAGGTCGCGAAGGAGGGGACCTCAATAAACGACTACTCTTAGCAAACGGGTCTGCAGTACACGAAGGGAGAGGGGGGAATTCCTTCTCCAACCTCTCTGTATCGTTGTCGATGGGTTTTTGCGATTCCATACTTTAAGTTTACCAGCGCATCGTGCGACAAGGGCGGCCCGGAAAAATCGGGAACGGGTGTACCCTCGAGGACTGAGCCTCTACCCCAGTTCCCTGGGGCCCGACCTCTGTACTCCCAGCACCGGAAACCAGACGTGCCGGGGGCCGACCGTAGCAATGCAGAGTCCGACCTCTGCATCCATGGCGCACTTCCTGACTAGGGCCCGAAGGGGCTGGCTCCTGGCGTCATACCAGAGAAAACACCATCGGCAGTGCAAAGCACACATCAGTCCCTGCGACAATTCAGGGACACTCCCCGGGTTCTCCGGTATGCGCCGGTCGAAAAGAAGGAGGAAGTGACACCCACGTGGGGTCGAAGAAAAGAAGGGGTGGGCGAGATTTGCCCAGAAAAGATAAAAGATGTCGAGCTAAGATCCGAAAGAGAGAAGAAAGACCTTAGCTCTAGAAGGACTGTGAGGAGAGTCTCACAGCTAGGCTCAGGTAGCCCCGGGGTCGCCAGCCTCCCCGAAGAAAGGGGAGGCCTCCCGTGTAGTCGAAAGCCGACTACCCCTGAGGATGCTAGTTTCCTATTGTAAATGTACGGAACAAAGTCAACACTGACTCAACTGAAAATAATTTGTTAGGTAATGAATAAACTGTCGGAATAAACATTGAATAGTTTAGAATGCATGAATAAAATAGTGATCAAGCAGAACGTGAAAACAATAGTGCAAAGCAAAGGAACACTAGTTTATTTTGTTAAATGAAACACGGCATGAGTCCAGCACTGGGGTTTGTTTCTATTTACATCCCCTAAGTCAATAAAGTAGACTAGGTAAGTATTAGTATTTGTTCGTATCAGTAAATAGACAATTTATTAACTACACCTTTATTGTTTGTATTGGGCTATTGAAAAATCAATAGTTACCATTAGTTAACGAATTAATAGAATTTCGGTGTTCCATAAAATTACGGAAATGCTTTTTTACGCCTAAATTCAGATTAGTTGCCAAACCAATAAATAATACTCACTTAATAATCACTTATATTATTATGTTATTAATTCTCTTTAAAAAACAAATTTTTGGGAACTCTAACCTCACTATTTACCGTCATCATTGTAAACAATGAATTAACTATTTAGGTAGAGTTTTATTACAATATTCAGTGATATTTTCATAACAGCAAGAATTCTAAAATATCGTTTTTTAAAATTCAATCATAAAAAACAGCGTAAAATACGTATGTTAATTAACCGCAAGTTGTTTGACGTCGAGTCACGGTGGGAGATGTGGACACGTACGAGTATTTCAATACGATCGCTATACGTACGGTCGGACAAGAGGTTGAAATCGTAGAACTCTAGCCACATTGTAATGGATCTCAATTTCGTTACATGATGGAATTTCAATTTCGCTACTAGATTTGCAAACTACTGTTTTATCTTCATATCCCTCTCTATACATGGATTCTTTGTATTTATATCCATTATATACATGGTTTTGCACGTACATTGGTACTTGTAGACAATGCCGTTCCAGGGATATATAGCCGTTTCCATACTTTTGCCCAACCCTGTATATATATATATATATATATATATATATATATATATATATATTGTTGGTATATATATTGTATATATATATATATATATATATACAGTAAAGTAAGGGCTATGTGGTGTAATGGTAGCGGATTCACCTGGCAAGTGAGAGATCCGTGTTCGAGTCCCGGCGGAGCAAGTACTTTTTGTGATTATATGTTTATTGAAATTATATATATATATATATATATATATATATATATATATATATAAGTAGGTAAGAATATGCCGATTCTAGACCACTTTTGGAGCCAACAGAAAATCAATGGAAAATACTGTTTAAAGGACAATAAACGAATCTGTAAACCACGAATGAAAAATTACCGAATCTATAGCTGTTTGCTTCTACTTTCTTAAGCTGTTTTAATGTAAAATATATTGGAAATGTTGTCAAATCTGCTACGAATAAACGAAAAATCTTCGAAATCTTAATAAAGTTTAATCAATTTAAAAGTTTTTTTACTAAAAACATACTTTAATAAAAAACTTTTCTACTAAATAGCAAACATGAACTCGCCAAGCTCTCTAAAATTTCTAGCGTTTAAACAGTGCAACAAAGATGAATTCAACGAATTACCAAAACATTTTATAGAACAGTTGATACCGTCTTCGACACTTTCCGATACAGAATTCATTGAACTTGTAAATTCTTTTGCAGAAAGAACGAATAATGGAGGGCTGTTTTTTCATCATAAAGCACGAACTGTATTGGATTGTTTATTTAACTTAATTACGAAAGATATTGAAAAGAAATTAAAAAAGAAACAAACAGAGAGTTTTCATCGATATTTTATGGAATTTTTTAAATATTATACGTTTTTCGAATATAATCAAGACTTACTTGTTGAATTCCTTAGGATTTTTGTGAGAATCAAGATTTATCAACAAACTTCATTAAAGAGCACTATCAGATTTTTCTTATAAAATATCACTATATTTTACGTGAAACAAAAGGTATTACTATAGATAATATTCCATGTGATTCTGATGAAGAGAGACACCAACTATGGTTATCAAAAGAGTACTATGAATTGGGGAACTAATGATAATCTTCTATTCTACAAAATTGACGGTAACACAGTCTTTATCTTTAATAGTCTTTTTTCCAGTAACAACCAAGTGTAATTTATCATGTTTATTCAATTCTTTAATCTTTTTTTCCTCAAAAACAGTCAAAAGTCTGTTCAGTAAGTTTACTTTATAATCTTCCAACTCGGCAATTATTGTAAACCCGAATTTATCTTTTATTTTCTCCAAATTCAACATTTTGTATTTCTTATTTTCTTCTAACTCATTCAACTTCTTATATTCTTTAAACTTGAATTCACCAACCGCGTTCAACTCTCTCAAGAACTCCATTTAGATAGAAAAAATTTAAAGACGGAAAAAATTAAATTTGCTAACAATTACTCGAGAAGTTGAGGGAATTGCCAACATCTTCATTGTTTGACGAGGTTCATTATTTATCTTTTCCAAGTGTACTATAAAATCATCGAGGATTTCTAGCTTAAAATCGTAAACAAATTCAACATCCAAATAATGAAAAAATACAGGTAATATCTTTTCATAATAAACGTGTGTATCGATACCTACAAACCTAATATATTCTTTGAAAAGGAAAATAATTTTGTCAATGGTTCTAAGAGATAAGTAAAAATCTTTATTCTGTTTTCTAAATTCTGTAACAAATTGTGTTTGCTTCTTGTCTCCATATTGTAATTTTCTAAGCAGGTTATTCAAATGTGTTAATTTATTTCGAAATTTCTTAGGTTTAGGTCTTTCGTACAAAATTAAATTACAACCTCTACAAACTAAATATCTTTTATCAATAATTTCTCCTCTATTACAACACTTGTAACAGTTGGCATTATACTCTTCCATTTATATGATGATTGCGTACAGTTCTATGAAAGAAACAAATCAGAGAGTGTCACTTGTGATTTCTGTTTCAGGAGTGTTACAAGGAGAGAAGTGCAGGAGGCTTTGAATAGCATCACATCAGAGGCAGTTGGAGCTGATGGCATATCAATAAAAATGATTAAAATGATAAGTCCGTATTGTATTGATGCCATAACACATTTAGCTAATCAGTCATTGGCCACTTCCGCTTTTCCGGATGCATGGAAGGAGGCAATTGTACTGCCTCTTCCCAAAGTCAAAGCACCTTCATCTGTATCCGAGCTGCGTCCAATTTCGGTATTGCCTGCCCTGTCGAAGATAATGGAGAAGCTGGTTGTTTCACAAATGGTACAATTTCTGGAGTCGGAGAATATCATTCCAGCCTTACAGTCTGGGTTCAGGAAGGACCATAGCACTGCAACTGCGCTTTTGCTCGTTTGTGACGAGTTGCTTCACGCAAGGGCGGATAAGAAAGCATCTCTTCTTGCAATGCTGGGCTTTTCACATGCATTCGACTCAATAGACCACAGGATGTTGTTGGTTGTCATGCATTTTTATGGTTTTCGACCAGAGGTGGTTTCTTGGTTTGATTCCTATTTGGTGAATAGGAGACAAAAGGTTAAAATGGGATGGATTTCTCCTCATCTTTAAGTAGAGTTGCTGGTGTTCCACAGGGAAGTTGCCTTGGGCCCATTCTATTCACCCTGTTTTCCGCCACTATGGGTTCAGACTTGCAACATAGTCGCTTGTATTCATACGCCGATGATGCTCAACTGTGTGTTTCATATGAAGCCGGAAGAGCTGACTCAGCAGTTTCCATTTTGAATGCTGACTTAAGCATTGTCCATGATTGGTCTGAGAGGCATGGGATTAAACTGAACAAGGAAAAGTGTAGTGTGTTGTCGATTCCTTCCAATGTGGGTTCGGAGACAGTGGGTGAGGTGTTGCTTGGCAGTGTCAGACTGAAGGAGTGTGAATCCTCAAAGCTCTTGGGCCTCATGCTTGATAGTGGCCTCACACTATCTGGTCATGTAAGTGCCGTTTGTCGGCGAACACTTGGTCGACTGAGAATGCTATACAAGCATAGGCACATGTTTCCTAGAGAGACCAGGCTTCGCCTTGTCCGGGCTCTTGTGCTCTCTGTGATCGATTATTGCCTCCCTGTCTATGGCAACATTGTGTCTAAAGGAGATTTAGAAAAATTACAGAGGGTCCAAAATATGTGTGTAAGGTATGTACGTGGTTTAAGAAGGTTTGACCATGTTTCGGAGGCTCGACGATCGCTGGGTTTGTTGACTGTAGCTGATACTTGTACCCTGCGCTCCTCATGCCTGGTTTACAGAATCCTGACCACTGGCAGGCCGGGATATCTGAGAGAAAAACTAAAAAGCAGGTCTCAAGTCCGATCTCGCAGTACTAGACAGGATCAAGTGTTGGAGATGCCTCGCGTTCGCCGTGAATTTGAAAGAAAGCGATTTGCGTACTTTGCTCCCAAATTATATAATAAACTGTCCTCCAGCGTAACAGGCCAGGGTGTATCTGAAACGACATACAAAAAAAATATATACAAGTATTTAATGTACGATACAAGGTGATATAGCCATATATAACTGTATGTCTAATATTATGTTTTATTTATTAATAACTATAAAATAAGCTTTTAATATTTTAAGAACTATAATAAGACATGAGTCGTTTTGTAAACCAGCAATTATTGTTGAAAACCGCTCCAAAATAAAGTCCTTATTTATTTATTTTATTTATTTATTTATATAGAAAGATTTTTTGTTATAAATGGAGATTATGGAACTAAGTCTGCCGAGATATAAATTTTTCGGCGCAAATGTTTATGTTTATATTTCAACTACCGAGATAAAAAAAATGATTTTATTTTATTATTCAACTATTTAGGATATTTTGTCTATGATTACAAAGATTATTATGGAAGAAATCGAGATTTTTCATCAGCGAAAGAGTATATTTTTGAAGTTTTAGAAGGAATGAAAGAGAACAATATGAACATCATTAACTACTGAATTTCTCTAATATCGTTCTTAATCACATCATAGGCTAAAAAGTTCTCAGAAACCACAACCACATAACAAATCGCGTTTGTAACAGCTTTTTGAAAATCCATATTGATAATTATATCGTTCTTTGAACCAGAAATATTTGTCAAACTCTTTGTCGTATCAATGACATAAATAGGTCTATTCGCTAAAAATTCTTTAGGATTGTAATACATTTCCTTATTATTACAGTAAACTTTCTTAAAATCTTGATACATATGATACATGATTCTGAAAAGACCTCCTGAAATGTTTAAATTTTGTAATTCATCTGGATAATAAGAACCGTTCAATTTTACTCTGATATTTGTTACATTCAAACTATCAAACTTTGAAGGATTTTTTTCTTGATTATTCTGTCTATCTGTTTGAAAACCTATAATAACGAACTTGGGATTGAAAATATTTCTATAAATATTTGTGATATCGAACGAATAAGTTGTTCCGGAAATACCTTTTTGTTCAATACATTGCCAATCTAGAAAATTAAACATAATGTTTTGACTTTTTGTAATTTCATCAATCAACCTGTAATTGTCATTTTTCCATCAACAGGCATAACATTTCCAGTTGCAGTCTTCAGAATCACATCATCGCCTTCTGCTCTTATAAAACTTAGATAAAATCCTCCTTTATAGATCGGAATAGTAACATTTTCAAAAAAATCCTAATCCAAAATGAGATAAATTTCCAGCTGCTTCAAAAACACCAAATTTAAAATCTGATTCAAAGCCATTAGAAGTTTGAAAAATAACATCACTTTTTGAATACGAAATAGTTCCTTTAATTGTGCTTAATTGGCCACAGTTTTCGACTTCTTCTATCAATTTATTGTGTTTTCTTACTTCAATCTTAAAAATTAAAAACGGTATAAAATTATCGATTAATCTAACATTATCAGTTCCAAGATATGCTTGACCATCTTGTTTTGCTAAATTTCCAGAAATATAAAACTGGAAGTTAGACGAGCAAAAATTATCTCCAAAATCAATATTAAACTCAGTTTTTTTATTCGGTTCATTCAAATGTTGTTTACTAATTGGATAGAAATTTTTAAACTCCGCCCTTTAAATATCACTAGCATACTTTTTGTAGTCCGCCATTTATTAAGAAAAAATTTAGAAATTTTAAACATCATGTATAAGAAAGATATATTTTTTTCATCGATCTAATGTACGTTTTTATAAGAAAAGATATAAATTAGAGTCATTTTTTAATGATCTACTCCGTCATATTCAGGATTCTCTTCCTTAAATTTTGCGATCTCGGTCACATATTTCAATAAAATTTGCACAGGATAGTAACCGCTATCTATAATATTGTTCCAATCAACTGTATCTTTATTTTCATCCAAAAACTTTATACTCAAGTGTTGATAGAGACAAAGAACAGACATATGATCTTTTAATTGATAATGTATATTTTCTTGAATGAACTCTGATGATAAAGTTTGATATTTAGCAATGTTATACCAATTCAATTTATTTACGTATAATCTCATCATATCTTCGGATAATTCATATTTTTGAGAAATATCATCCAAATGTTCTTTTTTCAAATCTCTTTCGTGTTGCATTATAAAAACATCGAAAGCACTGTAATGTCCCGTCATCTCTATTTATTAGGAAAAAATTTCAAAATAAAGTTTTTATAAATTGGCTCTTTTTAGCGTTACATTCAGCACATTTTTCAGAAATTCTTTTAACTCCATTGATATTTGCGTAATATTTTATATCATTTGTTTCAGTTTTTTCCTTACACTTCACACAATATATGAGCGCCACTTATATAAGGAAAATTAGTCATCATAACCGTCTAATCTACGAGGGCTGTTTTTTAAGTAAGGGCCGTTCTCCCGTACACGGTAGTAGTTCGCGTTCCTGCCGTAACGAGCGTGCGCCCCGCCTCCCGGCATTCCTAGCGAACAACTTCATGTCAGTTGCAGCTCTGTAGGTAACCTGTATGCATTACTGTGGATCTTTAAAATGTTTAAGATTATCGAATCACCCGCCGCGCGTGAGATTCGGTCAGTGATACGATTTTTGACTGCAAGAAACATGTCTGCTGCTGACATTCACCGTCAGCTTTGTGAGGTGTATGGTGCCAAGGCAATGAGTGAAGGTAAAGTGCGGAAATGGGTCCGAGAATTTAAAGATGGCCGCGAAAATGTCCACGATGAAGATCGCTCAGGCCGGCCATCTGTGATCACGGGAGATTTGATTACTGCAGTTGACGCAAAAATTCATGAGGACCAACGGTTCACAATAACCACTCTCTCTATGGAATTTCCTCAAGTGTCCAGGTCAGTACTGTACAAAATTGTGTCAAAAAACCTAAACTTTAAAAAATTGTGCTCATGATGGGTACCCAAACTCCTCATTGAGGATCACAAAAAAAAGAGATTAAGCAGTTCTTTGACTTTCTTGACCCGCTACGACGAGGAAGGAGACGACATGTTGAGTCGAATTGTCACAGGAGATGAAACATGGGTATTCCATATCACTCCTAAATCAAAGCAACAGTCCATGGAATGGCAGCACACAACATCTCCAGTCAAAGTCAAAGCCAAGCAAACGCTGTCGCGGCGCAAAGTTATGGCAACTGTGTTCTGGAACAGGCGCGGTGTTTTGCTAGTGGACTTTATGCCGCGAGGAATGACGATTAACTCAGAAGCCTACTGCGCAACCCTGGCCAGTCTCCGACGCGCCATTCAGAACAAAAGACGCGGCATGCTGACAAAGGGAATTCTGCTCCTCCACGACAATGCAAGGCCTCACACCGCTGCTCGGACACAGGAAATGATCGACTCTTTTGGCTGGGAAGTTTTGAACCATCCGCCGTACAGCCCCGACCTTGCTCCGAGCGATTTCCACCTTTTTCGATACTTGAAAAATCATCTTAACGGGAAGCGCTACAATGACGACGAAGAAGTCAAGACGGCCGTGAACTCCTGGTTGTCAGAGCAGGCGGCAAATTTCTTTGAAGAGGGATTTCAAAACTTAGTTTTAAGATATGATAAGTGCCTTAACAAACAAGGCAACTATGTAGAAAAAATAAAAAAAGTATGTAGATTCTGAAAATAAATGTATTTTGAAAATAATAATTGTTATTTATTTAAAAAAAAAACTGTCCTTGTTTAAAAAAACAGCCCTCGTATTAAATCTGTTGTCTATGTTTTCAAAAGTTTTATTAACATCTTCTTTAAATTTATTAAAGTTTTCTTCTAGTTTATTTACTTTATCAAGTAATTCACCAACATCGTCTACTGATCTTCTATTTATGGCTTCTAACTTGTCATAGACTTCTGTTGTAAAATCTTTAACATGCTTTTTATGATTCTCATAATTTTGTTTTAGTTCATTAAACATTGTAATATGATCTTCGAATTGATCTTTTAAAGCACTGTAATGTCCCGCCATCTCTATTTATTAAGAAAAAATTTCAAAATCAAATTTTTATAAATTGGCTCTTTTTAGCGTTACATTCAGCACATTTTCCAGAAACTCTTTTAACTCCATTGATATTTGAGTAATATTTTATATCATTTGTTTCAGTTTTTTCCTTACACCTCATACAATATATGAGCGCCATTTATATAAGGAAAATTAGTCATCATAACCGTCTAATCTATTAAATCTGTTGTCTATGTTTTCAAAAGTTTTATTAACATCTTCTTTAAATTTATTAAAGTTTTCTTCTAGTTTATTTACTTTATCGAGTTTATCATCTATTCCTTCAAGTAATTCACCATTACTTTTTATTTTTTCACGAACATTATCTTGACATGTATGAAAATCTTCCTGAATTTTTATAATTAGTTCTTTAACTTTATTTTGATATGCAATAAAACCTTGCCCAATATTTATAACTTTTTCATTAATTTCATCACAATTTTCTATAGATCTTTTATTTCTGGCTTCTAACTTGTCATAGACTTCTAACTTGTCATAGACTTCTGTTGTAAAATCTTTAACATGCTGTTTATGATTCTCGTAATTTTTTTTTAGTTCATTAAACATTTTAATATGATCTTCTAATTGAATCATTACAACAACATCAAATGGATTAATTCCTTTACTAACACTGCTAATTCTTTTTCCATTAAAATCTAAGGCATTTTTAACATTCGGATAATGTAAATCAACAATATCGATGTTTTCTGATAATTTTAGAGGTTTTAAAACTTGTTCTTAAACAACAACATCATGTTTGTCAATACCAGGTCGAACACCGACAATTCTTTTTTTATTAGCCAAACTAACATAATTCTTTTCAACTTTGATCGCTTCAGTAATTTTATCAGCTTTATCGATATGAGACATTAAATTGGTAAATAATTTTTTTACACCATCATGAACTTCTTTTTCCATGTTTTTATTTTATCAGCAACTTCATTTGAACTCATGAAATTTGCAAGTTTGTTATCATATTCTGCTTTAAAATCTTCAATCTCGACAGCAAACATATCTGAATCTGGAAGGTTTTGTAATAAATTTTCTAACTTGTTATCAAACTCATTTCTCAAACTATCAAAATTCAAACTATTATCTACATTTTGAATAATTTCTGTTTTAATTTGTGTTCCAAATACGTCAAAAATATTTTATGAATCCATATTTATTAAGTAATAATTTGTTAACAACTTCTTTAAAATCTTTACCATCACTCAGTTCATTCAACACAAAAACACATAAATGACCACAAATTGGGGGATCTTTATAATCTTGAATCTGAGAATCATTGTAGTAAAGGCTTGATTTTTTCAAATATTGGATCAATTCTATAGGTGGTTTGTCCTCAATTCTTCCATACGAATCAAAATAATACGCAATCTTATCATTTTTATAATAGCAAATCCAATGCGTTCCACTTCCCATAATCGAGTCTAAATTCACAATTCTACATTCAAATTTCTTAACTTTTTCAGGTAATGTATCTGTCATGAAGATTCCTCTAAAATGTTTAATATTTTTTTCAGATTTCTTCCAATTCCCCGAATGTTAATGGTTTAAATTTTTTTTTCAATGTTTGATTTCACGTAATTCAAAGTTTTTTCATCTAATCCAGATCCTGTAACATCTTCCAACTCTTTATCTAACCAATTTAAAATGTTTCGAACAATAGGAATCACGTCTTTTTTAACGATTGGAGCAGCTTTACGAACATAAGCAACAACATTTTTAACAACTGGAATATTTTCTCCAAAATCTAATAAATCTTTCAAAAATCTACCATTTTTAAGTTCTTTCAACTGATTATAAGAAAATTCTATTCTGGTTCCTTTATTGTTTGTCTTATGTTTTTCGAGTTTATTGTATTGTCTATTTGTTAAAAATATCTTATCTTCGCCATTTTTTAGTTGATCTATTTTAAATTGAATGCTAACGGGTATTTTCTTCTTAAAAGCGGATTTTATTTTTTCTTTCTGATTTTTGCTGAAATTTACGTTCACCTCCATTTATGTAGTTAAAATTTCAAGTTCTCTTCGATTCCCATTCCTAGTTTTCTCTTCAAAAACATTGCTCCAGCTGTTGGAAGCGCAACAAATCTTTCACCTAAACTAGCATCTTTTGATAAAAATCTATCCATTGCCATATCTTGCAAAACTTTATCTGCTATATGTCTGGAATTTGTGTCTTTATGTTTTGCATAAAAATATCGTGTTCCATAGCAGCTTGATCTAATTTATTTATACCAGGATCTCCTCTTTTTAGTCTTTTTTCGAGTTTTGTGCCAGGCCCCAGATACTGATAAGTTGGTACGTGTAATTCAAAAGGTAAATTGTTGATAAAATCATTCAAAAGTCCGCTACCCTCAATCATAGATGAACTTATTGCAGGCAAAATTCGTTTTAAATATTTAATTCCATCAGGTTTTTCAATCACTTCATCAAGTTTGTTCGAAATAAAATCTTTAATCGCTTTCTTTTCATTCAAAAAATTGTTATTTCCAGCCTTTTCTTGAGCATAAATATAATTAATAATTCCATCGAGTTTTGTCAAATCGTCGATATATCTGTATTCAATCTTATTATCACTGTATTTTCTTACACCTGATCCTTTGATTCGTTTTTTCCCAAATTGGTTTAATTAATTTCATATATTTTTTACCTCTACTTGACTTAGGCTTCTTAGTAGATGGATCATTATTTTTGTAAATTGAGTCAGATTCCCATAAAATTTCTGTATACTTTTTCAAATCTTCTTTTGGAACATCATGGTCTGTGTTAATAATCTCCATAAACCTTGAGTTCCTTCATATGTTTTTTCATTAATAATGATATTAACATATGAAGTGGTCTAGAATCGGCATATTCTTACCTACTTATACATACAAATAGAATTAAATTAATTTTATTTATTTCGATTAAATTTTGCGTCAGGCCCCGCTAAGTAGAGCAATATTTGTCAGCAGGGTCCTACAACAAGTCCTTTGATAGATATTTACAAACACGAATTGTAATCAGAGTGAATTTTGTTGCACACATATTTTATAACTTATGGCACTGCGGTGGGTTACTTAACTATTATCATAGTAGTATAAAAAAGAAACAATACTGAACATCTTACACATGCATACAATGATTCCCTTAATAACCTTTACAATTATGAAATAAAGTAATAATTTCTTGAATATTTATAATTTATGTGTTAAAACAGACTTCTACACATGTGTTAATCTAATTGTGTATTACTATATTTTATTTCATTCATAAATTTGTATGAATATATATTTGATTTTATATACTACATAAATAAAAGGTAATGCTATTGAATTTTAATGGCGTGTGACTCAGCTATACATTTTATTACAGCTTAATAAAAATATAACACGAAACAAAATATATATAAAAAACAAACAAATCAACACCAACAAAAACCAACGAGAAAAAATGTCTATTTATTTTCATCAAACAATTGTACATTCGACATTCCGTTCCTTTAGGCTATTATAGTCGGTCTATTGAGTATTATAACCAAACATAAGAATAACCAGTCGTAGATACGTTGACCCTTCTCCTCACACAACAGGAATGATTGTGATGGAAAGAAGGCAATGGCCCCGACAATTGAATATATTCCTATTAGAAAAAACATTAAAAGTATACAAAAATTGTGCTAAATGTTTAAGATTCGGAAGAAAATTTTTTAAAAATTAATGCAAACCAACAGTTTATTTAATATTCAAGAAAGAAAGTTACTGAATATTCCACACAACCGTACTTTGTTTAAAAAAAACAATGGGTAATTTAAACGCACCCTTACAAAAATACATAAAATTCAGTTTTTATTCAAGAAATAACTGTATGTATCAGAATAAAAATTAAGAAGTAAAATAAGTTTCTATATAAATGGAGACAGGTTTAGACCTAACAAATTGCAAAATTAAATTAAATAAACAAATATTTTTGCGATTGTAGATGAAAATAATTAATTCTGGTTCAAAGTGAAAGATATTTGTACAATTTTTGAATATCGAGATACGATAAAAGCTGTTAGAGAGCATGTTGATTTTGAGGATAAAATGATCTATTTTTATATAAACAAGGCAGATTATTCGATCGCCTACCTTCAAATTTCTAACTTTAAACTGTATTTATCAATGAATCAGGTCATTACTCTCTGGTTTTAAGATCACATAAAGAAGAAGAAAAAAACTTCAAAAAAGGTTACAAGAGAGGTTTTTATCTCAATTAGAAGATATCGTGAGTATTGACTCCAAAATAAGCAATTACAAGATGAAATAAAAGAGCTACAGATTAAAGATGAAATAAAAACGAAAACATTGGGCAAACTGAAACGTGTAAACACTGACTTAATTAAATCAGATCTTGTATACGTAAAGATTTTGATAAACAGTAAACGCCACGTATTCATATTAATTAAAAAGAATTACAAGTAGGAATATCCTCATAAACCTGTCAGAGCTCAAAAAACAGAAATACCAAAAATATTGAAAGAACTTGAAATTTATTACCCAGAAATAGAAATTTTATTATTACCCATCTAAATATTATAAGGGTAAATATGCAAATTAAAGAACCTTTCAATATTTCATGCAGTGGAAATCATTTGACTACAAATATGACAGACTTTTGAATTATTTATCTAATATCTAAATTTAATGATGATAAATTTTACTAAACTCTTGAATTATGATATTATATTAATAAATAATTGAAGATTAAATAAATATGCAATAATTTGTCCATATTCGCAATGAGTGTGTTTCTTTTGACTTTCTTGGATATGTCATTTTGCGCAATCTCTACAATATGCAAATATGCATCCATACTATCTTTAATATAATGCCAGTTATTACATTCAGAAATATTCTTAATTTCTTTACAAATATACTTTTTTTCTAATATAAATTTAATTCTTCCATTTTGTTACATGATTCCTTGTAATTTTTACTGAAAATTTTTTTACATTAGATGTTTAATTCATCTTTTATACTATTGTCCTTGTAACACTTAGAAAAATCTTTAAATTCTGGACAACTTGTACTTTTTTTAGTCCCACTTATATAGAAAAAAATTACAATTTTCACTTTCTCAATTCATATTCACAACAATTTCTGGTTATTTCTTTATCACTTAAATCTTTTATATTATATGTTACAGGATCTGTGTTATTAATGTTATAAATTGAAAAAATTTCTCTAGACCAAATATTTTTATATTTGTATCAAATGTTTGTTTCTTATTAGCAATTATTCGATGATCATTACATGCAAATTTTGTTTTTTTTTGTGGATTTCTGGTAAAAAGTACCTGAAAACTGTCTGAATAATTCTCTTTCTGCATCTTTATGGACTTATTTTTGTTTCATTTTAATCGTCCTATGAACTTTATTAATATTTTTTTTAATTTTTTGAAAATCAATTCATAATAGTTTGTTAAACTCAATAAGAATTTTCATTTTCTCATTTTGAGTTATGATATAACTTTTTACCATACAGTTTTTTTTCCGTTTTCAGTATGATAATCTTAACGTTATATTTCCTCAAAACTTTATTACAAATTTTATTTTTAAACTCTAAGCTTTTATATGTATGAAGAAGATTTTTTGGTTCATGATTGATCTGTTTAGCATTTCTTATAATATCTTCAAACGCTTTTGAAACATCTTTTCCGTTTTTACTCTTGATTGCTCTTGACCCAACATATTTTGAAAACATGTCAATAAAATTTATCATGTACGTAAATTCTTCATTTTGATCTGAATAACTAGGCATTATAACCAAATCAGGTGCCCATAAATAATTAATTCCTAGGGTTATTATTTTTCTCTTTTTAAATTTTTATAATTAGTGCATGAATTTATCTAGCTTCAATCTCTATCTACTCTTTATATTTCATTTTCCTTTTAATAATCATCGATTTTTATTAGGAGTTTTTATAAATGTACTTTTATTTGTTTTACATTTTGTAGCAATTCCATACCAATATACAATCCATTTTGAGTTTGAACAATTTTAGAATCTATACTTTTAGTTTTCTTTTTACATCTGTCACAGTGAATTAAATCATTTTCCATTTATACCCATTATTTTTATAACTATATCGTATAGTGAAACCTTATTTTATATAACATTTCTTTATCATCTTTTGAGCTCAGTGCTAACTTGTTTATTGTGATTGTATACAATTAATGATTATAACTAGTAACTCAAGTCATTTATATAAATTCTTTATCTTCGAAAAAAACATTTCTTTAAGTTGTCTATATTTGTAATTTTATTTAAAACACCTTACTTAATAACTTTACATCTAACTGGATTTTGCATAAATATTTGTATGAGTGCATTTTACAAACTTAATTACATTTTCTTTAATAGTTTTATAAGGATCTAGTTTCATTTCTGCAAAATAAATAACTGTATCCGTGTAACTAAGATTCAAATGTGGATCATATTTCTTAAGTTTATCATAATAGAAGTCATACATTAGCAATTTTTATAGATACAAACTTAAAATTCTATGTAGACTGATTAAGAAATTTAACTTTTTATTTATACATATGACTCGCAATACAATTTTCACCAAATATCTTGAAGCATTAAAAGTTTGTTTTCTTGGCTAGTTTAAGGGGAGTCCAACACTAAAAAATTGAAAAATTTTCAAATTTAGTTTTTTTGTTTTATTAACAAATTTAGTATTTTCTGAACATTTTAATACCAAAAAACATGGTTTCAACTTGATTTTAAATATTTTTAAATAATTTTTGAAAACATGCCGTCGCACATTTTGATTGCTAGAACTTCAGCACCAATTGCCTCACATCAGTGGGTTTTCATGCTATAGCTATAGTACATGTATTATTTGAGTGGTTTTAGTTTGTAGTTTTTGTTTATCAGGTTGGCAATAGTTATTGTTTCAATTACCCAGAAATCTGCGTTGAATCAGCTGACGACTTTCAGTTTCAACAACGTTGTGTGGACCAGGTTGCCGAAAAATGTTTTTGTTGGCCGTAAAACACTCGAACTAGGGGTGTACGATGCCATAATAACTTTCAATAAGGGAAACCTGGGTAGATTAGAAGTTTTTAAGCATTTGGGAATCTCAGATATCGGCAGTAACACAATAGACGCTTTGAAGGTTGCTGACAAAGCTCGAATCAGAAAATCGGAGTACGCAGCGGGGTTGGCATCCAAGGAGTCCAGGGTCAAGAGAAGAAGGGAAAGATTGAGAGAAGAAGAAGTGGATGATACTGAGTTACTGCCCTGGAGGATTTTAAAAGCGAGTGATCAAAGATTATCAGTAAATTGTCAAATTAAAGTACAATATTCAAAGAATTTTTTGTTTATCGTTGATTTCCGAAAATAAGTTTTTTTCATACTTAGGTACACATATCTTAAGTACCGTTGGAGATATTTTGATGAAAATTTTTCTGCACTTCCTTTATTCTATAAGTAAGCTTTGGACCTAAAACATTTTAAATTGGTAGAAAACTGAACAAGGAAAAAATATTTTTATAAATAAATTAATTGTAAAAAACATGTTTTTTAAATAAAAATTGTTAACAATTTTTTATGAATTTTAGAACATATATTTTTCGTCCAATGCCTCAGCAACCATACATAAGTAACTGCAAAAAATTTCAAAAGTGTACTATTAGTAGAACAGGAGATAATGGTACCGAAAATATGTCAATTTAACATGGGCGGTATAGGGACGTTGGACTCCCCTTAATTGAGAACTTTTCATTTCCTGGTTTGATATCGCATCTATTTCGCACATTTCCCATACTTTTTCGAATAACTGAGTTGTTCATTAAATTGTAATAATCTGTCTCAAAATCGCTTGTAACTTAGGTTCTTATATTAATTTGTGTTAAAATCAATATATTGACAATGAAAGTTTTTAGATGAAATGCAATAGATCTACTCACATGTTTTAATACAATTTCTTGTTTAAGATAATGTTTCAAAATTTTTGAATGAACAACATATTCAATTTTATCTAATAAAGCTGTGCACAACTTGTTTTCATAGTGTTCTAGATAAAGAGGTAAATCCTTATGATTTTTATGTAAATTTGTTGAATACTCAAGATCAACTTCAAGAATATAAGAATATAACGATATAACCATTTTTACAAGAATATAATCATATATTTTTCCTCCTGTAAATCCTAAAACAGTATCTTGCCACTCGTCTTTCGTAAGTTTTAGGTTGCATATATTTTATATCACTATATTGTAAATTCCGCGATAATGCCCAATGATAAAGATTATTCGCATCTACATATAGTAAATAATTTTCTGGGTATGTATCATCCAAATTTCCTAATATTTTCAAATATATCAACATATGGAACATCTTGAATGTTATATAAATCAGAGTAACTTCCTAGATAGTTCACCTTTAATTTGTTCCATACATTTAAGTAATGCTGATAATCTTTCTCAAATATGCATTCATGTGTCAAGAGTGTCTTCAATTTTCATTTCTTCTTTGAAATCTAGTTTTTCAATACTAACGATAAATTTATAAGGAAATATACCTTCACCTGGTAAAATTTGAAAAATATCTTCGTCATTTGAATGATTTTCTATAATTTCATTCAATATTTGTCCATCTCGTACAATATGATGTGTATGTTTGAAATCTTGTTTCTTAAGAATTTTAGCTAACTTTTCAATAGATGATGATATAAATCCAAATACTCCATTCTACAAATGAATCCTTGATGAATGTTTTGGCTTATCACCATCATACTCATCCATATCAAGAATTCACCGAATAATTTATATATTTTTCTTCTAAGTTTGTAATCAAATAAAATAAAAAATTGTAATTAAATGGCAATTATCTCTACATGTCTTGTATGTATTATCGTACCAATCATCTGGCATAAACCTAAGACTTTTTCTGTACGTTGATATGAATTTTCTTCACAAATGTAAAAGACATTTGAATTTTCATACGTAATTTCTTTATCTACCGTTAAGTTAATAGGCTTCTTCTTCTTTGAATTATATATTTTAGCTACATAATTTGATAATTTACTGAGTTCTTCATACAGTTTTTTTGGAACATTTAGTAAATATTCTTACTTTTTTCCTATACAACATATCTGGTTATACATTTGTTTTTTGCATTTGACGCTAAATATATAGTAAAACCACAAGGAATGTGTTTCTAAATCTTAGTTGTAGTAGATATTAGTGGATTGTTCATATGTGTTATAATTTTCTCAATATGCTTTCAAAATCCATATAAATAACATAGGGACGAGGAAGTTTATTTTGATAATTAGTAAATTTAGTATTTTGACCTGGATATAATTGGCATAATTGGTTTACAAACTTCATGCTGCTTACAAATTTCTAAACGATCTGTTAAATCTCCAGTTTTTTTTTAAAACATGATATAAATCTTTTACACAAAAACTTTCTGGTTGAGAAGTTTTTATAAATAATTTATCAGCAATTGCTTGAATTTTTTCATTATTAAATAGATTGAGATCTTTTTTATTTTCTTTAAAATTGTTCCATCATTTCCGTAATTTTTCTGTTTCATACGTGATTTTTAGTAATTTGGTTGTCTTGAACTGAGCTCAGGTTCGTAAGGAATTTAGATCCTGTTAATATTTTTTCAGATGAATTATTGAATTATAGTGTCTTTCATAATGTTTCTTGAAAATTTATTTTTTAAAAAAAGGACACGTGACTTTATTTCGCTCTATTTATTTCAGAAACTGTTTTACCTGAGAAAATGAAAATAATGGAAAAAATATTATACATATAGGGTAAACATCGCTATATCAGGTTGCAGGGAGTAATTTATCTTGCCTTTTCTATTTTTTAAATACATTTGTGTCATATTTTTCTTGACTATTTATGATTCTTTGAACAACAATTTACATTGAATTTTAAGACGGGCAGTAAAATCAATGCAAATTTCTGTTTAAAAGACCATAAATAATTTATAAAAATACAACAACACAAATTATTCTAAATATAGTATATTATTTAAATTGCCAACTGTAGTGAAAAAGGATATTTTTTGATAAATTAAGCGAATTTCACTACTACGTAAATTTGTTTCTCGCCAAAAGATGGAGTTTTTAAGTTTAAGAAACACACATCTTTGGACAAGAGATTTTCTATTGTATCATTTATGGTTCAATTGACAGTATTTTACATTGATTCGCTAGTTACCCCAAAGTGCGCTAGAATTATATATATATATATATATATATATATATATATATATATATATATATATGCAACTCAGCATATTTACAGTATGCTGGATCATAATTCGTCAACCCAAACACGTAGTGACGTAAGTGCTGAAACGTAAGGCTCCAGGAGTGTTACCGTTATTATACATAATCATATTTTTTAACAACTGTTGTAGTCGTGGGCATGTTTATAAGAATATTTGCGTTTCTAAAGAGTTATAACATCATATAGTTTATTTTTCAGACAGTTTTAAGTCAAGAATAAACTGAAAATAGTAATTTTGATTTTAGGTCGATTTTCTAAACGAAGTCTTAGTTTTGCCATCACCTAAACTAAGGAATTTCTGGAAGATTTAGAGCTTATGCAATGTAACGCGAGCCCATGATCATGATAACTATCCAGACTAAACTTGGTATAGAGATAGTAGCCTACATGCACATAGCTTGGATGAATTTATTAGGCAGATTTTGGTAATTCACTGTTCAGCAAAATATGCGTCTCATGTATTTCATAACTTATATACAAAAATTTCTTGAACGTTGTAAGCTGTTAATTTAAAATTTATTGACATCGTCTAAAACACCTACTTCCGGTATAAGAGGAAAATCCTTAATAAGTTCCTGCAAAGTTTCTAAATAATCGTTCATTGTAGGTTTTGCGTTTAGAAGCCTTGTTTTGTGGCCAAGGCTCATTGAGGAATGTTAGTGTTCACTCTTTTGTTTCTCCTTAAGCCAATGTAAAGATGCCATATCACAGTGTCCACAAAACCAACGAGGTTTGAATACCTTGTATAATAATAATTCACGTTTTTGTTTATTAAAAAGTTATTAATACAGTTTGTTAATAATAAACGTAAAACCAAACTTGAAACGTGTTACTTTAAACGAATTAAATGTTTTTAATTCGTCATTAGATTAATCTGGATTAAAAGTTATAGCACAACTTCGTCTTTGTCATCTGCTTTACACTATTGATCATACTTACAATACACTTTATACTTAATATTTTATAACATGTTTCAGCTTCTCTGATGAGCTTCAGTTGAGACATTTTTGAAGGTTTAAATGTGTCAACAGCGGTTCTAGTAAGATACATTTTTAAACGTAAATATTATCATTAGTTTTCCAAATTCTAAAGTGTTCTTGGAAGCTTTTCCGATCTTTAATCTTCCTTGAATTTAACGAATATAAAAAAACGCAAAATAATGGCATGGATATAGTTCTCGAGATTAGCACTTAGCCACTTTTAGTAAATATGTTTTTATTTATTAGATGCAAATAAATCGTTCTAAATATTAACATATATACAAATAATGTTCGTTAATTGAAACTAAATTAAGTAAATATTGTACAAAGAAATCTATTAGAGAAAATTCTTGTAAAACTTTTTATCAAGATTATGGAATTTATAAATGTTTCAACGTGTTACGAATAAAACATTAATATGTAATAATATTATTTAATTGCAATTAAATTATATATTATATAAATGAACGGGATACAAATGATAGTTACTGTCCCGTCCAAACTATCGTCGTGTTGTATTTGTGATTAAGCAAATTAAACATCTGAACTGATCGTCCGTTGAAGATAATAAACATGTGAAACCTACTTTTCTTCCAACTGAGAAGGAAGGGATATTTTAAATTAGGACAGTTACACCACTTCGTGTTTGGAGTGGCGGGTAGTAGCATGGTTTTGTGGATGTCATTGATCAGTAGCGTAGTTATGAAACACCTGTTATATTCCTTAACTTGTTGTACAAACAGATTTTATTTCGTATCTCAAAAAATGCATTAAAACACTTGAATACTAATGAAATAACTTACATGCAGAAGATATAAGAGGGCCTTGCCAAAGAAAGATAACAACTCTTCTAAATTAGTGACAAGGAGTTAATTTGTAGCAGAGCTGCTTTAAGATAAAGGAGGTACTAGAACTACAATATATGAGCTTTTCGATATGGCCTATATTAGAGGTCTTTTTACTGTCGACAAGTCTTGTTATCGTTGGTAGTTGATGGCTTACGTTTGCCTAGACATTATTGATCAAACATTCGGTTTCTTTTATTTGTTCTCAACAAATTGCTGAAACGTTGGCAGCTAATATTTTTTTTCTTTCAGTTGGTCCACTGAAAGCAGTAAATATTGTTGGAATGTATTCTCCATTTATTACGTAAATTGTGTGTACAGGAAAACTTATTGATAAAAATACTGTTTGCTGATTTACATTCTGTAGAATTATATTTTACTTCATTATTCATGAATAATTCATATATTGACTGGAGGACAGCTGGAATAGTAGGAATTTCCGTACTCAGTCATTTTGTTTAGGTGAACTTTTTCGAAATAATTTAAATTTTCTCTATGCTTTTATCTTTGAATAAAATCATACTCTGATGCAACTTTATTCATAATTTAAGATAACTGTACGGTTTATTTTAATATACATTTCAGGTATGAAAAGTTACACCGACTTGAGGGTCAGGCAGACAAAATACCGACTCTTGAGGGTTGGAGCATCACCAACAAGAGGAGGAACGTGTTTATCTCTCCATCAAGGCCAGACCTTTGCTGGTATCTGAAGAGTCTGAGTTATTTTAGTAATGGTTACGTATATCATTTTGTAGTAATTATGTGTTAACCTATAGATTTTTGTTCACAGTTTGTTATTAACGATGAATGGTCTGAAAGGATAACAGGATTTCGAACATTTCAAATCTTTATGTGTTACAAAATCTATAAAGTTCCAAAGATTGTTATCTAGTCTCTTCATCAGGTGTATAAAGTTACTGTATAATATAGCACTTAAAATATACAACAACAGTGAGACAAGGATAGAGAGTATGTGAGAAGTTCATAAATATCATATGGATGCAATATAGCACCGAGTTTTATGTATTTATAATAGGGAATACAGTATTGATTAATAAATAAAAACCATTGATAGGTGAGGAAATTGTGTAAATAGTAGGAAATTTGGTATGACAGCTGCAGATTGAGTGGATACAGAGAAAAGTTTTGAAATAAAATTTATTAAAATGAAAGCAGGTTCTGTATCATTACTATTTTACAAAGGGAAGAAGGGAAATTTACAAATGAATAAAACAAAAATTTAAGAATCACTTTTAAATGGCAAATCTCAGTAAGAAGGGAATTTATAATTATTAATGTATCCGGATATTACGAAACATGATGGGAAATGTACGAAAAAATGTAGTTTAAATAAGCTGAAACATTATTTATTTAATAAAATATTAAGTCACTACCGAAGTGAGATGAGTAACATTGAGTGAAGAAGAGATATCCCCAAAGTATGAAGAATAAGGTGAGAGATGAAAGGGAGCTAGCATCCCGTTTTGTCAATCACAACAAAAGATTGATTGTATCAACAAGATGAACGTTCTGCTACCTTATCACTTTTCTACTTCAGTTACTGTCACTTAACATGATCATTACCAACAATGATGTGTTATCTGTGTTAATGCTATATCTGATACAATCAAATACGACTGGATATAATTAGTTACTTATTGATAGTATTATATAATATTTGTAATTTTCTAGTTACAGTATAAAATATTGTAGTAGAAAGATATTGGCGATTATCAAAACAGCGTATGAACAAGGTCTTCAACCCAGACGGTAAAGAATTTTATTTTAATGTTCAATTCTGTAATATGACAATAAAGATTAAACTGCCTAGTGGAAATCTTTATTTTTAATCCGTTAATATCTACAGATGCCTTTTTGAAAAGGAGACCAAGAGGAAATTCAATATTCAAAGTAACGTAGGAAGGAAAGCCTTGTTAAGCCATAATAACTTCACTTTCCTCTCCTTTGCATATTAATGTGTTACATAACTTTCATCTCCTCCTTATAAAGATTTTTTTGTGTCTGAGGTACGATAACGTATTCTAATCTCTATAACAAAGATTATTTACTAAAAATACAAAACTAGTATTGTAGTGCACAAACTGTTGGATTATTCAGTAAAAGTTGTAGTAGGTTTTAATGACTAATTACTTCTAATTTGTCACTTAATATCCAAAATTAAACCTAATTTATAAACTGCGTTTATCATTGTTTTTGATAAAAAGTTTGACTAAGTATATGTAAAACTATTTCATCAAAATGAAATAAGGGGGAAACGGGGTTTGTTTTAATTGTATAGAAAAACAATTGCTAAATGTTTTTGCTTAAATATAAAATACATTTCTGCTTAAATTAAATATTCATTTTATAAATGAATGAAAATAATGCACTTCTAAGAACAAAAGTAATATCTCCCTTCTACACCCTACACGTATAACACCAAAAGCATCATGTATTCATTGAAATTTTGCTTCTAAGTGCAAAGATTACATGGTTAGTTGATAGTTCTAATACTGAATCAATAACAAACAGTCTCCCTATTCAAAGCATATAAATGTTAAATATTTGTACATGTCCGTTGTACATGTGCACATGTATATTATTGTGTAATATTTTTCCTTCTACTAGATAATATCAATTACTATAATTCAAAGAAAATTCATCGGAATGTTAAGTTTTTGAGGTATTATTTTTGACAACTCTGGACCATTTTCAATGATGCCAAAATAGAACAGGACTTACGACTCTACAATCTTTACAAGTACACGTACATGGACTGGGAAAAATACAGTTAACGCTGGGCTAAATGTAGTGTATTCACGTACCAACTTGAAACTGTAGACACCAAGTGAAAACTCGTATTTATTAACAATAGAAAAACAGAGAGCACGATAACGTTATTGATAACGGTAGCGTTAATATGTATGGTATTGTTTGTATAACTATAAGAGTTAAAGTTGGATAGGAAAGGTATAAGGAACTCGTGGCTTATTGTACAGGCCAGTAATAATCATTTTGCGTGAGTTTTAGTCTACTGATTCCAAGATAAAAGATTTGCACACCATTTTTTGCATATATTTAAATGTTTACCTATGTTGTATAATTAAAGCTATCAGTAGTTGTAAAAACAATCGTATCAGTTTTCGTGTGTACTCAGTTTTTTTCTAATAATATACAGTATATGACAGCTCGTTGTAGGCATTTGCCATACAAGTTGTCTGTAATAAATTGCGTTGAACACTTTTTAGTACTTAAAAGTTCTCTAAATTCGTTTTAATTTAAGGAAAATATCAACATTTGTTTAAAATTTTTAGGTACGGTAATTCATAGAATTCTTTATAACTATTTCCTGTGGTAAGTTATTTAAATGTTAGAAAACGAAGAGATTGTGGAGAGTTCATGTTGTTTGATGACTATTTAGTAAATTATATTTTTATTAAAGGAATATAATTAGTTAAAACCTTGTTTTTTTAGTAAACATTTGTTAAATTTGGTTTATTTTCAGCATATTTGACAATATTTCCAATAGAATTGACATTTCCAATATAAATTGTAATTTTACGTTTTTGTGTAAAAATTTCATTTTTTTCGTCTTTAAATTTTTTTTATCTAAATGGAGTTCTTGAAAGAGTTGAACGATGTTGTTGAATTCAAGTTTAAAGAATATAAGAAATTAATGGAATTGGAAGAAATTAAGTAATATAGAATTTTGAATTTAAAGAATTAAAGATAAATTCGGGTTTACAATTATTGCAGAATTGGAAGAATTCAAAATGCATTTGCCTAATAGATTTTTAAATCACTTAGATGAAAAAAAGATTAAAGAATTGAATAAAATAATAAATTACACTTGATTGTTACTCGAAAGAAGACAATAGAAGATAAAGAATATGTTACAATAAACTTTGTAAAATAAAGATTTTTCATTAAGATTTGACTAAGTTTCCAATAGTTATTTTCATTCACGATTTCCTGTTAGTTTTTTTCAGATTCATTTATAGTTCATTGAATAATATTTTACACTGATTTTCTGACTGTCACAAAAGTGGTCTACACCCGCTATATATATACAACATATATATATATATATAATATATATATATATATATATATATATATATATATATATATATACATGTAACGAGAAATCATTGCCCAAACATGCTGCTGAGCACAAAAAAGACAAAATTGAAGAGTGTTATGAGCTTAAAGGAATTAATAAGGTCTTTCCTTGTCCTGAAGAAATTTAAATAGATTGAAATTAAAAAATCTCGAACAAGCCCATCAGTTACTTCTAAACCTAAATACCCAAATGGTTTGAATTTAAGATAAAATTAACTTTTCCAAATTTTCTTCTGTGCCATTAATGATATAACAGCTGGGTCTTTGAATTTTTTAGTCGCGTATTTACATTTTTTGTTATTTTCTTCTTGTTTGTTCTGATTCTTGTTGTTCTTTTGATATTTATATTTTGCTTCCTGAAGAATGTGGGTATCAATTCCAACGTAATATAGAAGCTTTATATCTTCGTTTTTCATTTACATAAGTGAAAAACTATATATATATATATATATCTGCTTCGCGAGATGCTGGCACAATTTCTTGATACGATAGCAGACAAAAAACATGATAAAGGTTTATATAATGTGTTATATCTCGCTTTGTATTTATTCTTGCATAATATGGAATTTTTATGAACAAAATCGTATCTCAGAATGCGATGAAGCAAATAACATCAAATTTGGCAATTATGTGAAGCTAATAAAAAATGTAATACCTATTGTCTCTTTCCATTTCTAAATTTCCATTTAAATGTTTTCTAACATTTGTATCCAAAAAACTTGAAACTCACACATTACACATTTTATTACAAAGCTAGAAATATGAAATTTGTTAAAATCGGTTGATTTATTTAATTATATATATATATATATATATATATATATATAATATTTATATATATGTTTGTGTGTGTATTTTGTGTTTTATAGCTCTGATATATTATTAGTCTATCTATTTCGTTTAGTACTTACGTATTTTTACTTTAAAAAATATGTTGTTAAGTACGACTTTTAATGTTCACTGCTTATCTATCTGTAACTTTGGACATATTCATAAAAACATATTCTCGGATTTTCACTAAATTAACATCTGATCAGCTCAAAGAGCCATGACCCCGTCACATAGGGATGGAGAATAACGAATTTTATTTTAAAGCCTTAAATAATATGCTAAGACATTCTAAGATATGTAATCTGAAAATCTCAATTATGTTTTTTTATTTACTTACCTCTTTTTTATCGAATTATTATAAACTTAAAATCTTTATTTCAAAAGAAAACCTGGGGACACATATATTATATTTAAAATATTTTTAGCATTACTTATTCGATGCAATGATTCCTTCTTCAGGTAAATAACGAACCTAATACATGATTAAAAAGTGGATTAAAAAAAACAAATCATACTATAGCGTTGTGAGAGGCGTAAGTCAGGCATCACAAGCACCATGTTGTGTATTAATTTCAATACCTATAATACACCCACTTAATAAGAAGCTAAACACACCATTATTATTAAACTTAACTACAGAACACAGGTCAAAATACCAACCATCTACGACAAACCAGAGGCCGATAACAAATGGCGATCGTCACGGCGGAAAGAATATGGAGGTAAAAAAGGAAGGGAACAGGAGTGGGCCCTTATTTTATTATTGGTCCTTGCTTCTTCTTCTTGAACTTCTTAAAAACATACTGTGACTCCGCATTAGTTTATTACAAATATCTAATCTGTTTGATACTTTTGGTTTTCTTTTTAGTTCATTATTCATTATTTAGAATTAGCAACCAAAGCGGACGAATCTCGACTGATGGTTGACTGGTTGGTCTGCCGATTTAATGTTTGTATCCTTGATTAGTTTCCTTTAATCTTTTTAATCTCTATGTCAACGGACTGAAATCATCTATCCAGCATGGTAAAGTAATTCAGTACGCTGACGACACGACTATTCGTGTAAAGGCAAAATCGGCTGCTGAATTAGAACTTAAATCATTTCTTGATCTAAATCTTTGCATTCAACATTTCAATGAAGTGAACTTGCAAGCAAACAATTCAAAGTCAAATTTCATCAAATTTTGTTTTCAGCAGCGCAATGAACAAAACAAAATCACTGTGATGGTGGATGATGAACTCATTGAAGAAACATCTTCCACAAAGTTCCTTGGAATATATCTTGACAAGGCGTTGGCTTGGAACGACCACATTGACAGTTTGCTCTAGAGTTAACTCAGGCATTTATGCTTTGCGTAACCTAGCACAATTCTGCTCCCTTGAACTCTTAAGAACAGCCTATTTTGGCTTGGTCCATACTCACTTCGAGTACTCACTCAAATAACCAATAACCTAAGTACGGAATCAGAATTTGGGGTAGCTGCTCTAAATACAAGCTGGAAAGGGTATTTAGACTTCAGAAAAGAGCTGTCAGAACCATCTTGAAATTGAAAACAAGAGAGTCGTGTAGAGAAGCATTTAGGGAGCTTAGAATATTGACTTTAACCTCCCTCTATATCTTGGAGGTCGCCCTGTACTGCAGGTCAAGGTGCACTTTGACTCAAGGCAGGGATGTTCACTCATATGATACTAGAGGTAGGGACAACTATAGAATTCAACCACACAGAATTACAGCCTTTGAACGGCTGCAATCTCAAGTTGGTATCAAAGTAATCAATTGCCTTCCTGAATGCATCAAAAATCAAAACCTGAATCTTTTCAAGACTCGTTTAAAGCATCTTTTGGTGTCTAGTGCCTTTTACACGATTGAGGAGTTTTTTCAATATTGCTGGGACAATTAGTAACCCCCCTACCCGATATTCTGGTGTTGAGAGTGTGATTGTTTGCATGATTGTTGAAATATGTATGTAGGTTTTAGTGAGCTTCAAGTGTATGCATGGCTAGGAAGAATATGACGCTTGCAACACAATTGTAAAATTGCAACAAATGCAATAAAGAATTTATTTATTTATTTAAAATCAATGAGGTGCCCGATGTATTATATTGGCTTCATCCCAATTCATATGTGGGTCCTCGGACTAACAATGGTGTGCAATTTGAGTGTTAGACTCTTGACTGTTAAACTTCAAACAAAGACAAATATTTCATCATCTGACAAATATTTTAAGAAAAACAGTTCTATTTTGTTCCCATTAATTGAAGATTGTTGTTAAAGAACGATTTTGTTGTCAGGTTTTCACAGTCCTTACTCCTGGAGCTCAGAAGATAAAGTACCTCAGTTTCGATAATTAAAAGGAAGTAACCTCAGCCTCAGCCTGACAAAGTACTGGCGCTCTCTCCTCCGACGTAGTCATTCTCAGCCCTTATAATCTTGTATTAAAGCCAAAACAGGTCCTTTAATCCTTTTAACAATACTATTCCTTTAGCAAGTAACGTACTATTGTTTTTTTTTTCTAAAAATTATTTATGTTTTGTCCATTTTTTTCCTTATATTAATAAAGGAATCTGTTTGACTTTAATAGCAAAATACCTAAACCTGATTTCAAATATTTCACAACATTATTCAACTAAGACTTCGAAATAAAATTAATGGAATGTTATGAAACTTAATATAAAAGCGTTATTTAAGCCTACCTGTAAAAATATAAATGTTACTAAGTATGGCTGGATTCTGCAGAATTCTATGTAGATGCGGCTGGGCCTCAACTGCGGAATCCAAACCTATGCATTAAACGAGATTGTGAACACGTGAGGCATGAAAAACGCAGAATACGGAAAAATAATCATTTATAACAACTCATATGTGCAATATAATTTAACAAATCAATGTGACTATTATTAAATGAAAGCAAGAGAAGCTAGAGCAAATTAAAGATGAAAAATAATGCCAAAATCAAATTTCAACTAAATTCTGGTGATCTTTAATAAAAACACCTGCTTGATTCCAGGTAAACAATTTTACCAGAATTTTACTTTAAGATGGATTTTAACAAATAAACGGGTCGCAAGTATTTCCGTTTATCGTTACACTTCGGTAGAAAATTATACTTTTAAACACTATACATGTTTCAAAAGATGTACAAGAGCCGATTCCAAAAGTCATCGATGTGACACATGGTGAATATTAGTTTTTGCCATTTAGCCCTTATACAGTTTTCAGTCAGTCGCCCGAACTGTCCAATATACCCACAAATTATACATCATTCACTAGCAGATGAGTTGTATATGTTGGGGTAGTATAACATATGCACCATTTGTATTTTGAGTGACTAAGACTTTACGTAAAATACTAAACAATACAAGCTGTTAAACTGTACTATAAAATATTCGTTGGTGTTATATTTCAAATAACCAATAACAATTTTCCTGTTAATTCTACTTTATTTTACAAAAACCAACATTGCCTTCCTTTTTTTATTCATCCAGCTATTATCTGTCTATAGTATATGCATTACTTATTTTCCAGCATTGATCAAACAGTCGTACCCATTACATTCACTTTATATTATTCAGTAAATCATGTATTGGGGAAGTGAAGTAAGTATAAAAAGATTATAGTCCTATATTACTTTTGCTTGAAAAGTTTCTTGGTAAAAGCGAGAAAAACGCTATTATTAAATGAAAGCAAGAGAAGCTGGAGCAAATTAAAGATGAAAAATAATGCCAAAATCAAATTTCAACTAAATTCTGATGATCTTTAATAAAAACACCTACTTGATTCCAGGTAATCAATTTTACCAGAATTCACTGGTCCTTCAAAGACTTTTATTGACTTCAAAGAAATCTCGTTCTTTATTTTCAGTACTTCATATTAATTGAGCCACGAACCTTGGGCTTGAAAGTTTCGATCCTGGGATTTGGATAATGCTCAACTTTGAACGTTAACTTAAAAATTTTAACCAGAGACCAAATGTTCAAGGTATTGTTCACGGGTCATTGTATTCTAAATGGATTAACTTAAATTAAACTACGATTATAGTTTTAATGGTATGCCAAAAATTTTAAGGAAATGTCGTATCAGAATAAAAATGTGGTGAGCTATTATTTGTCAACACTTCAAATAACGATAATCGTAATAACTAACCAATAACAATTCATTTATTAATGTACTTCCTCTATCTGGAGTTAAACCCGGATATCTCATATACCGGGCAAGAGTTTATCATAATATATTACTGGTATAATTTGTGTTGGTATCGATGAGCTACATAAGTAAATGTACTAAATGTTTGAATTTCTCTTAAGGGTTTATTCATATTGATTACAAATTTATTTATCATGCTAATTATTCATTGCAATCATTGTTAAGCACAAGAGCCACGTAAAAATATTCACTAACGCTCAGCCACTATGGGATGACATGTATCATCATCGAACTCAGCGTTTCTATATATACGAGTAAAGGGAGCTTCATACATAATTTCAGACAAAGAGAACTAACGTTTTCGAGCCCCAGGGGTGATAGGCTTCTTTAAAGCTCACCCATTTAGATTGTCCAAAAATTCCAGCTTCTTAGGTTTTGTATTTAATATTCTAGATAGTAAATTATATATTCTATATAAGTGATAATATTTTTTTTTTGTAAACGAACTTCAAGGGACGTGTTAAACACTCCGTATTCAAGTAGTATATTTTGTATTATAATGATGAAACAATGATTATAGTAAATAAATATTTCAGTACTTCAAACGTCATAACACGATTGTTTCCATTATGTATTAGTTTCCGTATGAATCCGGGTTGTTTCATAAAATTGTAGGATACAAAACAATTTGTAGGATAATAACTATGCAAATTAAATTTGTGTCATAAATAGGAAACAGAAATTATGGAATGTTAGACATTTTTTGTAGATTATTATAATTCAAACGTGTTATTTTCAATTATTATTATTTCAAATAATTATTTGGAACAGAGAAAATATGAAAATATGGGTGTGACTCTCCTATCTACATGACGTATTTCTAATTTATTATAAAATTTCATCATAGTTATGTACATAGTTCATATTTACAGCATTAATATATTCACCTTTAGTAAAAAATGCATGATATAATGCTAAAACTATATTATTAAAATTAGTATATTCATTTTAATGTCTCTGCAATTAAGTTCATACAGGTTTAACAGAGGTAACAATAACAGGTAGGGTGAAGTGAGTTTGTGTTGACTATGGTAGATGAATCAATAGTGTTGTGCTAAATCCATGAATATCGGGGACTGTTTAACTTCCTCTTGTAACAGTTTAACTGCAGATGTCTATTAGAGAATTGGTACCTTACAAGTGACGACCTCAGCTGTAACAATCGCAGCATTGAGAAGAAGAGGAATTTTCTGGAAGAAGCATTGTTCCCTGGATTGATATTACTTAACACTTTCTTTAAATTATTAGGTAGGAATTTTAATTTATGCCCACCATAAAATCAAATGTGGCAACAATAAAATGTCAACCGATGCTGAGGTGCTATGTGTTTGTTGGATCTTTCAGAGTTAACAATCTATTCAGTCAAACTCTTTTTACTGAGTGAGTCATCTTTCCGATGTATTTTAGGTGAATCTATGATTGTTTATTGTGGTATATTTTCATTATACTGTTCACTATTATTCATTAGCTCGGAAATACCAGGTCTTGAGTAGTACCAGAATGATCTGAACGAAACAGGATTTTTTCCGATATTTGCCATGGGTGCAGTAATACAAAAAAGCTCAGTAACACTACGTTTCGAGATCAGCAATGTGATCTCTTCTTCGGGTAAATAACTAACCCAAGACATAATTACAAACTAGGTTAAAATAAGCCAATCATACCAGAGAGTCACAACCACTATGTTATGTGTCAACTTCACTACAGAATACAGGTCAAAATATGTCTGTATTCGTCGACCAACCATATAAAACAGACCATAGGCCAATAATAAATGGCGATCGTCACGGCAGAAAGAATATGGCTGTAAAAAAGGAAGGAAACGTGAGTGGACCAAGCTGGATGAACTTCTTAAAACCATATTGTGACTCTGTATTAGTTTATAACAAATATCTCATTTGTTTGATACTTTTTATTTACTATATATACTACTATATACTCTATATATATATATATATATATATATATATATATATATATATATATATCATCTTCTTTGATAGACGTTAGTAATATGTATATATATATATATATATATATATATATATATATATATATATATATATTAACCATCGAGACCACCTCCTGGCAGACCTATCGTGGCAAGCATCGGTTCTCCTACAGAGCATTCGTAGATTACAACCTGCAACCCCTGGTGAGAAATCTTCCATCCTACATCAAAGACACCGGATACTTTTTTATAAACACTCAAGGATGATCACCAGCCACTTCCTGATGAGAGGGTTCTTTTAACGATAGATGTAGAATCGCTTTACACTAACATTCCACATAAAGGTGGTCTGGAAGCCGCTACACGTTTCTTGAAACAAGGCCAAATAATAATAAACCTTCAACAAACTTTCTAAACTCACTCATTCATTTAATTTTGACAATGAATAATTTCAAATCCATGAATCAGAACTATCTCCAAATTAAAGGAATGGCGATGGGTACCCGAATGGCCCCACCATACGCCAACCTTTTTATGGGATTTGTAGAACAAAACTTTCTTAAAAATCAAAATTTCCTTCCTTTATTGTGGCTAAGATTTATAGATGACATTTTTGTAGTCTGGAATCATGGGTTAGAGAAACTTCATTTCAGTTGATAGTTTAAATAAATTTTCATGTCTTAACTTTAAGGGGACCGGGTAGGTCCTATGCTGCGCACGTTAAATTTGCATATTTGGTGCACACTTTTCTCAGAAAGTACTGAAGCTACATTCATGAGATTTATACCACATGTTACATGCATATTGAACTACACTTTAAAGCAGGGATTTATCTTTTTCATTTTTATTTTTCAAGTTATGATTTTTTTTCGAAAGTGCCTTTTTGTGATGCTTTAAAGTGTAGTTTAATATGCATATAACATATGGTAAAAATTTCATCTATGTAGCTGTAGTACTTTCTGAGAAAAGTGTGCACCAAGTTAAAAAAATGGTGTTTTCGAGAATCGCAAATCAAAGTAGGCCTACTTTTAAAAACACATGTAATCATACCTTTATTGATTTAGAACAGACCAGCTCCATAACTTGGGTCATCTGGGTCTTCTTCTTTGTCTTCCAGCTTTTGTTACTCGATCTTTTCTTCTGTCTTGCTTGTTTACTAATTTCAGATGCTGCTCTAAGCGAATCAAATAGCCTACACTTATCGGCTAGTTTCACTGCTGCTACTGTATTTTTCCTCACACTGATTCCACACTTTGCAAGCACTTGAAACTTGGTTATCTGTCCAGAGTTGAAGGTGCAACAGCATCATAAACCCCAAAGTGAAGAGTTTTCAAACCCACAAACCCGGTTTTAGGGAGTCTTGACCAAATGACGTGGTTGACGCTTTTATTAGGATTTTGAGTATGCCCATGAAGGCACCTTTCCAGTAGTGTAGGATCTGATAAGCTCTTGAAAACAGGCTTTATAAACTCCATAATAGGCTTAGGGATACTGGATCTATGAGTGTAATGTTCTCCAGTTGTAATGGACTTATTATATTTACACCAACTATCCGTGCCTGCCGCAAACACATCACTGAATTTACGGGTATGGATAGACTAAACAATTTTTTTTGTTACTTTCTAGTAGCAAAATAATCATGTGTTACATATCAAAATGTGCGTAAAGAACCAAGCTACAATAAAAAAAATATAAACAGAAAATTTATAATTTATTTTATTTCACCTACTCGGTCCCCTTAATTGGAATATTAATCACAAAATCGTTACTTTTTTGGATGTTGAAGTGTTTCTAGAAAATCGTATTTAAAAAACAAAAATACATGTTAAGGGTACTAATAAAATGAATTACCTACATTACAGTAGTTGCCATCCAAATCATTTAAAAAAGTCCATTCCAAAAAGTCTTTCCATTAGAGCCAAATCCTTATGTACAAACGCTTCAGATTTCAAAATTTACAAAAGCAAACTTACTAAAGCTTTTTCTAACAGGGGATTCCCTAAAAATCTTTTGAACCGGCAGCTTGGACAACCAAAAAAGGTTAGAAATATTCTAAATCACTTCCAAAATTATTCTAAATTTATAACAAAATGTTATCCTGGTTTGCAAAAATTCAATAGAATTATAAAAATTGGCTATGAAATTAAAAAAACTCACCCATTACTGAAAAGTTATTGTCCAGGCCACCTAGAACAGTATTTAAGAGACCTAAAAATTTGAATAATATGCTTGTGAGGCCAAAAATTCATGTTGGAAAAATTCTGAATTTTTTTCTTTTGGCTGTGAACCACGTAATTTTAAACCACGTTGTGGTATTTGCAAAATTATGGATAAGACCGATCAATTCTAAAGTAGCGTCACTAACAAAACTTATTCAATAGCTGGTTAATTGGACTGTACCTCAAAAAATTCAATTTACCAGCTAACCTGTAGGTTTTGTCCCAAGGACTACATTGGGCAAACCTCAAATTCTTTGCGGGTAAGAATGACCGGTCACCGTTTTATATCAATCACAAAGACGAAAAAAACCAGTAGCGTTACACGCTATTCACCATAAAAAAATCTTTAAGGATTGTTATAAACTCAAACCTATAGGCACATTTACACCTTGTGAAAACAGCTCTCGAAATAATTTAAGGAATAATGAATTTGGTACACCAACTTATATTAAAATCGAAACAACCGTATGGACTTAATTTCGCTAAATTGTTGTTTTCCACTTGAATAATTAGATTCTGATATATAAATTTACGTAAATTCAAAATTATATTATATTATGTTATTATTGTTAAATTAACAACTTATCATAACTTGTTTACATGTCAAAATTGTATATACATTTAGAATGTTTATTATCAGGTGTTTCTTCTTATTTTTGTTTATTTTATTCTGTGAATGTTTTACAAGTGTACTTGACAAAGTTGTTAATACGAAATATTGTACATTAAACAATTGTAGTTTTCTTTTGGAACTGCTCTAAAAGACTATATATATAATTAGTATTTTAAGGACCTGTGATGAAAGACGTGGTGTGGAGTGCCCCTATTGTATTATATTTATATAACTGCTCTAAGAGACTATATACATATATACATACATATATACATACATATATATATATATATATATATATATATATATACATTAAATTGTATAAATGGCAATAGCCATATTTAATTTCAATACACATTGAATCACAAAAAGTACTTGCTCCGCCGGGAGTCGAACCCGGATCTCTCACTTGCCGGGTGAATGTGCTACCATTACACCACAGAGCGCTTACTTTTTCCGATTCAATTATTTTGTATTTGGCCGTATCTGTCACATATGTGTTTAAATAAGCAAACTAACATATGATCGGAAGACCAAATACCTGTCAAACGACTTCTATTAACATTAAATTGTATAAATGGCAATAGCCATATACAAAAGTATATGGAAAAAGTATATACCCATCCATATACCCATCGGAAAAAGTAAGCGCTCTGTGGTGTAATGGTAGCACATTCACCCGGCAAGTGAGAGATCCGGGTTCGACTCCCGGCGGAGCAAGTACTTTTTGTGATTCAATGTTTATTGAAATTATATATATATATATATATATATATATATATATATGTATGTATGTATATATGTATATAGTCTCTTAGAGCAGTTATATAAATATAATACAATAGGGGCACTCCACACCACGTTTTTCATCACAGGTCCTTAAAATACTAAACGCAACTACAATTAACGTCTGTGCTTCATTTATTCTAGTTTACGTTATTCGTCTGAAAAATTATATACACAAACAATCGTAATAACTCCAGTTAATCATAATAACTATTATAAAATGTGCATTTAAAGTAGTACTTAAAATAATATGAAAAGTGTGAATAAAAGTTTCCGTCGAAAATTGTTTTGCAGTTATTACTTAATTTTATTCCGATAAAAACGAAGTTTTTGCCCAAATATGTGTTTGGCATCAAAGCATTCGTAGTTCTTGTGAAGAATACAAATTCTGTTCTTTTAAATTAGCTGAGCGTTAACAAAACCTAAATTAAGGGATCAAAACATTTAATAACTGTATGTTTGTTTGTGCGCGCCCTAGGTTACTTATTATTATAAGATGCTTTATGAATGATATAAAAAAAGTTGTCAAATATTAAATATCAAGTCATTCTTTAATTCTTAAAACAATTATTCGTCCTAAACAAGTCCTTTTTAATAATATTTTCCAATCTTACAAGATATATCAATATCAAGGAAAATGTGTTAATTCATTTGAAACAAATAGATTCATCTCTTTATGTACATGCTAATTTGTTAACCCTTTTGTCACACGCAACAAAACTAAAATTAAGATTCATTATTTTTTTAAAGCCATCTTTGGGGATGTATAAGTTACTAATTTGTAAAATGTTTAATTCAAAAAGACTAAAATTGAAGTACAATTTGATTTCAAATACAAATGTTAATGTTCTGTCATAACTTGAAAGTCCTCTGCGTGTTGTTTCAGTAAGTTATATCCCTGGTCCTCCTCAACCCTATAAAGGTAAAGTGTGACCGTCAGCATATGCCACACCAGAACCGTCATACTGACATGGGATGAGTGCCAGTCAAATTCTGTTAAGCGAAGCCTACAATATACCGAGAGAGAGATGGAGCCAATGACAATGACAACTTGATGACGTATGATGCTCTTGAGATAGCTCTTATGTTGGAAGTGCGTGCACATTGCGATTGTATTAACATGTCAGTTCAAACTACTCCTTCATGCTCAAAAAATAAACATGATATCTATTTGCTCTTTTTATTTTTTAACTAGTTATTAGGTAACTTTGCAATCACGATTACTGCATAGGAATATTTATTGCTATAATAATATGTGGGTGCTAACATAATATATAAATGTTTTATAGCCCTGTTAGGCCCATTTCATTATTTTTCAACAACTCCTTTTGGTTATTAAAATATAAAATATGAAATGTATAACTTTTTTATAACGCCTTAATATTACTAAACGCAATAAATTGAACTATACTGATGAAATTATTTATTGTTTGAGCGTTAACGAAGCCTATTCCTCGACGGAGTGGAAAAAGTTTATTTTGTTTGGTGTGTTGAAATTTTTCAAGAAGCATAATTTCCATTGAGGTAACACTAATTTTCTCATGGGATTTAGGTTTGCGGTAATATTTTTACGGGGTCATGCTTATGAATGGTTAGTAAGCTACCTACAAGATAGAGAGCAATATGTGAAAATTGATGGCAAATTTAGTGAGTGTGACATTATTAGATATGGAGTGCCCCAAGGTTCCGTTCTTGGCCCAGTCTTGTTTTTAGTATATATTAATGAATTGTGCAAAGGCAGGTTGCATGGCCGATTGACAGCGTTTGCTGATGACAAAGCGTTATCGTACACTAATCCAGATCTACTAGTAATTCGCAACTTAATGCAGGAAGATTTAAATTATTTGCGTTTTTGGTTTGATAAGAATTGTATGATATTAAGTGAAAAAACAAAATACATTGTTTTTTATACAAAATGCAAACTAAATTTTGAAAATCCACTATGTTATCATGACTTCGAATGTAAAAATAATAGCAACTGTAATTGCTTAAAGCTGGAATCGGTGACTCAAATAAAATACTTAGGTTTAATAATAGACTCAAATCTTTCTTGGAAGAGCCATGTAAAAAAATTAAAGAGAGAGCTGGTGAGAACTGTTAGGAGTTTTTACTTGTTAAGGAACATTTGTCCAAAAAAAGTCCTGATTAACATGTATCATGGCTTAGTTGGATCTCGATTAAGATATGGACTGGCATGCTGGGGAGGCAATTACGTCAGCACATTATATCCTATCATAACCCTCCAAAAGTCCTTCCTCAGAATCATAGCCAATTCCCGTTTTACTGATCATTCCTGGCAATTATTTATGGAGTTAAAAATTCTTCCCTTTCGTAATTTGTATATTTATAAACTTTATTTATAAACTAAACATTTTTTTTATCAGAAGTTCAAAAAATTTTGACGAACGAAATTTACGTTATATATTAAGAAACAATTCTGTTTTTGTTCCTAAATCAAATCTAACTATGGTTCAAAAATTTTTTTCGTGGAGTGCACCGAGGATATTCAATTTAATTTCTAAATATATTGATAAAAATGTTTTCTTAAACGTTTATCTTAAAAATTTAAAATCGTTCCTTTTAATTTTATCAGATTGTGAAAGCTTTCTCAGGGTAATTTCTTAAGAGAAGTGTCCATGTCATAAATTGGCATAGGGTACTCTAGGAACTACTAGGCTGTTAGTTTGTAAGCACTTTATGTATTATAAAAAGGATTTATTACTTTTAATAATATATTTATAATTCACTTACTTGTTTTGCGAAGTCTTTTAATTTTTATTAGTTTTGAAATTGTGTGCACAAACTTGTATATCTGATGTTATGTGCTTTGTAGTAATACAGCACAGCCATCCTCCAAGTGGTTTTTTGTTAATAATAGGGATGGCTACCCCAAACAGGCTTGCCTAGGGGGTATGTCTACTATTTCACAGCTTTGTATCTACAAACAGCTATGAAACAGCTATTACAGCTTTGTTTGTAATAGTAGGCTGGTTTTGTGTGTGTGTGTGTGTGTGTGTGTGTGTGTGTGTGTGTGTGTGTGTAGGTTAATGTAGACCTCTGATTGTGGTTGCGTGCGAGGGGACACAGGGTGTGAGTGTGGAAGGTCCGTACTGTAGACCCGACTTGTTTGCGTGCGAGGGGACACATAGGGTCGCTGCACAAATAGGTTCGTTGCCTAGCAACCGCACGTACTATTCACGATGTTTGTGTACGGCGCCACGGAAAGTCACTGCGCTAGCGCTGTTACACGCTCAGTAGCTACTAGTTAGTTGTGAGAATGGCGTCTGTGCGTAAAAGAGGACAGACTGTGCATAGTGAAAGCAAGAGAAGTGATAAGGAGAGTGATAAGTAAGTGTGACGAAACGAAGAAGCGAGAACTGGTAATTTGCAGCACTTAATGAAACAGAGCAATTTGCGAGTCAAGAATTACACTGGTGTTTCGGTGAGGACAATTTCTAGCATTAGAAAGGAAGGAGATGCAGCTGGAGAGACACCTTTAACTACGCCTGGTAAGAAAAGGCCGTACTCGGAGGAGAAGAAATTTCATATGGATGATTTTGATAGAAGAGTCGTTTCGAGATGTGGTTGAGTGACTTTTATTTAGTGAGGAAGAAAGTGCCCACTGTTCCTAAACTGTTAATTGATTTAAAAGAAAAACTTGACTTCCCTTGGAAAGAAGAAAACCCTACGAAGACTCCTGCACCAAATGGGATTTAAGTGGAAACGGTGTAACAAACTAAGAAAAATTCTTATCGAGCGGCCAGACATAGTTAATTGGCGTGCTCGTTATTTGAGAGATATCCAAATCCAACGGTTTCGACATGAAAAAAGACCAATATTTTACATTGATGAGACATGGGTGGACAACAATTTGACATTCGGGAGTGCTGGAGTAGTTATGAAGTGCCTGGTGTGTTGACGAACACAAGTTCATCCAACAGGACTGATTGTTGTAAACGCGGGTTCTTACAGATGGATTTATTAAAGGGGCTGCTTTAATTTTTTTAGGGCGGGTAAAGCGACGGGGGATTACCACGGACAAATGAATGGTAATAATTTTGAGAAATGGGCTGAAGAAAAACTCCTGCCTAACCTTCCAGAAAAAAGTGTTATTGTAATGGGACAATGCACCCTATCATTGCCATCAAGAAAATAAGGCGCCAACAAAGTACGCTGTGAAAAAGGAAATGATAGACTGGCTGCAGAGTAACAACATACAATGCTCAGCAGATATGAAAAATTTTTCAGTTTGTACGAGCTGAAAGAAAAGCACAAACCTAAAGAAAAGGTGTATATCGCATCGACGTGGCGTTGAAGAGGTCGAGGCCATGCGGTTCTCAGATTACCACCCTACATGTGTGAATTAAACCCAAATTGAGCTGGCCTGGGCTAAAATCAAGAGAATGGTGAAAGGAAACAACATAAGAGGAGACCTGTCACTAAACGAAACTGGAAGAGGCAACACGAGAAGCGCAAAGTTCGGTTAGCAAGATCGACTGGGAAGGCTTCACAAACCACACCTTGAAGCTAGAACAACACTACTGGGAACAGGACGGCTTGATGGAAGATGCCATCGACAAATTCGTGATTTTGAGTTTGGGTGGAATGGACAGCAGTGACAGTGAATTGTCAGATGACAAGTGAGGAAGAAATATCTGACAGTGAACTGGCTCAACCTCTTCCAAGTACAAGTGATGATTAAAATTGTTAAGTCGTAAAATATCACATTATTTATATATACATTATATATATATATATATACATATATAATAATAGCATAAAATTTTCCTGCTGTTTTGTCCCCTTTTTTAATGTTAGAAATCAAATATAATCAACTTCCTCAAATATCAACTTGTAACTTTTAACTTAAACAATGT
Organism: Homalodisca vitripennis; assembly: GCF_021130785.1. NCBI lineage: Eukaryota > Metazoa > Arthropoda > Insecta > Hemiptera > Cicadellidae > Homalodisca > Homalodisca vitripennis. The sequence goes on from NC_060208.1 coordinate 562,662, forward strand.
ATTATGTATTCGGCAAATACCCGTACTGTAAAATTACCACTTCTCACTTCAGTGTTTATAAAATATTTAACAAAAATACTCCGTTTATTATATTTTTTAATTATACACCAACTATTATAATATAATATCAAACATATTTATTATTTATTTATTTATTTTATTTACATGCAACAATACAGGTTACACACCCAATTACATTGTGCATGTTTAAATCAAGATGACATGCAATAATATTCACACATTCAAATAAATTCAATCCAGTCCAGTGTTCCACAAAATAGTTTCCATTAAATAGATAATTAAGCCTAAAGAAAAATAACAGCATGTATATAGATATATATAACAACGTAACTATAATAAAATTATAAGATAAGCCATAACAAAAAGAACGTGTGTGTGTGTGTGTGTGTGTGTGTGTGTGTGTGTGTGTGTGTGTGTGTGTGTGTGTGTGTGTGTGTGTGTGTGTGTGTGTAGAAAAGTATTTATAATTTAAGAAAAACTGTATAAATTAATCAACCAAATTTTCTCTTTGTGTTAATGTCTATTTCAGTTATTGATTTTTTTAAGAAATGTATATTATGTCCTAGGGGCCGTTCAAGTATTACGTAAGCACTATGGGGGGGCGGGGGGGTCTTTGCTTTGCTTATTTTGGATGACATGGGGGTAGGGGAGTCTAGATGATGATTACGTCATCGGTAGTTATTTTCTTTTTTACACGAATGGCAACCCACACATTGTCTTTGCTTGAAAACGAAACGCATTTTCGGGGATTCCCGCAAGTAATACATACGTTTAGTGAACAGTGCGCGGTAATTCCCCTACTCGCGTTAGAACCGAGTAAGGGAGTTACCGCGCGCTGTTCACTTGTCTAAATTTCCTCTATCAGTGTATTGTTTCGTTTGGATGCTATAGCGAGTAGACGTATTGTAAGCATAGTAAAGCAAGTTAACATTTGTGTTACCATTCATTCCATTAGCCAAAGTTTAATGTTTAAATAAGATGTCGTTTCAAATAGACAAATCCAAGTTATACCAAAAATTGTTTGAAAGTTTAAAAAAATCTCATACAAGTACGAAAGTACAAAATGTACAAAAGTTAGTTAACGAAGTGTGGCGAAATTACAAATTACAAGCAAAATCCGACAAGGAACTTGAAATTATTATTGTATCTAAGAGAACCGAAGAAGAATCGCAAGCGGCGACTAAGAATAAATCCAATCTACTACATTTTTTTTCTAAGGTGAGTGACGAAATCATTTTAGGTACCTATGAATACCTACTAGAAATATTAGAAATCGCCAAAAAGTTTCTCTTTGCTAATTAGAAAATATTATGGCCTATCTTAAAGTAAAGAGGTAATATTCATTATATAGATTTATTTCTTATAATTGATTCCGTCAATTGGTCACAAAATACAGGATGTTAGTTTTATACACACACATATATATATATATATATATATATATATATATATATATATATATATACCTACAGAAAACTATAATCTATTCAAATAGGTATTTAACAGAATGTAAACAATCTTTATATGTCTTTTTATTGAAATATGTGGTTTAAAATTGTAAACTGTGTAAAATCTGTTGTAATTCATTTAAAAACTCAACAAATATTAAAATTGATTTTCTGTAAGTACATAAAGGTGCGTACAGACATCGCGAGGCGTGCGCCGCGAATGGTTCGCACGTATAGCCTACATGTGCCGTAGCATGCCTCAGGTTGATGTATGCGAGACGAACCATTCGCGGCGCAAGCCTCGCGATGTCTGTACGCACCTTTACAAATATCTGATTTTATAATTGCATATTTCAATAAAAAGACATATCAAGATTGTTTACATTCTTTTAAATACCTACTTGAATAGAGTATAACACCCTGTATTTTGTGACCGGAACGAATTGCTCGTTTAAAGATATTAGATTTAAAGCCATAGGGTTTTGTATTTACCATATATATTGCCATACGTTGTATTTATGTAGCTTAATAAGAGAATCTTTAGCAGAACCCATAGAAAGTTTTTATTTTTAGGCAACCTGTAAACCTGCAGAAAAAACACAAATTACACAGCCAGCTTCAAATATTAAAAAACAGGAAGAAGATAAAATAAAAACCGGTAATGAATCACAACAGCAATGCGAAATTAATAAAAATACAGATAAACAGAGACCAAAACCTTCTCAGGAAGCTATGAAAAATAAGATTGCTCTACTCGAAAAAAATCTGAATGCTTTGTATTCTGCCAGAGATACTATGCCAAGTTGATAAACAGATCATTAAGTTGCGCGAGGAAATAAAAACAGCAAAACAGTCTTTAAACAGGAAGGTTCAAAACGTAGTTGCCCAGAAGAAACACAGGGATGGTATGAAAAGAAAGTTAGAAGATATTTGTCATGAAAATCCAGAAATGAAAAAAAGACTATCTCTGAGGGATTCAGTGGGACGTCCTAATCTTGAAAGCAATCAACCTTTACTATTGAAAACAATCGCGGATATAGCTTTATTTGGGAGTGCAGCAGATGATAGAAGACGAACGGAATCAATTCGCAGCGTAAAAACTCTTGATGAACTCACACAAGAATTACGTAAATAAAATGGGATTTGACATTAGTCGCAGTGGGACATATCTTCGTTTGATTCCCAGAAAATCTAATTCTGCAGAGGGACGAAGACATGTATCGACAGTCCCTGTTAAGCTCATTCGGGCTCAAAGTGATCACCACAAGAGCCACTTAGATAGCAAGTTCGCAGAAACATCAATCCATTATTTAGAGAACATAGCATCCATACTAGGACCAGATCAAGTATTTTTCATATCTCAAGATGATAAAGCTCGAGTCCCTATTGGCGTAACTGCGGCAAATAAGCAAGCACCTCTTCTAATGCACATGGAATATAGAATCAAATTGCCTGATCACGATTGGATAATCGCTGAGCGTCATAAATTAATACCATCTGTTTATGCTGGTATCAAAATCACTTCCAATATGCTAGGACAACCGCAAGCCGTTGGATATTCTGGACCAACATACATCACTATTCGAAGTGGAAAGCATAGTTCATCTACTGCTAATACTCATGCTCAGGATTTCGAGACGCTTCTCGAACTTCAAGAGTTTCGACCATTAGCTAAAACTGACCATGGACTAGTAAAACCAGTGGTAATCATGACGGTTGATGGAGGGCCAGATGAAAATCCGCGTTATCAAAAAGTCATAGGGTTTGCTATACAACACTTTAAGCGACATGATCTCGATGCATTGTTTTTAGCTACCAATGCTCCCGGAAGAAGTGCGTATAACAGAGTAGAGCGCAGAATGGCTCCTCTTAGTCGGGAACTGGCTGGTTTAATATTGCCTCATGACCATTTTGGGTCTCATTTGGATGAACGTGGCGTTACAATTGATGAACATTTAGAAAGATCTAATTTCGAATTTGCAGGAAATGTATTAGCTGAAGTATGGAGTTCAATGGAAATTGATGGCTATAATGTTAATGCAAAATATGTTGGGGCAGGTGAACAAGATCTTCCTGATTTTCCAGTCATTAAATGGTATTCAGAACATGTGCGTGAAAGCCAATACTTGCTCCAAATTGTAAAATGTAGAAATACAGAATGCTGTCGTCCAAGAAGTGGCCTATTTAGATTACTAGACAAGTTTCTTCTACCACCTGTAAAAGTAAAACAAACAGTTGATGACTTGGTTTTAGATGAAGGAGGGCAATTTCTTAATCTTCCAGTCAATTTAGCTCTACGCTTAAGTGCTTCACTCAAAGATTTCCTGCAAATGCCATACGATTATTTTTGTCCGACGGTACAATTGAGGCTATCAAGTCAAACATGCAAAACGTGTGGTCTTTATCATGCTTCCGTCAAGTCACTAAATCGTCACATCGAAAAGATCCATAAGAAAGTAAACACGCACACTGATAGGAAAGTTAGACCTGTAAGAGTCGCTGCTCGTCGTGCTAATGAACTGATGTGCATTATTCAAAACTTAGAGCACCATGATGTTGAATGGCTCGATGAGAATGACGTAGACATTCCAAAATTGGATGAAAGCGAGCAGACTCACAACACTGAGCAGCAATCGAAGCAATCCAATGTCATCGAAAACTTGGAATCATGGATTCGGGTTTCATGGGCTGAAGACTGTTAATTTGAATTTAATATATGTACCAAAAATTTAAAATAAAGTTTGTTATGTTAGTAAGATATAATATTTTTGTCCTTTACTCTATGTTGAATACCGTTTCAGTAAAATATAATCTCTATCCTAAATCTATTTTCTTATTTTTCAAATTATAATTATAACGTTATAAAATTAAAAAAACAATACATTAATTGACAAATGTTTACGTAAGCATGGGGGGAGGGGGTAAGAGCTTTGCTTACTTTTGCTGACAAGGGGGATGGGGGGGTAAATAATTGCAATAAATCTGCTTACGTAATACTTGAACGGCCCCCTATATGTGTATCATATTCTATATATGTATCATATTCTATATGTATGTCATATTCTATATGTATATCATATGTGTATAAATGAAAACTGTTTATCTAAGTTGTGGAATAATGATTTTTTGATATTGAAATTGAAAAAATTTATATTATAACATTCAGCTTACTAACCCCAACATCATAATATGATGGAAAGTCAATGTTAAAAGTTGTTTCCAAGATTTAATATTAGCACACTCTTGGGTTGTATTAAACTTACTATCTCTTGAGATATTTGAACCTACTACAATAAACAAACATATTTATGCATCATGTGGCAAGATATGGCGAGATATATTGTATCCGTAAACTTAAAATTATGCATAAAACGTTCTAACTAGACAAGAATGAGTTCTATGATGGGGTACGTCCATCCACGGGATTTAGCTGAGAAGCCTTAAAATCACTTGACCTAAATTCCTACAGGACGTATCAAAAATATTAAATGTCAAACAAACAAACAGACACACACACAAAACGTTATAAAAATAAATGGTTATTTATTTTTCATAAGCATAAAATGCGAATATAATGATATGCTTGCATGAGTAAAATATTTTGTCAAGGGACATAAACGTGGAGACGCAATGTGGAGGCATTGCAAATAAACGGAGAGTATGGCCGGAGCATTTCGTTATAAAAGACGGTGTGATTCTGTTAATTATTGTTAAACTATAGGTGGGATGAATTTTATCGAAGCATCATTCACACTCATAGACTCAATATTTTCAACACTTTCCAATATAGCTACGTTTTTTTAAGTATTTTAATCTGTATTCTTTGGCCTTATAATTAATACAATCCTACAATAAATGCTTAGGATTTGTCATTAAAAATATAATTTGTGATATATAGCTATATGATATGCAATACTTTTCCTTCTTTATCTTGTAAAACTTTAGTTGAAAATTCCTCGAAACAGTTTCTAATAAGTTTTATTGGTACATTTACATTAGTAAAAGTAATAGAATCTTACAATACAAAAATGAGTTTTGCTTCATGAGAAAAGTATTGGGCGAATAAAGTGTTTTAACAGATAAATATTGTTCTAATTTGCTGCATACACAGGTATCAATATCATTTTTTTCTACAGCGTGTATATGTATATTTACTTAACAATAGTATACAAATATAGTTGTTTATTATACAATGAAAATGAGTTAATTATTTTTATTATTTTTCTAGACTTATTTATATTGAAACCTATAAATTTCTTTGATAAGTTGTTAATTATTTGTGGTTGGTTTTTCAATGCAGAACTATTATGTATAACCTGAATTCTTAAAAAGAGAGTTTTTCAAAGATTTGGATATAAATGTGGTGAAAACCTTAAAGTTCAACGTATTATGGCATTGCATGGCCGATAATCTTTCTAAATAAGATAACATCAGAAGAGGATATGATACTAGAATAATTTTGGATTTAAAAAGCAATAATGGCTTTAAACTCTTGCATCAATAGATAAATATATAAATAAGTATTCATCAAACCGTAAAATTTCATAATATAAACAAATATGTACCTAAGAATTTCTTAATATTGAAACTTCATTTAATCAGAATTATGACGATCTCTGGAGAGAGAACATAATTATGTATCCTTTCAATGCTTATCGTCTAATCAGTTGCATAATTGAGTGCTTGAGACATTGAACACACCTCCACCTGTATTACAATTATTTTTGTAGTGTATGTGTCTCTGATTTCGAAATGTTGCAAAGTATTCGTTTTAATCTTCTTCTTCGACATCTGTGTTTGGTTTCCTCAAGACGAATTTCAGGAGTGAAGTCTTTTAAAGCGCTATAGTCTAGACGCGTTGGACCTCAGAATTCACTGAAATGATTCCCCGGACCTCTGCTCACCTCGTCCGTATAATTTTCCGTATACTACTTACACAAAATATAATTCACCCAAAGCTAAGAATTGAGGCACAGCAAAAATGAGAATTCGGAATTTCATCTGAGTGACAGGTCAGGTAGCAAATTTTTGAAAGGTTAAAATCAAATTTAACGTGGTACGCCCTATCGTGGGACCTCAGAACTAACTGAAAAATTCCCCAAACCTCACAACGTGTCAGTATGAAAGATTTCTTCCTTGCTATATATTTCCCATAAGTTCTAAAATAACCGCGGTATTAAATTAATTCAATATTATATTCGTCATGAATCCGTCTACATATTTTTGATCTTAAGAATTCTCAAACTCCATTGTCTGAGTTCTTTTCAAACTACAATATTCGTGTACCATAAATTTATTTTAGTGTAATTTGATTAATTCCATTCTGATTTTTGTTCTGAAATAATTACTAATTCATTAATTTATGAGATCATGAAGATTAATTTTGGGTTAACTTGAATGAAAATATAACTCCAGCTATGTCCAAGTTGATAAGAGATCACGTTTCTAATACCGCACTGTCACAGTCAGGGACGGAGTCAATTCTTCTTCCACGTCACACTTGGCTGTATTCAGATGTAAGTGGCTTCTAGCTTGCTTTCATTCCACTTCTTTGTACCATACTACATGAAGTAATAGATAAATTCATTCCACAGTTCTTGATAAACATGTCTTGATTTGTCTCCTTTTCATTACTGTTATGAAATATAAATATATTTGAAATCTATCTCATTATGAGTCACTACCTACTATGAATATGTATTTGTTTCTTGTGTTTTAAAACCTGTTTCAAATCTATATAAAACATGAGATCCATATCAAAAACATTTTTCTTTAAATAAAACTGTATACAAAAAAACTGTCTGCAAACGTCTTCAGAATTTATGACGCTTATGACGCATATAATAAAACATTAACTAATATATATGTATATATATATATATATATATATATATATATATATTACTGTTTTAATAATTACTCTTAACACTGTAACTATGACTGTATCCTTACTTATTCTTGTAATGATTTTAACAGAATAGAGTCAATATAACTAAAAATGTATTACTATTCCACAATAGAACAATACTCGATTCACATTTACATATGGAGGGTTCAGTGTTAAAGTGAACCAAGTCCACTGAACCAAGTTTTAAGAAAAACTCATTTAAAGTTAAATAGTTGTAATTAATTATAGGTATAATTTTAAACAATATTAACAACTAAATATGACTTATTTGAGTCTAACTTAGATTGCACATATGTCATTATTTAAAAATAAACTACCTCTATTCTGTAGGACCACTGTTTAGTTAAATGCGCAGGACTTGGTCCACTTTGCTTCTGAAAGATTCTTCAAATGAGGGGTGAAATGAAAAAATATAAAGAATATGCAAAGTAAATTATGTGATATACATTGGTTGCTCATTAAAAATAACTTTATGTTACAAATATTCGATTTAATCATTTTCATCATCTAAACTATCCTCATGAGAAGCTGAGGAGCGAGTTGTCAAAGCGCCAGGTAAGTTCCTGTAATATTCATGATATACCGGAGGGATGAATGGGAGAAGTGACATCATGTCCTTTTTTTGACATCTTGCATTGGTCTGCGTGTTGAATAAAAGCAGTTTTGTGGTACAGAGGTTAGGCATAGAAGAGGTCTTCCTACATCTGGTTTCTTCTTCTTCAAGTTAATTGTTCGAAAAACTGATATTTCATTTAGGTTTTCTTTAAATTTAATTTCAAAAGGTGAATCTCTTTCGAATTTCAACCAGTGAAATTCCAACCAGTTAAGGGGTTCCTTCTCATTATCTTTCTTCCTATTGGTAATAGAGTTTTCTAACGATGCTATACTCAAAAATTCACTTCTTTCCATGTGTACCACTTGGAAATTAAGTTGTTTCTTTTCAGCAGTTTGTATTATTTTAAACCAACCTTCCGGATCATAAATAAACTGGTGTTTTTTACTCTCTGTTTCAATCACACCAAATTCAGTGTCGTTCGGTAAAAACGAATGACCATATACCAGAAAGTTAAGTTCAATTTTGTAAATCAGGTTCTTGAACAAGTTTTAACAGCGTTAGGGCCATTTTGATATTTATATTTTGCCCTGTACAAGAATATAAGTAGAAAAATAATATGTTTGTATTGGTTGGCATACTTCATAACATGCTTGCGGATACAAGAGGCAAAGTCCTCAGAGCCCTTTCCCCCTCAGTTTCATCCCATACGTACATGTAACCAGTGGAGTCGTTAAATGAGTGAATTCCAAAATTGTACACATACAGGTTCCTCTTGTAGTATGCAACAGAAGTGGACAGTCTATAGAATATGATGATTCTTTAGAGAAAACATATTTCTGGTACCCTTCATATTATTGTAGACTAGGAAGTTTATCTTTTTGTTGTGGCTTGAATAGATATTTAGGTCCAGCTATGTCCAAGTAGACAAGAGATCACAAAGTCTGCACCAATCGACTGTCACAGTCTGGAACGTTGTCGATTCTTCGTCCACATCACAGTTAGCTGTATTCAACTGTATTTGGCTACATTAATTTACAGGTTACCTTCATTCCTCAGTTCTTGAGAAATACGTCTTAGTTTGCACCATTTTTCCTACTGTTATGTTATTATGAAGCTGTCTAAAATTTGAATTCATTCTTATTATGAATCAGTACCTTTTATGAATTTTTATTTATTGCTTGTGTAAAAATTTGTATGCAATCTATATGACGTATGTAATCCATACTAAAATTATTCTTGAAATAAAATGTTATGCAATTAAAGCCACTGGCATCTTTTGCAAACGTTTTCAGCTTATATAATGCATTACAGATACACTATTACAAACAAGAGTTTTTACAGCATTAAGCTTAACAGTATTACCAGTGTAACAGTGTTAGTACTTAAATGTAACATGACAAAATCAATTTCACCATCTACTAATAATCCAGAGTGGAATAAAATTCTGTTCTCTAGACTATAAATTTCCAGTGGTAGCGAAACATTTTCTTTCTGGTAATGTTATTGCTTTTCCATATATTATTCATGTCTTACGATTAGTAAACATATTATTAAACACGATATAGATGCAGTAATTGTATTAACAAATGAAAAAAAATTATTATTCTATTACTATTTCATTATGCATCGGATTACTTACTACTAAGTACAGTATATAATCAAATTTTCTCTATACATAAATTAACTTTTACTTAAAGTTTGGAATAAATGAAATGATGTGTAATATATTTTGCCTCTTTTGCTGTAGTAATTAGCGATGGATTTTATATTTAGTATATGACACATTGCATTTGTTGGTGGCGTTATTGAATAACGATTTGATAAACGTATGGAAATTAATGTAGATACGCCTTACAACTGCATTATGGATTTAATCGAACTCATCAGCAGTAAAAAAATGGTTTGATTCTATAAAATGTCAAATACCGTATGTTATAATTTAAGAAAAGTACAACCAATGGAATGCTTATCATATTCTTTACTTCCTTAATTTGTTAAAATAAAATCACATCTTTAAGACAAAAAATGTTTATTTGTTTTTAAAATGTTTGGAAATCAAATAACTTCCATCATACTTCAGTAACGTTATGTTTGATAATTATTTTTGAAAGGAAAATACCTTATTTTATTAAAATTTTGTGTTCAAAGAGGTCCAGTTAGCATTAAATACGAGTACATGTACTTAGTTAAGTAACATATTTGCATGTTTGCCTTAACCTTTCATGTTTGCAATTTTGAATCTGAAATAATGCGAAACCTTAGAATCCTCAACAAATATCCCCTGTAAATACAATTATTTCAATAGAATATATTCTGGTTACTTCGAATATAGTGAGCCGTTTCAATACCTATATCTCCCCGGCTCATGTGTGTTTTATATAGTGTATGTGTGTGTGGTTTATTGGCTGCAGAGCCCACTGACCTTTTGAAGGCGTTTGGCCTTTCCGGTAGAGTGGTAGAGTGGTAGAGACTCCGAGCCGTGGTGTACAAGTTAGGAGTAGCTCCAGTTTAATTTTTTGTTTAATTAAGTGTTTGTTAGTTTTGCTGAGCTGTTCTCCTTCTGACATGTGCGGCTAAGTTTACGGCCCCTCACTGATGAGGTCCAGGAGATGAGTTGATTTTCTGCTGTCATCTCTCCGTCATGCGTGGTCGCAGAGAACCTTCGCTTTTGCGCTCTGCTGAAGGACGGCCACCATGATGGACATTTCTACTAGTCAACATCTGTGATACCCTGATCATATTCTTTATTTATTTGTTATTGTTATTGTTGCCATTTATATAGTTTATATTTTGTTATTTAATTTTAAGTTAGTTTTAGATATTATTTAGTTATTTCTTGGATTTCATTAGGAGCCCGCCCTTAGCCTAAGGATACCGGGTGGAATTGGCATTTCTTGTTTCAAATTATGGCGTTTCTAATTTTTGTATGCAGGTGCACCTGACAAGGATTGTTTGAGGTATACTACTGCAGGCACTTTTTATTTTTTTTTTATTTATAGTATATATATATATTTTTATATTGACTGGATAGGCCTATGCTGTGTCTTAGTAAATGAACCAGAGTATACTGACCACGGTGTTCTTTTTTACCTAGTTTTGTTTTGATCCGGCATCCCGTTCGCCACCATGGGCGCGCGCTTCCCTGATGGTTTGCTGTGGGTGTGCGAGCGGCGATGTACGGTTTCAATGGTAGCAGAGCGTGGTTAGCTGCTCTCTCAGCTGTCTCTCAGTTCTGGTTTTGTTTGTTGGTGTAGGTTAGTGTTAGGTAGGGGGAGGTTAGAGTACACAACTTTTTTTTCATTAGGAGCTCGCCCTAGCACAGGATACCGGGTGGAATTGGTTTAGTGTCTTGCTTCCTGCAGACTTACCCTTTGCAGGGAGCAAGGGACTCTAAATTGCTTAACCGCTAAATTTATCTAACTGTACTCTACTTCTCCCCTATCAATGTGTTGTTTTGTTATATTTATTGCTTCTGTGGTTGTAGGTTATGGTTAGTGTATATTTGCAGGGTATCCTTCTATTAGGTAGCAGGTATTAAGTTCTTCACTTGGACCTCGTCAGTGTAAGCCTTTTGTGAGTTGAGTCCACTTAGGTTACTAAGTAATTGTTGCGTACGCTTTGTTGTTTATTGTTGTATTTATTTGTCTTAATTGTTTGGTATGGCGTTTTCCCTGGTGCCTGAACACAGTGGTTAATTTCAGTGGGAACGCAAGGGAACGGCGTTCCCTTACCTCCCAAGAGTGCCGGAACGCAAGGGAACGCTTTTAAAACTACGAGTACAAGGTTTTAATTAAAAAAAATTGTAGGTAGGATCAATATCATGCTATGCTTTGTTTGCGAGTGACTCGTAAGCAGATAGTAAGCGCCCGTACAAGCAGTTTTGTGAGCTGTGCTGTGATGAGTCTTGCACGGAATCAGGCAGGAGGAAGGTACGGGCGAGTCATCCTAGTTCGCGCATGCGCGGCTGCGTCCTCTCAATAACAAAGCAATACCCACCCCCACCCCCTTCCTTTCCCCCCCTCCATTCCTTCACCGCACCACCACCCCAGTGATCACAAGTGTGTTGACTAGTTGACTTGACCTTGGTGTGGTTTCGCGTTTAAGTTACAAGTTGCATCGCATCCCATCACGCTTAAGTTCGTTTTTTGAGGTGCAGGTCGTTGATTGTGTTCGTGTTTATGCTTATTAGTGCTGGTGCAGCTAAATAGTTTCCTAATTGACTATGACTACCAGAAAAATTGTTGATTTCTTTAAACCTAACCCTAAGAAACAAAAAGGTTATGCGAATAATGAGAACTGCAGTTCGGAAGCATTGACTACAACTTCAATTGTTGATCAAGATTAAAAAAGAAGACGCAATCGGGATCAATGAGGATAATTGCGATTACCTTTCCCCTTCGACTTCCTCGTCGGTCAAAATAGTTATCCAGGTTGGTGGGTTTGGGATCTGATGCAGACGAAGCTAAGGTTAGTAATGAAAATAAATGATTTTGTGTTAATAAGGGTGAACAGCCAGTTTGTTGGTCTGAAGAACAAATTGTTTGAATTTTAAAGCTAAAAATCCATGGTTAATTGTGAACAGAGAACTAGGTTGCAACGTTTGCCGTAGTGTGAGTACTCTAGGTGCAGAGAAAACGATTAGCGAAAACGATTAGGGCCTAAAGATTAGCGAAGAGTGGGTTTTAGGAAACTGTTACCGGCTTATAGAAACAATAAAAAAGACCAGCAATCCTCTCTTAGGAAAAAGATATTTTTACACCGTGGGTCTCGAGCTCATTCTTTAGCTGAAAAAATACTCATTTGAAGCTAAGAAAGATACAATGAATAAAAGCTGTTGCTTCTATGCATAAAGAGCAGCAGATTGTAACTGAGCGCATTTTTCCGCACGGCTTATAAGCAAGCTAAACTAAATAGGCCATTTTTTGAGTTTGAAAACTGAAATTGATCTTCAAATAATGAATGGCTTAGATATGGGGCGAATCCTACATTCAAATGTTGCTTGCTCCAATATAATTCATCATATTTCTGATGAAATGAAATCAGACTTGATAAATGGCCTAATCAAGTCAGACTCTAAATTTTCCCTGCTTTTTTGGATGAAGCCACTTCAGTTTTTCAAACAAAAATGCTTTGGTGGTTTATATCAGAACTGTTCTAAAGGGAATGCAAAACCCTATGACAGTGTTCTTAACACTTTTTTGAGCTAAATAGCACAACATCAGCTGGTATATTACAAGAACTTTTAAATCAGTTACAAGCATTAGGTCTAAGCTTTGAATTCATGAAAGACCATATGATTGCTCTAACTTGTGATGGTGCTTCAGTGCTACTAGGCAAGAAATCTGACCTTGCTATACAGCTTACTGAAACGTTCCCCACTTGTTCATTTGGCATTGTTTGAACCATCGTTTAGAGCTTGCCGTGCACGATTCCATAGAAAGAAGTAGCTGGAATCAATCATTTAAAGATATTCATGGATAAAATTAGAAACATGTTTAGTTGTTCACCGAAAAACAGCAGGGAGTTGGCAGAAGTTGCTAAAGGACTAGAGGAGCAAATGTTTGAAAATCGGCCGTGTTTTTAGATACTCGTTGTGTAGCCTCCAGCTTAAATGGCGGTGAAAGCAGTTTGGACAGATTTTAAAGCTTTGTACAATCATTTCATTGAAGCATCTGAAGACAAACAAAGGGACTCGAAGCAACGTTCAACTTACAAAGGGCTTTGTAGTACATTATCTTCTACAACTTTTTGTACACAACCTGGCATTGATGTTCGATGCTCTAGAAGAGAGTTATCGGATTTGTCCTTACAGCTTCAAAAATCAAGCCTCAACCTTATCCAAGCCCACAGTGATGTAACACTGTTAATCAAAGTGTTTGAAAACCGAGTTGAAAACATGGGTAGACGTTCAGTGAAGCTAAAATTGCTATTGACGATTTGATGTTTCAAGATGTTAAACTTTGTGTAAGATCCAAGATACCCAGTATTCCAGAAAAACAGTTCTATCGGAGCCTCGCTAACAACTTGACTTCAAGGTTGCTATCATCATCTTCAAAATGCGGCTGAACACTACACCAAAATCATGAATGACATCAAAGTGATCCACCCCATTGTATTGGACACAAAAGACTTATCCATCACCTACGGAGAATGTGAGATCCAGCGAATCTGCGATAGAGATTTTAAGATTAGCAGCTCTCAGGATATAATTAGAGACTTCAGACACTTCAAGCAGGGACTGAAGCCTATGTTAAGTGGAGAGAAACCTACTTTTCTAGAGCAAACCCGCCGTCGTTTAAGAAACTGATTTCCATCATAAATAGTATTGCAGTGTCTAGTGCTGAATGTGAACGTGGGTTTTCTGCAATGAAATCTAATTATGTCTCCTCTTAGATCTTCACTCTACATTAGCACTGTTTGCGATTTATTGCGGATCAGGCTCCTAGGACCTCCTGTGGCTAGATACAATCCCGAGCGATACGTCAAAACCTGGCTGGCGAAGGGACACCATTCTGCACTTGACACCAAGTCCAAAACAACGAGGGCAGAAAAACTTAAAAACGAGGGACAGCATTGCATTGTGGGAACTTTTTTCCTAAATCTGTTTTTTTAAATATCTTTTAGAATTTCAGAACATTAAGTTTTTCATTAAAATAACTAGCCTATGCCTAAACTTATAGTTGTGTTCTGAACTCAAGTTTCTGAGTTCTTTTTTTGTACTTACAGTTAGTTTTGTGTATTGTTGTTTTGTTTCTTTTGTAGTTTTTCACTTTAAAATATTAACAAACAACTAAAACTAAGTTTACCAACAGTCCTTGGCATTGCCTTACAATATTATACTACAAATCCGTACATATTTGTTATAATAACTAATAAGCAAATAAAATAATCAATCTTAACTTTTTAAAACTACACTAAATTTTAAAAAATGAAACCGTGTTACTCCACTCTGTGTCATTTTATTTTTGTGTGTAATTAAACGCTTCCTTTTCCTTTCCAAGAAGTTGGTTTATTTTGAATGTATTAATATTGTTTTTGTACCCATAAGGTATGCAATTTTTTTGTAAAATATGCAAACTTGTAAAAAAGCTGTTATATTAACAAACATCCATTTACATATTAATATGTATTATTATTACTACTGTAATGTGTATAAAATAAAACTGTGAAATAAGGCTCAATTTGTTTTTATTTTACCATTCATTAAAAAATTAATATTGGCGAGCTTCATTGATTCAAACAAAATGGTCAATAAAATCAAACCAAAATATTTCTGGGAAATTTAAAGTAGGCAACAAGGTGTTAATGGAGTAGAGTAGAGTAGAGAGTAAACTCAATAATTTAAAATTCATGTTTTTAATTTTCTTACATCCTAATCAAGCACCTTAAAGAAAATAAACAGCATTAAAATATCACTTGGTATTTTATAAAAATGAAATGTATTATTATGTCTGGGTGGCCTAAAAACAAAGGTTTACAGTTATAATTTTTCAAAAGTTTTCCTGGGTGAGGGCCCCCCTCCTTCCTGGGGTGTATTCCATACCCACCGGTCTGAGCTTCCCGCTTTAAGAGTTCCCACACCTAAAATTTTAGAAATTAAGCACTGCCTGAACATCTACGCAAGCCCGAGTTGGTTTTTGAGGTCCTGGCGAGAGGACAGAAGCCCGAGGGAGATGTGAGGGCATTAAGAGCTCAATTACGGGCTTGTATAGCGTTGGACCGCAGCTGGAATGCAGAGTTCCAAATTAACACAGAATTTGAGTTTTGTAAAACCCGAATGGAGGAATTAGAAGACGATATTAATTTTGAGTCACTTCCCATGTCCGGGTCAGCAAAGGCTAGATTGGCATCTCAGCTTTTACATTGGCGTGACAGAATAGTTTTACTTATGTCAGCTCCTAGTTTAGACTCTGATATTAAAAGTTGGGCTTTTTCGGCCAGTAACAAATTAAAACAAGCCTTAGATGGTTTGAGTGAGGTGCGCTCGGTGAAAGAGAAGGGGGTACTATTTACCGCTGTCACTCCAACGGAGGTTCCCACTACCATTACTTTTGCTAACCATCCACCGGCTCTTTCTTTCGAGCCTCCCAGAGTTACTATGTCTCCGATGGGTAGTGGCCCTCCTGAAGCGGCTGGTGAGGCATCATCTATAGTTGTGCCTTCCTTTTCTAGCTTTGGCAAACTGCCCCATCCTTTGGGGAGTGTTTTACAACACTTCCCCAGAGTTGATGGGCTTGACACTAATTTACTTATCCATTTCCTTCTGGAAGTTTTTAAGCTAAGAGAATTTCCTGGTATGACAGATGCCATGCTTATGCAGATTTTAGCGCAGTTTTCCTTAAGGCCGCTTTTTGATCGCCTTCTAGACTGCCTTAAGAGAGGTGCCACCTTTGACCAGTTCCACGCCGAGATCTTGGAGTTCTTTGTACCTGCTCGAGTTAGGGAGCGCTTGCGGGTGGAACGCGTTTATCGTCCTCAGGCACCAGACGAGACGTTGAGCCATTTTGTCGGGGAGATACGGGATGTAGCCCGGGTGTTGCGCTTGAACTTGAGCGAAACGGAGTTGGTGAGCCTTATTTTGGAGGGCATTAAACCTGAAGAACGCTCCCGTTTGATTTTTTGTAGCCGTCCCGCATCTTTTGCGGATTTGGACCGCCTCTCCATCATCTCTAGAGGGGTTCAGGATGCGGATGATCAAAGGGAGGCCATGTCGAGGCATCTTCCTCACTTGCCTCCGGGGCCGGTCCATGCTCCGGTGCAGTCTGAGCCAGCAAGTTATGGCTGCAAGCAAGTGGGACATATTAGACCGTTTTGTCCACTTAATAAAAAAAACTAGTAAGCTTGCGGACGAGTAAGCCCGACTCGTGCCGTAAAGGTAATTTTGAGGGCAAATATGTACCTGATTTTGATGGTAAAGGGGTAGCTGGTTTAATACAGAACAGAAAGAAAACAAAAAGAAATAGACTTGGGGACAGTTATCATCGTTGGCCGAGAGGGGAGGTTGCTGCTCTGGCTGCGCAGGGAGTAAGGGCTGCCCGCTCAACCTGCCCACAACTGGATGTACTTGTGGGGAATGTGGTGCAGAAGGCCCTGGTTGATTCTGGGTCAGCACGCAGCCTGATTTCTTTGTCGTTTTTTGAAGATCTAAAATCCTCTGGGCTAATACGGCAGGTTGAGCCTAGTTCACTTATCTGCTGGACTGCTTCACGCACACCTTTACCTATTATCTGTAGTGCCCAGATTCACATCAAAATTAATTATTTCTCTTGGGATTGGAGCTTTTTGGTGGCTAAGGACCTGACTTTTCCTTTCATCATGGGAGCAGATTTTATCGGAAAAACTGGCATGATTTTGGATTTGGCCTCCAGTCATGTTTTCTTTGCTTTCGCCAGGCGGGTGCTCGTTCCCTTTTCAGATGTCGAGTCTCGTGGGACTACTGCCTTAGAGATGGAAGATAAGAGCTTGACTCCTCCTGACCAACTAGGACATCTTACGCCGAAAGAGGCTGAGGACATAAGGCAGATTTGTTCCAGTTTTCCTGAAGTCCTAACTGACAAACTGGGCACGACCAATCTCTTGGAATACGAGATTCGTCTTACAGACACCCGTCCTGTACGTTCCCATCCATATAAGCTTGCTCCGCCCAAGATGGAAATTCTGAGAAATATGATTGATGATTTACTTAAGAGTGGGGTAATCGAGCCGTCTTGCTCAAATTTTTCCAGTCCAGCGTTTCTAGTGCCGAAACCTAATGGGAAGTCCAGATTGGTCCTGGATTATCGAAAGCTCAATGCTCAGATAGAAATTGACTCCGTGCCTCTCCCCGATTTGCATTCTGCTTTCGACTGGTTTGGTAAGGCCAAGTATTTCTCCATTTTTGATCTTAATCAGGCATATCATCAGATTCCTCTAAAACACGAGTCTCGACCTCTCACTGCCTTTTGTGTGCCTTGGAATTTGTACCAGTTCACCCGAGTGCCAATGGGCTTGGCTGTGGGGGCCCAGACACTCACCAGACTCCTGGATTCTATCTTTCATGATGTCAAATTTAAGTTCGTGTTCAACTATCTGGATGACCTGCTTGTGTACAGTGAGAGTTATGAGGAGCACTTGACCCATCTAGAGGAAGTTCTAACTAGGCTGCGAGAGTCTGGCCTTACCGTCAATCCTGAAAAGGTGAGTTTTGCTCAGTCTGAAATATCGTTTCTGGGTCATCTTGTCTCTTCTCGAGGTGTTTGTATTGATCCAGAGAGAACCCAGGCAATCAGGGAGTTTCCTCCTCCTAAGGATGCCAAGGGGATTGCCCGTTTTGTGGGAATGATAAATTTTTATCGTCGTTTCATCCCCAATGTTGCTGAAGTGGCGGCCCCTCTGAACTCTCTTAGGAAAAAGGGTGCCAAGTTTGAGTGGGGTGAAGCGCAACAGACTGCTTTTGAGCAGCTGAAAGAGGCAGTGATGCAGCCTCCAGTCTTGGCTATGCCTGATTTCAGTCGTAAGTTCGTCTTGCAAACTGATGCTTCCTCCTTAGCCGTTGCTGCTGTTTTATCGCAAGAAGTAGATGGTATCCGGCAGCCCATAGCTTATGCTTCACGCACGTTAACCCCTTGTGAGAAGAAGAGTTGTTCTGTTTATGAGCTGGAATGTTTGGCTGTCGTGTTTGGAATTAATAAGTTCAGGCGTTACCTAGAACATAAAGAATTTTTGTTGGAAACCGACAACCAGGCACTTTCTTGGCTCCTTGCCCACCCCCGTCAGCTCGGGAAGATTGGTCGCTGGGTAGTCCAAATTTCTGCCCTTAAGTTCACAGTGCAGCACGTGCGAGGCACCCAAAATATCATAGCGGACACTCTGTCACGCATGTATCACTTACCCAACGACCACCAGAATTTATCAGAGCCGCCATGTTGTGGCGTGCTCCTAGACTTTCCTCTGGCATTTTCGGACATTGTTCCACACCAACTTAAGGATCCCGAGCTGACTGCTATCATCAATGAGCTTAAAAACGGAGGTGCCCACCCTCCTTATTTTCTGTACCGAGGTGCTCTATGCTGCCGTGACAAGCAGCGGAGAAAACCTAAGTTAGTGCTGCCAAGCTTTCTTGTACCGATGGTCTTTCAGTATTTTCATTCTTCTCCTGTGGGCGGACATCTAGGAATTCATAAGACCATCGCGAAGATTAGGGATCAGTTCATCTGGAAAGGTATGGACCGGGATATTGCAGCTCGAGTACGTTCTTGTGAACTGTGCTCGCTAAGCAAACCCGCTCAAAATACCAAGTTGGGTCTTTTGTCATCTGAGGTGGCGGAAAAACCTTTGGAGAAGGTTTTCATTGACTATGTTGGGCCTCTCCCGCGTAGCAAGTCCGGAAATAAGTTCCTACTTGTTTGTGTGGATGCCTTCTCCAAGTTTGTTTGGTTGTTCCCATTGCGGAGTGCTACCGCGCAGCTCACGGTGCAAGCACTTCGTAACCATTTTTTTCAACACTTTGGAATCCCCGTCACCTTAGTTTCCGATAATGGTTCACAGTTTGTCTCCAATATCTTTAAAAGAATGTGCTTTGGGCACGGAATCCGCCATGTGACTACTTCCCCTTTCTATCCTCAGCCTTCTCACGCCGAACGGTTTAATCGCAATCTTCGATCTGCTCTCATTGCCTTTCATGCGGAAAATCAGACCACCTGGGATCAACAACTACCTTGGATCCAATTTGCCTTTAATACGGCCCAGCATGAAAGTCACAAGGCGGTACCTTTCGAGTTATTATTTGGCTTTCCGCCAAACAACCCTTTGGCGAACCTTTGGAAAATTAGCGATCTTCTGCCACCTCCTGGTACTCCCAATGTGAAAGCCACTTGGGAGGCAGCCAGGCGGAATCTCATTCGGGCTAGGGAGTTAGTAAGGAGGAAGTACAACCGAGGTCGTATTGCCAATCCCTTCCAGGTGGGGGATCTAGTTTACTGCAAGGCTCGCCCAGTCAGTTCGGCTGTGGATAAAAGAGCTGCTAAACTTTGCTACAGGTGGACTGGTCCCCACCGCATCTTGAAGTTTCTGACTCCGGTGACTGCCCGACTGGGAGATCCTCAGTCCGGGAAGATTTTCAGGAAGGCGCACATATCCCATCTGAAGCCTTGCCGGAGTCATCCGTGATTTCTCTTTAGTCTGTGCGGGAGGGTTTTAGGTCCAGAGGCCTGATCACCTCTGCTCTTTCTTCCTGATCAAGGTTCCTGTTTTCTTCTTTGTACCCACGCAACTCTTGGAGTGATTTCTTGCCTCCAACTGGATTTTCTTGGTTTTCCCTTCTGCAGACTTCAGGGTTTTCCGGTTTATAATTCTTCAACCATTGGGGGGGAGAGGCATTTCGTTTGGTTCTTCATTTTGAAGAAATTAACAGAGGGGAGTTCCTCCTTTTGGGGGGGAGTCTGAGCCGGTTCAATACCTATATCTCCCCGGCTCATGTGTGTTTTATATAGTGTATGTGTGTGTGGTTTATTGGCTGCAGAGCCCACTGACCTTTTGAAGGCGTTTTGCCTTTCCGGTAGAGTGGTAGAGACTCCGAGCCGTGGTGTACAAGTTAGGAGTAGCTCCAGTTTAATTTTTTGTTTAATTAAGTGTTTGTTAGTTTTGCTGAGCTGTTCTCCTTCTGACATGTGCGGCTAAGTTTACGGCCCCTCACTGATGAGGTCCAGGAGATGAGTTGATTTTCTGCTGTCATCTCTCCATCATGCGTGGTCGCAGAGAACCTTCGCTTTTGCGCTCTGCTGAAGGACGGCCACCATGATGGACATTTCTACTAGTCAACATCTGTGATACCCTGATCATATTCTTTATTTATTTGTTATTGTTATTGTTGCCATTTATATAGTTTATATTTTGTTATTTAATTTTAAGTTAGTTTTAGATATTATTTAGTTATTTCTTGGATTTCATTAGGAGCCCGCCCTTAGCCGAAGGATACCGGGTGGAATTGGCATTTCTTGTTTCAAATTATGGCGTTTCTAATTTTTGTATGCAGGTGCACCTGACAAGGATTGTTTGAGGTATACTACTGCAGGCACTTTTTATTTTTTTTTTTATTTATAGTATATATATATATTTTTATATTGACTGGATAGGCCTATGCTGTGTCTTAGTAAATGAACCAGAGTATACTGACCACGGTGTTCTTTTTTACCTAGTTTTGTTTTGATCCGGCATCCCGTTCGCCACCATGGGCGCGCGCTTCCCTGATGGTTTGCTGTGGGTGTGCGAGCGGCGATGTACGGTTTCAATAGGTGTCTGCCAAAATAAGAATACAGTTGCTTTAGACGTAAAATTTAAAAGGCTACACAATATACATGTAAAAATCCAAAATATAAATTAATTATTTTAATAAAGCGTTGATAAAACTTATACAATCTGCAAACTCGAAGTATTCTACTTTCAGAACAATTCCAGTTTTACAAACGGTTTGCTAGAACGCACAATGGGATACGAACCCATAATTCATTAAAATGAATACTCAGAAGTTAATAACTAAATCAGAGTAGAGTCCGCAGCTATATAAAACTCTCTAAAAAAATTAATAGTTTTATTTAGTATAATTAAAGTTAATTTTCTGAAAACATACAATTTTACACACTCCATTAGTTTAATATTATTTATATAACCATATATCATATAAAATGAAGCTTTACTATTCCATAATATCAAAATGTAGGTTTTTTATTATGCTTGTAATAATTATACTATTGTAAATATAGCACCGTGATCAGATTAACACAAACGTGTACGGCGGAAATTAGCTACGTTCCACGCCCCTCAAGGGACAGTTTGTATTGTATTGTGTCTCTGATGTAATTACTTAGGGTTTAATCATGAAATTCTGATTAACTTCACAAACAACATCAATGGATTCTTAAATGCGAACATAATTTATTACAGTCAGTTAAGACTTTTCATACATCAGCTTGTTCTGTGTGTTTATAAACAGCACTTATAAATGTTTAAAGTGTGCCTCTGGAAATGATTACTAGAAATCTCAATGACTAAAGGTAGAAACTGCTTAAACTATTACTTATAACCAATATTGCTTTTTAGTAAAATTTTTACACTTTTGATACGTCCCATTCGCTTTTAAACGGCTAATCAATCATGCTAAATAAAACAATCAAGGTTTGTCAAATGTTTCGTTGTGGACGTTAGCATGTGGAAACACCAAATTATTTTTTTCTTAATCCGAATATGATTATTTGTGGAAAAAATCACCTTCATTACAGATTCCAATGACTAACATTATTTTCAATTTAGAAATATTTCGCCCACGCTGCGGAGAGTCATATTCAGTCAGTGTTACGAATGTTACAATTTCTGAACTGTAAAATTCGTAGCACATGCTATAAGGTATGCTATAGAATAGCGTAAGCCGTATAAGTTAACTTTTAAGACATCACTTATCATACTTAATTATCAGCCTTTTAATGCTAAATTAAATAAAAACTTATTTTTGTACTGAAACACTGATAAATAATAATAAAAATTCCAAGAAACAGATCAGATGTATAGTATTGTATTGGTTGATAGAACAAAGAGGTTTTTGAGGTATGGAGTGTAGTGTATTTTTATCCACGAAAAAGTGGTTTCAGGACAGGTGAGTATGCAGAATTCTAGTTCGTTGGTTGTTGTTAACCAATTTCGGCTGCTTATCATATGATTAATAGCAGCCTAATCTACCCACTACGGATGGATTAGATTATTTCTCTTGTAGAAAGTTTCGTCCTAACGCTTCTCAGTACAGTTTCAATAGAATGTAAATATTCGAATTATTCTTGTACATTTAGTCTCTATGTGTATAACCCGAGTAAGTACTGTTTTTATGTTTTAGAATATTAATATACATAAAAATAATTCTGTTGAAAGTGATCTTTTTCTGTCACTCTGAATGGAATGTGTATTTTAATTGTTTCTATATAACTTTTATATCTAAGTCCGTCATTTTTGTAAAACTTTTAAAACTACTGTTTTATCAAAGAGCACTGTCCAAGAGAGGTTATATTTTGATTTTTCTTAGTATTGTACAATTAGCTGACAAGAAAATCACTTTAGAAATTTTGCATGTAAAACCATACACATAAGTCAGAAAAAACAATTTGAGGAAATGCAGGTTTCTTACAATTACCAAAAGTTAAATCCTAATTGCCAGGAAACATCGATATTGATGTGGTTTTCTTCCAATGACCATAACATACCTCACATCTTGGAATCTACCAACAAACATATTGCACATTGTAACGTCCTTGTCGAAGGCATTGTGGAATTCAGAGACTGTAGGCTGTAGGGGTTCAGAGACTGGAATTTTTAAAATATCCCTCTCAAAGATGATTTAGGAATCTTACCAGATTATATCAGGTTCGAAATAACTATTTAATAGGTATTCTTACATGGAACAACGAGGGAAAACAATTGCTGAGACTTTAATTTTACGACCATAACTGACCTCATATGTGCATTGGAATAGAACGTTGTTAGTACTCTCTCTGTTAAAATCTCTTCCAGAGCAGTAACAAACTGGAGCTGCCAGAAGGAATTATTTTCAACTAAACAGAGCCTATACCACAGACTCTTGAGAAAATTTTATAATTTTATCAAGATTCCTCTAAGAATGGTTAGAAAAATAGCATTGAAAAGCAAGGTGGAATATCTTACCGATATGTGCTTCTATATCTATGAATGTCGTTTACTTAAGGGATATCAAACTTCCTTCTGTTTCTGAAGGAAACAGGGGTTTCCGGAAATTGACCATCGTTTAGTGATAAAAAAATATTAACCCTACCTTTCGAAATCTGCAATAAATCAATCTCTTGTTTATAAACATATTTCACTTGCAGTAGTTTTGAGTGCTAGTTGCTAGTATTATATTGTGCGAGAGTAAGGCAAAATAAGAGTAGTGAAAAATAATAAACAACATAGACTGTGATCTATTAAACTAACATTTGCAGTCTTCATTGTACAGTAGATACGAGATATTTTTCATAAACTTTACCGTTCCAGCTAATGTCTCCTTTGGGAAGCCTCTTATCCCAGTTGTGAACAGATTAATATGGTGAGTACGATTTATGTCTGGAGTACGAGTGGATAAATGAATGCTAGATATGCATGTACGTTCCTTAGTATTGTGAGGTGGTTCCTAAAATGGAGTAGCCTACATGTGGCATATATTACACGGGATAGAGGGATATTATGAGAAGCAAGGATGAACTTTCAACTTTTCAAGTTGTCAGACACAGTATGATAAAGTATCCTCTTTCAACGTTTCAACTTTCGATCCTTTGAAGACCCTGTTTGACATAATATGGATTATCGGTAAGGAATAATCCAAAATCCTTGATTAAATGAAAGCCCTAAGAATTGCACGGTCTCCTACAAAATAACATATATACTAAATAAAGTCATCAAGTATTAGTATATTAATACCCCCTAAATATCCTGTATTTATAATTACCGGATAAGGAACGGTACACACTAATAGTTTAGTTCAGAAAAATTTAATAAAAATAAATAGATTTTTAAGATATTAATTAAAGGCAATGAACTATAGATAAAAATAATTTTAATTTGAGAAAAGAACATTTACTAAAAGATGATGGCACACCATATCGGATGGTGGTGTCTAACTGAATTTTGCTCTAGTTTACAAACTCCAGGATGTGTATATATGGGTTCCTTAAATTGCATGTAATATAATTGCACTGAGCGGTGTATTATTGTTACATTATATTTTGTAGCTAACTACACATACTTTGTTATCTTTTTAACAATTCTCGCAAGATTAGTTAAAATTTAAATTTCAAAGCATATTTAGTGTTGGACATAAATCATTATATCATCATTACATCATTTTCTTCTAGTTTTTTATTTGCAGTTAAATAAATAAAAGCTGCCTCTGATATATACTGACCTCAAACCAAGAGGCAATCAATATTTTAGGACTAAAAATGTATAAGGAATACGTGACTAATGTGAATGGCCGGAATAGCCATTCGCTATTGGAATTACCTGGATGTTAGTCACGGGCTGCCAAAAGAATATTAACACGAAATTTCCTTTAAGTCGTTCCCTAAAATAATTACTTATAATCATTGAGATGTCAAACAACGTCCCTAATTATTTGATTAGGAATAACAACCAATGATATTGTTGTTTCCCACCCCAGTAATTAAATTGGAACATTTCAGTATCATGACTTGGAATATTAACTAAAATGGAAACAAAAGAGAATCATGCAGTAAATTTTTGTCGTCTCGTCTCTGCATTATTAACGTATCTTAACTCATTGTAGTCTGCTCGAACTTAATTCCTTGGTCGCAGGTTGTAAGGTTTCTAAGGTATGGATCAGAAGTTTAGCCTACAGTAAATGTAACTAATGCTACTTTATAAGTAACTTTATTTTCACAAAATAATTTCAAATATTAGAAAAATGTGATTATAGATATTTAGTAAGGATAGAGAGGTATAATTGTAACTGTTGTAAAAATCGAGCAACATCTAGGCAATGGCCTTTATCTATACTGCAGTAGTTACCTACATTTCCTACTGCATGGTGGTTACAGCATGGCAAGTATACGATACGCATGCGCAGTATTATGCTCCATATCTGCCATCAATTTTATCTAAACATACCAAAGGATAAATAAATCTGTGTTACAAACGTTACATGTGACGGACAACAAATTCTGTTATCAAAAGGCTGCTTTCGCTTGGCACTTCTCTTTGTATAGAATATTACACCGTTAGGTATGCATAAGTATTGATATAAATATTGGTATACATAAATATTTAAAAATGTATAATATGGTTGTTGGACCATATTATACATTTTGCTGTATTTAACTATGTTTCAGTTACAAATTTTATGATGGAAATCTTGAAATTATCAGATATAGAGAGAATAAAACTGTGTTTCATGCTTAATTTAAATATGAATTATTAGGAATTCTTAAATAGATCAATTTTGACCATAGTTGTTTTTGTTTTGTTTTACTTGATCAAGTCGAACTATTTACATTTTGTATGAGCCATTTCTCCCTCTCTTAATGCAAACAATAGTTCAATGGTTGCCTGTTATCCAACTAAAGTTAAGATAGCTTCGACTGACTATTAGTTATGGTTTTAGCCATAGAAATGTAATTAAATATCTAGGATTATGTTACCGTAATTCTTAGCTTTTCTCCTTTTATTCGTTTACATCTAATGACACTTTTCAAAGCAACAGTCTGGAACAAAAATTGCAATGCCAGAAGTTGGATAATTAACTATTAGTACAAATTTGTATAGGAGGGAGTAGCATGTTTCTATACGAATACAGACGTATACAATATCCATTACTACGCTAACTAATTTATCCTTGGCACATCTGGATAGAAATCTCGTAATTCCTAAGACTATCTTATATAGAGTTCACATTTTGTGTTTAAGGTATTGATTTCTAGGTGTTATAAGGTAGGAAATTTAAAGCTTCTTAAAATTTCCATTGAAAATAGTAAACGCAATACCTTTTGATTTATTTTCAAATGGAAATTAGGGGGTTTAAACTTTTGTGGGTTTCAACCGATGACCGATTTGATAACATTCGTAATGTATATAAAGATGACGTTTCCAATAAAAATTAATCTAATATATTGTTTACATTCAATCAAAAACATGCATTACAATTGACAAGGGCTGTCCTAGAAAACATCAGCTCCATCTCTTTCCATGACGAGAGGTTGGTGTTGTAAAGTTGTTATACTCTTAAATTATCTGCTTAATGATTTTCCAATAATTTATACAATTAAGAAATACGAATATTATACCTAAAGTTTAAGATACGTCTAAGTTATACTCATAATTGTAATTCTATCCAAGTCCCTTTAAAAATGTCCTTCTGATAAAGGATTGCCATCACGAAATTCATACAACAACTGTAAAAGATTTGCAAAACGCTGTGTCACAATGTGAGTGTATTATGATGTGTTAATAGTGGTACACCATATTTCTGTTTATGAAAGTAAATTTCAAAACAGCGCTAATTAAACTTCAACTTAGAGTAAATCTTCATGATAACATATTACGTCTTGTTTGGAATTAAGTCTAAGCGTCTGTTAGCTCTAAGTTTAATAATAAAATGTGGACGCCTGGTTAGGATAATCTGGATAGCATTGAAGTTCACTTTGTGAGTTTTAGAAGCAGCCAGTTATTCATGCTTAGGTATATTCTCTTGAGAGGCTTTATAGGAACTGCAAGGAAAGTACTAATGAGTGTAAGAGGAAAATGGTTTGGCTGAAAGCAAGGATAGCAAAAAGGTCATTTATTGATATATTTAACGTAGCTTTGGTTTGAAGGATTGATATAAAGCGAAAAATTTACCTTCCTCTTTGTTCAGCATCTGAAATCTGACAGAGTTCATTTTAACGTTTAGGTCGTTTAGGACATTTTCCATCTTTTCAGACGGACGTATACTTCAGATTCCAAAAGTTAAGTATGTGACACGGTAAGCCTCTCGATAGTTTTCTAATTTGATGTCGGATACGGTTTTCCATAGATTCTGTTGCGAACTAGATTGTGTTATATAATGTCAAGGGAAATAGATGGTCCCATGGATTATACTTTATGTTATGCATTAAAAACATCTATAGATTTTTTGAGATAATTCTTGCTTTTTTATACAACTCGATAATGCGCTTCGATGTATAGTTGATTGTCGGTTAAACAACACGTAACAATAGGAATATCACCTGACTTTCAATTTCAATTAACTTATGAATAACAAGAAACTATTTAGGCAATGTGGTGAAGGGCAACATTCTAACGTGGAACTTTTGTCGTAGGTAACTAAACACCAATTCCGAAAAGATATATTGCACATAAAAATACAGTGTTATATGACATACATTAATTAACAACTAGAATGTCTGTTTTTCGATGTTTATGCAGTGAAACACTGAGAGAATCTAAATAAAAACATAGTAGGTCCATTCTACCGTAAAACAAATTAAAAGTGCCTTGTATTGTTACAGTTAGGTTTTATTAGTCAAGTAAACACCAACTGTGAGAGCTTCAGACATACTCTAATATACCATACAACAATAATAGGCTATGTAAGCCCAATCAATCCCGAGTCATCACACCAGATTGCACATGTGGTCTGACGGATATTGGTTACACTCTACACTGACATGCCTTTAACATTCTATAAACACAGTTGTTTCTTTATCAAAGCTAGCCTTTAAATTGAATTATAAATAAAGAGAGAAATAAAGTTATCACTGTATATAACAAACACAAATTTCTAACTTTAATACAAGTTAAACAGAGTGTTTAAAGGTTAAGGAATGTCCAAAATTGTTTTATATTCTTTAAATTCTAAATAGAATTACTCTCCTAACCAGGAAAGTGAAGAGTATCAAACGTGAAAAAAATACCGTCATACACTCGTAATAAATGTAAATGTCTTTAATACATTCATATGTTGTACGGAATGCACGAAAATGTATAAAGGCTTCAAACCAACATAGAATGGATTTTTAAAACAGATAACCTGTAGGATGATGTCACTGGAGTGACTCTTCCCAACCAATAAAGGATTGCCTTTTTCATTTTTTCCTTAACCAGTATTCATTGTCTAAGTATAACTCTCACAACTTCACCTAAGAAAATAATATTGAACCATCTAGAACAGATTCTACATTGCAAATATTTGACACTTGAAACCAGCATTATTTTTTAAAGAGTAAACCCTTTGAGGTCGGATTTGCGGCATTGCGCTCTACTAATAAAGACCTTTAATTTTATTTACAACTAGGTATTTGCAGCATAGGTATTCTGTCATTTAAATTTTATTCTGACTCCATGCAGGGCATCCCCCAGAAATGATAAAAGTTATATTTACTAGATTTAAAGTTAATGCAGTAATGATGTACTAACTTCTATTGCTTTAACTGTAGTTGCACATAAATTATCAAGCCCGTGCTGGACTTATTTTACAACCTGTATATATAATTTATGTATAAGAATTCCAAATCTCTGCTCATATGTGTAAACAACAATATGATTACAGCATAACTACCGGCATATATTAAAAAGAAGATATATATATATATATATATATATATATATATATACACAAGTGAATGTTTGTGTGTTTGTCCTTTATGGAATCGTAAACTATTTAACCGATCATTACGAAACTTTGT
Organism: Homalodisca vitripennis; assembly: GCF_021130785.1. Lineage (NCBI taxonomy): Eukaryota > Metazoa > Arthropoda > Insecta > Hemiptera > Cicadellidae > Homalodisca > Homalodisca vitripennis. The sequence goes on from NC_060208.1 coordinate 591,801, forward strand.
ATTGATATGTATTTTTCCACGAAGAAGGTTTCTATGCTATGTCTATTGATGTAACTCGCCTCCTGGTGGCGTTGCCAAAGATAATAGTTTTCAAAGCGCCTGCACATTATAAACTGCAATTACGAGACAGTTACGAATATTTAATAGCCAAACACTATTTGAAGGCGCTAAGTTATGATGTATATTTGTCTTGAAGATAAATTTCCGGTTAAACTTAAAGCTTGGGTGTTAGACCACTTTATAATAAAACACATGTACGTGTACAATGGCTATAAACATATACAGATTTTCTTGATCGTGGCAACAAAGCAAACTCTACATCGGCGTTGGAAATATAATTTACTTGAGCCAGAAATGCACATACACGGGTAACGCTTACGAAAAGCATGCGAAGCCGCGGGAAACAGCTAGTTTTCAATAAAAGTTCTTGTCCAAACATTGCTAACAGATAAATGATTAGTTGTTAAAATATTCCATCCAAATTATGGATATTCCGTCAACAGATGTTAAAACTGAAAGTGATAGAATATATCCGCGTGTACAGGACAGCTGAAGAGGGGGAGTTACACTATAATTGGGGAAAGCTCAAACAATCTATGAACAGGAAACAATATAGTTTCTATATCAGAGGCTCCCAACTTATTGACAATTTGGTACTATCTTCATTGTTGCTGTTGTTTATTTCTCAACTATTTTTAAGGTTCCTCTGATTACGAAGTATTTAAAGCAACTTTTATACTTAAATTATTTCTAAATTGTTCAGGTTGTTTGCAGTTAACAGGTTAGAAACAAAAATGCTTTTAATTTTCGGGCATTGTACGCCAACTGGAAAAATCTTAAGGATATTTATATTCTGAGCACTTAAGCTTGTTAGCCTAACGACACACATAAAATAAGAGTTTTCCGTTTTATATAGTATGTCAAAATCCTTTTTTTAGTTTATTCTGAACGATGGAAGGATTGAGAAGGTAAAAGTATTAATCGGGACATTTTTACAGATTTTTATATCACTGTAACATTGGCAAATGTCCGGAAAACATCCTGTTTCCTTTACGTCAAAATATTCTCCTCGTTATTATATTATTCTATAATTCCGAGCCCGCTGTTGGGATACATAGGTAAACAGATGCTGAACTTGAACTGCCAATAATACGTGTCCACATGTACAGATGAATTGATAGATGAGTAATTTCTCCAACAGATTTGTTCCGATAAATTTTCTTTCGAGCTTTTTTGCATATTTTTCTAATTTATTCATTAATATATGTAATAAAAGTTTTCTTTCACCAATATAGTTTATCTACTAATAGGCTACATTGATTTTCGAGTACTCCAGGCGTAAAGAGTGGAATAATGACATTTCTTTCTCTCAAACAGTTCTATAATGTTTTAGCGCGTCTTATTCGTATTTTCAGCTATTCCTGATGAAATTTATTTTTGATGTTACTTATGACAAATTCACCGAAATTCTAAGAACTAAAACCTCAATGCGACCAACTTAACTTTAAATTAATCTTATTTGCTTACTGTCATTTGTAATTTAAATGGAAAATCATTTTTAATTATAAGCGAGATTGGAAATGAGAATATATAAACTTGTTTCAGTTATAATAAAATAAATGTTATATTTTGTGCTAAACATTTGATTTTCAAAAAGATTTTTGAACAAATTCTGGAATATTTCTCTTGGCGTTACAAGAGTGACCTTAATCTATTATGATTTAAACCGTGTTCCGTTCCAAGAAAGTAAAGACGTGTATATATCATGGGCAGAGAATGACAATTTTTTGTAATTAACTACTTGTTAATTATTTGGATTTCACTTGTCTTTAAATTCCTAGACAACTTATGAAAGGAATTACCCACAACAGTTGTGGCAGAACAGATGTACTATTCTGGGTAATTTTCAAACAATAATTAATTATTTTTGTTACTATAAGTTTTATTTTACCAATTTCAAATTTTAACCAATATTTTCTAAACATTCACAGACTTTTAAACCGATATAGGCAGTATTCGTTATATTAAATGTGAATAACATTTATAATAGTCAGATGATTTATATTATTTATTTTAATATTTATCTAAATTAATAATCGTTACTAATGTATAATATATTAAGATATCTAGAAAATATTTAAATAGTAGCATTAAAATTCTATATGAATTGACAAAATGAAGTCAATGACGGTGCTTGTCCAACCATGAAATTTGGCCAACACGTCGTTGAAGCCTATACTCCGTAGGCTGACACAATGTTTCTTTTCTCTATCAAAGGAATGTGTGTACAATATCATTATACAGGTTTAGTCTATCACTTTCAATTATCAATAATAAAATTAGTTTTAATATGAAGATTTATCATAATAATTAGTTCATTTATGTTTTTAATTACATATATCTTCTATTGTCTTTATGTACCATTGCTTTGTGGTGAAACAGCCATAACAGATTCCTAGGGATAACCTACAGGAAGTTCCTCTAAAGGTAAACTACCTAGCGTTCACTCCGCGTTGAAACCTTGCTTATAAAATTAACTTCTTGAAACATTAGGCCTCGCTTTTGATAGCCACCTTAAGCGCATAGAATTGAAATCAAAATATGCTTCACATGAATCGGAAAAGTGTTATTGCTTCCTATAATAAAGTTTACTTAACTAATAAACTTGTACGAGGTTGAATATTGTGTTGATATAACATTCAGTCTCTTGATAAACAATACCAGTAAGTACGGCTATGGCTCTTCAATCACCTGTATTTATAACGCTCATACATAGATTTATCTAGAGATATTTTAATACAAACAAGTAGTTTTTAAGATTCATACCTGTATTTAAATTTTTAACAGTTTAATTGGTTCAAAAATTGTATTAGCAAGACAGAAAATTTCATTTTTATTTATTTTTTCACTATTTCATTTGGCTTCCAATTATCTGTCCAAAAATTATATTAACTACGTATGAGACTTTGCAACATAACTAAACTTATATATCTGATTTAGAATAATTCCCTGATCAAATTGCTGGAATATGATAGATTATGATATAATAATAAACTAATATCTATGATAATAATAATAAATATCTGTATAGTACAGTCCAATTTCAGAGATATACAGGGTGATTCAAAACTAAACGGCAATCTCTCGAGAGCTTATTCTATAGCTAAAAACAAGTAAAAAAGTTCATATAACCATATGCCCGGAAACGCTTCGTTAGCGAGTTACGCCTAGCGAAAGATTTCGCCCGGATTTCAGAACCCTTGGTGAAGTCAGGCCGTATAAAAATGGTAAAGGTAGTTACAAAGATACAAATACGATTGTTTTGTATGTTTTTATATCTGAAAAATTTATTAAAATTCGTCCCAGAGCTGTAAATGCAATACTTTCAGAGATATCTTACGTAAAACACAAGAATTGGTGCAAAGAAATAACACATTTTTGTGTTTAACGTAAGATTACTTCCATAAATGTTAAATAAAGGTCATTTTTTTCTTAAACAGATTTGTAGAACATTTAATTCTGAAAAGATTCATGTGAATTACTTAGGAAAAAAATTAATAATAGGTATTGAAATTTAGCTTTATTTAAAAATAAAACAGACGCAAAAATGCATATTCTTATCTGCATAAAATATTAACTAATGTTTAGGGTTCTGAAATCCGGGCGAAATCTTTCGCTAGGCGTAACTCGCTAACGAAGCGTTTCCGGGCATATGGTTATATGAACTTTTTTACTTGTTTTTAGCTATATAATAAGCTCCCGAGAGATTGCCGTTTAGTTTTGAATCACCCTGTATATATTTATCTTTACTATTTGTAATAAGATTAGAAATCTATGTGAGAATAAGTCTCATTGTAACAATCTAGGCATGTCTACCCAATCCATCAGCGTTGAGTGTATTAATTCGGTTGAAATTGATACGAATTTAATTTGTATTTCAATTCATAAATATAATGGTTTGTTTTACAAGGTAATTATGGGCGTATGCAGCTTAACAAACGAAGTTACCAGTTCTCTAAAAGTAACAAAGAAACGCTGTTGGGTTTGTGTTGTTAAAACTAGACTAATCAAATTATATAACTCTTTTATAAGACGGCGGGGACTGCTCTTTGACGAAAAGCTGACAATGTAATTCATTAAAAATCCGCCTTCACGTTCGCTTTTTTTACTTCACCATTCATCATGGCTGTCTTCCTTTATTTTCTTGATCATAGGAAATTAAATACATATTACTACAAAATGGTTTACTCTTGGAATAAAACAGTCTCCAAGTTCATAAAATCAATCTACTGGTAAGTATAAAATTAAATTAAAATTTATTTTTAAACCATAATACTGAAGCATGTATTGTTCTAAGGATATTTTGGTATCTCAGGTTGATAACCAAGTATTTCTTTAAGGAGAGCAGACTACTTACCCATTACTCGAAAACTATAAAAGATACAGGATTGATACTTGGCATGTATTGACAATGACCCTTTATTCATCTTTGATCTAGAGGAGTTTTTAAAATACACTGTAGTTTTGTATTCATGATTTTTTATTTTTGAATGTTAAAAAAGCCATAATAAAATATTAAACATTTTTGTGTGTGATATTTTTACAAACCCTCTGGTGTAAAGTTGTGTTATAATTGCCTAAAAATGTGTAAAGATTTCATGTCTGTAATACACTAACAGTTACTGAGTAGTAACTGCAAGTTTGGGAGTGCCGATGGCCGAGTGGTCTGAGTGCAGGTTCGATTCCTGACTGTGACCGTTGCACTTTTTATCAGTACCTTGTACTGTATCGACTCTCCCCCTTATTCTGTTTGATAATATTCACTCACAGGCCAATGGCCCATGAGGACGGGCAGAATAAGGCATAAAAGGAGATCGGAAAGTTACATACTGTATACACTAAAAAATTATTGTTGTGGAAAATAAAGAAAATTTGGAAAAGGTTCAAATTAAAAATTTTAATGATCAAGTAAGTAAGCTATACTGTTGTTCTTTTGCTGATATAAACTCTTGTAAATCTCTTCTAATACTTTTTTCCGTTCTTCGATTCTGCAAAAAATAAATTAAAATACCATTACTCAAAAACGATAAAAGATACAGAATTGAAACTTTACATGTATTGACAATAACTCTTTTGACATCTTTACACCGGAGGATTTTGTAAAATATATTTTGGTTCTGGATTTATGATTTTTTTAAATTTTCATTTGTTAAAACGCTTGAATATAATATTAAACATATTGTTGATCTTTTAAAGTGATATTTATATAAACCCTGTGGTATAAAGTTTTCTTATAATTGCCTAACGATGTGTAAATATATTACATCTGTACTGTGGAACAAGGAATCAGTAACAATACGTTTAGTGATCTGCAATCTGATCTCTTCTTCAGGTAAAGAACTAACCTTATACATAATTACAAACTAAACAAATCATACCGAAACGTTGTGGCACGCCTAAGTCAGGAATCACAACCACTCTGTTGTTGTCTCCGTTTCAAAATCCCCCATTTGTATGGCCGTCCCAAAATCCACAAACCTACCATGCCTCTCCGGCCTATCATTAGTTCTCTTGATTCACCTTGCTTGGAATTGTCTAAAGTCCTCTTGGACATATTAACGCAATTGGTAGGACAAACTGACTCTTTTATCAAAAATTCCAGGGATTTTGGAAAGAAGTCAAAATCCCTGAAGTTGACTGAAACTGACAAACTAATAAGTTTTGACGTTGAAACTTCATATTCTACTGCAAGTTAATTAATTATACACACATACATACATACGCACACGCCTCACATAAATCGTTGCTATGATTATTGCCATATTTTCTATTTGTTCATATAGCTGGTGTTATTTATTTATTGCTTGTTATCTTTAAATACATTATGAAATAATGAAATTTATTCCTTTAAAAGTACGCATACAAAAACAACTTAATCATAGGAATATAAGTTGACCACAGTATCCAGTAATTGTGGCCAACGATAATTAATTTAAGAAAATTACAATATAAACAATTAATTTGTGAGTCCAGCAACAAATTAAAAACTCGCACTCCGTGGCGCCTGTGCTAAATTGAGGAACTAAAGATTATAATATTACATTATATGACAAAAGAAAAATTACAAATTTCTTAGTTTAATAACTAATAACTAACTAATATAGGTCTACATGCTTGTACCGTACATTATGCTTGACTCATTCCAAAGTACATATAAAAACAACTTAAGTGAGCAGATAGTAGATTTAGAATATACATAGATGTAATATACAAGAGTAGCATTTAGAAAAGACACGTCATCATAAGAAAATAGCCAATTTTTTATTTGATTTAAAAAATATTTCAAGTTGGAACATGATTTAATATGAGGTGGCAATTGATTAAAATACTTAGGAGCAATATACTGAAAAGATTGTTTAAAATTAGATTTGTTGACTTTAGGTAATCTAAATATTCGTTGTAAATTACTTCTTGTTTGGTAAGACAGGTTTTCTGTACCAGTGTTGCCACTTCTAATATAAAAGATTTTTTAAACTTTGTAAACAAACAAATGGTTAATGGGTAATATTTTTAGATGACAAAACAAAGGGTAGGAGCTCTCTCTTTTGTGACAGTTGAGTATTATTCTTATAATATGATTTTGGGATACTCTGAGTTTTTCCAAATAGTTTTTAAAGGTTCCCCCCCAGCATTGCACACCATATTGTATCCTGGAATCAATTAGAGCAAAGTAAATAATTCGTAATAGACTGGGTTCACAGAAATTCTTCAAATAATAAAAAGTTCTGATTGAATATTTGATTTTCTTATGTAATAATGAAATGTGATTTTGCCAAATTTAAATTTTCGTCTAAGTTAATACCCAAGTACTTAAAACTAGTATTTTGTTCTATCACTTCACATTTGCAATCTTTCGACAAACAGTTAAAATTGTGCAGAGTTAACCCTGCAGGAAATTCAAAACTATTGACTAAACTAAAATTTACATATCTTGTTTTCTTAACATTAATTACCATTTTGTTTACAAAACACCATGACCTTGATAGTTCTAAATCCTTATTTATATTCACCCAGATATCATAAATATTTTTCTCTGAATAAAAAAAGCAATGTCATCTGCCAAAGCACTGTTTTGACCTTGAATACCCTTTTAATTAAGCATTAAGGGTAATTCGAGTAAATCGTTTATAAAAACAAAAAATAAGGTAGCCGATAGCACCGATCCTTGTGGCACACCAGCTTGGACAGTTAGTGGTGCGCTAAATAGATCTACAATTTTGACTTTTTCGACTCTATTACTTACAAAACTATTAAACCAATTGAGTGCAGTTCCTTTCCTAAACCCATATTGAGACGGGCTGAAAAACGTTATGCTGTCTAAATACTTTACGAGTCTGGTCCTCATTATTTTCTCAAATATTTTAGGGAATATGGATAATAGACTGATTGGTCTTATATTGTCAATTTTAATAGATGAATTATTTTTAAATATTGGAACAACTGTACTAATTTTAAGTTTATCAGGAAAAAACGCCGTTCTGAACGCTTATAATATGAACCAAAACTGGAGCAATCGTTTCCGCTGTCTTTTTTACGAGGTTTACGGAAATGCCATCAAATCCAGTTGATTTTTTGTTTTTTTAAACATTTAATAGTGATCAAAACTTCATTTATATTAGTTGGCGCTATGAAAAAAGAGTTGTAACGTTGTCGGTAATGCCCCCGATGGTAGGCTGATAGCGGCGGCAGTGGCGGCCGCGCGGGCGGACCGGGACTGACTCGACCTTGGACTCCGATAAGGTGATCATTGATATTATCAGCCACACTTTTAGGATTGTTGACAATCTCACCATTGCACAACTCCACTTTATCTAAATTTTTCCTTATTCCCGAACCTAATATGTTATTTATTACTTTCCAATATTGTGAAGAATCGCCATTAAAACAGTTGTTAATCTTATTAGCGAAATATGCATTTTTTGCTGAATCGATTTCCCCTTTTAGCTTATTACAGAATAAATTGAAATACAATTTGAATGATTGGTCGTATGGGCGCTTTTTATAAATTGTGTATAGTTTTTCCTTTTTTTTATTTTGAAAAGTAAATTTGTATTTAACCATGGACTAAAAGTTTTAGCTTTCGTTAGCTTCTATTAATTCAAACAAACTCTCCAATAATGTAGTTTTTATTTTTGTGAGGCCTTTCATACTCAATGAGTACATCTTCAGACTCACACAACTGAATAAAAGTAATAATAACAAGTTATATTTTCAAAATTCACCGTTACTTTATTTGATTTAACTAAATATAAACTTTATTTTTATATATACATATAACATACTGTGCTGTCATAGAATATTACCTCTTTGTATTTTTAATGACATATGTTTTTATTTAGTACAAAATTGTTTATGTTCCTATTGTTATTATTACTTTTATTCAGTTGTGTGAGTCTGAAGATGTACTCATTGAGTATGAAAGGCCTCACAAAAATAAAAACTACATTATTGGAGAGTTTGTTTGAATTAATAGATAATTTCCAATAAGAGAAGAGCTTCAAGAATGTATTTCGTTAGCTTGTTTTGCTTCTGAATTAATTTACAATTATTCAGAGATTCTGTCAGAGTCTTGTGGAACAACTCATAACTTATCTTTACATCGTTTGACGACAAACACGCACTCCAGTCTGCTTCTTTCAAGGTATCCGCAGCCATACTTAAATCATATTCAAAGTTATCTGGCATTTGTTTACTTACTACCAGCCTGTTAAACTTAAAACTGCTGCAGAAATTTAAACCCAACAAGCAGTGGTCAGTGAGACCTATGTCAAAAATTACACTTTTAAAGGAATTTATATCTGCATGTCGAACAAAAATGTGGACAATAATTGACTTTGTGTTTTCAGTAATTCTTGTTGGGTTATTAATGAGTGAAATGAAGCCATTATTGTTTAGTAGACTAATATAGTTATGTACATATTGGCGGTTACTTGCTAAGTCCAAATTTATATTTATATCTCCTACGTAAATAATGCTGCTGGTTAAATTTTGCAATTTATTACAGAGTTCGCTAGTAAAATTATTTTCTGAATGACTATGCAGTCTATATAGACATAGTAGTTTAAAATATGAGTGTTCAGTAGTTATATTTAGCAATAAGCAATCAGCAGTTTCCATATCTAATTTAACTTGCGATACATTTATATTTTGGTACACAAAGCACAAAATGCCCCCAGCTCTATAGCTGTTATTACAATTAGCAAAAGTATTGTAACCTGGCAGTTTGTAAAAATTTAATTCGTCATCGTTTATCCAAATTTCACTTAGAACAAGAAAATTAATTTTATTTTTGATTTGACTTATTTCAGCCATTAGGTTATTAAAATTCTTTCTTACACTCCTTATATTTGCATATAGCAGAGAAAGTGAGCCCCTGGATTCAACATCGTAAAACCAGCACAAATCATTACAATATACCTTAGACTCCATTTAGTAATACAATATCAAAAAATTTTTAAATTTAAATATTAGCAAAACATTTCAAACTCAAAATAGGCCCATGCATGATTGAATAATTTGTATAAAATATTAAACATGACCTACTTAAGCTTATCAATGTCATCCAAGGTACTCACCCAATGTACCCTCCCTCCGGCAGCTTTCCTAACAAAAAACTTGCCATCACGGCACCACACAAAAACATAACCCACATCATGACATTTTTTCTTCAGCATAGCTAGGAACTGTTTGTTTTCCGGGGTCAGATGGCCATTCACGTACACTCTGCCAGGAGGCCCAGAAAGGCCCTGTTGATCTTGTCCGCGGTGAAATGATCACTTCGGGTTTTAGCTTCTCGAAATTTGGAGAGAAGAGCTTCCTTGATGTCTCGGTCATGGAACTGTACCACCACAGCGGGTAGGCGGCTCTTGTTGTAGGATGGAATCCTATGGGCTGCTGCGATGTTGCTCAGCTGTACCTCCACTCCGAGTGCTACTCCCAAGTCTTTGACTATGTGCTTGACGTCCTCCTGCGGTGTAGTCGGGATACCGCTTATATTGTTTCTCCTGCTATACTGTTCAATATTTCTCAGCCGTTCTTGTAGATCGTTGACGGACTTATTTAAATTATCGTTCTTCATGCGTAATTCAGCATTTCCTTTCTTGATACAGGCCAGTTCTTTATTTATATTATTCATCAACACATTTGACTCATCTACTTTGTCCGACAGGAATTGTATGGAAGTAGATGTCTCATTCATTTCAGATCTTATATTTTTTGGCGGTTATCGCAAGAGGGTACGGCGGTTATCGCAAGATAACCAGATCAAGCAACGCCGAGCGTGGCTGCTGCTTGGACAGGTGACCGCTGAGCGATCCTGTCCTTGCAAGCGGCCCGCCTGCCCGGCCATTGGTGGTGGTTCGGAAGTCACCTTTAAGCCGTTGGTCCCCAGGTTAAGTGTTAGAGAGGGCTTCTTAGCCCTAACTTCGCCTGGTAAAATAAGACATTCTTTACTTTTTTTTATTTTTAAATTCATTGAACATTTCTTTTTTTAAATTCATCAAGCACCCGTACAAGGAATCCCTTGGTAATTGCAGTACTAGCTGCAGATAACTTACTGCTTGTTGATAGAAGACGGCAGTCTTTACATTTCCGATTTTTAAGCGACCGCGTTGATACGCCATCACGTTCGTTCTTGATACAGGTAGCGTGGAACACAGCGCCACACACTCCAGCACACTTAACCTCGTCACTGTTGTTAATTTCAACGTTACAGACGCCACAGAGAGACATTTTAATAAAAAACATAAAGATTTTACTCACAAGTGGGCTACAAATAAAAATGTAAACAGGTACGCGCTCGGTTTCAGTGAGTGCACGTACAGTCAGGACGAGTGATACACACACGGAGCGATAAGCGAGACGTCTTATCTATTCAGCTGACTAAGCTGGACTCGATTATTGCTTGTTACACTGTATTATAAGATAATTTATTTCTTGTTGAATCGGATTTAACATTTGTTGTAAAATGGCGTATGCCGTATATAAACAAATAAATAAAAAGCAAGCTTCCCTTTTTGGATGTGTGTGTATTAAGAGATAGGGATATCCTTAAGACAACTGTTTTTAAAAGAAAACACACACAGGAAAATATGAAAAATATTATTCCAACCATCAAAAATCTGTCAAAGAAGGAGTAGCCTACTCGTTGTTAGATATAGCAAAGAGCTTTTGCTCAGATAAAGATCAATTAAAAGAGGAATTTAAGAAAGTTGAATCGGATCTCAGAAGAAATGGATACCCTCAATTAATAATAAATAAGTGCAAACGAACCAGAAAAATCATTCCTGAGTCAGAAAAACAGAATTGTGATAAATTTGCGTTTATGTCAATCCCTTATGGAGAAAATTAGAAGAATAGGTAGAAAATACAACATTAGAACCGCGTTTAAAACACATAATACTCGTAGACAAAGTCTCGTAAAAACAAAACCAAAAAATGGCACACAGGATTCCAAAAACTGTGGTTACAGTATAAAATTTAGTTTCAATAGAGAATATATAGGCGAGACAAAAATACCACTAAACGTAAAGATAAATGTGCATAAAGAAAACACAAGAAATGGTCTCATAGAAAAGTCAAAAATTGCTCACCATTGTTGGTCCGTAGACTATCATATTAATTGGGAAGAAGCCATCAAAATACATCGGGAACCACATTTCTTCAAAAGGAAATTAACTGAGGCAACATACATTAAATTCGCGAACCACCCGATTAATTAATCATCAGTCGAGATGAGGCCGCTTTGGTTGCCAATTCTAAAACATTAACTAAAAAGAAAACCAAAAGTATCAAATGGATCAGATACTTGTAATAAACCTATGCAGAGTTACAATATGGTTTTAAGAAGTTCATCTAGCATGTACCGTTAATTAGTTAGATTTATATAATGTAAATTTCACAACTTAGTCAGCCAGTACAATTTAATATTATTTTTTTATCCAATGTTCCGGAACTAAATTATCGGCGGAGTAGTAACTACCTAATTGGCTGGCGTATGCATATTTTATTCTAACCCTTTGTAGCAGCCCGACTACGTGACCGATCTGACCTCACGCGCCTTGTCCGTAAGTAAAATTTATCTTTTCGTATTATTAAATTAGCCCTTTGATGCCAAACATATAAAATGAATGTAACATAAAGTAAAGTTGTAAATAGTAAAGTAACTTACCCTTGAAGATCTTTTATTTGCTTGATTGAAATAGATACAAGTTGTGGCGTCGTCCTTCTGACGAGCACGTTGTAATAAGTTTTTTGTATCATTAAATGGCTAATACTGTCGCGAATTTATTTTAGGCGAGCTCACGGATCTCACGTGCCTCATGTGTATCACGTATCTCACGTATTGTTTGAGTATATGGCTACCAGTTTCATAACTTCTACTCCTCTTCTAGTAATCACCGACTAGAAATAACCGTTCTTAGACTACAGCTTCAATGTCTCGTGCCAAGACGCTGGCACCCGGGTTGTGAGTCTACACATTGCGAAGGGAAATGCAATCTTAATGTTTTATAAAGTAAAACATCGTAGGCATAATTCCATAGAACATTGGATATTTTAGGCCCACCTATCAGATATACGTTTTTAGTTCTTGTACTTTAATTGGCAGCAACGTTGCAAGGCATACATTTAATTTACCATCTAAAAGTGTGGCTTGTAAGTTTCACGGATTAAATTGAACTTATAAGTAAACTTTGCAATTCGAGTATTTATTACTACGACCTCAGAAGTCACCACCCCCATGTGTTATCGTCATTCGGTACAAGCATAAACCAATAATAAAAATAAGCCATTCTGCCCCCTTCATTTTTATTTCCGCCATCTTGTTTTTGTCTGCCGTGACGATTGCCATTGGCTAGTGCCCTCCGGTCAGTCGTAGGTGGTTAGTAGATACAGTTCGAGGACTTTAGCTGGGGCGCGTGACCTGGAGTGTGTGGTGATGGGCGGGAGGGGTGGCGGGGTAGCATTATGCGCTGCGTCCCGAAAACATTTCCTTTGACTCATGGTTAAAACCCTCCTTTCAGGAATCGTATTGGCCCAAATAACTCATCGCACTCGCCACAATCAGTCTGTTTTGTGACAGTGCTGAGTGTAGCTTGTGCTTCGCTTTTACCGATAATGTCTGTTGAGTTAAAGTCAAAAGTCAAAAGCCTATTCATAGTCAGGCTCACGAAATTGTGAGTAATGTTTATACATTTATGAAAGAAGAGGCAGACCATCAAACTGTTAAAATTCCGTTGTCAAAGGCTCGCCAAGGAACTGCTGCAGCAACTGGAGTGTCAGAGCGAGTTGTGACTAAAATAAACAGTTAACTTAACAAGTTGAAGGTTAGTAACATGTGTGAGGCAAGTTTTACTACATCAAACAAAAACCGTCAACGACTTAGAATAGTTGACAATTTCCATGTTGAAGAACATCGAATACCGACTGCAAAACTTTTGAGGGAGGCGCTAAGGAACAAAATATATTTCCAGGGTTGTGAGAAAAGTTTTAGGTTGGTATTAAAGGACCTGGAATTTACTTGGAGAAGGACGGCAAACAATAGGAAATTATTAATTGAAAAGCCAGAAATCCGAGAGAAGAGGATAACATACTTGAGAGCGTTGAAAAATTACAGGGAGCAAGGACGCCCCATAATTTATTTAGACGAATCTTATATGCTATCGTCTCACGTATGTAACCAAACTTGGTCAAATGGCTCAAATGAAGGATTTCCAAGGGCGAGAGACTAATAATTATCCATGCGGATGGAGAGAAAGGGTTCTTGCCCAATGATTTTACATGTTGGAAAGCAAGCAACCATAGTGGAGACTACCATGACAATGTGAATTGGGACATTTTTATGAAGTGGATAAAGGAAAAAGTGTTTATCGAATTTAGAACCAAATTCAGTACTTGTAGTCGATAACGCGCCCTACCATACCATACAAATTGATAAAGCTCCTACTTCAAAAAGTAGGAAGCAAGATATGAAGGTGTGGCTTTCAAAAAACGGAATACCATTCTGCGACGATATCCTTTTATCCTGAACTCTACAAACTTGTGCAGCTATATAAACCAAGGCATGTCTGCTGCACAAGGTCATGACATCTTAGGACTTCCGCCCTACCACCCAGACCTCAATCCCATTGAGTTAATTTGGGCCGAAGTCAACATCATGTGGTTATGAGAAATACATCTTTCACTATGTATCAAGCTAAAGCTCTATGCGAAGACAAGATATCAAGTATGGGCGCAGAAGAGTGGTCAGTAAAGTGCAAGCACGTAGAGAATATCGAAATGGACTATGCAGCCGCAGAACCCCAGATTGACAATATTATAGAATCCCTTATTATATCAGTTGGTTCGGATACAGACAGCAGTGGATCCAGAAGAGGAGGACAACTTGAAGTGGAATTGAAGAACTCCGTTGAAAAAAACAATCATTGTAAGTAACATTTTTTATTAGAAAATTATATTCTAGCATTTAAATTAATTAAATATTATTGAAGTGATTGTAAATTAAATAATAAGAGAATACCAAATAATAACAATAATAGGACTTATCCTTGTTTTTCAGTTGTTATTTTGTTGTTTAACGTGTTTTTGAAAATAACGTATGTGTGAATAATAATCGGCAAATCGAAATCGTGAGTTTAAAGTCGTTAAGAGATTCTTGCGCCTTCATCTCAGCGGCTAGCACGTAAACGCAACCCGCCACACAGATAGCGTTCGTTTTTTGAAAGGGTAGTATTAGGGCTGCACGAGCACAGCTAAATTCCTCCTACTGTAAATGCAGACGTATTGTGACCTGTATTCTGTAGTTCAGTTTTAATGATTAGTGTTGTGTATAGTTTTTTATTAAGTGCATGTTTTTAGAATTAGTGAAGTTGACACACAACATGGTGGTTGTGATTCCTGGCTTAGGCGTGCCCCAACGCTTTGGTATCATTTGTTTATTTTAACCTAGTTTGTAATTATTTATTAGGTTAGTTCTTTACCTAAAGAAGAGATCAGATTGCAGATTTCTAAACATAGTGTGAACGGTGGCAAATGTCCGGAAAATCCTGTTTCTTACAAATAAACAATTTTAGACATCTTGAAGGGCGCGTACTCCCTGCCACACAACATGGTGGTTGTGATTCCTGACATAGGCCTTTGTCCTATGAATTAGGTTAGTTATATACCTGAAGAAGAGATCTCAAAACTTAGTGTTACTGATTTTTTGTTTCACCGAACGATGGCCAATGTCCTGAAAAAATCCTGTTTCCTTCACAATCCTTCCATCGTCAAAAATAAACTTCAAACAGAGAATTGATTCTCGGTACGGACCCGGAACCAGTAAACAAATCAAAGACCTTGAGAGCTTGCATCTTATGTTAACTAAACACATCATTTGCTAAAATGTAAGGTTGAAACCCTTATGCCTGTAGGGTTAACTCTTAAAACTCCTTTTCATAGTAGGAAAGCCAGTAACATTTTGTTTTCTGCTTCTAAATCTTTACCATCATCGTGAAAGATAAAGCTAAGCTCAAAGACCTAAGTCCCGATCTGCATGACACTACTGTCTCACGTGACCGCACTCTCCGCCGAAAGGAAATACCTAAACGAGTTAAGAGCTACCTTAAAAAGCAGAACCGAAGGTGGGGAGACTGATTTGACCATAAAATTTCTCAACGGCATTCCAAAGATTGTTAAAAATGCGCCAAAAAACGACTAATTCTCGGATCTGAAAAAACTATTATTGTATTATCAGAATGTGAATGGGCTACGCTCCAAATTAACTGAGTTGCGGAATGCTGTCGCCGCTTGCGTCTATGACATCATTATCTTAACAGAAACAAATTTGTCCCCAGACATTGCTGATAACGAACTGGAGTTATCGGGTTTCAATGTTTTTCGGAGGGATAGATCTCTGCTTACTAGTACTAAGAAGAGTGGCGGCGGCGTCCTAGTTGCTACCAGGTCAGATCTTCACATTAGAACCATCAAACTCCTCTGTCCGCTGATGTGGAGTCTCTATTCTTGTCTATTTCTACAGTTACTTCCCCTATTTTAGTCTGCGGCGTATACATTCCGCCTCAAACAGCCTGCTTCAGTATATGAACGGTTTCTGTGTGTCTGTTTGGACGAAGTCCTCTCTTTCCTGTCCCCACTTCTTGCTGTTTTCTTCTTGCTGGTGATTTCAACCTTCCCGATGTGAACTGGACTGCTTCCGTTCCTGTTTCTACAAGTGGCGGCTCTCAACATATGATAGATATGGCAACTGGTTTTGAATTGACCCAGTGCAACAAGATCTCAAACGTGCGAAATGTCACCCTTGATCTCATTTTCTCTACGGACCACTCACTTGATGTTATGCCAGCCCTGGATCTCCTTCTACCCGAGGAAACCTGCTCACCCAGCTCTGCATTGTGGAGTCTGTCTACCCACAATGTTGCCTCCGGCCCACTCTACTACCTACAACTTTCTGCATTGTGATATCGATCAGATCTCTAGAAAACTCAATTACCTCCTTGGGCCCTGTTGCCTTCCAACCCCCTGATATTGTTAAAATACTTTGAGCTTATGACGGAACTTATTAGAGAAACTGTTCTTGAATTTACAACCACTAAGAGATCTGGCAAGTCCTGCTTTCCATGCTGGATGTCTCCTGAACTTAAGCAACTAGTTGTAAAGAAAAAAACTTGCTCATAAAAAATACAAAGCTACTCGAACCCAACCCATTACAACGAATTTTAAAAATCTAAGATCTGCATGCAAGAGCTTGAGTGGTAGATGCTACTCTAACTACATTGCTAATGTTAACTGCTTCATACCTCGCAACATTAAATCTTTCTGGAGCTTCATTAACTCCTTGAAGATTTCCTCCAAATCTACTGATTCGTACCATCTTGACGGCGCAGTCGAATCATCTCCGGAGGGTATCTGTAACCTCTTTGCTAATCATTTTTTTCATCAGTCTTTACAAATGATGTCGGCCCCCTCCCGGACTACGAATTCGATGAATCTGTTAACTTATCCGAATGTGTGCTCGTCGAGTCAGATGTGGAGAGGAAGTTGGCGTCTCTGGATCCATACAAGGGGACTGGTCCCGATTCTATCCCCCTATTGTACTTAAAACACTGCTGTACTTTACTTGCGCCCCATTTGACTGTTTTGTTCAACGGTTTTCTGAAGATTGGCACCTTTCCCGACGGTTTGACAACTAGTTTTGTGGTCCCCATCCATAAATCCTCTGATATCTCGGATGTTAAGAATTATAGACCAATAGTTATTCAACCAGCGTGGGCAAGGTCTTTGAAGCCTTAGTACTCGATCGAATCAGTTTCAGCTGCAAAAGTCTCCTAAACTCCGAACAGCATGGGTTTTCAACGGGGAAGATCAATTACTACGAATCTTGTTCTATAACGACCATTATATTCGATCTTCCTTCAGCGCCGGCTATCAGGTTGATAGTATCTACTTGGACTTTAGCAAAGCCTTCGACACCGTGAGTCATCGTCATCTGGTTGCGAAACTACGTGGCCTATGGGTTTATGGGCAGCCATCCTACGCTGGCTTCATTCATCACCTTACCGATCGGATGTTAATGGTTAGATCTTCTGGTGGTTTTTCCCAGCCCTTTTCATGCTTCATCGGGTGTCCCCCAAGGTTCACATCTCGGCCCCTTTCTCTTTTGCATCTTTCTAAGCGACATCACCAAATGTATCAGTTCTGACTACCTTATGTTTGCTGATGATATCAAAATCTTTACTTCTGTTAGTTCCATTGATGACTGCCACAGACTTCAGGTCAGTCTGCGTAGTATCTACGATTGGTGTGGTTGGAACAGCATGAAACTTAATATTAAGAAATGTCACGCCATATCCTTTCAATCGTTCCGCTGGATTCATCCACTATGAGTACTCGCTTGATGGTTCATCGTTGGAGAGAGCTTATTCCACACGTGATTTAGGTGTTATCCTGTCTGCCAACCTGAGCCCAAATGACCACATAGACTCAATCATTAACAAGGCTTCTCGGATGCTCGGATTTGTTATCAGGACTTCAAGAAAGGGACTTAGCATCGAAGCAATGAAAAACAGTGTAATGTGTCCTTGGTGAGATCTGTATTGGAGTTTGGCAGTGTAGTGTGGTCACCTTATCAACTAGGTCAGATTCAAAGACTGCAACGAATTCAGGATAGGTTTGTGCGTGTGGTCGGGGTCAGATTGGGTTTCGAGTATTTGGATGTGCCGGTGCGTGCTGTGGAAGAGTTTCTGGGTCCTGAATCCTCTCATTGTGAGAATGGCCAGTTGCACGAACCTGACATTTCTTCAGAGGGTGCTTGTTGGTGATTCTGGACTGTCCTGCCTTGCTTCGTTTGATCAACATCAGAGTTCCCGGCCGGACTCGCTCCGCGGACTTCTTCTGCCGTCCCTCATGTTCTACCAACCATGAATTGAACAGCGTCATCCCTCGTCTGCACAGGCTTGGAAAATCCTGGTCTCCGCGAACTATGATTTCTTCTACGACAGCACCTCTAGTCTGAGGACTTTATTCCTATCCTTAGAGCACTGACTTCCGAAATCTATAACCAATAGCGGCACTTAAACTGATTTCGGGTGTACTTCATTAACAAAGCTCATATCTGTCTTTATTATTTATTGTATTGTATTTATTTTAATCGTCTCTTAGGCTATTGTGTATTCGGCATCTTCTGTTATTAATTATTTAAATTGTTATGTATTTATCTTTTCCGTAGCATGTTCAAGTTGTTACGTATTTGTAGTAGTTACTAGTATATATTACATTGTTAATTTTTCATAGTCTATTAGTGTTATCGTTGACTATCATTATGTTGTTATCAATTGTTTTTCGTCTTCTGTTATTTAATTATTTAAATTGTTATGTATTTATCTTTTCCGTAGCATGTTCAAGTTGTTACGTATTTTATAGTAGTTACTAGTATATATTACATTGTTAATTTTTCATAGTCTATTAGTGTTATCGTTGACTATCATTATGTTGTTATCAATTGTTTTCGTTTCTGGTTCTTGGTGTTACTCATATATCTAGTTATGTTATTTTTATTAAGGATCTAGCTTTTTTTACTGTACAATTTTGTTAATGTTACTTATTAGTGTTTTCGTTGTCTATCTTATGTTGTAATCAATTGTATTCGTTTCTGGTATTTAGTGTCACTCATCTATCCAGTTTGTTATTTTCATTAAGTATCTAGCTTTTTACTATACAATCTTGTTAATATTACTTATTATATATTTATCCATAATCTAATTGTAGTCATGATGGCTTTTATTTTATTATTGCAGACAGCCATCTGCAATCTGTGTTTAGTTTTGTAATTGGCGTATTGCCGTGAATAAATAAATAAATAAGATGCCTCCTCCAAAATAGTATTGTGTGTAAAAAAACTGAATTAAAAACCCTGATCGGTACAGAATTCGACAACATTCTAGAAAGCATCCACAATAGATGTAAAACAGTTTCTGAAATAGGCAAGAAAAGAAAATTACAAAACTTGAAAAAATTAGGCCCTAACTAAGAATAATATCGCAGCTGCCTTTCGTGTATCACCTGCCTTCTGATTGAGCAACGGTAGTCTGTCGGCGCATTGTGGACACATAGCGAAGGTTGCGGTGTGACTCCTCCATACGCCGGCCGATGTTTAAGAGCATACTCTCCATCCCCTTACGCACTTGGGACCAAAGGGTGCGCCTAAATTAGCACCCTCGGGATATAACACCCCCTCCATACTGACGTCATTTTGACGTCACGAAATGGGGTGCTAAACAAACGCAGTGGCCGTGTCGATCCCCTGAATAAGCATCCCCATATAATAGGGGGGGTCCTAAATCACAGCCTTGACCGTATCCATGTGCTGATTTAGCGCCCTCCTTAATTTTAGGGTGCTAAACCATCAGCGCCTATAACTTGTTGATGTAAAGAATAAGCAGCTCCTACAAGAAAAATCTAACCCTATTGCGATTTTTTAATGGCTATTTTTATTGTATTGCTATGATATGACTTTTATATTTCATTTTCATCATATTCATATTTTATATGTTAAAATACTAGGCTCTAGGCATTCAAATACTAACTTTCAATTTAACTTTATTTTTAATTAAAATTAATTTAACCATTATATCATCTTATTAACCATTAAAAAAATCCTCATGTATTTCTTTTGAATTTTGCGAAGACCAATCAAACTCGGCAAGACTTTGCGCTGTGACATTTTACTTTTCCAAAGGTAAAGATCAACAAAGGACAGACCTGTTTAAAAAGTATAATTCAAAGACTCTGAGCATACAATTACAAAATTATGTAATGTTTACAAGAATCAATATCTGCTACTTCCATCGTGCTTTTTGTTGCTGCAAGGCGATAATGCTCGTGTAGTTTATTGCCTTCAGTTATATCCATATCAGTTAGTTAAACTATGACCTACAAGAAAATAAAACGAAATATGTTAAAACACGTAGCAATTAATATACTATTTTTTTTTTTATCGTTATTGCTCAGGTCAGGACAGACATATTATTTATGGATCTCCACTTCTTAGTTTTCCCTCTGTCGGTGTGTGTATTTTTACGAAAAGTTTTTATTTTAAAACCTAATAACTGAAATCCTACCAAACCTTGAATAAATATTTTTGGTGGAAAGACCAGCTACAAAAATTATATTATAATGTCATCTGTAGCACTTTTAAAAGAGTGGCTATTATAATATTTTAACTTTGAACTTCTTAAAAATCTGCAATGTTAGTAAAATATAGCACGAATTACGTTTCAAGTGGATTCTGTCATAAACCTAATAACCGAACTTATGTAAAATAACATACACACAGATTTACTGTAAGAAAATACGGTTAAAGTTGAGGATCTCAGCGATTAGCTCACAATACTAAAATCGAATAAATGGCAGCTCCAGAGTATCTTATTCCAATTGCTCTGAATCCAAGATTTCTTTTCTAATAAATTATGCCTACGACGTTTTACTTTATAAAACATTAAGATTTTACTTCCCTTCGCAATGTGTAAACTCACAACCCGGGTGTCGGCGTCTTGGCACGAGACATTGAAGCTGTAGTCTAAGAAGAACTAGAAGTTATGAAACTGGTAGCTATCTACTCAAACAATATGTGATATACGTGAGATACGTCAGATCCGTGAGCTCGCGGACAAGGCGCGCGAGGTCTAATCGGTCACGTAGTTGGGCTGCTACAAAGGGTTAGAATAAAATATTCATACGCGTGCCAATTAGGTAGTTACTCCGCCGATAATTTAGTTCCGGAACATTGGATAAAAAAATAATCTTAAATTGTACTGGCTGACTAGGTTGCGAAATTTACATTATATAAAATCTAATTAACTAATTAACGGTACAGATATCCCCCTGCTTTGATTTCGCAACCTAGTTAGTTACTTTACTTTAAACATATTCTGAATAACAAACTTAATTCAACCTTTTACTCATCACATAAATTCAAATTTTCTACCATAAAAATACGATAGCGCAGGGTTTCAAGAGTTTCCTATGAAATCCGCTAGATCGCATACCAATGCAGTTCTCCCGGTATCTCATTTCTTTATCTGCTCGCTTGGGGACCAAAAATAGAAAGTTGTTTTAGGCAAACTATTTCCATGCTGTGTACGTTGCAGCGTTTTAGAATTTGCGGGTCGTTGCGAGAATAAGGGCATTTAAGGCGATTAAATAGTGAATAAGTGTAGTGTAGTGTTTTGTTAGATAAGCGCTGCATTCATTATTTTTTTTGCATTCATACCAGTGTTTTGTGTATAGCGTTTTGTTGTTAAATACCTGAGACTTGCGGACAAGTTACCAATATTGAACGAATACGGATGGAATGCAACGTCCCCTCACGAGAAGCTAAGTCTCACATTTCTTATTAATACTACATTACTCATAATATATATATTTACATACAATATCCTATACATCTTACATCTACATGAGTTAAAACACTTCAGATATATACAAAATTCAAAACTTCAGTATTTCGACATACATACAAAAGACAGACAAAATTTTCATGTTTGTTCCTTTATTACAAACAGGCAGAATTAACTTTGTCTCATTTCTTTATACAAAGTCTATTTACAAATTCGCTTTCTATATTTTATTTCCACTCAAACATTCGTTTAGGATTCACCAACAATTAACTTCCCGGATTTTATTTTATCTTTTAAATTTGGCAGCAAGTGGTTTCTTACGCTAGGGATGCTACAACGTTTTTCTTTCATAAAGAGCATGTCTTAATTTAGCTTTAAATCCACAATATGAACCTTTTTTACATTCAAAAGATTTTCAGTGTGTTGTACAATACAAGTTACGGGGCTTAAAAAATATAAAATTTTATAAATTCCTACATATTTTGGTGCTAATTTTGACAAAACTTTTCCACTTTATTGCTTAGATAGTGGGTTCTAATCCATACTAAGGAATGAAACTTAAAGGGATGTTTTACATTTTGGTCGGAGTATTTTTGTCTGTTACTATTATGTGCTATGCTTCTTTTTACATTCACAACAGCTCTCTTTAAATTTTATACAATAGTTTACTTGGATAAATTTTCACCAATTAGATCATTTAGCTTCCATAAATTAGATAAAGCATTATTACAGGAATGATTAAACATTAAATCAAAGGCAGCGAAACCTGTGCTTTCATTGTGGGCGGTGTTTAAACTTAATTGTATATAGCCTAGGTCATTATCCCAATTACTATGACAGTTGTGATAGAAACTACGTAATAATGTTGATATATTTCTAATATGCCTTTCTGATTGATTTCCATTTGCCCTGTAAGGCGCTAGTCTACGGTGTTCAATAAAATTCTTAAATAAGAACTTCTTAAAATACAGTGATGTAAAATATGCGGCATTGTCTGACACTATTATTTTAGGTACAGAAAAGATGTTAAAAATAATGCGGTCTAATTTATGACATATTTCAGCACTCTTACATTCCCTCAAAGGGATGAGCCATAGAAATTTACTAGCGGCATCTACAACTACAAGTAAATATACATTACTGTTTCTAGTTCTCACTAAGGGACCCAAAAGATCTATGAATAAACAATCCATATTGTTCTTAAATGGTACTGACACTAATTCGCCTTCATATTTTCTTTGGCACACTTCGCTCATTTTACAAACATTACATTCTTTTACTTTTGCCTTTATAATTTTTTTTAAATCAGGTCTATAAAAATACTGATTAATTTTTCTTTGCGTTCTAGCAATGCCTAAATGACCTCCTATTAAAGAACTGTGAAAGAATTCATATACTAAGTCAATTAACTGTACAGGCAAAAATATCTTACCCTTACTTTTTAAATGTCTTTTGTACATAAGTAAATTGTTTTTTATAAAATAACATAAATTGTTTCTATTACTTTTTACAGATTGAATGATTTGCTGAGTTTCTTGATCTTGAAGTTGACATTTTTCTAAATCTTTAAACGCTAATGGCAAATCATTAATTAACAACCACAAATTATCCTTGTTATTGCACTTATTATTTATCTGCATTTTAGGCTTTACATTAGATGTTCGTTTACATGTTTGCCTTCGGGAGGAGTTTGAATGGCAGAAGGAAATCGATAATCTATGTTTATCCTGGTCTGGAACGTTCCGGCAGTCACTGGGGCTCGGATCAGCTGTTCAAGTCGACTCGCCCTCAAACATACGTGAAAGGGCGTCTGCCAGCGCATTATCGGTAGAACTTTTAAATTCCACCTCAAATGGTAAATTCAAAATCCTCTCGATCCACCGGGCAAGTCTTTCTACCTTTCTTTTGTGATTGAGGACAAGGATAAAGCTTGGTTATCTGTAATTAATTTAAAGGTTTTTACTTCTAAAAATTCATGCTATTTGTCTATGCAAATTAGTGCTCTCAAAGCTTCTTTTTCATAAACAGTATATTTTATTTTGGCATCAGTAAACTTCCTAGAGTGATAGGCTATCGGCATTAATTCATTTTGGTCGTTTTCCTGTAATAAACAACCACTTGCGGCTATTCCACTAGCATCTGTCATTACTACAAATTGTTTTGAAAAATCGGCTAACTGGAGTACAGGAGGATTCATTATAGCTATTTTTAATTTTAAAAATGAATCTTGACATTCACTTGTCCAAATAAATTGAGCGTTTTTCCTTCTTAAAAGAGATTACATAATTCGGCATAATTTTTTATAAATTTAGAAAAGAAATTGGTCATACCTAAAAACTGTGAAATTTGTTTGGCGTTCTTCCGCGGCATAGATCCTCTTATACTCCTTGTTCGCTCGGGATCTATAGTAACTGTATTATTTTTTATTAAATTCCCCAAAAAGGAGATTTCCTAAAAAAAAACTTTGCTTTCTCTAGGTTTGCCGTTAAGCCATGTTTGCTTAGTCTATTTACAATTTCTCTGACATGTACTAAATGCGAATTAAGGTCTTTACTGTACACTAAGATATCATCACAAAAATTTATCACATATTTAAATTTTATATTGTCTAGGACTTTGTCCAGATAGGCAGACAATACAGCACTACCAACATGTAAACCAAAGGGGACTCGTTTAAATTTATATTTACCAAATATAGTACTAAATGAGGTAAGATCTTGACTATCAGGTGATAATGGACATTGTAAAAAACTTTTTCTTAAATCTATTACTGAAAAATATTTAGCTCCACTAAGATGTTGATAACAGTTATTTAAATCACCAATGGAAAAATCAATGTTCTGTAACTTTTTATTTAATTCTGTGTAATTGACTACAAGTCTGTTCTTTTTGGTTAAAAAGCTGGACTGGAGTAGGCTGAAGTACTGGGTTCAATTATTCCTTGGTCCAAATAATCCTGTATTATTGTTTTCTGCTTATTTACAGTGGGAGGGCTCATAAAATAAGGCCTAATGTTTACAGGTGTGGGGTCATTTAGAATTAATTTAACTTTCAAATCTAGAGCCTCTCCTAATTTTGGAGTAAAAAAATTTGGAAAATCCCTTATAAGGTGTATCTCAGCCTCAGCTCTAGTGCACCCTATTTTTACATCAATGTTGTTTAATTCATGTTCAAAAGGCTGTTGTCTGACAATAGTTACTTTCTCATTACAGTTGAATTTAAAATAACATGAATCTCCATCAAGATCTAAAATTAGTTTACTATTAGTTATAAATGGGTTTCCTAATACAATGTCCCATTTTAAATTATCCAATACAATAAGTTTTACTTTCCAACAAAATTTAGAAATTTTTATCTTAGCATAACAGTAACCAAAACATTTTATTTCAGTGTTATTTGCAGCAAACATTTTATCATCTGACTTCATTAATTTAGAAACATTTTTATTCAACAATAGGCTATCATAAAATTCTTTACTAATTATATCTCTTGTAGCACCAGTATCCAATAAGCAGTTTGTTTTACATTTTTACCCACTATAGCTTCAATTAAAGGCATATTGTTACACTGTTTAACATTTAGTCTTAAATTAGGTTTTCTATAGTTTAATTTACTCCAATTTTTAATTACCTTAGCATAGACTCTCATAAAATAGCATTTTTCTGTTCTTACTGCATTACTATTTATAAAATTATTATTCTTAGACTTATGAAACCGGGGAGGGATATTTTTAGGCGTTGTATGTAATACCACTCCCCTACCAACTAGTCTTTTGGCTTCCTAAAACAATTTTCTGCCAAGTGACCAGGCCTATTACAATTGAAACATAACTTTGGGTTCTTTACAGTAGGTCTACTTTTTCTAGTTTCAACATGTGGTGGATACAAGTTGTTAACATATGTCCTACTTAAATTGTCCCTTACGTTTTCATTAAAGGTTATGTTATTACTAGCTATACACAATTTTTCCAAATCTATAAAACAAATGGGATTGTTTTCAAAAATTAACTTATTTCTATCTGTAGGTTTAATACCTCTTTTTATACAAGTTACCAAGTCCTTTTCACTTGGAAAAGTGGGGGTAGGCTGTGATATTGTTGGTGGCTGTACAGACATAGGGCCTATTTGTTCTTTCACTGCCTGTTCCATAGCCTCATCTTGTTCTAATGATTCATTTAAATTGGCTTCTAACACTTTAAGCTGTTCTAGGTTCACTTTAGGTAGCAAGTTTTTAGCTAACTGTTGTTCAACATCTAATAGCCTACACTTTAAATCTGATAAAGTTTCACTATGTACAGTAGTTGGTTCTAGCTGGTTGTCTAAAAATAAACGGTTTATTAATGTTTACATTTTTCTTGAAATGTGATGATTTCTAAAGGTGAACTATCACTGTTCAATTCACTGCACCCATGTTCTAATAAAATCACTTTTTCACTGAGAAGTTGCACTTCCTGATTGTGATCTATTTTTAATAAGCTACTTGCAATAGGTAAAATATTGTTTCTCAAAAACTGTCTTAAGGACTTTCTAAGTTCATTTACTGTACTGTCACTATTTAAATTAACACCTCTAGATATCAGTTCTCTAACTCATCTTTAGACAAATACTCTATTTTAATGGCAGGCATTGTGGCGTTTTCACTCAGTTTCACCCAGGTGATGGCAGAGTAGGCACATCAATAGCAGATTGGCGCAATTATAATGTGTACCAAATGACGATAACACATGGGGGTGGTGACTTCTGAGGTCGTAGTAATAAATACTCGAATTGCAAAGTTTACTTATAAGTTCAATTTAATCCGTGAAACTTACAAGCCACACTTTTAGATGGTAAATTAAATGTATGCCTTGCAACGTTGCTG
Source organism: Homalodisca vitripennis (assembly GCF_021130785.1). Lineage (NCBI taxonomy): Eukaryota > Metazoa > Arthropoda > Insecta > Hemiptera > Cicadellidae > Homalodisca > Homalodisca vitripennis. The sequence goes on from NC_060208.1 coordinate 618,614, forward strand.
CCAATTAAAGTACAAGAACTAAAAACGTATATCTGATAGGTGGGCCTAAAATATCCAATGTTCTATTGAATTATGCCTACGACGTTTTACTTTATAAAACATAAAGATTTATCCGTGAGCTCGCGGACGAGGCGCGCGTGGTCTAATCGGTCACGTAGTTGGGCTGCCACAAAGGGTTAGAATAAAAATTCATACGCGTGCCAATTAGGTAGTTACTCCGCCGATAATTTAGTTCCGGAACATTGGATAAAAAAAATAATCTTAAATTGTACTGGCTGACTATGTTGCGAAATTTACATTATATAAAATCTAATTAACTAATTAACGGTACAATACGATTCGAGCCAGGCGTGTGGCACTCCTCGTATCCCGTAATGATCAAGTTTGTGAAGCAGGATGTCATGATCAACACAGTCAAAAGCTTTAGATAAGTCAAGGAAAACTCTTAGTGTTGTAATTCGACTTTCTATTTCCTCTACTATCATCTCGACTAGACAAGCGACTGTGTCCATGGTCGATTCTCCGCTTCGGAACCCGAATTGGTTTGCTGATAGTAGGTTTTGCCTTTCTAAGAAATCTCCGATTCTCATGAGAAAAGCCGTCTCAAAAATCTTGCTAAAGGCCGGTAAGATTGAAATTGGGCGATAATTTTGAAAAGAAAAAGGGTCGCCCTTTTTAAAAATTGGCATTACTTTTGCCGTTTTAGAGAAGAGGGAAAGGTCCCTGAGTTGAAAGAGAGGTTAATCAAGTGTTCAAGTGGCCTCAACAAGTGCTTAGAGCATTGTTTCAGAAGCCACGTTGAGACATGATTGGAGTCGTTCGATTTTTTCGTTGAAAAATTCCTAATAACCCGGGCAATTTCCTCTTCTGATACCGGGGCAAGAGCCATGGAGGCTGCTGGGCTTGGCACTAAGGTGAGAAGAGGCTGACTACTAGGCGAGTGGAGGCCTTGGTCAGCCCCTACCGAAGCAAAGAAACTGTTAAATGCGTCTGCAACCCTTAAAGGGTCTTTGAATTTCTCGTTGTCATTTTGTAGCTCTATTTATTTGTTTGTTTGAATTTTGTTGTTGATTATGGTCTAGGCAGTTTTTGAAACGTTCTTCGACGTGAGCAATGCTTTATTGACATCGTAAGCTTTCGCAGCTTTGATGACTTTTCTATATATACGTTTGTAATTTTTGAAAAAGATTTTGAGCTCTTCATTAGTAGTGTGCTTCTTGATTTCGGAGTAAAGTAATAATTTCTCTCTCGAGACCAGGATACCTTTAGTAATCCATTGGCACTTCTGTTGCTTCGGTTTTTGTTTAACTGTTTTAAGGGGACAGCTCACGTCTAAATGGAATTTGAAAGTCTCTTCGAATTTCTTGAACTGTACATCAACAGGATCCTTAAAATTTAGAAAACTCCAACTTTCTTGCGAAAGCAGATAGTTAAGGAGCGTTATGTTTGTAGGCCTGGTATCTCTAATTGTTTTGTTGATAACTGGTTCCAACTTTGGCTCATGATCACTAATAGTAACCTGCTGGCCTTGATGATCAGATATGGCGGTGTTGATCACTTTCACCCTTACGTCAGTCATGTTCGTAACAACGTTGTCAATGGCCGTTGCTGAATGGTGGGTGACTCTCGTTGGCGAGTTCACCGACCAATCGAGACCAAACGACCTGAGCAAGTCGTCAAACCGTTTTACAATGGGGCTGTTTACGTCTAAAACGTCTATGTTGAAGTCACCCATAATAATGAAGTACTGACTTTTCCTAGTCAAATTTGACAACAGTTGATCAAATTTGGAAAAAAAGAGGTTTCGTTTCCACTGGGAGCTCGATACAATACGATAATTGTAAGGTTTAGTCGGGTCATTTGGGGTTTTACCGCGGTAATTTCGAAATCTGTGTCAGTAGAAGCAGTGAGTATGTCAGGAATGTAAGATAGATTGTTGTTTACGAGGATTGCTGTGCCTCCTCCTTTGGTGGAGGCCCGGCAGTGGGAGTTAGCTAACTGATAATTTTGAGTTTGGAACTGGTTGATATTGCTGTTGTTGAACCCGTGTTCGGTAACAACAAGCACGTCGGGATTGAGTTCCTCGCACATGAGAGTTAGCTCATCCCGCTTGTTCGTGGCCATTTGTCCATTTTGATGCATTATTGTCACTTTTTTGTCAGGTATGTTTTTCAAATTTTGAAGTTTTGAGGTTTTGTTTTTGTTGGCTAGTTTTGTGTCATGGTTAAGAGTGGATTCCCTAAAAAAGTATTTATGTCATTTGTCTGTAATGAGTTAGTCTGTCGTGTAGGTGAGGCGGCTGTGTTGGTTTTCACGGCGTCCGCAAAGGTCTCGTGAGGCAGTGTTCTCGGTGAATCTTGGGTCGGAGGAGACTCAAAATCAGCAGCAGGCTCGGGACCGCGAGGTGCAGTCCGGACCCTGGGCGCTGCCGGAGCCGGGGGGCGACGTCGTAGAGACATACCGGCCAGCCCTCTCACTATGGCATCAGCAAGCAGAATCTTTCCGGAAGCTCGCAGGTGAAGTCCGTGCTGTGTGAAGTGCTTGCGTCTTATGTGTCTGATGTCAAAAAGCTCCGCACCCTTGTAGCGAACACACAGCTCTTCTAGGTAGTGATTTACAAGGGATACGGCGTCATGAATGTGGCTGGAAGGAGGCAGATCGTGTCTATGAGGCAAAGGAGTTACCAGAATCCTGGAGGTCTGCTCGTGCTGTTTGATGATTTCCTCGAAGTGTTGGAAAATGTCGGTCTGTCTTCCTGCAGTCACATCATTTGTCCCCGCAAGCAGCACAAGGCATCCCTGTGGGTCCGGTGGTGGGATGGAGGTGGAGGAGATAGTGAGAAAGCCGGCTCCCGGCCTGCAGACCCCGTTGACTCTGGTCCGGTGAGATGTTCTCTCGGAGATGAGAGGCGCCAGGTGACGGGCATGACTATCTCCTACCACTGACACGTTAAGGAATGGGATTTTTGTTGGGTAAGTTGTAGATTTAGAGTTTAGAGCCGATTGCAAGGATTTCCGGTTTTTGTGATTATTTAGGGCAGGTTTTTTGTTTGGTTTTGGTTTTTTGGTGTTTTTATAACTGACTGTTTTGAAATATTCTTCTAGGGCTAGGAGGGTCTCAAAACTATCAGACAAAGGAAGTAAAAGGTGTGGGAATCGGCTTGATTAGATTTGTCAGGAAAGAGGGAAGTCGTCGGTAGAGATGGGTGTGAATATTTTTCTTCGTATTTCTTCAGTTCTTCTTGTAGTTTTAGTATGGTTTCTTCTTTAAATTTTAATTCATTTTCCAGGCTTCGTATTGCTTGATCATATTTTTTTACTTCATCGTTTAGTATTTTATTTTTTGTGCGGAGGTTTGAATTGGAGTTTTTTTAACTCTTCGATGTTCGGGAAGGAGTTGCTGGAATGGGGCGTAGAAGGTGGAAAGGGTGTGGTTTGTACTGATTTTTCTTTTTTGGTACATGGCAAAGGGGTTTGGGACAGTTCATTAGAAAATGTGTTTTGTTCTGAGGGTTTAGGAGTTTGAGTGAGTGAAATGTTAGGGTCCGATTGAATTTCTGTACTAGAAAGAAACATAGAATTTGATGGTTGAGAAGTGTCTATGGAGATGCTAGCTTGGTTTGGCGTGGATGCTGAAGGGTTTAAAAGGCTATGTGAAGGCGTTACGGGGATTGAAATGTTCGGTGAAGGCGTGTCAGTGGCGGTAGAGCGGGTCCGGCGAGATGTTCTCCGTTGCGGTACCGCTGCGACCGATGATCTATTGAAGGTTGTTGGTGACGAGTGGTTGTGGTCATTATTTAGCTCCAGTATTTTAGTCTTATTGCTATCAGTCTTGATTGAACATTTACAGGTTTTAACACAACAGCGCCAAGATATGTTACCGTTTACAAGAGTTATCCCGAATTTTAAAGTCATTCAGAACTAGATAGGGTTTGCCTGCACTTGTAATAATTTTTAATGTCATTTTCACAATTTAAGTAAGGGATAGAATAATAAATTGGTGGCAAGACTAACAAAGTTCCAGAATATTAGACTAACAACATTAAAAAACATAACAATGTGTAGAATAAGTAAACTCAATAAATTAATAAAGTAATTGGCTCTATACACACTTCCACTAATTTGTTTACACTTGCAAGTGGAGTTATTGAGTTTTTGGGAGTGCCTACAGCCTAGAGATACAACTGAACACACGAGTGATGGACAGTTGAGTCGACGATAAGAAGCAACAGCAGCAGCTGATAAGAGGTGTGGTCACTGATAAGAGGCGCTCATTGACAACCAAGTTCAGTTATCAGTGGTCAACTACAGATGGCGTTTAAAGTCTGATAGCTGGCACACTCTATCGTTGCCTAATAGAATTAAGTTAGGTCAATCTTGCATTTTAATGTTGGCAACACAGTTGAAGATTTGAGCGTGCGCTAAGTTGAGAAAACAGCCGTTTCAACTAAGTTAATTCTTAGGTTAAGTTCTAATCACACATTTCAAACTGTTCTTTTAGGTAGAAATTTAAGTTGTAACTATTGGTCTTGAAAATTTAATTTTACATGCGTATATAGATTTTACCTTGAATCACAGGTTAGAACTTAACTTGCTGTTTAAACACTTCAAAATCAATTAAAAAACTAGAACACTGGTCTTTCTATGTCAATACTGTAGGACCAGGCCTGCCACTCCCTAATATAATAAGTAGATAGTATAAATCGATATGTAATATTTAGTGTACACTAAGTATAATACAGTAAAATAAAACCATATATATTTGAGAAACTGTATTTTAATTATTTTTACAGGAGAATCATTTTAAGTAATTTTGCTATGTATATTTAATTTAAACATGCCATTAATAAGTGATAGTTATCTTTTATTTGATTACTCGGTAATTAAAATAATTATTATTAGTGAAAATTCAGCAATTGTATGTAATAGTATAACATTTGTGCAAAAAGAACTTGTCATACGTTATTCTTTGTCCACACATTTTTCTTTGTTTTTTCATTAGTGTGTTTTCAGGGATAAGCGCGATCCTGAATTCAGTCCTTTCCAAATATTTAATATTTATTTATAAAAATCCTTATGCATTAAATTTGTCCTTTTATCTGCAAAGTTGGTAGCTTCATGCAAGTCATATATATTGCACCACAAAATAATTAAAAATAAGATAATTATTCAATTTACAATCTAACCATATGCAATATTTGCAAGACATCCATGGCAGCCCAACTGACAACTCGTAAAGGGGTTTAAGATTATTCATTTGAATATTATTGTACCGTAAATTAGTTAATTAAATTTCATACAATGTAAATTTCGCAACCTAATCAGCCAGTATAATATAATATTATTTTACATCCAATGTTCCGGAACTAAATTATTGGGCGGAGTAACTACCTAATTGGCACGCGTATGAATTTTTTCTTCTAACCCTTTGTAGCAGCCCAACTACGTAACCGATCAGACCTCGCGCGCTTTGTCCGTAAGTAAAATTTATCTTTTCGTATTATTAAATTAGCCCTTTGATGCCAAACGTATAAAATGAATGTAACGTAAAGTAAAGATGCGAATAGTAAAGTAACTTACCCTTGAAGATCTTTTATTTGCTTGATTGAGATAGATAAAGGTTGTGGCGTCGTCCTTATGGCGACGAGCACGTTGTTATAAATAGTAATTTGTATCATTAAATGGCTAATACCGTCGCGAATTTGTTTTAGGCGAGTTTGCGTAGCTGATGTATCTCACATGTTGTTTGAATAGATGGCTACCACTTCCCAAACTTCTACTCCTCTTCTAGAAATAACCGTTCTTAGACTACAGCTTCAATGTCACGTGCCAAGATGCCGACAACCCGGGTTGTGAGTCTACCTATTGTGAAGGGAAGTGAAATATTATTGTTTTGTAAAGTAAAAACGTCCGTACGCATAATTCAATAGAACATTGGATATTTTAGGCTCACCTAGAAGATATACTTTTTAGTTATTATAGTCTAATTGGCAGCAACGTGGCAGTACATAACTTTTCCTTTACCATCTAAAAAGTGGTACTTTTAAGTTTTCGTAATTAAACTGAACTTATAAGTACACTTTGTATTTCTAGTATTTATTACTACGACCTCAGAAGTCACCACCCCCATGTGTTATCGTCATACGGTACACAATTTTTATTGCGCGAATCTGCTGTTGATTGTGCCTACTCTGCCATCAACTGGGTGAAACTGAGTGAAAACGCCACAATGCCTGCCATTAAAATAGAATATTTGTCTAAAGATGAGTTGGTATTTGAACTGATATCTAGAGGTATTAAATTAAATAGTGACAGTACAGTAAATGAACTCAGAAAGTCCTTAAGACAGTGTTTGAGAAAACAATATTTTACCTACTACCTAGTAGCCAATTAAAATAGACCACAATCAGGAAGTAAAACTTCTCAGTGAAAAAAGTGATATTATTAGATCATGGGTGCAGTGAATTGAACAGTGCTAGTTCACCTTTATAAATCACCAAATTCCAAGAAAAGTGTAAACATTTAATAAACCGTTTATTTTTAGACAACCAGTTAGAACTAAGTTCTGTACATAGTGAAACTTTATCAGCTTTAAAGTGTAGGCTAGTAAATGTTGAACAACAGTTAGCTAAAAAACTTGCTACCTACAGTGAACCTATAACAGCTTAAAGTGTTAGAAGCCAATTTAAATGAATCATTAGAACAAGATGAGGCTATGGAACAGGCAGTGAAAGAACAAATAGGGCCCTGTATTTCTATGTCTGTACAACCACCAACAATATCACAGCCTACTGCCAAGTACCCCCACTTTGCCTATAATGCCTATTTATAATGCAAACAATGATTGTATTAGTCAACCTATGTCTGGTTTAAATATGTTTAATAAGTTAAACAACCCTGTAGAATGTTATTTACAAAATTTTACAGTAACAAATGGCTTAGTAGTACCTGAGCTAATAAAAACTTTTTTGAAAACTTTGTTAAAACTAAAATGTGAAACTAGCCTATCAGAAAATGAAATTTTAGCATTGTTACCATGGTATGCAAAAGGTCCACTTTTAGCCAAAATAATACAGTGTAAGTCTGTCATGCCAAATGTCAACTATCTACACAGGGAATTAATTAGTGCTTTTATCCCTGTAGGCCTAATTGAAAGACTGAGACTAGATTTAGTTTATAGGCCACAAACGTTTGATGAGCCACTGTATCAATACATCTATGATATCAAAGAGCTCAGTCAAGTTTTATTGTGTAACATAAGTGAACAGGACTTGGTAACTTGTATAAAAAGAGGTATTAAGCCTACAGATAGAAATAAGTTAATTTTTGAAAACAATCCCATTTGTTTTACAGATTTGGAAAATGGTGTGTATAGCTAGTAACAATATAACCTTTAATGATAACTTAAGGGACAATTTAAGTAAGACATATGTTAACAACATGTATCCACCACATGTTGAACTTAGAAAAAAAGTAGGCCCTACTGTCAAAAACCCAAAGTTATGTTTCAATTGTAATAGGCCTGGTCACTTAGCAAAAAATTGTTTTAGGAATCAAAAAAACTAGTCGATAGGGGAGTGGTATTACATTACAACAGCTAAAAATATCCCTCCCCGGTTTCATAAGTTTAAGAATAATAATTTTTTAAATAGTAATACAGTAAGAAAAGAAAAACACTATTTTATGAGAGTCTATGGTAAGGTAATTAAAAATTGGAGTAAATTAAACTATAGAAAACCTAATTTAAGACTAAATTGTTAGACAGTGTAACAATATGCCTTTTAATTGAAGCTATAGTGGGTAAAAATGTAAAAACAAACAGCTTATTAGATACTGGTGCTACAAGAGATATAATTAGTAAAGAATTTTTATGATAGCCTATTGTTGAATAAAAATGTTTCTAAATTAATGAAGTCAGATGATAAAATGTTTGCTGCAAAATAACACTGAAATAAAAAATGTTTTGGTTACTGTTATGCTAAGATAAAAATTTCTAAATTTTGTTGGAAAGTAAAACTTATTGTATTGGATAATTTAAAATGGGACATTGTATTAGGAAACCCATTTATAACTAATATTAAACTAATTTTAGATCTTGATGGAGATTCATGTTACTTTAAATTCAACTGTAATGAGAAAATAACTATTGTCAGACAACAGCCTTTTGAACATGAAGTAAACAGCATTGATGTAGAAATAGGGTGCACTAGAGCTGAGGCTGAGATACAAAACCTTATAGGGGATTTTCCAAATGTTTTTTAATCCAAAATTAGGAGAGGCTCTAGATTTGGAAGTGAGATTAGTTCTAAATGACCCCACACCTGTAAATATTAGGCCTTATTTTATGAGCCCCCTCCTACTGTAAATAAGATGAAAACAATAATACAGGATTGGTTTGGACCAAGGAATAATTGAACCCAGTACTTCAGCCTACTCCAGTCCAGCCTTTTTTTAACCAAAAAGGACAGACTTGTAGTCAATTATACCGAATTAAATAAAAAGTTACAGAAAAATTGATTATCCCATTGGTGATTTTAAATAATTATTATCAACATCTTAGTGGAGCCAAATATTTTTCAATAATAGATTTTAGAAAAAGTTTTTTGCAATGTCCATTATCACCTGATAGTCAAGATCTTACCTCATTTAGCACTATATTTGGTAAATATAAATTTAAACGAGTACCCTTTGGTTTAAATGTTGGTAGTGCTGTATTGTCTGCCTATCTGGACAAAGTCCTAGACAATATAAAATTTAAATATGTGATAAATTTTTGTGATGATATCTTAGTGTACAGTAAGGACCTTGATTCGCATTTAGTACATGTCAGAGATATTGTAAATAGACTAAGCAAACATGGCTTAACGGCAAACCTAGAGAAAGCAAAGTTTTGTTTTGAGGAAATCTCCTTTTTGGGGAACTTAATAAAAAATAATACAGTAACTATAGATCCCGAGCGAACAAGGAGTATAAGAGAATTTATGCCGCCTAAGAACGCCAAACAAATTTCACAGTTTTTAGGTATGACCAATTTCTTTTCAAAATTTATAAATAATTATGCCGAATTAAGTAATCCTTTAATTCGTTTAAGAAGGAAAAACGCTAAATTTATTTGGACAAGTGAATGTCAAGATTCGTTTGTAAAGTTAAAAGAAGCTATAATGAATCCTCCTGTACTCCAGTTAGCCGATTTTTCAAAGCAATTTATAGTAATGACAGATGCTAGTGGAATAGCCGCAGGTGGTTGTTTGTTACAGGAAAACGACCAAAATGAATTAATGCCAATAGCCTATTACTCTAGGAAATTTACTGAGGCCGAATTAAAATATACTGTTTATGAAAAAGAAGCTTTGAGTGCACTAATTTGCATAGAAAAATGGCACGAATTTTTAGAAGTAAGAACCTTTAAATTAATAACTGATAACCAAGCTTTATCCTATGTCCTCAATCACAAAAGGAATTTAGGAAGACTTGCCCGGTGGATCTAGAGGATTTTGAATTTGCCATTTGAGGTGGAATTTAAAAGTTCCACCGATAATGCGCTGGCAGACGCCCTTTCACGTATGTTTGAGGGCGAGTCGACGGGAACAGCTGATCCGAGCCCCAGTGACTGCCGGAACGTTCCAGACCAGGATAAACATAGATTATCGATTTCCTTCTGCCATTCAAACTCCTCCCGAAGGCAAACATGTAAAAGAACATCTAATGTAAAGCCTAAAATGCAGATAAATAATGCATAATAAAGTGCAATAACAAGGATAATTTGTGGTTGTTAATTAATGATTTGCCATTAGCGTTTAAAGATTTAGAAAAATATCAACTTCAAGATAAAGAAACTCAGCGAATCATTCAATCTGTAAAAAGCAATAGTAACAATTTATGTTATTTTATAAAAAACAATTTACTGATGTACAAAAGGAATGTAAAAAGTAAGAGTAAGATATTTTTGCCCGTACAGTTAATTGATTTAGTATATGAATTCTTCCACAGTTCTTTAATAGGAGGTCATTTAGGCGTTGCTAGAACGCAAAGAAAAATTAATCAGTATTTTTATAGACCTGATTTAGACGAAATTATAAAGGCAAAAGTGAAAGCATGTAATGTTTGTAAAATGAGTAAAGTGTGCCAAAGAAAATATGAAGGCGAATTAGTATCTGTGCCATTTAAGAACAATATGGATTGTTTATTCATAGATCTTTTAGGTCCCTTAGTGAGAACTAGAAACAGCAATGTATATTTACTTGTAGTTGTAGATGCCGCCAGTAAATTCCTATGGCTAATCCCTTTGAGGGAATGTAAGAGTGCTGAAATATGTAATAAATTAGACCGCATAATTTTTAACATCTTTTCTGTACCTAAAATAATAGTGTCAGACAATGCCGCATATTTTACATCACTGTATTTTAAGAAGTTCTTATTTAAGAATTTTATTGAACACCGTAGACTAGCGCCTTACAGGGCAAATGGAAATCAATCAGAAAGGCATATTAGAAACATATTTACATTATTACGTAGTTTCTATCACAACTGTCATAGTAATTGGGATAATGACCTAGGCTATATACAATTAAGTTTAAACACCGCCCATAATGAAAGCATAGGTTTTGCTGCCTTTGATTTAATGTTTAATCATTCCTGTAATAATGCTTTACCTAATTTATGGAAGCTAAATTATCTAATTGGTGAGAATTTGTCCAAGGAAACTGTTGTAAACAATTTAAAGAGAGCTGTGGTGAATGTAAAAAGGAGTATAGCACATAACAGTAATAGACAAAAGTACTCAGAGCAAAATGTAAAACATCCCTTTAAGTTGCATTCCTTAGTATGGATTAGAACCCACTATTTAAGCAATAAGGTAGAAAAGTGTTGTCAAAATTAGCACCAAAATATGTAGGAATTTATAGAATTTTATATTTTTTAAGCCCTGTAACTTGTATTGTACAACACACTGAAAATGTTTTGAATGTAAAAAAGGTTCATATTGTAGATTTAAAATTAAATTAAGACCTGTTCTGTATAAACAAAAAAAATTTTTGTAGCATCCCTAGCTTAAGGAACCTCTTGCTGCCAAATTTAAAAGATAAGATAAAATCCAGGAAGTTAACTGTTTGGTGAATTCTTAACGAATGTGTCAATGGAAATAAAATATAGAAAAAGAATTTGTAAATAGACTTAGTGTAAAGAAATGAGACAAAGTTGATCCTGACTGTTTGTAATGAGGGAACCAAATATGAAAAATTGTCTGTGTTTTGTAGGTATGCCGAAATGTTGAATTTTGAATTTTGTAGATATATTTGAAGTGTTGAAATTCATGTAGATGTAAGATGTATAGGATGTTGTATGTAAATATATATATTAAGAGTGATGCAGTATTAATACGAAATGTGAGACTTAGCTTCTCGTGAGGGGACGTTTCATTCCAAAGTATTCGATCCATATTGGTAACTTGTCCGCAAGTCTCAGGGTATTTAATGGCACAACACTATACACAAAACACTAGTATGAATGCAAAAAAGAAGTATGAATGTGGCGCCTATATAACAAAACACTACACTACACTTGTTTACGATTTAATCCCCTTAAATGCCCTTATTCTTGCAACGACCCGCAAATTCTAAAACGCTGCAACGTGCACTGCATGAAAATAGTTTGCCTAAATTGATTTTCTATTTTTGGTCCCTAAGCGAGCAGTCATAGAACTGCATTGGCATGCGATCTGGCGGATTTCATAGGAAACTTTTGAAACCCCGCGCTATCGTATTGTTATGGTTGAATTTGAATTTATGTAATGAATAAAAGGTTGAATTAAGTTTGTTATTTAGAATATGTTTAAAGTAAAGCGACTAATTAGGTTGCGAAATCTAAACAGGGGGGATATTCTGTACCGTAAATTAGTTAATTAAATTTCATACAATGTAAATTTCGCAACCTAATCAGCCAGTATAATATAATATTATTTTACATCCAATGTCCCGGAACTAAATTATTGGGCGGAGTAACTACCTAATTGGCACGCGTATGAATTTTTTCTTCTAATCCTTTGTAGCAGCCCAACTACGTAACCGATCAGACCTCGCGCGCTTTGTCCGTAAGTAAAATTTATCTTTTCGTATTATTAAATTAGCCCTTTGATGCCAAACGTATAAAATGAATGTAACGTAAAGTAAAGATGCGAATAGTAAAGTAACTTACCCTTGAAGATCTTTTATTTGCTTGATTGAGATAGATAAAGGTTGTGGCGTCGTCCTTATGGCGACGAGCACGTTGTTATAAATAGTAATTTGTATCATTAAATGGCTAATACCGTCGCGAATTTGTTTTAGGCGAGTTTACGTAGCTGATGTATCTCACGTGTTGTTTGAATAGATGGCTACCACTTCCCAACTCTACTCCTCTTCTAGAAATAACCGTTCTTAGACTACAGCTTCAATGTCTCGTGCCAAGACGCCGACACCCGGGTTGTGAGTCTACCTATTGTGAAGGGAAGTTAAATATTATTGTTTTGTAAAGTAAAACATCGTACGCATAATTCAATAGAACATTGGATATTTTAGGCTCACCTAGAAGATATACTTTTTAGTTATTATAGTCTAATTGGCAGCAACGTGGCAGTACATAACTTTTCCTTTACCATCTAAAAGTGGTGCTTTTAAGTTTTCGTAATTAAACTGAACTTATAAGTACACTTTGTATTTCCAGTATTTATTACTACGACCTCAGAAGTCACCACCCCCATGTGTTATCGTCATACGGTACATTATCATATTAAATTAAATGCGTTATCGCAAAAAATAAAACTTGGCAATGCATCAAGACTCAAGCTAGACTTTGACACCGATAAACACTACGTAGAAACAGCAGTATACAGTATCTACTATGAACGTTGACCTTTTTTTGAAAGACCTGGATTTTTATCTAACTGGACTTAGTGATAACATTACAAATGTGTTTATAGTTGACGATAATATTGATACATTACAAACTGTTAGACATAAAAATGACAAGGACTGGTATTTAAACATTTTATATGGTGCTGGCTTTACTGGGTGTATAACATTACCGACTAGCCACTGAACATTCTCTGAGCTGAATCGACCATATATTTATTACTTTTACACTTTGACTACACTGCGATCAGCTCAGTGGTACTGACTACTGACGTGACTGACACCACTACCCATTACGCTGTCACAGTGAGGATACAGAGTGCAAACAGTAATTCCAGACTCGACTGACGACTAAAACATTTGTTGATATGGATAAAAAATTACCTTATCCCTGGAACAATTTTCTGGCTCAGGAAAGCGTTAATATGAGCTGAAAAAAATTCCTCGAAATTTATCTCATTATTAGAAATAAGTCAGAAGTCTCAATACAACCTAATATTAAGAACCTAAAGTCTTGGATAATCATAACTCTTATACGCTACATTAGAAACAACCTGGGAATGAAAATTTGTGACTTTATTACGACCGGTTTAGAAACAAACTTAGTGACCAAATAAAAATTAAAAAAATTACTTATTAAAAACAAAAACTATTGGGGTCATCTGGAGATGCAAGACGTTTCTGGAAAATAGTGAATGAATTGAGCGGTAAAAAACAATGAACAATAATTTTCCAATTGCATCATGTCGGCGGTGGAGGGGTAGAGTGGTGGCACACTCCTTTTTATAGGGAATAAGTTGGGTACTGAGGTTACAGAGTCGGGCACAAGTTTCATCTGGAGCCCGTCTCCGCCAGCCAGGTGCTGAAGTGTGTCAGAAAGAAGCGTAGCGGCTCAGCTCCCGACAAGGATGGTTTCCCAGCCGCTATTCTAAAAAACTGTACCAAGCATTTAATATGACCTTTGACCCACATCGTTAATCAAAGTTTAACTTCTAGGATCTATCCAGATCAATTCAGGGTTTGTAGCGTTTTTAAAGCTACATTGGTTGATTTTTTAATTAAAACTTAAATTAAAGGAAAATTTTGGGAAAGAAATATTGGGATTTAATTTTAATTAGATTGTGAGAAGTTAGCGTAAAAACGAATATGTAATCCTTTGGCAAGTAAGTACTGGAAACTAAATTATTAGGAAGGCGGTTCACTGCCTTGAATTGATCAGAACTTGTCTTGTGTACTGCAGTTACGTCAGATCTGAGAGGGCTATTGTTCTCAAGTTGGATACGGCTGGGCCAATGAGAGAACGCCGCGGATGTCCATCAGATGGGGCGAAGGGGAACTATAAAAACTGCCAGCTCATATTTTTCGGCCCTCTTTTGGTAATTTTATCGTGAATTAGTTGATTACAGTGCGCTGTGTTTCTAAATTTTTTCCGCGAGGGATTTTGAGATAAGCACCAAATTTATTGTACGTTATATTGAAATAGTCTTCCAGATTTGATATTAAATTAATTTTGTTGTCTTTTTTATAGGAAAAATTAAATTTATAGAAACTACAGAGCATTGTGCATAACTGATTCTTGATGAACATTAAATCACAATAGAATCAAAATAATTACATTTGGTTCAAACTAGCAAGAAAAGTGAATTAAAATTAAACGGTTTTAATAACTTTGATTGAATTTTGGGAATTTAGTAATTTATTAATATTTAATTTGAACTGTTTTATTGTGAATTATTAATTGGAAATTAATTGAACTTTAATAATTGTTTGATAGAGTTGTATCTGAATTGCAAAGACTTGAAAGTTAAGGTACAACTAGTGGAAAGGGAATTTAGATTTTTTTATTTTGAGTGAACTTAGAAGTGAAAATGTTTATTTTAGTTTTTCCAAGTGGTATTTGATTTTTATTTGAAAACCTTTTTATTTTAATTCAGGAGAGAGCTCTGGTTCTTAGTTCAATATATTTGACTGAAATTTATATTTCTTGCCAAAGGACCTTTTAAAATTACTAAACGGTTTGTCAATTCTTTGGGGAAAATAGAGTGATGAACATTCTGAAACATTGAACTTTTTAATTAGCCATCCAAGTCGTCATAGGGTTGCAAAGGTCATTCAAATATTCCAACTAAACATTAAAAGCTATTTAAACAATTATTGACCGACCTTATTACTTTGTGTACTAACTAAAGTATTGGATAATGTGTTAAATATCAATTAAAATTACTAAACGGTTTGTCAATTCTTTGGGGAAAATAGAGTGATGAACATTCTGAAACATTGAACTTTTTAATTTTTCATCCAAGTCGTCATAGGGTTGCAAAGGTCATTCAAATATTCCAACTAAACATTAAAAGCTATTTAAACAATTATTGACCGACCTTATTACTTTGTGTACTAACTAAAGTATTGGATTATGTGTTAAATATCAATTAAAAGCGTATTTGGAACTTAATCATATTTTATCAGAAAACTAATTTGGATTTAAAAAAGTAAAACTGCGACAAACGCTCTTTTCTTTGCTAAATAAAGCGAGTATGGTGTTAAACAATAGTAATGAAAAGGTTTTAGTTATGCTTATTGACATAACAAAAGCATTTGACTCAATTAATAGATAAATAGTATTTAAAAAATTAGATTGTGTTGGTGAGGAGTGTGGCCTTGATGTGGTTTAAGAGTTATTTTAGGGATAAGAAAAAAGTCAATCCTACTTCTAATTTTTATAAATGACCTGTTAAAACTTCCCTTTCATGGACAAACATGTGCTTTTGTTGACAATATCGCGTTCTTTTATTCATTCACAGACGCCGCTATCGCCTGGCAACTTATTACAGAAGACCTTAGCACTTTAAAAGATTGGTGTGTGAAAAACAAAATGCAAGTAAATGTCAGTAAAACTAAGTACGTAAATTTCAGTCATAAAAATTTTGATTTTCATTCTGATATAGTATACAACATATATAATTGTACTCAAAACCGAAAGTTTCAAACCATAGAAAAGGTAAAATATTTTAAATATCTGGGAGTTGTACTGGACGAACAATTAAATTGGAAAAGACACTCAATAACGGTTCATAGTAAAATTAAATCAATGATAAGGATATTTTACTACTTAAGAAACTTTTGCAACGAAACAACCTTAAAAATGTTTAATTTTGCGCTGGTACACTCGAGAATTCAGTATGCTATACATTTTTGGGGAGGAACTTACAAGACTTTTAGAATAAGAAAATCCCAAAATTACCTTATGATAATAAATACATGTAAAAAAAAGAGATAGTTTATTTCCACTATACTGCACATTAAAGATAATTCCTATTCAACATCTGTTTATTTACAAAGTATTAAGAATATTTTATCTTAACAGTGGAAATACTGGGAAAACAAATTTAATGCATAATACAAGAAGTGGGTCAAATAGAATATTCAAACTCCCAAAAGTTATAAAATGTATTTTTAAACAATCTTTCCAATATATAGGTCCTAAGTACTTCAATCAATTATCATATAAGGTAAAAAGTTGTATAAACTTAAAAGCTGTATAGTTGTATCCCTTGAACATCAGAGATGTCAAATAATAACGATACCCTCACTGAAGCTACTGTTGGGTTGACTTTCAGGTGTGCGGGCTCTGGTGTTGCTGGAGGGTTGGAGTCAGGAGGTGTTAGCCCTCTGGGGGGCGTATTGCTGATTGGAGACTCTATGTTGAAGTACTCGGGTCGGGGATGCGCTCTTGCGGGTGCTGAAGTGGATGTGAATCCAGGCGCGATAATCCATAACATTAAAGGAAAATTGATCCGTACATATGTAAATAATCAGCCAAAAGTGGTTTTTATTCATGCGGGAACTAACGACCTGCGCAAAAATTACAATGGTGGTGAAGATTATAATGGCGGCTGGGGCAAGCGAGCGGTACTTCACACCATGGCCGATCTATTGAATGTGGCGAGGCACAGTTTTCCAAATTCATTGATAATGTTAAGTGGGGTCCTTCATCGTAATGATATCAGTGCAATGGCGATAGCTAACTTTTATGAGCAGCTGGCATTGATGTGCAACAATTTTGGTGTGTTGTTTGTGGATGCTAATCTCTGGTTGTTGAGGCGTCACCTTGCTCGTGATGGCAGACACCTGAACAGGATTGGCAATGGTCACTTTGATGTGTTTATATTGAATAGGGTGCGTGAAATCCTTGACGTCTGTGAGATGCCTGGAAGCGGTAGATTCCACGAGAGTGTTGTTGTTGCTGAGTCTCCGGTGGAGCCTACTGTCTCGCCTTCAAGGTCAGAGGGATCGGCTAAGCGGCCGGAAAACTGGGGCGATAGCGATCGACGCTCACACGGTTAGCACAAGTCAACATCCGTTCTATAAACACGGGCTTTGAAGAGCTGTGTTCAGTTGTCGAGGATTTTGCTTTTGATTTTCTGGGTGTCACTGAGACATGGCTTATACGTGCAGTTTCTTCTGATTGCTTCAGGATTCCAGGGTATGGCTTGTTCCGCAGTGATAGACTGCTGGAGATTGGTGACCGTGGTAGTGGTGTTGCTCTCTATGCAAAAAATTAGTTGAGTTTAGAGCAAATAATTCTTGACAATGTCGATGATAGAGTTGAGTATGTTTGTGGATCGGTTTTGTTGAGAAGTTTCAAGCTTTGTGTATGTGTTGAATATAAACCACCAACTGTTCCTTATTCTTGTTTGAGGTCAATCTTCCACTCATTGTTTGTAGATGAAATACCAAGCTTTGACGGTGTGGTTCTATTAGGAGATCTGAATATTAATCTTCTTGAGTCTGATAAATCTAGTAAGTTCTTATTGAATATTCTCAGTTCTCTGAACCTTCGGCAGCTCGTAGAAAGTACTACACGGATAACAACAACCTTTTCAGCCTTAATAGATCACATAATTTTAAATAATGAGATGGATGTCTCAAATATTGGCATTGTTGATACCTCGTCTATAGTAGATCATAGGGGAAAACCTATGACCGATCACAAACTAACTTATTGCGATATCCACATAAAACGAAGCCAAAAAAAAGAAACATATATTTCTTATAGAAACTTTAACAAATTTGATACCTCAAGGTTTCTGAAATTGGCGGCTGAAGCCGATTGGGACAGCATTCTCTTGAAGGATGATATTAATGACATTGTCGGCTGCCTGTCCGAAAACGTTATAAGAATATTTGAAATATGAGCACCAATTGTCAAAAAGAAAGTAACAAAAAAGAGAGCTCCATGGAGATGTGATGCAATTAGGGAACTGACTAGGCAAAAAAATAAATATAAAGCTATGTGTATCATAGATAATCGCGTGGAAGCAAGAAGACGATACTGCGAGGCAAGAAATAAACTGAATGCATCTATAAGGAAGGCCAAAAAGAAATATTACAATGATAATCTGAAAAACTCGAAAGCTTTTTGGGCAACTCTTCGATCGTCGGGTGCATTGGAATCCAAACAGGCAGGTGATGTTTGTGGTTTTTCACCTGATGATTTGAATGACTATTTTTCTCGAATGGGGTGTGAAAAAAGAATCAGTGAGGAGCAGCTGGAGTGTTATGAGAACAGTCAGTGTGATAGAATTAAAAACAGTTTTTCATTTAAGACCATTACCGAACAAGACATAAAAAGAGTGATGAACAGCATCTCCTCTCCGGCCTGTGGAGCGGATGGTATAAATATTGTGATGGTGAAGAGTCTCAGTCCTTTTTGTGTTGGTGTTATCACTCACCTAGTAAATAGATGCCTGGAAACTGGCTGTTTTCCTGATTCTTGGAAGCGAAGTATTGTCTTGCCTCTGCCAAAGTCTAACAATCCTTCATTACCCTCTCACTTCAGACCTATCTCGATTCTTCCAGTGGTCTCAAAAATATTAGAAAAGATAGTAGTTGAACAAGTTTCATCCTTTATAGAACAAGAACATGTCTTGCCTGAACATCAATCTGGTTTCAGAAAGGATTTCAGCACTTCCTCTGCTCTTGTGGATATTCTTGATGACATGTATTCTGCAGTTGATAGGAATCTCTGCTGTACCTTGACGTCTTTAGATTATTCACAGGCGTTTGACTCTGTCAATCACCGAATGCTCATCGCAAAACTAAAATTTTATGGGTTTTATGATGCCTCTGTAAGATTCTTTGCATCCTATTTAAGTAGAAGATCTCAAATCACCAAAAGTGGTAATAATTCCTCTAACATACTGCACAGATCTGGTGGAGTTCCACAGGGCAGCTGCCTCGGTCCTGTTTTGTTTTCCATCTATACGTCTGATCTTGCCGACACGATAAGGTTTTGTTCCCTGCACTCATATGCTGACGATTGCCAGCTATTGCTTCCTTACCCATCCTCACAAGCGAAAACGGCACTAACAAAAATTAACAATGATTTGTCAAAAGTGCTAATGTGGTAGGAAAGAAATGGGTTGGAATTAAATCCAGATAAATGTACAATTTTAAATCTGAGATTTAATAATACCGGCCAGTCTCTTCCCGGTGACGTCATGTTGAACAACTCTCCCCTGTCTCTCAGTGAAACTGTTAAGATTCTGGGTGTTAAAATAGACTCACAACTAGAGCTTACAAGTCATGTAAAATATATATATTAGAAGGTCATTTGTAGATTGAGGATTGTTTGCAGGCTGAGGTCGTTCCTGCCGGTGTCAGCTAAGCTCCAGATTGTCAAGTCATTGATATTACCTTTAATATATTATGCTCTCCCCGCATTTGAAAATAGTTTGAACAAAGAAAAATTATGAATTTTAAGAAAGTTAGAGAACACAGCCATAAGATTTGTGTATGGTTTGAAGAAATATGACCATATCAGTTCTTATCGTAAATTGGCTCAAATTCCATCAATACAGGACACTTGCAAAATTCAAACTGTGTCTCTTGTCCACAAGGTATTGACAACCAGTAGGCCAACATATCTAACAAATAAATTAGTTGCCCGGTCAATAATCAGGGAGCGTAAGACGAGACAGGATGCACTGTTGGCGGTGCCGCGCGTGCGCCTTGAAAGAGGGAAAAAGGGCTTTTCTCACTTCGGTCCCCAGCGGTACAACGGCCTGCCGCCTGAAATGAAATATTTAAGTATGAGGGCGTTTAAAGACAAATTTAAAAAAAATGTTAGCTTAAGGAATATTGTGAAGTTATTTTATTGTTTGGTTGTATATTGTATGTTTAGTTTATACATGACCTGAGTTATTTTGTAAAACAACATCAATGTTGAAAATCGCTCATGAATAAAGGCCTTTTTATTTATTATTTATTTATTTATAGTTGCTTAGGAAGGCGTTTGTAAAAACCGAATCTATCCTCTTTACA
This sequence comes from Homalodisca vitripennis, assembly GCF_021130785.1. Taxonomy (NCBI): domain Eukaryota; kingdom Metazoa; phylum Arthropoda; class Insecta; order Hemiptera; family Cicadellidae; genus Homalodisca; species Homalodisca vitripennis. The sequence continues at coordinate 638,823 of NC_060208.1, forward strand.
TTTTACAAAATTTAGTAATAAAAGCCGGGTTTGAAAACCAAAACGCTATCTCTCAGTTCAACTTTCTTAAGAGACAAAAATTCTTTCGGTAAGGCAATCATACATAAAATCGGTTTTGGCCTATAAGACATTTACGCATCACGAATCAGTGATAACGTGACTCGTGATACCCCACAATTTCACCAGAAATGCAAAATACGTTGTCATGCAGGTCCATAGAATGGTAACATGCTATTTGCTCAAACTCTTTCTATGTCACGAATTTTCTCCATAGAGTAATACCTTCTTATATAAGCGAACTGCAGGTTTCACTTGGTTTATATAAAAAACTGATCACCGCTTGTCTGGTGGAGGTAGGAGCTGATTACGCAGAGCTGTTAATCTGCCCTCAGTATGTTTGAATGTGTCGAATTTCTGACAGATACTATCCACACAAGTAATGTGTTAGAGCTAGTCTTCCCTCGTCTACGTGAGTATTAAACTATCTGCAAAACATTTTCACCTCATAAATTATTATAACAAATTTTTATTACATATATTTTGAATTGAAATGTTTAGCCTATTTAAAATTAATTTAAATTCTATATTTTATTATTTAGAATTTTTTTATTTCGTTTTATAATCTGTTTTATATTTATAATATATTTTTTATTTTATAAATATTTTCATATATTTGGTCTATGATCCTTTAAACCTGAAAAAGAGAGAAAAGTATATCAGCAGGGCTAGTCCATTACGGCAGTTGACGTAATTAAGTATGTTTACAATTATTCTGTAGCAGTATTAGTTTAAGCTTTTTAAATTAACTAATACTGTACTTATATTTCTAAATTTCTTTTATTTTTCAGATCCTATGACTTTTTGTCTCTTTATGTATTATGTAGTAAGCACCAAATGTTTTAATAAAATTCAGAGCCACGCATAGGGTTCGTCCCACAAGGCCTTTTTATTTATTGTAATGTGTGATTATAAAGATATAAAAAGTTTCTGGTTATGATTCTGATCATAAACAATTTTTAAACTGAAATTGGTTTTCACTCTGTATCATCTCTTTTTGTTAATCAAAATTTAAATTTTCGCTAGTATTTAAATTTAGGGTAAGACCTTTTATTTTACAAACTTAAAGTAGTGAATTTTTTTTCGTGGATGATGCAAGGTAGGCGTAGGTTTTAGGCCCCCAAGAAACAAATTCTACACTGTAAGAGCCGTCGGTCATCTCAAACAAGTAATTCCCTGTGCATGTTTTCTCTATGTACGCGATCTTTGTCATATTACAGGACTTGATTTCCCAGAGCTTCGAGGTTTCGTAAAGTTTGAGACCTGTTTATAGGCAGCTATTACGCTCTTCACTATTCTCAGGGATTCACCAACTTCGCTAATGTCCAGCCAATTAACGAGGAGGACCTCTTCATTGATTTCTTGTATTGCGTTTACTTAGATGCTCGGACATACTAGTAAATTTTCAGTTGATCAGGTTCTCTTACAATTGAAGTTTTTTGTTGGATACTGTCTTTGGCCGAATTTACCCCAGAAGGAATTTAGAATCAATTTGGCGAGGGATAACCGTTCTTTTCAATTTTGGATGGGCCATGTCAGACACCTTCGTATTCGTAGTAACTTTTAATATAATTGATATTGCCTTCACCGGCAAACCTCCGGGAAGGGTAATCTGATGCCTCCTTTTTTATTTTAAAATGTGATTATGAAGTTGTTAAAAAGACCCTCTGTCTCATACTTAACCACCTCTTACTCCCAGAGCTCAAACATGTTTCATATGACATATCCCTTTTTAAGCGCCTTGTGGATTTCATTGACAATCCACGTACCAGTCATAGTTATTTAATTAGTAGTGTGATCGCTGTTACTTATGCACTTGTTCTCCCCACATGTTCTACACAGAACGAACAATTATTTGTTGTTCATGCTTGTTGAGAAGAAGGATGAAACAGATAGGGCGGGGGGGATCTTGCACTTGAATAAACTCTCCACTTGGAGACCCCTCAACCTACTCTCCTTGTCCCCTACATAACTATTTGTGTGCCTACGATGAAATATTCATTTCTTGCACACATACGCGTGGAGTGAGCAAACTTTCACATACTGGATAATTTCTCCGTCCTCACACTTAAGATAGAATTTTGAATTGCACGCCTTACGCCAAAGAAGGCATCTCTGGGATTAAGTGGAAGTGTGTTAAGAATAGAAAGTGAATTTAAATGGTCCAATTTTTGTTCCCTCTTTAGTTTTTGAACTGACATTCCCACTTTCCAATTACTACAAACCAAAATGAAGAAATGTTGTTATTTCTTTCATTGGTTCTCACGAACGTTGAATGTAGTTTATCGAAAGGTTCGTCTGCAGGGTGTTCTTTCCTTTTAAATGGAAAGCATTTAGGGCACCTTTGGAAATAAAATCCCTGATATTCATAAATACGTTCCACATCGAACCCATCAGCCTTCAGCCTCTCGTTTCAAACTATCTGCCCCTCCTCACGTGCTGAATTCGAACCTCTCTGTTCCTCCTCCCAAGAGATCCATTGCAAAGCAATAGTCAATTGCACATCACCATACGGTACCGTTTTTTGGGATAAGGCCGATGGAGCTTGTTTTTAAAAAGTTCCGTTTAAAAGCTAAGTCGCATGGGCTGGCAATTGCTTCTATGAAGGGGTCAATATTGCACTCTTTCAAAATAATTTTTCTAAATTTTATGCTCACCTTCACCAAAATGACCAAATCTGAGATAAAGTACCATACTTAATATTTTTTATGATAAACTAAATTTTTATCGACTTGCTCATTGTGCTAATTTTCAAAATCTTTGTGTGTTTTCTCTAACATGGATTCAGTGCAGTATTATTTCTTGGATGGGATTGGGACTACATAATTTTGATTTGCCAACCTCTGGGGGAAGGTGCTTTAGGTAGTCCCGAGAGGGCCATAAGGAACTGCTCAAGGAATCTATAAATCTTACATTGTCCACGTCCATTAAGATAATTTTTGTGCCTGAATAATCAGCTCCGGGGTAAATTTGGTCTGCTTTAGTAAGAACTGGAAATAAATTCCACGGCCTTTGTAATCAATGACATTTACGCTTTTGAATGTTTTTCTTCTCCTTATTACGTACTCAATAGATTGACTGACTGGATCTTGCTTAAACAGCCTGGTGCACTTGTTACTATTTTCACAATTTTATTCAAAACCAATACAACTAAACTGTCAGGTTGACTTCAAATGAATTTTCGAATTATCAGTTAAACTTGAATTTTTACGTGTATCCAGATCAAAGAGCATGAAAAAAATGTCTTCTGTTTTGGGTTTGTTTGTGTCAATTCGCAATGTAGCACTGGTGGTTTGCGGGCATAGATTCGTTACGATTGTTGCAAAAGATTTTACCACACAAGTCTCGATTTACGATGTTTTAGAACTAGTTTGTGACAATCATTACACTTATTTAAAGACTTTCAACGCTCATTCTTATGTGCTGCATATCAAATTTGGGTTTATAGCGTCATTTTACATTGCGCACATACGATTCTCTAATGCTCCTCATTTAATGGCGGATTCACAGTCTGAAACGCAGGGCAGATATTAGAAAGTCTGTGTTCACCCTTGTATTCGTAAGGGATATGGTACGCATCAGAAACATGTGCACGCAAAAGCTGACAGTAAGGGATGTGATTACACTGAAATATCCATTGTTGTAAGATTAATTTTGTACTGAGCATCGGGGTTATTTAAAAAATACACGTCACGACCATTGTTTTGTAATTAATTTTTCACTGTAATATTGTATTTTGTGAGATGATTTGGAAATTTTTCAAGTTCGGGGACACAGATCCCTGTTCTTAAATTCAGACCACAGCTTTGGTCATCAATTTTAAACTTTTAATGTTGGTCTCCGATATCGGTCTTGACGTATTGCCTTAAATTGAGGGCCTTTCTTTATGTTTGCATTACCCACTACTAGCGCACGCGGTAAACACAGTTTATCATTGTTTTTACTATAATACCTCATCACATATCACTAAAAGTATTGTACAAACCAGGTCAAACTCTACCCGTCCCTATTGGAAGCATGAAGGCGTAATTAGTATGGAATGAGTGGGGTGTGAATGTTTGATGTTGTAAGTTTGAATATGGCCTTGATTTAAGATGAATAAAAAACAATTATATAATGGAAATTCACGTCTGATATGTAATGTATATTATTAACTGCAATCAAACGATTTGATTGATTCATTTAGTGGATGCTACTTTGAACGTATCACTTGAGATATGGGCTTCTGTATTGATTTTGATTATACTGCCAAATATAGTATATAGTATAGATCATCGCTGTCCACCTCGCTGCTAGCCGGAAAGCTACACACCCCGGCTCTTTGTTTTTGAAATTTAGGTTAGTCAGGGTGCAGGTCATCTGTGTCTTCAGCGTCGGCTTTTATTCGGTCAACGACTTCTGGAAATCCCCTTCCAACTGAGCCGGTTCTAAGTCTTGAGCCCGGTTCTCCCCGGCTCATGTTGTTTATTTATATAGTATATGTAAGTGATGTTCGTTGTGGCTGCAGAAGGCACTGACTGTGCTGTTTGAGAGCGCTCTGCACATCCTCTTCAGAGTGGCAAGGAACTTCTAAATTCTTGCATGTTAGTAAGTTATAGTAAGTTAGTAAGTTAATAGTAAATGTGCTAGCGTAAGTTGCTGTTTCGCACTTGCGAGATCCAGGAGAGGAATTCTTGCCTCCGGCTGCTCTCTCATCTTGGGTGGTCGCAGATACCAGTTTCTAGGTTTTTCCTGCTCTGCTGGAAAACTGGCCTCCATGATGAGCTGAAGTCCACTAGTCAACATCTGTGGTACCCTGCTAATTTTTATTTATTTGTTTTGCTATTGTTTCCAGTTGTTATATTATATATTTGTTATTTAGTTTTTAAGTTTAGTTTAAATGCTATTTAGTTATATTTCTCGGTTTTCATTACGAGCTCGCCCTTAGCCGAAGGATACCGGGTGGAATTGGCAGTTATTGTTTTACATTATGGCTGTTCCTATTTTTTTTTTATTTATCCAGGTGCACCTGAGACATATGACAGAAATTTTATGTTGACTGTAGTAACGAGTTTTTTATCTTGGTTAAATGAAATCTTTTTCTACACTGTGTTGGTACCTCCAGACTAGTAGTAAATTATTCTGAGCACGCTATTCACGATGTTTTTTTTGCCATCTAGGTTGAGTTCTGATCCGCCATCCCGTTCGCCGCCATGGGTGCTCACTTCCTAATTTTCCACTTTGGATGTGCGAACGGGGATGTGCGGTTTCACAACCCACTTCTGTAACCCCTTGAGAGGCAGAATTGAATTTGAAAGTGAGTTTTGTACCATGGACCATGGTACCTTTTCTCCTTTTAAGTAGGTTTCGTCAGTATCTACTACATGAATGGGTTCCATAAAAAATCAGTAATAAATTATCTAATGTTATGTTATGATGACCTAAATACGAGATTTTTAAACCTTATATTGTAAACTAAATACGGTACAGAACTATATTATGTTAAACTAAATACTATAAAAAACCTAATACAGTGCAGAACTATTATACGTTACATTAAATACGGTACAGAACTATACTAAGTTAAACTAAATACAGTACAGAAGTATACTATGTTAAAATAAATACGATATAGAACTATAAAAAAGCTAGTACTCGAGAGTGGTACGAATACCACTTGTTGTAGGCACCAACAACCTGAGGAGAGGTTACAGGGGGGGTCCGGGGTACAACGAAGGACACGGAAAAAACAGGTTCTCCACAGTATGGCTGACTTGCTGTTTACAACTAAAAACATTTTCCAAATTCCAAAATATTTATAAACAGCGTTCTCATTCGATCAGATATTGGCTACAAAGCTCTTTTTGATTTTAACAGTCAGCTTGAAATAATGTGTCACAACTTTAGTGTCACATTTGTGGAGGCGAACTGTTGCGAGGGAAGATCTTGGCCGGGATGGCAGGCACCTAAACAGGAGAGGTGTGGCGCGGCTGGCGGCACTCTTTGAGGCTGTGATGGACTTTGGTCTCAGGCTCGAGACTGAGCATTCTGCTGCAGTATACCCCCTAAGCTTAATCTCCAACTTACAGACACCTCCGATTCCGGGAAACGGGCAGTAAGAGGGAGCAATTTTAGATTGGCTCATGTCAATATGCGCTCCCTCAACACGGGATTTGATGAACTCCATGCCCTTGTGCAAGATTTCGATTTTAAAGTAATTGGTGTCACTGAGACATAGATTGACCCTTATACTCCTTCTCTCAGTTATGAGATGCCGGGTTATACTTTTTTGAGAGCTGACCGCAGTCTGCAGCCTGGTGTTGGCGTTGCTGTTTACATCAAGGACTGTCTTAGATTTGAGCGAATCGAGCTGACCGAAGTTGACCCTAGTATTGAACACATTTCGTTTATTGTCAGAATGAGAGAGTGTAAACTAGGGGTTGCCATCGTCTACAGACCGCCTGATGTGAACTACACTTGCCTATAATCTCTTTTTCAGTCTTTTTTTGTGGACATGGCTGCTGTCGTCTGTTTTGGTGACATCAATGTTGATCTGATGTCCAATACCTGCAGTGCTGCTGGCTACCTTCGTCGTCTGATTAAGTCTAACAACGTTGTACAGCACATCAGTGAGCCGACTAGAGTTACAAGCACTTCAGTAACACTGATTGATCATCTGATTGCTGACAAAGCTACCAAAGTAGAAAAGTGTGGAGTTATAGACACATCAAGTATTATTGATCATCGAGGATTGAGAATAACAGACCACAGACTCATATATTGTGACTTAAGATTCGAACAAGAGAAGACTCAGGCCAAGTTGATAAGGTACAGAGATTACTCCAAATTTAATTTTAATAAAACATTGGCAATGGCTGCTGAAGTGGATTGGAGTAGAGCATGTGATCTCAGCAGTGTTGATGATATAGAATATTTCATAACTTCCAACATTAAAAACATTTATGACAAACATGCTCCAATTCTCACTAAAAGAGTAACAAAAAATAAGGCCCCCTGGAGAACCCGAAAAGTTATAGAACTCACAAAAGTGAAAACCAGGTTGAAGAGGCAGTTTCTTAGGAATCAGAATGATGCTAACTGGTCAGAATATAAAAGAGTCAGAAACACACTGAATAGTGCTATAAGATCGGCAAAGAAGAGATATTTTGAAAATAAACTGGCCAATTGTAGAGGCTCTAGTATTTTCTGGAAATGCTTACGGCACAATGGTATAGTGGGGTCAAAAGATCAAAAACTGCCTCCAAACATGAATACTAATGATATAAACACGTACTTCACAGAGATGGGCACGTCTTGCGAACCTGATGAAGCACTGGAGCAGTTTTATGATATGAACAGAAGGGTAGGACTAACTAACGAGTTTAAGTTTAGGATAGTTTCACACAAAGAGGTGGTGTCAGCAATGAATGAAATTACCTCTAAGGCAGTAGGAACAGACGACATCGGTATTGTTATGATAAGAGCAGTAAGCCCATATGCTATTGATTCCATTACCCACCTTGTAAATATGTCCTTGGCAAGAGATGAGTTTCAACAGACATGGAAGATGAGTATAGTCAAACCATTGCCGAAAACACAGATACCAACAAGTGTTTCTCATCTTAGACCCATATCAATCTTACCAGCCATGACGAAAATAGTGGAAAAATTGGTTGTGAGACAAATTGCGGATTTTGTTGTGAGCAAAATATTCTACCGAAACTCCAGTCCGGGTACAGGAAACATCACGGGACATGTACTGCACTGGTTAACTTGTTTAGTGACTTGTTTGAGACTCGGGACGGAGGCCGGTGTAGTTCAATAGTCATGCTTGACTACTCCCAGGCTTTTGACTCAATCAGCCATTCTTTATTGCTTGCAAAGATGAAGTTTCTTGGTTTCGGGGATAATGCACTAAACTGGTTTAGGTCATATCTTGTTGAGAGGCAACAGATGACGAGGATGGGTACGATGACTTCTTCTCCTCTGGTGAAAGCTAGGGGCGTCCCGCAAGGAAGTTGTCTAGGCCCGGTACTCTTCACATTGTACACATCAGATCTGGACAACTGTGTGCGCCACTGCAAAGTCCATCTGTATGCCGATGATTGCCAGCTGCATATGCCATTTGGGTTAAATGGGTTGGAGGAGGCTATTGATAACGTAAATTCAGATTTGGAGAGCATGCGAGTGTGGTCGGGGAGATATGGTCTTAAGCTGAACGCTAAAAAATGCACGGTTCTCTACATAGCATCAGCGGCTAAGGTGCAGTGTATCAAAGAGAGCAACGTGCAAATCATGATTGGCAATGAAAACTTGAGTGTAAGTGACACTGTAAAGACGCTTGGCGTTGTGCTGGACAGTGGGTTGGGGTTTTCTGACCATGTGTCGTATGTTTCTCAGAGAGCACTGGGGAGACTGCGAGGCATGTATACGCTGAGATCCATCCTTCCGAAGTCCGTTAAGCTGCGTCTTGTCCTGTCTGTCGTGTTGCCAATTTTTTATTACTGTTTTCCTGCATACGTCAATAGCATCTCAAAGGAAGACGCAGAACGAATTCAAAGAATGCAAAACACTGCAATTCGATTTGTATACGGGCTCTGTCGAAGAGATCACGTGTCACCCTTTCGAGATGCTGCAGGACTCATGACCATGGATGCCGTGTGTAGGATGCAGACTTGCTGCCTTATAAACAATGTACTGTTCCAGCGGGAGCCACGGTACCTGGCAGAAAGGCTGTGCAGTCGTGCTGAGATCTTTTGCCGCAACACTCGGCAGAGTGACTAACTTCACTTTTAACAAAGTGAGGTTGGAGATTGGTCGAAGGGGGTTTTCCCATTTTGGTCCAAAGTTGTACAACGGTCTCCTTTGTGACCTTAAATTGCTTAAAGGTCGCCATTTTAAACTTCAGCTAAAGAAGCACCTCTTTTCACTGGAGTGAACGTTTTATACTTTTAACTTTGTAATTTTAACTGTTTTAAATAAGTTTAGTGTCTAAAATATATTGTATTATGTTGACGTGAGTTATTGTGAAAAACAGATGTATCTTATAATCGCTTGAAATAAAAGGCATGTTTATTTATTTTATTTTTTTTATTTAATATCTTCGATGAATATCTCTAAAATAAAATTCAGGTTTTCATAATTCTCTGAAATGGACACGGTGGGATTACCCACTGCGAGGATGCGTCTCCCGGGTGTGATGATCACTGGGCGGGTGCGCTTCTCTGATGGGCGAACAACTGTGCAAATGGACTTACCGGATTGAGTGACAACTGGAAGGGTGCGTTTCCCGGATGATTCAACCACTGGGCGGATGCGTTGGTTAAAATAAATTCCCACTTATATAATTTGATTCAAACAGCTGAATGTTCAACAATTAGTGTTAATAAACCGTAGCGTTTACTGGAGTCGTTGTGTTCCCATGGGCGCCGCCATCTTGGACCTTGTGACCCGCTCTCGGCAATCGGAGGCCTGATCTCATCTCTCTGTATGTCTACTCACAAAGTCGATTAGTAAGTAGCACTCTACGCTGCAGTGTTATTGTAATCAATCTTGAAACAGACCGTGAAAATATGAGCGTTGAAGCTGTTGGCAGGTCCGTGGTGTTCGGCCCGGGTTCTAGCGGTATCTGCAGCTCGTGGCTGGAGAGATGACGTCCTGAAGTCCTGCCTCTTACCTCGACAGGTTGAGGACCCGTGGGGGTTGCTACGGTGGCTACAGTTCTTTCAGGATTTATTTTTACAGTAGCGACACAGTTTCTACCCAACCTCGCCAGATTCAACGAATAACTTCTCAGTATTTGTAATTGCTGTACAGAATGTCAAGCTTGTCGTTTTTGTGAATTCCACCTAGGCTCACGCTTAGTTATCAGTATATTAAAATAGATAAAAGTTTAGTTAATAAATCAGTAAATAAATACGGTAGTTAATAAATAAATAACTGGTTTACTTAATAAATAAACAAATAGTTGAACATGTACAATAATGGTTTAAATGAAAAGTCTATTGAAGCTGCATAGATACATAATTTAAAACTTAAAATTTAAAACACATATCAAAAGATTAAAATTGTTGCCCAATACAGCAAGTAGTAATCGCACTGTGCGGGTATTTACTGCGGGTCCCAAGCGTATCACTGAGCTAATATTTCGTGACGATAACACAGTAGTCACTAGAGTTGCGTGAGTAAGTGAGCTACAAGCATAGAGATGTGCTCTACTTTCTCGTTTCTGCTAATCTGCTCTAATTTTTACAGTAATCTGCATTGTTTAGAAACAATGGACCTTATTCCTTGATCACGATTTGTTTGGAACATAATGACTAATAGTCCAGTCTAGTCCTAGTGATAATAAGGAGGTGCACGTGAAACCACATATATTAATAATGTTTGAGTATTTGTAGTTTATTAAAAAAAGAGCCCGTAAGTACAACGTGAGCGTGCCTTTCGCGGTGACATTCACATGAACCCTCGTAGGCAAGTGTTCATTAAATTAACAGACTTCCAAATTTAATAGCAGTTAGCGATTAAATTATCGAAGCATAAAAGGAGTGTAATTGTAAAATTGTATGTGTTAATGTGTGTTTTGAAGTATGAATGTGAGAATTTTAAGTTTAAATTAATGACGTTTGCTATACAATGTACAATTGTACAAAAACTAATTTGATTTGACTCAGTCCAAAAAAGACCTTTGCGCTCCTTCCGAAGTAACAGGACATTCTGGACGGGTAAGATTTGGAGGTAGGGACTGCCTCCTTTCGAGATCCACGAATCAGGATTTGGGGCAAGAGGAGGCCAGCACTGTGCCAGTATCTATAGGGTTGCCCAGATTTAACTAAAAATCCGTTTTTCTTGTACCGAGAGTAAGTCCATCAGGAAAGTAGAAACCAGCCATAAGTAAACTCTTTAATTTGAGTTATCAAAAGAACCCACTTATAGTATTTTGGTTGCCTCTCCTAACCAACATTTTGAACAAACGAAGTAACTGGAACGTAAGCCTAAAATATCCTTAGGCAATATTACTACATTTCTCCAAAATATATTAGCAATTATCAAGTGTACAAACGTTTATGTTAGGGGAGATTTAGGACTTTTGCGACACACCATAGTTATCTCATCTAGTTACTAACAGTAGCTGTTTGTCACTGCCAGCAGTGACGTCAGCACCAAATGGTGAGACTCTAATAGGCTACGCACTCGGTCATTTATTGTAGATATTTCACTCGTAACAGAACACGTAACAAACACCGTTTAAATACGATTGTTTGTAAACAGGGTGATAGTTCGTTCATTTTTATTTAATTACTTATTTGTATTTGTATCTATATCTGTTGCACACCGTGACATTGCATTATGTTATCGGTATTTATTTTAAAATATTTTATTAATAAATGATATTGTGTTACTCACTATTGTAATGGTTGTAAGTTTTCCTTTTATGAATGTTTAAACTGTTAGATCTAAATATTTAATGCCTTACTCCAACTAATATACAATTATTGTGTCCAGTAGTTTAATTTATTAGTAGTATAATTTTGCATAGCTATAGTTCATTTATATATGTTCCTTCCCAACGCCAATTGTTTTTTAATAGTGGAGAGCTTTAATGGAACATTAACAGTATCATATTTTATTCCATTTCTCAAATACTTTCAATACACAGTATTATAATCCATTCATTTTTAAATATCTGTGCGTATCTTAAACATATACAGTATAGTAAATCATTTTGGATATAAAAATAAAATTTTCTCATATTTAAATTATATCTTATAATACATCTAAAGCCATGAATAAATGTAAATGTAAGTTTTTTATGAAATTCCTATGTTTAAAACAATGTTGGAATTTATTATCTTTGACTAGCAAAATTATGAAGAAACATACCATGTGAAAGTTTTCAATAATCGGTATTGTGACTCGTAACTACTCAAGAATATTTATATGAAATAGATCTTGCATTGTTAACCGTGAAAAAATACTGCAAAATCACTAAAAGCTGCTATTTAACTAGACGGTTATACTCTACAGTCTTGCATTTTTTGGGAATGGTAACATTGTATACCGACTAATTATAATAGTTTATATACTTTAAATATGGGAACATATAATCGTAACGAATATACAATATATAAATCATTACAGCTAAAATTGGATAGACCTTAATTAGAAAATTAACTTTCGTAACAGATTTAGAAGTATGTAATGATATATGGGCAATGAAAGAAAAACCCACTTATGTGTCTCTTATCTGAAAAATTAATAAAGTATTTGACATATATTTATAAAATGTGAGTATAAACTTAATTTCACTCACGTTTGTAATGACATCACAAATAAAGAACGAGGATAAAAAATAATTAATTATCTTCTTGGAATTTAAAATGTCCTTGTTTTGATATTTAGACCCGCAATATCCACTGATTAATAAGACCTGCATCCCCCCCCAGTCTAACTAATTCATCGGGTCCCTCATCTGATGATGATACCACTCTCACTGTTGCGTTGAATTAAAGAGTTCAAAGGAATTAAACTATACTACATCTACATTCAGAGATTATATAAACGTTTGAGAGCTTAAGTGCAAACTTATTAGTTTCAAATAAAACGGTAATCCAATTTACAAAATTATATTTCAATTCATTAGGACAGTTTATTCATAATTTGGTTATAAAAGTTAGTAGATTTAATAAAGATCTATACGTTATTTGAAGCAGAACAATAAAATATTTTTTATATGACACAATTAGCTTATGGAACTAGCGGAGATACACCAAAAAGTATACAACTACGATTCACGCTTGAGATACGAGATAATATTCTAATGAAACCAAGCCTGCTCTAACCTTATTTTCAAAACCAAACAGTTATATTAGAAATGCACGTCCAATTCAATCGATATCCAATTCTGGTAATATCAACTACCTTCAAGGTACTAAATCTTTTACTTAAGTAAACTGTATTTTATAGATAGGCACAATTATGGAAATAAAACACGCAAATAGCACTCATATTTATCTGGATTTTGTTAGTCATTATTTAAGGTTTTTAAGTACGTTCATTCTTCAATAAAAAAATAATGCCTTGAAAACACTATTGTAAGTACATAACGGTACAAAACATATTTAAAATTAAAATATGAAGAGCAAAGCTTTAAAGGAACTACATAAGTAATGCAGTATCGGTATCATTAATGTCATAGTAGTTACAATGTTCAATACCACAGTTACGTTTCTAACTACAGTCTGTCACAAGTAACCATTGTCTGCAGCCAGCCAGTGTGTGATTGTTGTCTAATGGCAACTGACAATGGCAATGTCAGCCAACTAATGGCTGCTGTACTGTCTCAACAGGCCCTACTTGTTCGTTCACAAATATTCTATAAATTTTGTACTGTAGTAATTTTATCCAATGAGAACAAAATATTACCTAAATTAATCTATCGAGATTTATATTAATTTTAATATAGTTAATAATTGGTTTCAGAGTAATAATTATATTGAGACACTCTCCTGGCTTCAAATATTTTTTATCCAAATAAAAAGAATGAAATATTCAAGTATAATTTCATTGCTATATGTTTTCAGGTGCATTAAATGAAAACATCTCAGACATATAAGCAAATGTTTTTATATTTCGTAAAACTGTGAACAGTCTTTTTTTAGTTCGAAAAGGAAATAATACATAAATAATTGGCTTAAAATGTACTACTTGCCTAACAGCTATTTAAAAACAGTAAATAACATTTGAGCTATTATCTTTTTAACGGTTCAAACTTTTCCGAGACTTTATGCGTTAAAATCCAATTTCATAAGTAGTTTACAAATCAGAAGATATTTGTTTTGCAAAATTGAGAACACTAAAGAACATACAATGAGAAATTACGAAGAATAATGGAAACCCACTTATTCCAAAATTAATTAATCGATTTTTTGAAACCATCTTATGCGTATGGACTGCCAAAAAAGTAAAAACATAGCCACTTTTGAGAGCTACCGTTTATTCAGTTATTGTATTGTTGGTTACTCGCTTAGAACCTCAGTGTGAGGCATGTATTATCACAGTAAATACGTTCTAAATCAGTATTGTATTATTATACATAAATCATTTTGGTGTCAATATATTTGAGATAAAATATTTAAAAAATTAATATCAATATATTTTGTCAGTAACTGGCCTTTTTATTTTAAATATTTCAGCCAAATTTCGTGTAACTTTATTTATTACCTAAGATATAATCTTTTTTATACCAAACACATACAGACAAACATTTGGGAAACTAAACGTCGGAGTCACATGTTCATATGGTGGTCTTGACCTAACCAATAACTTGATATACAGTTGATGTAAGTTGATAACTGACATTTAGGAAACTAAACGTCGGAGACACATGTTCATATGGTGAAATATGGTGGTCTTGACCTAACCAATAACTTGATATACAGTTGATGTAAGTTGATAACTGACATTTAGGAAACTAAACGTCGGAGTCACATGTTCATATGGTGGTCTTGACCTAACCAATAACTTGATATACAGTTGATGTAAGTTGATAACTGACATTTAGGAAACTAAACGTCGGAGACACATGTTCATATGGTGAAATATGGTGGTCTTGACCTAACCAATAACTTGATATACAGTTGATGTAAATTGATAACTGACATTTAGGAAACTAAACGTCGGGAGACACATGTTCATATGGTGAAATATGGTGGTCTTTACCTAACCAATAACTTGATATACAGTTGATGTAAGTTGATAACTGACATTTGGGAAACTAAAAGTCGGAGACACATGCTCATATGGTGAAATATGGTGGTCTTGACCTAACCAATAACTTGATATAAAGTTGATGAAAGTTGATAACTGACATGTGGGAAACTAAAAGTCGGAGACACATGTTCATATGGTGGTCTTGACCCTAACCAATAACTTGTTGTACAGTTTGATGTAAGTTGATAACTGACATTTGGGAAACTAAAAAGTCGGAGACACATGCTCATATGGTAAAATATGGTGGTCTTGACCTAACCAATAACTTGATGTACAGTTGATGTAAGTTGATAACTGACATTTGGGGAAACTAAACGTCGGAGACACATGTTCATATGGTGAAATATGGTGGTCTTGACCTAACCAATAACTTGATATACAGTTGATGTAAGTTGATAACTGACATTTGGGAAACTAAACGTCGGAGACACATGTTCATATGGTGAAATATGGTGGCCTTGACCTAACCAATAACTTGATATACAGTTGATGTAAGTTGATAACTGACATTTGGGAAACTAAAACGTCGGAGACACATGTTCATATGGTGAAATATGGTGGTTCTTGGACCTAACCAATAACTTGATATACAGTTGATGTAAGTTGATAACTAACATGTGGGAAAACTAAACGTCGGAGACACATGTTCATATGGTGGTCTTGACCTAACCAATAACTTGATATACAGTTGATGTAAGTTGATTAACTGACATGTGGGAAACTAAAAGTCGGAGACACATGTTCATATGGAAATATGGTGGTCTTGACCTAACCAATAACTTGATATACAGTTGATGTAAGTTGATTAACTGACATTTGGGAAACTAAACGTCGGAGACACATGTTTCATATGGTGAAATATGGTGGCCTTGACCTAACCAATAACTTGATATAAAGTTGATGTAAGTTGATATAACTGACATTTGGGAAACTAAAACGTCGAGTCACATGTTCATATGGTGAAATATGGTGGCCTTGACCTAACCAATAACTTGATATACAGTTGATGTAAGTTGATAACTGACATTTGGGAAACTAAAACGTCGGAGTCACATGTTCATATGGTGAAATATGGTGGTCTTGACCTAACCAATAACTTGATATAAAGTTGATGAAAGTTGATAACTGACATTTGGGAAACTAAACGTCGGAGACACATGTTCATATGGTGAATATGGTGGTCTTGACCTAACCAATAACTTGTTGATATAAAGTTGATGAAAGTTGATAACTGACATGTGGGAAACTAAAAGTCGGAGACACATGTTCATATGGTGGTCTTGACCTAACCAATAACTTGATATACAGTTGATGTAAGGTTGATAACTGACATTTGGGAAAGCTAAAAGTCGGAGTCAACATGTTCATATGGTGAAATATGGTGGTCTTGACCTAACCAATAACTTGATATACAGTTGATGTAAGTTGATAACTGACATTTGGGAAGCTAAACGTCGGAGACACATGTTCATATGGTGAAATATGGTGGTCTTGACCTAACCAATAACTTGATGTACAGTTGATGTAAGTTGATAACTGACATTTGGGAAACTAAACGTCGGAGACAACATGTTCATATGGTGAAATATGGTGGTCTTGACCTAACCAATAACTTGAATATACAGTTGATGTAAGTAGATAACTGACATTTGGGAAACTAAACGTCGGAGACACATGTTCATATGGTGAAATATGGTGGCCTTGACCTAACCAATAACTTGATATACAGTTGATGTAAGTTGATAACTGACATTTGGGAAACTAAACGTCGGAGTCACATGTTCATATGGTGAAATATGTTGGTCTTGACCTAACCAATACTTGATATACAGTTGATGTAAGTTGATAACTGACATTTGGGAAACTAAACGTCGGAGACACATGTTCATATGGTGAAATATGGTGGTCTTGACCTAACCAATAACTTGATATACAGTTGATGAAGTTGATAACTGACATGTGGGAAACTAAACGTCGGAGGGACACATGTTCATATGGTGAAATATGGTGGTCTTGACCTAACCAATAACTTGATATACAGTTGATGTAAGTTGATAACTGACATTTGGGAAACTAAACGTCGGAGACACATGTTCATATGGTGAAATATGGTGGGTCTTTACCTAACCAATAACTTGATATACAGTTGATGTAAGTTGATAAACTGACATTTGGGAAACTAAAAGTCGGAGACACATGCTCATATGGTGAAATATGGTGGTCTTGACCTAACCAATAACTTGATATACAGTTGATGTAAGTTGATAACTGACATGTGGGAAACTAAAAGTCGGAGAACAATGTTCATATGGTTGGTCTTGACCTAACCAATAACTTG
Source organism: Homalodisca vitripennis (assembly GCF_021130785.1). NCBI lineage: Eukaryota > Metazoa > Arthropoda > Insecta > Hemiptera > Cicadellidae > Homalodisca > Homalodisca vitripennis. The sequence continues at coordinate 655,969 of NC_060208.1, forward strand.
ATATACAGTTGATGTAAGTTGATAACTGACATGTGGGAAACTAAACGTCGGAGACACATGTTCATATGGTGAAATATGGTGGTCTTGACCTAACCAATAACTTGATATACAGTTGATGTAAGTTGTTAACTGACATTTGGGAAACTAAAACGTCGGAGACACATGTTCATATGGTGAAATATGGTGGCCTTGACCTAACCAATAACTTGATATACAGTTGATGTAAGTTGATAACTGACATTTGGGAAACTAAACGTCGGAGTCACATGTTCATATGGTGAAATATGGTGGTCTTGACCTAACCAATAACTTGATATACAGTTGATGTAAGTTGATAACTGACATTTGGGAAACTAAACGTCGGAGACACATGTTCATATGGTGAAATATGGTGGTCTTGACCTAACCAATAACTTGATATAAAGTTGATGAAAGTTGATAAACTGACATGTGGGAAACTAAAAAGTCGGAGACACATGTTCATATGGTGGTCTTGACCTAACCAATAACTTGTTGTACAGTTGATGTAAGTTGATAACTGACATTTTGGGAAACTAAAAGTCGGAGACACATGCACATATGGTGAAATATGGTGGTCTTGACCTAACCAATAACTTGATATACAGTTGATGTAGGTTGATAACTGACATTTGGGAAGCTAAAACGTCTGAGACACATGTTCATGATGGTGAAATATGGTGGTCTTGACCTAACCAATAACTTGATATACAGTTGATGTAAGTTGATAACTGACATTTGGGAAACTAAACGTCGGAGACACATGTTCATATGGTGAAATATGGTGGTCTTGACCTAACCAATAACTTGATGTACAGTTGATGTAAGTTGATAACTGACATTTGGGAAACTAAACGTCGGAGACACATGTTCATATGGTGAAATATGGTGGTCTTGACCTAACCAATAACTTGATATACAGTTGATGTAAGTTGATAACTGACATTTGGGAAACTAAACGTCGAGACACATGTTCATATGGTGAAATATGGTGGCCTTGACCTAACCAATAACTTGATATACAGTTGATGTAAGTTGATAACTGACATTTGGGAAACTAAACGTCGGAGTCACATGTTCATATGGTGAAATATGTTGGTCTTGACCTAACCAATAACTTGATATAAAGTTGATGTAAGTTGATAACTGACATTTGGGAAACTAAACGTCGGAGACACATGTTCATATGGTGAAATATGGTGGTCTTGAACCTAACCACAATAACTTGATATACAGTTGATGAAGGTTGATAACTGACATGTGGGAAACTAAAAGTCGGTGACACATGTTTTTTATGGTGGTCTTGACCTAACCAATAACTTGTTGTACAGTTGATGTAAGTTGATAACTGACATTTGGGAAACTAAACGTCGGAGACACATGTTCATATGGTGAAATATGGTGGTCTTTACCTAACCAATAACTTGATATACAGTTGATGTAAGTTGATAACTGACATTTGGGAAATTAAAAGTCGGAGGACACATGCTCATATGGTGAAATATGGTGGTCTTGACCTAACCAATAACTTGATATACAGTTGATGTAGGTTGATAACTGACATTTGGGAAGCTAAACGTCGGAGACACATGTTCATATGGTGAAATATGGTAGTCTTGACCTAACCAATAACTTGATATACAGTTGATGTAAGTTGATAACTGACATTTGGGAAACTAAACGTCGGAGACACATGTTCATATGGTAAAATATGGTGGTCTTGACCTAACCAATAACTTGATGTACAGTTGATGTAAGTTGATAACTGACATTTGGGAAACTAAACGTCGGAGACACATGTTCATATGGTGAAATATGGTGGTCTTGACCTAACCAATAACTTGATATACAGTTGATGTAAGTTGATAACTGACATTTGGGAAACTAAACGTCGGAGACACATGTTCATATGGTGAAATATGGTGGCCTTGACCTAACCAATAACTTGATATACAGTTGATGTAAGTTGATAACTGACATTTGGGAAACTAAACGTCGGAGTCACATGTTCATATGGTGAAATATGGTGGTCTTGACCTAACCAATAACTTGATATACAGTTGATGTAAGTTGATAACTGACATTTGGGAAACTAAACGTCGGAGACACATGTTCATATGGTGAAATATGGTGGTCTTGACCTAACCAATAACTTGATATACAGTTGATGTAAGTTGATAACTGACATGTGGGAAACTAAAAGTCGGAGACACATGTTCATATGGTGAAATATGGTGGTCTTGACCTAACCAATAACTTGATATACAGTTGATGTAAGTTGATAACTGACATTTAGGAAACTAAACGTCGGAGACACATGTTCATATGGTGGTCTTGACCTAACCAATAACTTGATATACAGTTGATGTAAGTTGATAACTGACATTTAGGAAACTAAACGTCGGAGACACATGTTCATATGGTGAAATATGGTGGTCTTGACCTAACCAATAACTTGATATACAGTTGATGTAAGTTGATAACTGACATTTAGGAAACTAAACGTCGGAGACACATGTTCATATGGTGAAATATGGTGGTCTTGACCTAACCAATAACTTGATATACAGTTGATGTAGGTTGATAACTGACATTTGGGAAACTAAAAGTCGGAGACACATGTTCATATGGTGAAATATGGTGGTCTTGACCTAACCAATAACTTGATTGTACAGTTGATGTAAGTTGATAACTGACATTTGGGAAACTAAAAGTCGGAGACACATGTTCATATGGTGAAATATGGTGGTCTTGACCTAACCAATAACTTGATATACAGTTGATGTAGGTTGATAACTGACATTTGGAAGAATACATGTTCATATGGTGAAATATGGTGGTCTTGACCTAACCAATAACTTGATATACAGTTGATGTAAGTTGATAACTGACATTTGGGAAACTAAACGTCGGAACATGTTCATATGGTGAAATAACCTAACCAATAACTTGATGTACAGTTGAGTTGATAACTGACATTTGGGAAACTAAACGTCGGAGACATGTTCATATGGTGAAATATGGTGGTCTTGACCTAACCAATAACTTGATATACAGTTGATGTAAGTTGATAACTGACATTTGGGAAACTAAACGTCGGAGACACATGTTCATATGGTGAAATATGGTGGCCTTGACCTAACCAATAACTTGATATACAGTTGATGTAAGTTGATAACTGACATTTGGGAAACTAAACGTCGGAGTCACATGTTCATATGGTGAAATATGTTGGTCTTGACCTAACCAATAACTTGATATACAGTTGATGTAAGTTGATAACTGACATTTGGGAAACTAAACGTCGGAGACACATGTTCATATGGTGAAATATGGTGGTCTTGACCTAACCAATAACTTGATATACAGTTGATGATAAGTTGATAACTGACATGTGGGAAACTAAAAGTCGGAGACACATGTTCATATGGTGGTCTTGACCTAACCAATAACTTGATATACAGTTGATGTAAGTTGATAACTGACATTTAGGAAACTAAACGTCGGAGTCACATGTTCATATGGTGGTCTTGACCTAACCAATAACTGGATATACAGTTGATGTAAGTTGATAACTGACATTTAGGAAACTAAACGTCGGAGACACATGTTCATATGGTGAAATATGGTGGTCTTGACCTAACCAATAACTTGATATACAGTTGATGTAAATTGATAACTGACATTTAGGAAACTAAACGTCGGAGACACATGTTCATATGGTGAAATATGGTGGTCTTGACCTAACCAATAACTTGATATACAGTTGATGAAAGTTGATAACTGACATGTGGGAAACTAAAAGTCGGAGACACATGTTCATATGGTGGTCTTGACCTAACCAATAACTTGTTGTACAGTTGATGTAAGTTGATAACTGACATTTGGGAAACTAAAAGTCGGAGACACATGCTCATATGGTGAAATATGGTGGTCTTGACCTAACCAATAACTTGATATACAGTTGATGTAGGTTGATAACTGACATTTGGGAAGCTAAACGTCTGAGACACATGTTCATATGGTGAAATATGGTGGTCTTGACCTAACCAATAACTTGATATACAGTTGATGTAAGTTGATAACTGACATTTGGGAAACTAAACGTCGGAGACACATGTTCATATGGTGAAATATGGTGGTCTTGACCTAACCAATAACTTGATGTACAGTTGATGTAAGTTGATAACTGACATTTGGGAAACTAAACGTCGGAGACACATGTTCATATGGTGAAATATGGTGGTCTTGACCTAACCAATAACTTGATATACAGTTGATGTAAGTTGATAACTGACATTTGGGAAACTAAACGTCGGAGACACATGTTCATATGGTGAAATATGGTGGCCTTGACCTAACCAATAACTTGATATACAGTTGATGTAAGTTGATAACTGACATTTGGGAAACTAAACGTCGGAGTCACATGTTCATATGGTGAAATATGGTGGTCTTGACCTAACCAATAACTTGATATACAGTTGATGTAAGTTGATAACTGACATTTGGGAAACTAAACGTCGGAGACACATGTTCATATGGTGAAATATGGTGGTCTTGACCTAACCAATAACTTGATATACAGTTGATGAAAGTTGATAACTGACATGTGGGAAACTAAAAGTCGGAGACACATGTTCATATGGTGGTCTTGACCTAACCAATAACTTGTTGTACAGTTGATGTAAGTTGATAACTGACATTTGGGAAACTAAACGTCGGAGACACATGTTCATATGGTGAAATATGGTGGTCTTGACCTAACCAATAACTTGTTGTACAGTTGATGTAAGTTCATAACTACAGTCCAGAGATTAACATTACTTTTTATATAAGTAAGCAAACTTTTATTTACTTGTAACATACTTTTGTCCGTTGTTTGGAAATGCTACATGTATTATGGCGAATTCTGAAGATTTTCTCAACAAGATAACTAATATTAACATTGATGACATCGAAATATAATCAGCTACGGTGTTGACAGTGTATTTACTAAATAGCAGTTACCGGTGGCTTTGTAAGCAGTTTTGTAATTTTGCACTTCTGTGAGCACTTCTGGTCGAGTGAATGATATTTCCGACGCCAAAGTTGTGTTTGCCTCTTGCCAAGATGAAGAAAATATTTTAAAAAGGTTTATTATTATCGCCGTTATAATTCACACCGGTCTTAGTATTCTTCTTCCATTGCTGATTTGCCAATTATCGCGATCAAGAAAAAACTTCAAACGTTTTATTAAAAATGTATAACAATTGTTATTTTTCTTTCTTAGTATAGTTTGGTTAGATATTTGATGTTGTCTTGTTTCTAAATCAAGAAAACATACATCACATATCAGAGAAGCCTAATTCTCTCAAGAGAAAACTAAGATGGATTTTATAACAGTCTTGAAATTGACAGTAAAAGTTAATAATGACTTTGCCTTTTATATTTAATACTTTCAAAAACTAACGGCTAAAATTAAATTAATAATAATAACAACCATTTACAAGGTTTTTTCTGTATAAACAGAAAATATTTACATTTTAGAAAATGTATGCCTAGAACTAGTACATTAGTTCAAAAGCTCAGCAAAGTTTCATCTTAGCATTGTTCTTTTCAAATTTTCTAAGTGACATAGGTACTTACCCAATAATGAAATATATAAACGGCGAGAAAACTAATGGCTACTGCTTAGATTATTTAAACACCATAAATGAAAAAATATTAAATATTAGTTAAATTGATAAAAAATGGTTATGCGGTCATAACCAAAACACAAAACACTATTACATTTTACATACTCTTTAAACTAATATTTTACAACTTAGGACACCTAGATGGAATTTTTCGCTACCTTAAAGACCAATGGAGCAAAGCTCGGAGTTATTTTCGAAATAGGAATAGGCCAATATACACTGGTACTTTTATTCCTGGTGGAACCATATTAATGCCCGTGTTAAATTACAGTACCATCGGTTGAATAGTTTACCCGTGAAAGTCAAACGAACAAACAAAAGCACATTCGCATTTATAATATTACTAGCAGTCAGGGCCGCAGCTACATATTTTTCCAGGAGAGGCAAGACCTAAATTTGCCGCCCTCTTTCTAACTCAACTCCTTCCGGAAATGGAGTGTTGTTTTTTATCCATTTAAAAGTACTCTACGTGCTGTTTCTAAATTAGTTTGTAAATAACCCATAAATTTCAAATAATAATTATTATATTTCAGAATTTTTCATCAATAATAGAACTAAAGGTTGTAACTTAAGTTTACTAGAAAGATGAGTACAAAGCAAAATAGTTATTCATCTAACAGTCTGTAATAAACTGCAGTAAAATATACATAGAATTTAAGAAACATAAGGTATTAAAGCTGTCATAATAATATACATTACAATGTTTATGTAAATTACTTCTCCTTATGTTCAAAGTTTCCATAATGGCACTACCAATATTTCTAAATTTACATTCTTTGAAGTTTGTAATAACAGTCCACTACGTAGTTATTTTTAAACAGAAAACAAAGACACAACATTTTGTAACGAAATATAAACTGAACTCTGCATAGAAACTTTTTAATAAATTATCAAGCAATTAAAAATATGTAGTAACCTATTTCTAAACTTAATATAACCTTTCTCGATTTTTTGGCAGCAAATATATTAATTATTTTGTAAAATGACATTGTTGACGCTCTCTGGTGTTCAATCGAAATTACACTTAAATGTTGATTAATTTCAGTTTGCTAAGACTTCTTTCACCCGAAGCAACAGAGACTGGGAGAGTATGGAATATTTGAAAAGCTATTGTAATTTTCGGGTAGCTTTCTTGTAAATATTGTTCATAAATAAGTTTAAAAGTCGATTGTGGTGTAGCATTAATTACATTATTATCCATATCAAGAGCATGCCATTTAAAACTTCATACGTAATCTAGCTTCGGTTTTAGTCTCTACCGTGATCCCATTAATACATAAATCTTCAATCACTAGGAATAATTTATCAATATGTTTGAAGACTACTTCAACAGACTCCAGTCGTGCTAACTACTTTGTTTTACTTTCTGCCTTCAGAGGTAAAGGAACGTATTTTTTAGCACTTTCCATCCTGAAGTAGATGCACTGAACTAGTTGTAAAGGGAATGTAACAATCCAAAATAATTTTGTGCTTGGAGACAAGTATCAGCAGCGTAAACTCCAACTACGTTTAGTGAATGAGCTGAGCATGGCACAAAATATGCGAACTTATACTCTTTCAGTATTTTAGCATTCCTTAGTACTTTCCAGCCATATTAGAACCATTATCATATGATTGGCCTCTACATAGCTTCATGTTCAAGACATAACTATCCACCTTTTGCATAATTTCTTGGGAATTCCTTCCCCAGTTTTGTCAGAAATAAGGAAAAAATCTTTGAAACTTTCCTCAACTTCAGGAGAATTATTATTTAATTTTACATGTCGAATGAACTCTGACATTTGTTCGTTGTGACTGATGTCTGGCGTACAGTCGAACATCAGGAAAATATACTTAGCTTTTTTAACATCTTAGATTATATCTGCTCCCATTTTGTTGGCAATAAGTTCAAGAAATTCATCCTGAATTTCAGATGAAACATGGCTTAGCTGCCCTTTCTTATGGAGTTCAATGTGTTTTTGAAGTGGGATAACGGGACAAAAGAGTTATTGTGTTAAGAAATTTCCCACTTTCTGAATTTTCAAAATCACATCTTTGACTTGTTCCTCTAAATGGACTTCCTTGTTTTGCTAAATATAAATAGAATCAATAGTACAATGTAAGACTTCTTTCCAGTGAGATTCTTCTTTTACAATAGCGTTTTGCAGTTCCTTATGTATTCCTTCTTTCCCAAGATTTGTCTCTATAGAGGACAAGGAAGGAGGTGGGATGAGTTGCACATAAGACACGTAAACATCGGTTCCGTGATTTAGTTCATTGTAAGGGAGAAATAGTGATCCATTGTTTACAATTTTTGTCAAGTGCGTGCACATTGTGTTAGTGATCACTGTGAGAGTAATTAATCAATCTACAATTTGACGAGCTGATAAGAAATTGCAAGTTTTTAAGTGATAGGAACCGGTCTGTGCAATATCAGTGAGCGCCATGTCAGCTGACAACAAAGTCATGACGCGTAACTCAGCTAAGTCAGGAAAACCGGAGACGCCCGAGCCTGCTTCACTACAGTCTATTGATGATAAGTTGAACTCCATAAATATTCTAAGCAAACATGTATGATCAAAACATTATCATCAGATCACATGACATACAGGACATTAAAAAGGAACAGAAAGATTTAGCTGCTTCTATTGAGCTGTGCCGTACTAACATCAGTGATGTGAAACAACTTGTAACCAAACAGGACTCGAAAATAACTGCTTGTGAAGATGAACTGGTACGTGTAAATGAGGAGAATCAGAGGTTGTGGAAAGAGCTGAGAAGTACTAAGCAAGAACTTAGGGACTTGGAGCAATGTTCTCATAGAAACAACTTGATTATATATGGAATACCGGAAGATAAAAACGAAAACATTCAACATGTCATGAGAAGATTGGCTGTCACCCTGCAATTTGAAAACTGGTCATCAAGTCTGATGGATGCTGTACATCGGATGGGAAAAGCTACACAGACTCAGCCCAGACCCATCATCGTAAAGTTTGTGAGCCGACTCGATAAAGATGACTTCTGGAACAAGAGGAAGGTCAGACCGATAGAATCAATAGAATATTCCACTCGTATTATCAAAATGTAAGAGGGCTCAGAACTAAAACTAATACATTTTTTTTTCAATTTATTGATAAGTAATTTTGAAATAATAGCCTTGACAGAAACTAATTTACAATCAAGTTTTAATTCATCAGAGCTCTTTTCTGATAACTTTAATGTATATAGGTGTGATAGAAATTTAGATATTACAGGGAGACAAGGAGGAGGGGAGTTTTATTAGCTTTGTCTAAAGATCTACTGACAAGTAAATTTCAAGTAAATGTAAATGGTTGTGAATGTGTTTGGGTAAAAATCTCAAATAATAAGGGAAAAGTATTGTATACTAGTGTACTTTATTTTAGACCTAGATCTCCATAGGGGTTTACCAAGCTTTTTACGATTCTTTGCAGCAAATACTGTTTTCAGTTAATAGTAACGTAGTGATCATAGGTGATTTTAATTTGCCAATATATGGATCAGATTCAAGCTTAATCACTGGTGATAACCTATGCAAGGAATTGTCTCTATTTTTAAATTTACACTACTTTTAAATTTTTATTTTATTTTATTTTTTAAATTAAAAAATAATAATTCCAATTTTCAAAACAAAACATTAGATTTAGTTATTTTCAACATGGATAAGATAGAGGTAACCAGGTGTGAGGATCACTTAGTGACGGAGGACCCTTATCACCCGGCTATTGAGGCGAGGATTGTTGTTGATTCTCCGTTATCTTTTAGGTCAAGTTCAACCGGACCAGCGACTTATTTTCCGCTGCCTGGTCTCAATTGTATTCCATCCCAAACGTAAATAGCGCAGTAAATTGCTTTTACAGTCAAGTGTATGAAATAGTTGAAAAATATTGTCCCCTGAAAAGAGAAAAAAGATCGAAGTATCCGTTATGGTTCACCCCATCAATTATTTTTAATTTGAAACTAAAGGAAAAGTTAAGAAGAAAATATAAAAAATACAGTTATTTAGAAAATTATAATAGATTTAAGAATCAAAGGTCTTTTTTGAAGCGCGAAATGAAGGTTGTGTACTATAATTACTTGCATAGCATATAAATTTTAATTAATAGAGACAGTACTAAATTTTGGAGATTTTTAAATAGTAAGAGATCTGAAAATAGTAATTTAATGGTTATGGAATATAATGGAGTCAAGCTAGATAGTGGAATGGCAATCGCCACTGCATTTGCAGAATATTTCAGTTCGGTTTATAACAAATATACAGCGGAGCCGAGTGTAGAGTCAGCGACGGCGGCGCCGTGCCTGGCGGGTGTGTCATGCCTTGCTCTCCCGCACATTAGCGAGCATGACGTGTTGGACGCTATTAAAAGGTTAAAATCTAAAAACACCACTGGGCCTGATTTTCTACCTCAATATTTATTTAAAGGGTGCGCGGACTTCCACTTTAGTAAAAGCATTAACATTTTTGTACAATTTAAGTCTGACCTCTAACGTTTTCCCCGACAAATGGAAAATTACAAAAAATACTCCTATATTTAAGAGCGGAAGGAGATCAGAAATAGTTAATTACAGGCCAGTGGCAGTTTTGAATGTATCAGCTAAAATATTTGAAATAATTGTACATAAATCTCTATTTAATCACTTTAAAAAATACATTTCTCCGGCACTACATGGATTTGTTCCGGGGAGGTCGGTTAGCACAAATTTATTACATTTTACAGGATATATCTCCTCGGGGCTAGACTCTGTAGCTCAGACTGATTCTTTGTTTCTCGACCTGGCCAAAGCTTTTGATAAAGTTGATCATCAGATGTTATTGCAGAAGCTACATTTTTATGGCATATCATTAAGTTTTTTTAAATTTTTTCAAATCTTACATTGTTGATAGGAAACAATTTGTGTTTTATAATGGTTTCAGCTCATCAACCTTTAATGTTCAATCAGGAGTTCCTCAAGGTTGAAATGTAGGGCCTTGCCTGTTCACTATATTAATAAATGATATAAGTAATTGTATATTCTCTTCTAATACTCTTTTGTTGCGGACGATTTAAAAATATTTAAGCAAATAAGGTCACATTCGGACGCTGACGAGCTGCAAGCCGATCAAAATGTCAGGTAATGACTTTCAGAAGATCTCGTAATTACATAGAAAATGATTATTTTTTTAATGGAGTACTAGTATCTAGAGTGAACGAGAAAATTAAAGATTTAGGAATTTATATAGACTTTACTTTATCGTTTAACTGTCATGTAGATGCGTGTGCTTCAGCAGCTAGTAGAATAATGGGGTTTGTTATTAGACAAAGTTTCAATTTTAAAAATGTAGAAACTCTGATATTGCTGTATTATTCATTGGTCAGGTCGAGGCTAGAAAACAATATCATTATTTGGAATCCTATTCACACTACATATAAAGATATTTTAGAAAAAATTCAAAAACTATTTTTAAGGTATTTATTTTTCAAATGCTTTAACATTTTTACTTACCGTACGCAGTTCCATATGACGAGTTGCTGGAGTTGTTTGGGTTCGGGAGTCTTAAATTGAGGAGGAAGGTAGCTAGCCTGATGTTCCTGTACAGGCTGGTGCGAGGCGTGATAGACGATCCTGCTATCCTGGCCGTCTTATCTTATAGCGTACCTTCATTCAACAGTAGGAGCAACCTTCTGTTCTCGGTTCCATTCTGCCGCACGACGGCTCATGCTTCCTCGCCACTCTACCGGGTCGTACAATTTCATACAAAGCTTAGGCTAGTTGCACTCACACCGATTTTGGACGACCGATTTTTACCGGCCGTCCAAATTCCAATGTGAACCGGCGCCGATCAGCTGTCGGCGTGTGTGCCAGGTTCCGTTCCCTCATTCAGTTCACTATTGGAATTTGGACGGCCGGTAAAAAATCGGTCGTCCAAAATCGGTGTGTGTGCAACTAGCCTTAGGGTCTGATGCAGGCATTTTTTTTTTACTCACAAAATGTATTTAGAATTAAATGCCTCAGAAGTTTAAATTAACTAATCAGCTGTGTATAATTTTTATTGTACCTATGTTTGTAACTTTTTGATATTCCATCCAATTAATTGTTTGTTCCTATTTATTTGATTTTCATATATTTAATACTCATTTTTTGTTGTTATCATTTTATTATTATTGTTATGGATTGTTATAGATTTATTTATTCTCATTCGTTAACTTATAAGTTAAAAGTTATTAGTTATAATTTTTTTTATGTTATCACATAATTTAAAACTATTTTATAAAGTGAAGTGAGTGGAGAACATTCCCACAGTTAATTGTTTATATGTAATAACTGCTTTATGGTAAATGGTTAATACTGTTATAAAGCATGCTAATAAAATAAAATTAAAATAAAAAATAAAATAAAATAGATTTCCACATGCAAAAGCAACGTTTGTGATTCGAGGAATTTTCATGTTCTGGTATTTTGTCACTAGGTTTTATTCATGTTTCAAATCCCTCTTCTCTTTGAAATGATGAAATGTTAGATTCATGTGAAAATGAATGAGAAAACATTCTGCAAGAAATGCAGCACAAAGAAACATTTAGTTTCAATGTAAACTAAATAAGACCGTTTGATTTGTGATCCGTTCTTTAATGATTTAAGACCATTTTAGTAATAGTTCGTCCGTTTCTTTCGCCTTTGGATAAATCTTATGTATATTTACTATCAACCATCATCTTAGTAATGTAACATCTTTCAGAATCTGTTAAATATTTTGGCTATGTAAAAGGATCATTAAAATCAAATAGAAAGTCAGATTCATGTTTTTCGTTTGAACCGGTGGAGGCTGAGGCTAATAAGGGCGTTGTTTGTAAAATATTTTCACCGAAAAAGTTACTAGCACCGTCTTCTCCATCCTAGTTGGCGGGTTTGTGTATGGGAATCGATGATCCCGAAGTGTTCACAAAGATATCTTCATGCTGGGAAGTTATCATTCTGCATTACTTTCTTCGTGTTCTTTCATTGATTGCAACTCATTATCGGATGCTAGTGGAGTAGGACTTTGTACTGCATTTGAAGTTGTTGGAACTAAATACTTGCTCTCCGTTAAACTCCCAGCACACGCTTCCTGCAACTGCATTCCATTACTGTTACTATTACTATATTTAATATTATATATATTACTTCATCTAACATTAGTACATATATAATCTATATACTGCATATGATGTATAATATAAAATTTAAAATGTAAACTTTTATCATATACAACATTTTAGAAATCTTACTGTCCTTTCATATAATATATGGTATGTTATTTCCATTTATTCTTGAACTATCTTTGGCATTTTACGACATTCTGTGACTAACCGTAGTACACTCCAAAAGAAAATATTTGGGTCTTGTTTCAACCTGTAATAGTCTAGTTTAATTGCATATAGTTACAGTTGCACGCGAACTTATACGCGTACAGAGCATGTGGTCATCTTTCAATCAATCAATCTTTATTGCAAAGATATAATTAAACTCGTATAGCAAACGTCAATATTAAAGGTTTAGAGCTAAACTTTTGCGCATTCTTCCCACACCAGAATCACACACAACATACAATTCAACAACATTAATGCATCTCACATCCTTTTCCAATCATCCACCTTCAGAGCCGAAGTCAATCTCCCGATTGGGCGATCTCCTAGTCAAATGTCAAGAACTCGATAACATTATAAAATGCTTGTGATGCTAAAAAGAGTTTCAAACGAGTTTTTTGCACATTGGGTGTTGCAGCATTCTTTATTCTATTGGGCAGCTTGTTGGTGAAGTGAACACCTGACTGTGAGGGCAGATGTCCGTAAAGAATGTCTTGGCCAGTTGTCATGGTACATTTAGACATACAAAACAAAGTTGTTCCGGAAATGTAGAGCCGTGGCAGAGTCAATAGCTGCAAATTTTTGAAGGTTTCACCGCAAGACTCTCGAAAATTAAAATGAGCGATTATTCGAATCGCTTTTTCCTGCAATTTAAATACTCAAGAAATGGTTGTATGCACAGCCATCCCTCCCCACAAAACCACTCCGTAAGTAAAATGAGGGTAAATCAAGCCATTATAAGCGATCATAAGAACCTGAGTAGAGCAATAACTGGTCCTTCCATGTCAACCCTCGATCTAAGTGTATTCCAAGGAATTTCACAGTGCAGTCTTCTTCCAGAATTTAATCTGCCAACATAACGGACAGGGCCACATTCTGAGTCTGAAGGTCGCAGAGCAAAGTTCATAACATTGGAGTTTCATGTTTTTATATTGAGGCTGTTCAAATGTGGAACACAAATTGTTGATTTAAACCAAAGTCAGTTATTTTCAAAAGTTATTCCGATTTTCCACTGAAGCAGAGAGTCGTGTCATCAGCATACTGCACGACTTTTCCGTGCAGTAGTAATAACCCAACGTCATTGGCATAAATGAGAAACAGAATTTTACTGAGAATCGATCCCTGGGAAACCCCTGCTTAAATGGATTTGAAAACTGATTTGAAATTTGGGTAAATTGAGTTCTGTCGCTTAGAAATGATATAAGCAACACGTATGACTCGCCTCGGATGTCTCAGATTTATGTGTTCACACAGTCAAATGCCTTTGATAAATCGAGAAAGGCACCTAGGGTAGTATTTTGATTTTCTTATCCCTCAACACCAAGTCGACAAGACTCACAACAGCGTCTATAGTTGATTTACCTTTCCTGAACCCAAACTGTTCATCTAAAAGTTGGTTGCATTTATCCAAATACTGCAGCTTAATTGTAAAATACTTTGCTCAAAATTGGTATAATTGACACAGTCCGCTAGTTGTTTGTGGAACTGGGATAGTCCTTTTTATCGGACTAATAACATGAGTGAGGCAAAAACTTCTTGTTGAAAAGACAAATTAATGAGTTGAGTTAAAGGTCTCAAAATATGGTTAGAAAACTTGTTATGAGACACATTGAAATTGAGTTTTTGGCTCGGAGCTACTGAATAATTCAATCGAGCTCTTCTTCTACAACAGGGGCCAGTGCCATTGAGGATACTGGACTTGTTTTCGCGTGGGAATTACCTGAGGTTGTAATGGTCGAGCATTCAGCTCGCAAGCCACATACGCGAAAGATCTGTTAAACTCATTTGCCACATCCTTTTGCATTACCCACATGTTTGTCCCCAATTTTAATTTTAATATCTTTTAATATATTTTATTTATTGTTGATGATGCCCCAAACATTTTTTAAGAAATTATTGATTTAATGACATCATATATTTCCGCTCCTTTTATCACTTTTTCATAGGAAATTTTATACTTTTTGAAAAAATCATTTGCATTTTTCGTTTGTGGTATTTTAGGTTTAGGTAATTTCTCGAAACCAATATGCCTTTAGTGATCCAACTGTTTCTTGATCTTCACTCTTCCGTTGGATTTAATATATTTTGCGGGTGGCCGAGTGACAATTCTGATGAAGCAGTCGTAATTTTGGATCAACCGTAAACTGCATGTAGGATCCCTAAAACAATATGGTAAACTAACTGTTGAGAATGGCGATTCGCTGACAGACTCTGCGTAAGGGATGTGCTGTTGTCTGGCAGCCGACTCCCCCAGGGCAGCAGCAGGCGCAGGCACGGTGGCTGAAGGAATGGTCGCCACTGGATCTCTCACGGGGCTCAAAGGTTTTGGTGGGGAAGGTCGTGGAGAGATGAGGCACTCCACAATAATCCCTGTCAGCAGCCGCTTTCCCATCATAGAGAGGTGTTGACGTGTCTCGTGAAGTAGCAGCCAATTCCTCGAAAAAGGCATTCACGAGCACGGTCTCCTGGTAGATGGGGTGGTTGGGATCCAGGTCATGGCGGTGCAGAACGGTGGCGAGCACAAGCCGGCAGACAGCACCTCGCAGATACGGTCGCACTCGGCCTGGCTTGCACACTCCGCTGATTGAGAGCGCGGAGATGGCCATTTACCTCACGAGTCACGCGATGTGGCGGGTGTGGCTGAAGTGGGGAACAGGAATTGGGGCACGTTGCTGATTTCATTTTTGCTTCCGCTGACAGTATTAATCTGGGATGAGACAGATTAAAAATATATGTGATTAATAAGTAATTGTGTATTGGTACGTGTATTGAGGAGGGGAGAGGTATAAATATTAAAAATAGCGTCCATAAATTATTATCGAAACAAAAATGTGAAGAACCACACTATAACAATCGTTAAAACAGCTATCAACCAAATTAACTTAAACTTACTAAACGTTTTCTGTTGCCCATTTGTACACTCACCAATATACAAACAATCGACCCTGCTTTGCAAAGTTTGGATATCCCTTTCCAAATCTCTAGAAATTATTTCAATATTTGAGTAATAAAAAGGTAATTCCATTACTTTTTTTATAGCGTACAATAATTTTAGACTTTAAATTCTTCTTAAAATTTTAATTGCTCATTTTTCACATTTCAGGCCACTTTTTCCTGTCTCGTTCCAATCTTCTTCTTTCTGACTTATCCTTGCAGGATGAAGGTTGGACATTAGTTACTATTGATATTGACTATCACTACAACACAGCCCAACGTTTCTTTATCTTAGGTATTAAACAGCACCACAAGAGTTGAAGAGACAAGAACATAACTTGTACACTAAACGAGTTACCTTTAATTAACTTAAACACAGTGAGAAACGGCAGTCCAGTCTGACGTTGACTGTAATTAATTTACTGTTCATTAGGCTTCGAAGTTTTCAATCGATTGATAACTGCCCAACGTCCTACCGAAAATTGTTCGTTTAGTAGCTTACTCCGTTTGATAAATATATTATACGTTAAAAACACATATATCCTTCAATCGACGTTTGCATCCCTAAATAGTTTATGCTAATTAACATAATATTATATATTTCTGAACCATAATTATATGTTCACAAATAAAGGTTGATTTTAGGAAAGAAACATTAATATAAAAAATTTACATTTTAAATATTTAATATTACCAATTCATATCAATTCAAGCTGCTAAAAACCAATTAGCCAGCAGTCCTTCATTAAAGAACCGTCTCGGCAGTATTGTAAGACTTTAAAAGTGGTTTTAACCACATTTTGACAAAACTGTGTTATTTTACCATACACTTCAAGGGTATCCGCAAATTGAACTATCTGGAGTTATGGTGAAGAGGACTTTATTTTAACAGACATATACTTGAATGTAAAATGAATTGTTTTTTTAAACTTTAACGTTTTACCAAATATACATAAAATATATAATAATCGTGCAATACATAAGAGTTAATGTTTCCTTTTAAAATACTTTCAAATTTGACACCTTTATGGTTAAATAAATAAAGAAAAATTCCGTTTTTCTTAAGCTTTTCTCAGTACATAAATGATTTTCAGAATAACTCGATATTATTTTTACAAGTAATACAGCGTGAGTGACATATTGGGACAGTGTGCGGCACTAACTAGTACATCGTTAATGTTTAGTTCCAATTATGATTTCAATTAGCTATTTATGGGATTAGATATAAGAAACCTACAAAAGAAGTATGCAGGTTTTTTTATAACACTATTAGATTTAACTTGTTTTATAGTAATATTATAACTGAATGTTCAATATAAACTTACTAAAGAAGTTCACCAAACCGACATCTGTGGACATGGTAACAAGATTTAAGGGCTATTCAGGCACTGAGTGTTAGGACACAGCTACCGGTGTTCGAACACTCAAAGGGTGGAAAAGCGATGAAGTGTGAGGGAGGTCGTTAAGCGAGAGCAGGGCTGTGTTAAGGGCCATGTTAAGGGCTTACTACTTGGACACTATTGAAACTGCCTGAATCCTTCTGTCTAAGAGCCATTGCAGTAATGCCAATAAATGTTTTGTCTGCCATAGAGAGCTCATTACAATTACTAAGTCCTGAAGAAGAGATTAAGAAAACTGTTGTGTATCAATTTGTAATACCACAACATACTTTAAAGTTTACCAACTACTTTTGACCGATAAAATTTCCAGCCTTATTGTTTGCAAATAAATGTAAATTCATAGTCAACCATAGGCTATTATTGTCTGTACTCGAATCTTATAGTTTTTATAACACAGTCTTAAATGGTTTTGCCCTTATTTAGTAGATAGAGTTCAAAGAGTTAAAACTCAAAGTAATTTACTGTCTGAATGGAGGTTTAACCCTGTAGGGGTGCCTCAGGGGTCAACAATAACCGCAATTTTATTTAGTTTTAACATAAATAGAATATATTAACCAATTCCTTTTTGTACGACAACGACAAACAGTATTTTTTATATGCTGACGACACGCAAGTGTACACACACTGTCAGTTGGATGAAATAAATATTGCTGTTGACCGCCTAAATGCTGATCTTACAATGTTATATATAAGTGGTGCACTGACCATGGGCTAAGACTGAATGCAGCTAAATGCAAACCGATAATATTAGGAAGACCTCGTCTTTTATCTAATGTTAACTTAAATGAGATTTTGCATGTAACAATAAATGGGTTTGCACTTAGTTATAAGCATGATGTTGTATTACCTAGGAGTATGTAATACGCTGTCATGGCCGGAGCAAGTTAATTATATTAATAAGAGAGTTTGTATAGGCTTAAGAGGCTCTGTTCAATCCTACTATACATATAAAAAATTGCTTGTATCTGCACTTACTTTTCCATATTTTGACTATTCCAATGCTGTATTTTGTGATATGAAAAATAAACAACTGCAGAGGCTACAAAGGGCACGAAATGCATGTATTCGTTACATTTTCAATTTACAAATAGATGCGCATATTACTGTTTATTTTAATGAGCTATGTTGGATAAAGAAAAATGAAAGAATTGAGTACAGTTATAGATGTATAAAATGTTGATGTTAGAGAAACCAGACTATTTATTCCATCAATATATAATGATGAACCTTGTGCATGGTAGGGAAACAAGATTTGGTAACATGATTTTACAATTCCCAATTCATAGAACTATAACAAAATCTTATCATGTAACGAGTATAAGATTATTAAACAACTTGGAAGACAATATAAAATATGCTCCTATTGTAGCTTTGTTTAAAAAAAGAATAAAGAGTCATTTGTTGGCTAGATATTAGTAACTACTACATCATTCTGTAAATATAATATATGTGATAATTAAATTTATCTTAGATAACATGTAAATAATTTAGTTCTATGTTGCTTTTTCCGTTTTGTATGATTTATAATGATAATGAATATTTACTAAACTCTTTATTATGCATGTTTAAATGCATGTGATTTAGTAAAATATTTGCGTTGTGTAGGTTAGTTTGAGAGGAATATACAGGGTGGCGCAAATGTCACTGGACAGTTGGTTAAAAGAGGAAAATATAACAGCAAGACGTAGTACAATCGTTTTCGTCCGTGATATTGGTATTACTAAATTTTGGTAATTATACCTTTTTAAGTTGGAAATACAATGCAATGAAACACACAACAATCGAACTAGTGAGTTCATCTGTGACACATATGTAAAACTGTAGTCCCCGAATTATTATTTTTCTAATAGAATTTTTGTTAAACGAACGTTTCCAAAGAAAAGTTATTGGTCGAGGGGCAGATTTGATATTATCACATGCCCCCACGTTCACCAGATATCACACTAATAGATTTTTTCCTATGGGGAGTAGTCAAGGACTCTGTTTATTCTCGAAAGCCTCATACTATTGACGAACTGAAAGACTACATACATGACGCATTTTATGATTTGTGGACAATGATCCCACACTATGCCGTAGAGTATGTAACAGTATTCCAAAAAGACTTCAAAGATGTATTAATGAAGACGGAAAACAATTTGAATATAAAAAATAGTTGTAAGTATTGTTTGTAATAAAATATAAATTCAAATAAATCTAGTCTTGTTTTAACCAACTGTCCAATGACTTTTGCGCCACCCTGTATATAGTATGTAATACATTTTATCCCTATATACATATATATTATGATATCATTGTTTACTACAGGAATTAATATGTAACAAGCCTGTAATGTAATGGCATAGACAGAAAAGTTAGTTATAATGTAAAATTGCTTTTGTATAAGTAATGCATGTTTTTGCCCCAACGACTGTAATAAATTATAAAATTTTAAAATATTTGGTGTCTGTCCTGGGGAAAGAGTGGACCTTTGGTCTAAGCCAGGGTAGATAAAATAATCTCTTTCTCTCTCTCTCTCTCTCTCACTCTCTCTCTCTCTCTCTCTCTCTCTCTCTCTCTCTCTCTCTCTCTCCAACATCGCTCTCTCTCTCTCCAACATCTCTCTCTCTCTCACTCCCTAAAATTATATTTTATTTGTTACGTTTGATAATCCCAGCTATCTAAATTCTTTATTTTAATGTTCATACTTGGGGAGCATACGTAATCCGGAGCTGAAGAAATATACTTCTATTATGTGTACTAACGGATATTTATTTATATTATTATTAAATACGAGCAAACGCTCAGAGCTTCATGATATGTCTTGTAATGCAATACTGCATGGAATTTTCAGATGTAGATTTCCGGAGCTGAAGAAATATACTTCTATTATGTGTACTAACGGATATTTATTTATATTATTATAAAATACGAGCAAACGCTCAGAGCTTCATGATATGTCTTGTAATGCAATACTGCATGGAATTTTCAGATGTAGATTTCTACATTGAGCATTACATAAACTGGCCTCATGTATTCTTGGTCCATCTCGTACTTCAAGTAAGTGTGCATTCTCATTAGAAAAACAAAAGAAGTAATTCGGAATTATGGTTTATTGCAATGATCTAAGATAGTATTTCTCAAGTAAAAGATGCAAAACTTACCTTTACGGCCTAAATTAACAGCAGCCTATCTAAATAAGTCTGCAAAGGTTTTACGCATGACGGGAAATGGTGGACACAAAATATTCATATTCAAGACTGCAATGAAGGAAAAATAGTTATTTTAATGTGCAAAATTTGCTGCTTCCTTCATTATTCTTAGATTTTCGAAAACAAACTTTACACCAACAGTTCGAATCTCTAAACTGTGTGTACTAAATTGTGTTTTTATATTACATTTAGAATTTCACAATACCTCGTGAGGATTTCCATCTATATAGAAAGACTATCATTAGTAACCAAGTACCTGGTTACCAAAAAGGATTAGTGCATTAATTGTTTAGATATTTACTGTTGTTAAGAGTCTCCTATATAATGAAGATGTAACCACTGCCGTGTATTTAGGTAAATGGCTAGTGGACATGTAGTAGATAAAATTCTTTGATTAGATTTATCCAATGATGAATCGTGACTGTAAATTTCTTTTTAAAAGTAACATATGGTTAAAGCTAGTTTCTACTTTTAATTTTCTTTCTTTTCAAGGTAAACGTTGCATATCTTACTAAAAATACTGAAAATGGCCTTTAAATTAAGTTTAATTAATTTCGCCATTACACACACTTACTTGTAAATTTACCTATTAAAAAAGTTTTCCTACTGGCAAATTTTATAAAAAATTATCAAAAGAACAAGATAATAATATAAATACTATAAATGGTTTTGTTTGAAAAATAAAACTCAAACATAAATTTCTAATACATCTTGACTTTAAAGCAAAACCGACTTGAATTTATCCACAAGACTTGAGCTTAATTTTGACCTACCAACGTGATGAACGCCACGAATGAATGCTGGAGGGAAGGGAAGCGGTTTACATTGAGTGTGGAGCACAGGGGGAGGTGTTTTGTCTAGTTAATGGGCGGGGGTTGGAGGAACCCCTACTTCTCATTACGTGGATGGGGTTATTTGTCATGTCGCTTTAAAACTTTACTGAATGTTCATACTCATCGTATATAGGGATACATGTATTTATGTATGTGTCTGAACATGTGATAATTTTGTGAAGTATTTATATGCATTCAAAAAGCAATGATATCATTTAGCCATAGAATGTAAAATCAATACAGGGTGGGCCATAAGTCAGTTGTCACTAGCAATCCTTAGACTTTGTTTTTCCTAGCGTAGTAGTTGTGAACTTGACTAAGTCAAACACTAGCAGTTTGAGGTTATGTTTGTTTATTGTCGATATCTGAGAAAGTATGAATAGGAAATTAACAACAGAACAGCGTGTGTTTGTTTTGCAAACATGCTGGAAACATGATCATAATTATAGTGATGTTTGTGGAACGTTTTCCAAATATCCAGCCTCCATCTCGACAAGGTATTCGCAAATTAAATTTAAGATTTGAAGAGACTGGGTCGGTAGCGGAGCTTCCTCGTTCAGGTAGGCCAAGGTCTGTTACTACAGAAGAGAATCTGAATGTTGTCGCGCAATGTTTTGTGCAATCACCGACGAAATCGCAAAGAAAAGCATCAAATGAGTATAGAATAGCAAGAACAAGCCTACGAAGGATACAGAAACAGCTGCATTTGAGACCATATAGGCCTACTTTACTCCAAGGCCTAAATGAAGATGATCCGGACAGGCGTGTGGAATTCTGCGAGCTGTACACAATCCGACAAGAAGCCGATCCCAATTTTTACAAAAGCATTCTTTGGAGCGACGAAGCAACTTTTAAGGTGAATGTCAGAGTGAACAGACACAACTGTGTCTACTGGGATTTTACGAATCCCCATTTGACGATGGAGACAGAGTTAAACGCTCCTGGCGTGAGTGTATGGGCTGGTATTTTTAGCGGTGGGCTAATCGGGCCTCATTTTTTGACGGTACTGTCAATAATTCTCTTAATTACCTAGATATGCTTCAAGAGGTGTTGTTAGAACTGGAAAATAGTCCACTTTATGAACATCTGCGGCCGGTTAAGGAAAAGTTGATATGGCAACAAGATGGAGCACCCCCCCCGTTATGGACTTCTTGTGAGAGACTTTCTAAATAATAACTTTAATGAATGGATTGGCAGACGGGGTACTATTGAATGGCCTCCATGGTCCCCAGATATAATACCGATGGATTTTTCAGTCTGGGGTATACTAAAAAATGAGGTTTATACAGTCAAGATTCGTATTGTTGAGCATTTGAAGGAACGAATCCAATCAGAATTTGAAAACTTACAGTCCAGGAACATTTGCGACAAAATTTGTAAATCTGTGTTAAAAAGATGCAATCTTTGCTTAAAACAGCATGGAGACCAATTTGAGCATCTTTTGTAGGTTCATTGAATACTACATGTTTTCCTGTATTAATAAATTGTATTTGTACTACATAGTAAAATAAATGTATTTTTATTTTCGCTTGTTTGGTATATTATTGCACCACAAGCATTTTTGACAACTGTCTTATGGCCCACCCTGTAGATTAAAATATTTAATCAACCCTATCAGCACATGCACATAAAGTGGTTCTATGCAATTTTCTTATTTGATATCTCTTCAGAAATACGATTTTTAATTTTAGCGTCATATTTTAATTGTAATTTTCTTAAGTAAAAATGGCAAGTTTTTCATTAAGAATCTGGCCATTTGCTAAAGTTATTATTATTATTCATATTCATTCTATACAAATTTGTTTCCATAACCTGAGCGGTTACTCCTCGCTTCTCTACGAACTTGCCGTTCTTATTTAAATGAGTATAATTTCTCACAAATTAAAACATTTTAACTTCAGGGGAATAATCTTAAAGTTTTGTGCTTTGATATTAAACATATTGATATATTAATCCATAGAAGACTGAGTGTGGCACATTAAAACAATTATAACCAGAGCAAAATTAGATACATTGAACAGATGTTAAATCGTTAAAACCATCAATATATTTCCATATCCATAAACTGAAATCCTGTTAAAAAGTACTGTTTTTTACTTCCAGAATTAAAAAAAAAAACAGTAGCAGTCGTGGGACTGCCGATAGAAGTGAAAACGGAACTATTAAGTTGAGAGTAATTAACAATACGTTATAGTAGCAGTACATCTGTAATTGTAAATGTGACGCGTTTTTAATTTTCCAATTTTAAAATCCACGAAAAAATATTATCAAATAACTAGAAATCTATTTTACCACGCTAGTAAGATAAATCTTATACCGTAATAATACTCATTTCATGATGAAGAGGTTAAATATTAAAAACATAATTAAAATGAATAATGCTAAATTTTTAATACAAATATTCATACAAATATT
The DNA here is from genome assembly GCF_021130785.1 of Homalodisca vitripennis. Classification (NCBI taxonomy): domain Eukaryota; kingdom Metazoa; phylum Arthropoda; class Insecta; order Hemiptera; family Cicadellidae; genus Homalodisca; species Homalodisca vitripennis. Next base: position 679,760 of record NC_060208.1, read on the forward strand.
AAAAATGTTTAAAAATATATTCGTTGTTTTCATTATTCATTTATAAGTGAGTAAACACCGAGTGAACAACAGTGAGTTGAACACCGTTGTAAATTATACAGTTATTGCTACGGATAAAGTATATAATTGCAATAACAATTAAACCCACAATATTTTTAAAACTAATAAATTAGTTAAATTAACTTGGTTCTTTCGTAAAGGTATTTTTATTGCACAATAAACTAATTTATTGAGTTAATACGGTATCAGTGAGCCAATGCGCCAACTACAGTTCCGGCAGAAACGTTCACTCATCACTTCATACGCTACTACAGGCTAAACTAAACTTCCAATAAAAAATAATAAATTACAAAAAAAATATTCATCTATTTTCACACAACTTTCTCGCTGACAAATTTTGTCTGACCAAAAAATAAAAAAAATCCTCGCTTACTACTTTTTTCTTGTCATTGTAAACGCTATGTAAAATGTAAACAATAATCAAAATTATTTCAAAATTTTTTTAATATTTAAAAATGTAATTAATAGATTGCCAATATTAAGAGCTTTAATTTGACGCATCTTACAGAATTGTACGACATTGGCTTCACTTTTAAATCGCGAGAGGAAGCCGTAAAGGTCACTGATTTTCGCAGTCTGTTTTCATACTCCGCCGGGACAGTTTTAACACAGCGAGACTGACTTTTTCATGCAGGTTAGTAGTCCGCGGTCAAGTCTACGGTTAAAAAACACAGCGAGACTGACTTTTTCATGCAGGTTAGTATCATTAGCATGTCGGTGACGCGAACCGAGGATTTTACCCTCTACCAAAACGCTCAACGTGCCTAAAGAAGTTTTCACTTCAAAAACTTTAACAGGTTACTATCCACCTTTAAAATGAAATCGTATTAATATCTGAGACGAGGTAGAAGAATGCCAGACAGAGTGTCGAGTGTCTAGCTTCGCTGCGGCTTCAGTTCAAGTTACAATTATTTACATGAGAAGAACAGACACAAGGGAAAATAATAGATTTTGACAATATTTAAATTAAATAAAATGTATTTCAAATTAAAAAAATCTCTCAGTTAAATAAATGTACATGTTTCCAAAGCAGAAGTTATTTTAAGCTGTGGAAATAAAGCACTTAAATTTTTAAAAAAACTTAACATAAATTTTTTATAACTAAAACAGCAAATTGAAGGACCTGTATAAATATCATACTATAATGTCTAATCAACTGTTCTCAGTTACGGGGGTCCTTTCTGTAACAAAACACAACTTAATATATCCTGTTTGTAATGGCATTTTTATTTAAAGTCCATTTTGGTTTCTGTGAAGTCGGGCTGGATAAATTATGTTTTTAACACACTGACAGCGACAGGCTCTTCTAAATCCGGTACAAAACTCTTGCATAGTTAAGGTGTTAATTAAATTTAATGGCTGCACAGCTACGGGGGTCCTTTCTGTAATAAAACATAACATTACATATTCTGCTTGTAATGGAAAATTTATTCTTTTTGGGTTTGGTAAAGTACTAGGTTGGTACCGGTACTAGGTTGGTTAAGGTGTTAATTAAATTTAATGGCTGCACAGCTACGGGGGTCCTTTCTGTAATAAAACATAACATTACATATTCTGCTTGTAATGGAAAATTTATTCTTTTTGGGTTTGGTAAAGTACTAGGTTGGTACCGGTACTAGGTTGGTTAAGGTGTTAATTAAATTTAATGGCTGCACAGCTACGGGGGTCCTTTCTGTAATAAAACATAACATTACATATTCTGCTTGTAATGGAAAATTTATTCTTTTTGGGTTTGGTAAAGTACTAGGTTGGTACCGGTGCTAGGTTGGTTAAGGTGTTAATTAAATTTAATGGCTGCACAGCTACGGGGGTCCTTTCTGTAATAAAACATAACATTACATATTCTGCTTGTAATGGAAAATTTATTCTTTTTGGGTTTGGTAAAGTACTAGGTTGGTACCGGTGCTAGGTTGGTTAAGGTGTTAATTAAATTTAATGGCTGCACAGCTACGGAGGTCCTTTCTGTAATAAAACATAACATTACATATTCTGCTTGTAATGGAAAATTTATTCTTTTTGGGTTTGGTAAAGTACTAGGTTGGTACCGGTGCTAGGTTGGTTAAGGTGTTAATTAAATTTAATGGCTGCACAGCTACGGGGGTCCTTTCTGTAATAAAACATAACATTACATATTCTGCTTGTAATGGAAAATTTATTCTTTTTGGGTTTGGTAAAGTACTAGGTTGGTACCGGTGCTAGGTTGGTTAAGGTGTTAATTAAATTTAATGGCTGCACAGCTACGGAGGTCCTTTCTGTAATAAAACATAACATTACATATTCTGCTTGTAATGGAAAATTTATTCTTTTTGGGTTTGGTAAAGTACTAGGTTGGTACCGGTGCTAGGTTGGTTAAGGTGTTAATTAAATTTAATGGCTGCACAGCTACGGGGGTCCTTTCTGTAATAAAACATAACATTACATATTCTGCTTGTAATGGAAAATTTATTCTTTTTGGGTTTGGTAAAGTACTAGGTTGGTACCGGTGCTAGGTTGGTTAAGGTGTTAATTAAATTTAATGGCTGCACAGCTACGGAGGTCCTTTCTGTAATAAAACATAACATTACATATTCTGCTTGTAATGGAAAATTTATTCTTTTTGGGTTTGGTAAAGTACTAGGTTGGTACCGGTGCTGGTTTAGAGGTTTGTACTTGGCTTTTATCGTATATTTTACTATATCTTCCAAAGGTTTTGAAACACCCTTGCCTTTTTTCCATTTATTCGTTCTTAACCAAGAATATTTTGAAAAAGTATCAATAACATTTAACGTATACTTAAATCCTTCATTTTGATCAGAATAATTAGACATTATAACGAAATCTTTAGCCCATAAATTATCAATTCCTAAATTTACAATGTTTTTCTTTTTAAATTTCTTCCTAGTAAGGAAGAATTCATACACCAGTAGGTGTATGAATTTCTTTAGCTAAAATCTCTATTTATTATTTTTCTTTAACTCTTTTTTTGAAAACTAAAGTTTTTTTTATAGGGATTCTTGATAAATTTAATCTTATTTGTATTACATTTAGAACATTTTGCAGCAAGTCTATACACTCCGATTTGAGATTAAACAATCTTTGAAACTATATTATTAGTTTTTTATTACATTTGTGACAGTGTATTTTAACATATTTAATTTGTAACGATACATTTTCCAAGTCTCCAATTTTGTTTAATTCATCTAATATATCAGATTTTGCTTCATTTTATAACTATGCTTTTCTTCTCTTCATACTGTTTTCTAAAACAATCTTTTGAGCTCTGTGCTAACTTGTTTATAGCAACTGTACACAATTCATGTTTGCGCTTTGTATTACATTGATTTCCCTAAATTCTTATTTATCTTCGAACAAACATTTCTTTAAGCTAGTCTGAAAAACCTATGAGATTGGTTTGTTAAATTAAATTTTTTGCTTGTACATATGGCTCGCAATGCAATTTTCATCAAAAATATTGATACATTTGAAGTTAGATATGTGTCATTGATATCCCATATATTTTAAATATTTTCCATCGATTTAGAAAGAAAATAGAAAGAAAGAAAGAAAATATTTATTGATTTGATTGAATTATTCATTAGCTTGTAAAAGTCCTTTTCGAAATTACTCGTAGCTTTGGTTCGCATATTTGAGTTAAAATCAATATATTCTTTCATAAAAGGCTTCTGTTCAAATGCGATCACTCTATTCACGTTTCAAAAACATTCCTTGTTGCAGATAGTATTTTAAATTTCTTGAATGATCAACATAATCATTTTTATCCAGTAAAGTTGTGCAAAGTTTCTTGTTAAAATTAAAATGTTTTGTTTAATATATAGATTTATATTAAGTTCAATACTAACAGGAATTTTCTTCTTTAAAGCAGATTTTATCTTGCCTTTTTGATTATCGATGAAACTTACGTTCGCAGATTCTTTCTCCATTTATTAAGTTAAAATTTCAAATGTTCCTTCTAATCCCATTCCCAAATTTCTCTTTAATAACATTTTACAGCTATTGTACGTACAAATTTCTCATTTAAAGCAGCATCTTTTGAAAAAATGTATCTATAGATTTAGTTTGTGTAACGTTTTTAAAGCTACCTACATTGGTTGATTTTTTTAAATTAAAACTTAAATTAAATGAAAATTTTGGAAGAGTGGTGGTAATCTTAAATTATTAGGAAGGTGGTTCATTGCCTTCAATTGATCAGAACTTGTCTTGTACTGCAGTTACGTTAGATCTGAGAAGGCTATTGTTCTTGAGTTGGATACGGCTGGGCCAATGAGAGAACGCCGCGGCTGTCCATCAGAAGGGAAGGAAGGGGAACTATAAAACCGCCAGCTCATAATTTTCGCCCTTCTTTTGGTTATTATCGAGAATTATGTTGATTATAGAGCACCGTGTTTCTAAATTTTTTACGCGAGGGATTTTGAGGTAAGCACCAAATTTATGGTACGTTATATTGAAATAGTCTTCCAGATCTGATATTAAATTAATTTTGTTGCTTTTTTTATAGGAAAAAATTAAATTTATAGAAACTAAAGAGCAACCTGCATAACTGATTCTTGATGAACAATAGAGCACAATAAAATCATACAAGTTACATTTGGTTCAAACTTGCAAGAAAAGTGAATTAAAATTGAACGTTGTTAAAAACTTTAATTGAAATTTGGAAATTTAGTAATTTATTAATATTAAATTTGTACTGTTTTATTGTGAACTATTAATTGGAAATTAATTAAACTTTAATAATTGGTTGAGAGAGTTTTATCTGAATTTACTTTTCTGAGAGGCACGACCCAATTGCATCTTGTGAAGTCGTCCACCATGATTAGGATTCAGATAAAACTCTCTCAAACAATTATTAAAGTTTAATTAATTTACTTTAAATTTAAGGTTACTTATTAAGCAGTTGTGGTTGATAAAAGTCAGCATTGGAAGGTTGTAAAATGTGCGTTGGTTAAGAGGTGTTGGAGGTAAGAAAATGTTTGATAAGGTAGTACTGGGTTCAGTCATTAAAGACCCGAAGCTTATGCACAAGAAATCGATTCTTATCTGGTTAATGTTTCTAGTGTTCCTGATATCAATATTGCAACGCTCTTGCAATGAATGTAAGCCTTGCCAACGGAATACAATTATTTTTCACATGTCTATTTGAAAAACAGAATTAGAAAATATTAGAATTAAACTAAAAAACAAGAAATCCACAGGATGTAAAGAAGTTTGCTGTAAAGGTTTCACCGGTTCTTTCACATATCATTAATTTGTGTTTTAGACAGGTATTTTTCCAGACAATCTTAAAAAGTATAGTTCTATCGATTTAAAAAGGAAATTTTAATATAGAGCAAATTTTGTCCAATTAGCTTAATTTCACCTTTTTAAAAAAAAATTGAAAATGTATGAATGAAGTTATGATTAATAATTTTTTAACAAACTTCCTACCAAAAAATCAGATTGTTTTTCAACAAAAATATGGAAAAAAGGTACTAATGTGCAATTCGCTGACACGATTTATAGTAACGATGAATAGAAATAAAACAAGCTTCGTGAGATTTTGTGGATTTTACAAAGACATTCCACCTAGTCAACCATATAATATTACTTTAAAAAATGGAAGCAGCTTGAATCAGAGGCGAAGCTCTCCAGTGGTTTAAAAGCTTTTAAATCGGCCGAGTCCAGCAAGGAAGAGTGGACAATCACTTGAGTGCACCCCTTACAGTAAAGGTTGGAGATCCGCAAGGCTCAATCATCTCAGCTAACTTGTTTATTGCTTTTATTATTGATTTTTTAACATATTTTTTTATCGCAATTAGTGCCTTTGCTGATGGTTTTGCTTATCTGTACTCGAATAAGTATAAGAGTAACTTATGGAAAACATAAATAATGATCTGGGACTTTTAATATCATGGTTAATATTCAGATTACGTATATCAATATTAGTTTAAAGAGATTTAGTTTTAATGTGGTTATGATGTATCACAAAGAAATTCGTACAAGCTTTATTACATGTAACTGTATAGAATTAGAAGAGGTAAATTTTTTAATTACTTGGGAATATATTTTTACCACAAAATCGAATAGTAAAACATATGTCTTTCGTCAAAAATCAAATTAGAAGTAATGTCAGGAACTTTTATTTTTTGGGAAATTGTTGTGACCGAAAGCTGTTACATACGTTTTGTATTATGCACTAATATACTTTTGATTTCAGTATTGTATTGCATCCAGAGGAAACAAAAATAGATGTAGAAATAGAGTAACGCTGAACACATGTATACGATTAATTTTAATGAAAAAGCGAGACTCGTCTTACCCTCTTTAAAACTAATTAAATATTTTTCCCGGACAATACATGTTTAATTTTCAAGTATTAAGATTTTATTTTATAATAAGTAGAAATTTAAATAATATTGAACAAAAACAGTACATCACAAGAAGTGTACAAAGATTTCATATCCACATCCAAAAACCCAAAGTTTAATAAATTAGCTTTTAGGCGTTCTTTTTCTTACATACCTTCACATTTATTTAATAAGATTCAAAATTTATTAAAGACAATTAAAATCTTTTTGCAAGAATATAACTAATAGGCTACTTAAGCAAATTGTACAAATAAATATTATGCACAACTTGCACACAAGTGGATTGTTTCTTTTCTTATTTTTCAAAATTAAAATGGCACCTTCGTAAAAAATTATTTTCTTTTCAATGTAGTGTACTTCACTTTTAAATAGCAAACTAAGCACAACATTAAATTTTGTGAAATATTAATACTATTGCACTATATAAAATGTCAAGATATATTCTATTTACATAAATGTTCGTTGTAAAATAGATAATTCAAGTCTTTAATGTAATATATTATATTAAACACTTATGAGTGTTGAAACTCTAATGAGTTACCAATTTTTATGTTAATTAAAAATTAAATAATAAGTAAATTTAAGAGTAACATTAGTTTAAATTGAATACTTTACGTAATCCTGGATTGTCTTTAAAATCTTATTTTAATTAAATTTTGTGAGAAACGCTCAATATTACCGCAGCCATTTGCCTATAAATTCCTTATCAGATGACCGAACTGTTATCAGACCTTTCCTTGTCTGTTGTGTAGTTTATCTAACCACGCAACTTGTTTTGTAGTTAGATTATATTCCAAAATAATATTGTTAGTAAAATTTTATATTTTTGGAAAAAGTTCATTATTTCAAATATATTACTTCGTATAACCTACTAACAGTGAATCTAGGTAATAAAGAACGCAATGGAGTATGTCTGAAATTGATATAACAATACAATGAAATTAACTACGTACCTGTAGTTGTGGGAAACCATTAGTCATGTTTAATCTCTCTATGAAAACCTCAAGAAATCTCTTCACTATGGCAACCCTAAACATCAAGTCGCATAAATGACCCTTATATTATATCTATTAGACCCTTAATAACTACCAGCTCTTGCTTTAATTAACGATACCATCGTCTGCCTTATGATGGCTTCACGCCATCTCTCAAGTGTGCGGACATACCTCGAAAAGAGACGCTAAGATTACGGAAAATGAGGGTAAACTGTCAAATATGCTGCCTACTGAATTTGCACATTGCCACCTCCTCACTCACAAAACCAATTACGACATGTATTACTTTGTTCCAGGGTCATATCATACCCCCACAAACTAATGCTAATTAGTCTTAATGTCCAGAATCGTTCAGAGTAACCAGCCAATTATAATATTAAAAGCTTCTTTTTCTAGTGAATTTATCCTTTGCGTTCCCAAACAAATTGAATAATGAGTGATATAATTTCAATACCAACTTCAACCCATCTATAATTGTGGAATTTTCTCGTATATCAAAGAAATGTATGCACTATTTTCATAGCCCCAGAAGGTATTTAACTGAAAATCCTATTTAACTATTCATTCAAGCATTTGACTGATATTACCAAACATGGCGAGAACGGCGATGTCAGAAATGCTCGTCGTTTAATGCCTATGTCTACGTATTGTAATGTCATGAACTGTTCAACCATACTATTCTGTGTGTCACAGCTTAAACATTTTTAGTATTTCCAACATAATTTCCTTCTCTTTAAATAATGTTTACATCGACTATTTAAAAATAAATATTTATTCTGCTTTGCAATAATTTTAAGCCTTATATAATTATTTAGAAGCCTAATTTTAATGTTTCTATTAAATAATTGTCAACACGTGTATAAAGGTGGCTCGATAGAAAGGTTTTTTTTAATTATGTAAGATGAAAAAGAAGTCTATCAGTCAGTGGTTGTTTTCATAGGCTAAAAAGATTTTCCCTATTTTGTCTTGCTTTAACCCTTATACGCCAATTGGAAAGTGCAATCTTTTTAAACACTTTCTATTGCTTTTAACATTATTTGGCCGCTAAATGGTTGTATGTTTAAAATTTACTAACTATTCTGTATATGGTTAGTAACAATATCCATTGTCTACGTATTGTAATGTCATGAACTGTTCAACCATACTATTCTGTTCATTATAAGCGATTTACTGAAGCGATACTATTAACTGAATAAGCGATTTCTCATTATGATTAGAAAAGGGATGTTTTTGAATATTAATCAGTAAAATAGACTACATACTGTACCAGAAACTCATAATAAATGTTCCTCACAGTCTGAATATATGCTCTAAATTGTTTAGGTTAAGACTACTTAAAATTCTCATAAATGAATATTTTGTAAGTTTAGAATAATCTAAACATTACATTTTTTAATTAAAAGAATATTCCTACTAACACATCTTAATATTAGTGGGTATTTGATGTGAATAATTAAAAAATCAGATCACAACGTTTGCAAACATATTATTTATTGTAACAAAATGTACAACAATATACAAACAGCTTAGTGTTCTTATCAATCTATGAAGATCGCCAACAAATAACAAGCGCTGTAAAGCGTGATAAGGATGGAGATAGTGGCCGGTGTTCCATCCACCGGAAACTGTAATCTAACAAGTGTGATAAGTACTGCGTTCATTGGTTAAAATGGCAGAAGGAAACTAGGTTAAGAGAGCAAAAATGAAAATGTTTACGTTTGAACAATATAGTATCTGTTTTTTTTTTATGAAGGGAGTAAAGTTTTGAATATAACGGTCCAAATATTTGTATGAGAAGAATATTATATGTAGGATCTGAGATAACCTGTGTGTTGTTGACACTAAAATCATGTTGTAAGAAGGACACGTACATATGTCTCTGTTACGGGTTTTGAGTTTATTTAAGTTTTACTACCATGTTTAGCAGCGCCCTCCCAATTCGTATGTTCCTCCTGCATTTCTTCATAAATCCTTGAATGCTTTCCTTGTGAGTTGTTCCAACCCTAAAACCCTTTGATCCATATATGTAACCGTTTACACTTGATAGTTTATAAGGCCTTATATTGAATCAGACTCGCTTGTGGTTATGTAATACATTTAAATTTACATAAAACATCAACGGACTAATTTATTCTAGTAGTTTGAGGTAGTTAAACCTAAAAGTACTACGTTTCTAGACTGCTTTTCTAATGGGCTTCACTCTTAAAGTACTTAATTTAAAATTGTCTTTGATAATAGATCGTTGATTACAGGAACTTCACTTTAACCAAGAACGGTAAAAAGATAGTCTTTTGTCAATCGTTCAGGGTAAAAATGATGATGGTTAAAGTTTTGCAGAAAGTATACAAATTTAAAATTAGTTTTTATATATTAATCGGCAAACAAGAGGCACACATTCTAATGCAAGGAATACACAATTATGTATGTGAGTTATTAATTGCAATCTTATACCAAACAATATATATATATATATATATATATATATATATATATATATATATATATATATATATATATATATACTTAAGGCGCGAGTTTTCTGTAAATTTATCATGAATATGATGCGCTATTGAAGTTGAAAAGTTAAATTATATAGTGTGTCCCAACATGACGTGTACCTATCTCCATTTATTGGGTGTTTTATACGTTATTTAAATATATAGGTTTCCTACCAATATTAGAATTAAGTTTTTATTCACGCGCACGGATTATTGTATAAAACGGTTCCAGTGATATGTATATATATATATATATATATATATATATATATATATATATATATATATATATATGTATATATATATATATATATATACATCTTGAAAAACGAGTGTTACGAATGTAATGCTGCTATTAACAAAGTTGTGTTTAAATTAAATACCTAATATTGTACAAATGTGCAGTACAAATGAGTGAGATACAAATTCCGCACTAAAACGCGTTTCTCATTTAGAGCAACTATTACACCGTTCGTCCAAGAATATCATTTTCGGAATAAACATTTTAATAGACCAACCTGAATCGAAACAACAGTTTATAGATGATTTCAACAAATTAAATATGCCTAGCCTAAAGTTAACTTTTATTTATATCATAAAAATACAACAGTATGATACAATATAATTTAAAATATTTCACTTTTTAATACCACATTAAACTTTTCATACATGATAAGCGTACGTTACGAATTATGTAGTTCAATAGAAATTAACATTATGTTTTACGACACTGTACGTTATTCGCTAATACAGTGTGGTTCATGAGCAAAAAATTAAACTGTTTTAATTAAGAATAATTACGAACATATTTTAAGAATTTCAGTTTCATGTAGCAATATTTATTAAACTTCTTTTGGATAAACTGTTTTAATTTCGAAATACAATATAATATATTTACACAATAATTTATTGACACACAAAACCCATTTATATATTTACATCTACATTAAAAAGGTACTTTTAAACGTTTATCACTAACATTTTTACTCTACGTAAGTCATTAATCACTAAAAACTATTTAAGGTATATGTAAACACTTTAGTATTTAAATATTAATTGCATTATCATTTACTTTCCATAAAACGTATTAAATTGAACCGTTCCACTTAAATTATCACGGCAATAATTAATTAACTTATATTACAGTGAACAGTGTTGTTTTGAATATTTAAAATGAAACATTGTTGTTTTAGAAACCCAAGGTTAAGAAATTATGTACAATTAATTATTTTCATTTATAAAGTGTAATCAAGAAGGTGTCATTGACTTAGTAAAATGTCCTTGGTAAATTGAACGATATTTATTGTTATAACATTAAATAGAAACAGTTTAATATGTGGCGGCCAGAAACAAGCAGTTGACATTGGTGTATAGCGATATGTATAGCCTATGTACAGATAAGTACATATATTGAGCATCCTGCACACAAGCACCCATCAAGTATGGCAGTGTTAAACTCTACAGCCAGTGGTAATACAGTCTATCAGCTACCCTACTTCTGCCGTATACAATACAAGCAAATTCCATACTACAGGTAAAATCGTGGTTGTATGTACACAGCTTTAAGTTAGTGAAACCAGATGAAAACAATAGTAATCAATTAGTTGTGTTTGGTTTTGATTTACTTGTTAACAAATAATGTAGTTCTTTAATTTTTGAACCATTAAAAGTAAAAATATTTATTAAATACATACATAAAATTGGTGCAATAGGATTTTGGATTATTTTTTCTATTTCAGAGTTAACTCTAATATAAAAATAAATCCTGATAAGTAACTATATACATTTATACTTGTAGCCAATTCTAAGAAAAAACGGCTGAGTATTAATACGTGAACGTTTACATAATGGTATTGAGGAAACGTATGTAATAAAATATTACGTTACGAAATTCATTTCAATGAAAGTGTGTAATTCCTGTGTTTTATTCATATGCATACCAATAATAATATATATAGAAATATTTCATATCGGTATAGTTATCCCTTTATGAGGACGTCGTTTTAACGTACCACTATTAATAATTCTCATAATCCTCTATATCCTGATCAAATCAATTTTGTTTTTATAGATTTCTTATCCTCAATGAAAGATATATGAAAGTTTTGTTAATAAATATCTATTACGTTTTAATATTAAATTTTTAAATTATAAACTTTATAACTTATATAAATTTTACGGTTGTAGGTTTTTTCTGGATAAATATTTATCCTTGTTTAAAACCATTCATAAATACTTTACTAAAGAATATGTTGGCTTGTGCCTTTGTGAGTAATAAAGTATACCGATATAATAATGTGAAACATTTAACTGATAAAAACTTAACGTTATACATTTTTAATAACCAATAGAGACATTATTACTTGATGGATATAAGTATTTTTTGTGGCATAAGTGAAAAATATATTTAATGAATAAATGTCTGGAAAAGTACTTTAGAAATTCCTACTATTAAATTATAATTATTAAAGAAACAATATTTGATTTAATCTTCTATTGATAACAAAATAAAATAACTTTCCTCTTTAGGAAAGTAATATCATTACTAATATCATAAAATAATAATAATATCATTTAATAATATCATTTGGTAATATCATTTTCGGATCCATTCAATGTTACTTCAAACCCTTTCTTGGTATGTGAAAATATCAGTATTCAAGTGTACCAAGAGCTCGATAATATAGCTCAAGCTAAACGATTCGGACGTAAACATTCCGTTTGTATTTTACAGATTTCTGTTTATAATTGCACCACAATTTTATGTTTGGTAAATTCAAGAGAAAGCATTCGCTTTTACTATGAAAACTAGGATTCTATTAGCACAGATTCAGATTAGATTGCACCACACTTCAGTGCGAGCTCCACTGCGTGGCTCGGTCCAGCGACAGGGTGGTTGGAACCCGAGGTCGCGGCCGAGGACCGAAGCGCGGGAGCGAGGCCGGCTGTTAGACTGCCGAGGACGCTTGCATCGAGAGGTTGCCTAGACTGAAAGTCGAATGGTGAGGATCCTCACACTGCAAGTACAGTCTGGAACTCACGGTACGCTCGCAGTCCGGACACACTTTCTTCTTCTTCTTATCTCTTCGCCTTAAAATATCGTGGGCACATCTGGAACAATACACGGTTTTTATTCCTTGAGACGCTAAATATCGCCGTTTATTTACGTACGGTATGTGGTGTGTGAATTTACTTTGTGAAGGGAAATCAACCGAATACGATGAAAACATTCTGTTGAGCCATTCGACTTTGGTATCGTCGGCAGACAGGTCTTAAATAGTAGTCATGCGTCATCGAAAGGTCGGCTTAGTGTCTTCGGAAGTAAACGTAATCGATTTACAACATGATTGGTTTTGATATGGCATTAAGCAAACTTATAAGTGATAAGAACATCTTACTACAAATGCTTTTGGAGTTGCGTTATCTTATAAAGCATATAATGTTATGAAGACATTTTAGAGCGTGTCCAAAATAATTCATGGAAGGTTTAAAAATAGATAAATGGAGTATGGAAAGGACTTGCATTTAACCAGATCAGAGAGACAAGCAAGAGGATTTGATTTTATTGGTTTATTCGTAGGGATTAGTTTTCGTTATATGTATTTGTATTTTTGTAGGGTGTAGCTTTGCACATTGAAACCGAACAGGTTAATAACAGATATTGTAGCTGACGTATAAATGCTTCTATTTTGGTCTTTTTATCAATATATTAAATATTAAAAAAATTCTTCGGAAAACAATCAACAAAGTGAAGCTACTTAAGGGGACTAGGATAGTTTTGCAATAGCTATGGCTACCCGATAAAAATGTGCCTATATCAATGGTGTTTTCATTGATATGGTATGCGTCTGGGTATAAGACTTTACTTTCTAGCTCTCACCAACTCTGTTGTTAGCTTTAGTAGCATATAAAACTTATTTACCTTTTCCTTCTAACCTGTATTTGTAAATTCGAGGAAATTGATGGGCTGCAGCCCTAATTTTGTTCAATAGAACAGCCATGCATATTTTGCTTGAAATCAATGAACTCATAATTCATGTAAATCAGTTGTGTAGAAGACATAGATGCTATGTACTCAGGTTCTTGGGCTTAAAGGGCCCTGAACCTGGTAGCTGGGCAAGGGAGCTGATACGGTGGTCATTATTTGAATGAGAGGGGTAACACTATTTTTCAAATCCACCTTTGCACATACTATATGATCGATGTGGCAGTTGAGTTTAGTTCCAGTTTATAAGTCTCAAATTACGATTAAAACTTTATTCAATGGAATAAGTACTTATATTCACACTGTTGATGGATTCGTGGTGCTTTTAGCCCAATTCCCTATACAATATACTGTAAATTAATGTTTGCACTTTTTGTTATTACTATTCGAAAAGTTTTAATATCGAGTTTGATTCAAATCCATACAACTACAAATATATGTGTTAAATAGTGGTATGATTGGGTGTTTTTTTTTACCGAAATATAATTGCATTCTTATTATTTGAAACCGTATATGGCGTGTATGTTGGAATACTCGTAACCATAAGGATACATTTACATTATATGGGCATTATGTGGATACAAATTTATGAACAGAAAGATAAGTATAATTATATTTAACTATACAAATATGTTGTAAAGAAAATGTCAATAACTTAATAACAAATCTTCATAAACCTACTTAGCCTCTTTATACTAGGTGTTATAATATCAAGAAAAACATGTTATAACCACTGCCGTTGATTCCAAGATGAGCAAAACTAATCGTAGAGTGTAAAAACGCTTATTTCGGGTACCTGGCATGTAGAATGTGAGCACAAGGAAGAGCCTCAAGGCTGTCAGCTTCGAAACCCAGAGGAAGGCTGCAAGCTCCACACTGAAGCTCCAACTCCTCCTCAAGACTGTGGACAGCCCTGGCGTGCTCATCCTGCCTCTCTTCGTCTCCTAGGCTCTGGTAGATGCGGCATAACCTCACCCGAACCGTCCTGATAAGTAACTGTTAACATAAACACTATTGACTCGGTTGTAAGTTTTAATATGATGTGTTTACTTTACACCACAGAGCGCTTACTTTTTTCCGACTCAATTATTTTGTATTTGGCCTTATCTGTAACATATGCGTTTAAATAAGCAAACTAACATATGATCGGAAGACCATATTTTATATATATATATATATACAAGGTGTTTTAAAAGTCTGGGTACGGCTGAATATTTTACAAACCATAGCAGATAACATCTATAAACTTTGCACAATGTCATATGGCTATGTAAACTATTTTTCCTTGCTATTACCATGACATTCCAACCATGGGGGGACGGCCCACAGAGGATAACATGGAAATCTTAAATTAAAGCATGGTCGAGTGATACCTCATTTTAAAGAGCTCACTTAGTAGAGTTGAATGCCGCAAACCGCATCTCAAAAGGTTTATCCAATCAGAAATGGCGGGTTGTTTTAGGTACACATTGTGAAGTACATTATGCGCTCCCATTTCTGACTGGATCGTCGTATTCTGATGCGGTAGGCGGCGTTTCACTCTACTAACCCATGTGTTTTCACTGACTTTTTTTAATTATCAAATTATGTCATAAATTTATAACACAAAAAATAAAACTCAAATGAATTCGTCGTCTTTATGTTTATGAATTAATTAAGTTCTACCATTATTCATTGTGGTGACATAGTTAACTTACCACTTAATTTGTATTAAATTTTTTTGTTATTTTTTATAAATGCTAATCAGTGAAACCATTGGTTAGTAGAGTGAAACGCCATATGCCATATGACACTGTGCAAATTTTATAGATGTTATCTGCTATGGTTTGTAAAATATTAAGCCCTACCCAGACTTTTCAAACACCTTGTATATATATATATATATATATATATATATTTGTAATAAATATATCTTTATATATATATATATATTATATATATATATATATATATATATATATATATTTCTTGTGTGCGTGTGTATGGGGCTGAACTCCTCCTAAACGGGTGGACCGATTTTAATGAAACTTTTTGTGTGTCTTCAGGTGGATCCGAGAATGGTTTAGATTCACAATTCGGTCCAATATAAATAGTTTATTTAATTAATTTTTTAATAATAAATGTTGTTGATGTTGGAGTGTTTTACATTGGATCCGCCAGACTGCGCTACGACACGTAATACAAAGTGAACTGTTACTTAACAGCTGTTAATACTTTCAGCTGAAGTTCATCAAAGAGGCAGAAACATCAGTTTACATTTAAAATTTAGACAATTGTTATTGTAAAGTGCTTGATCAGTAGTGTAATGCATATTGCAAAGGTGAAGTTTCACCAATTGTTCTATGTAAACATTATAATATTACAACACAGCCATAATGTTTTTCTATTTTAATTTCCAGGTTGTCCCGACAGTTTTTGCTGCTATCAAATTTGTGTGTGTTTTGTAACATCGTGTAATTATTGTGCTAAGTGCTAATTGTAATAATACATTAATAGAGATTGAAGATGTTTGAAGTGCATAAAAAACTATAGTTATTTATTGAAGTTATTGTACTCATGTTGCAAATTTATTGAAGTGAGTATATTGGTCGCATACAAATCGGAAGGTTGTGTTTCTATGTGTCTAGAGGTATATTGTTAACAGTTTAGATAATCAAGTTTTAAACTAATTGGATTTCAAAAAATCTGTTGTAATTTACATTTTTAATCTGCATTCAAAATTGGTCACATAAGTTCAAATGAAGTAGCATACAAATCGCATGTGTGAATAACTATTGTTAATAGTATAGGAACTGATTTTAAATTAAATTCTGTTGGCCAGTTCTGATACTATACTGTAATTTTAAATAACTATAATGAAATTCGGTAGTTTAGATAGGCTAATCAAAAATATCAACAATTCGATTGCGATGGTGGATGGTGGA
This sequence comes from Homalodisca vitripennis, assembly GCF_021130785.1. Taxonomy (NCBI): domain Eukaryota; kingdom Metazoa; phylum Arthropoda; class Insecta; order Hemiptera; family Cicadellidae; genus Homalodisca; species Homalodisca vitripennis. Next base: position 696,563 of record NC_060208.1, read on the forward strand.
TTGGATTTTATATATATATATATATATATATATATATATATATATATATATATATATATATATATAAGTAGATATGAATATGGGGTTCCTAGCGCACTTTTGGAGCCGACCGAAAATCAATAGAAATTCCTGTTTAAACGACAATAAACGAATCTGTAAAATCAAACAGTAACTCACGAATGAAAAATTACCAAATCTATAGCTGTTTGCTTCTACTTTCTTGAGCAGTTTTAATGTAAAATCTCCTTAGAATCAATGTAAAGTCTTCGAAATCTTTTATTCTACAAAGTTAATTGTAACACAGTCTTTATCTTTAATAGTCTTCTTTCCAGTAACAACCAAGTGTAATTTATCATGTTTATTCAATTCTTAAATCTTTTTTTCATCCAAAACAGTCAAAAATCTATTTGGCAAATGTACTTTATAATCTTCCAACTCGGCAATTATTGTAAACCGGAATTTATCTTTCATTTTCTCCAGATTCAAAATTTTGTATTTCTTATTTTCTTCTAATTCATTCAACTTCTTATATTCTTTGAACTTTAAATCACCAACCTCATTTAATTCCTTTAGTAGCTCCATTTATATAGAACAAAAATTTTAACTACCAATTTTTTCTAAATTCCAATTTTATAGTGAATTTTCGAGAAATATCGGTCAAATTATCAACTTTTTGAGGTACATACAAACTGGTACTAGAGTTTTTTTTTTTTAATATACCGAATTATCTCTAATTATTGCGAAGTTTTAGCTTAAAAGTTGATAATTTGAACGATATTTCTCGAAAATTCACTATAAAATTGGAATTTAGAAAAAATTGGTAGTTAAAATTTTTCTTATATAAATGAAGGGTGAAAAAGTAACATGTCCGTTTTGTAAGAAAGAAATCCTAAAACATATCTATGATCGACATTATAATTCAAAGAATCATCTGAAAAATAAAGATATTTATGAAAAAGAACTAAATTATTTGAGGAATTGGGCTAAAGAAAATCAAATTGTCGATCATGAAAAGATGTACAATATAGAAAAATTACGAGAATTAAAGAAAAACTTTAAGGAAGATAAAAAAGATCTTAATCTATTTAATGATGAAAAAATTCAATCAATCGCTGAAAGATTGTCCATAGAAACAAACGATAAAACTAAGTCTGAAATGATCGAAGAAATTGATAAAACTCTTAACGAAAAACCTGAAAATATCATAGATGTTGAAGTTTTATCCTCTATACACGGTCTTTTCAAGCAATACATTTTAACAAATTTAAACGATAATTCCATGTCAATTTACAAATATCTATCAATTATGAGGCCAGAAATTAAAAGTTTAATAGAAAAATTTCAAGAGAATGTTAAAAATATGAAAGGTTATATCTCTTTGGAATGTGAATACGAAAGAACTTTAGTGAACGGTGAAACACAAACGTGTCCAATGTACTTTCGAAATCTTTGACGTAAACGACTTTATTTCTAAACAATTTAATAAATTATCACATCGAGAACAGACAAATCATCCAAATAGAGGTTCTGGATGGACATTTAAAAGCTGCAAACAACTAGTTTTGAGCCTTAATAAACACGAAATGATGAATGCTGGATCATATATCGATTTGCCAAAGAAAATCAAAGATAAGAAAGCTTGTATGAATATCAAAAATAAAGATGATTATTGCTTTATTTATTCTATCCGATGTGATATTGAAAAACCTGAAAGAGACTGCGAAAGAGCAAAACAATACGAAAAATTCGTGAATGACGAAATATTTTCAGGTTTCGAGTATCCAATGTCCTTAAAAGATATACAACTATTTGAAAAACGAAGTCACAATTCCAAGTACAAATATCCAAAAATGTCTATCAATGTCTACAGTTACGATGAGAAATTTAACATTGTTCCGTTACAAATTTCTGAAAAATATGATGCTGAGTTAAACATTGACTTATTGTATGTTAAACAAGAAGACAAATCTCATTATGTTTTGATAACCGATTTAAATAAGCTCGTGAGTTCTCAGTTATCCAAGCATAAAGAAAGAAAAATTTTCTATGTAGAAGGTGTTTGAGTCATTTCTACAAATATAGTGCTTTAGCTGATCATTTAGAAATTTGCAAGCAACATGAAGTTTGTAAACCAATTATGCCATTTCCAGGTCAAACGACAACATTTAATAATCATCAAAAGAAATTTTCTCATCCTTACGTTATTTATATGGATTTTGAAAGCATATTAGAGAAGATTCCAACATGCAAAAACAATCCGCAAAAATCGACTACAACCAAGATTCAGAAGCATATTCCTTATGGTTTTACTCTATATTTAGTGTCGAATGTGACGAATCGCATGTATAAACCGATATGTTATCGAGCCAAAAATGAAGACGATTTGCCTAATGTTCCAGCAAAATTGTTTGAAGAGCTCAATAAAATATCAAAATACATAGCTACAAAATATAATTCTAAGAAAACAAAAACCTATGAAATTGAACGAAGAAGAAGAATTAGCGTACCAAAATTCTAGTCTTTGTCATATTTATGAATGTGAGGGTTTTGATAGTCAAACAAGAAAAAAAGTACGAGATCATTGTCATTTAACAGGTAAATTTAGAGGTTCAGCTCATTTATCTTGTAACTTGAATCTAAAATTTCCTCAAAATATTCCAGTTTTCTGTCACAATATGTCAAATTACGATACTAATTTGTACATAAAAGAATTGGCTAAACAATATGGAAATGTTGATTTGATCACAAACACAGATGAAAAATATATAAATTATTCAGTAAATTCAGGATATGGGTATGAGTTTGAAGATGATAAACCAAGAAAGTTCATCAAGTTTTCATTCGTAGATACGTTCAGATTTATGGCATCGTCTATTGAAAAGTTAGCTAAAAACCTCAAAAAAGATGATTTCAAGCATACAAATCATTTTATAAAAGATGGACGAATATTGAATGAAATTTTAACAAGACTGCCAAATGATGAAGACGAGATTTTTAAAATTCTATCTGGAAAAGGCATATTTCCTTACGAATTTATCGATAGTATTGAAAAACTTGATTACACAGAAGACCTGAAAATTCAAGATTTCTATTCACTTTTGACAGACGAGAGCATATCTGAAAAAGATTATCAACACTACTTGAGCGTTTGGAACAAATTAAAAGATAAAAATCTTGGCAATTACTCTGATTTGTACAACATCCAAGATGTTTTATTGCTTGCTGATATATTCGAAAATTTCAGAAACATTTGTCTAAATTGTTACAAACTTGATCCAGCTCATTATCTAACTGCTCCAAGTCTCGCATGGGACGCTATGTTAAAATTAACGAAAATAGAATTACAATTGATTAGTGATTATAATATGTATTTAATGATTGAAAAAGGTATTCGTGGAGGAATTTCTCAATGTATTAAACGATATGTTAAAGCAAATAACAAATATTTGAAAGATTTCGATAAGACAAAGCCCGAAAACTATCTGTTGTACGTCGATGCAAACAACCTTTATGGTTACGGTCTTATGCAAAATTTACCATATGGTGATATCAAGTGGATGGATCCGAAAACATATACAAAAGAAGAGTGGCAAGAAACAATTTTGGAACTCACTGGCGACGAAGATTATAGCTATATTCTCGAAGTTGATCTTGGATATCCAACAAATTTACATGAACATCACAAGGATTTACCTCTTGCTCCCGAACATTATAAAAACAAACTTTGCACAACTTTACTGGATAAAACTGAATACGTTGTTCATTCAAGAAATTTGAAATTCTATCTGGAACAAGGTATGATTTTGAAACATGTGAATAGAGTTATTGCATTCGATCAGAAGCCTTTTATGAAAAAGTAAATTGATTTTAATACTAATATGAGGACCAAAGCTACAAGTGACTTCGAAAAGGACTTTTATAAGCTGATGAACAACTCAGTTTTTGGAAAAAATATGGAAAATGTTAGAAATAGATGTGATATCAAACTATGAAATGAAGAATTTTCAATTAAACAGGCCAAGAAAACGAACTTCAAATGCTTTAATATCTTTGACGATAACTGTATAGCGAGTCACATGTACAAACAAAAGGTTAAATTTAACAAACCGATCTACATAGGATTTTCAGTTCTTGACCTATCAAAATTGTTAATGTATGAGTTTTATTACGATAAATTAAAGAAGTTTGACCCAGATTTGAATCTGTGTTACATGGATACAGACAGTTATTTCCTAGAATTGAAACGAGATCCTTTTAAAATTATTAAAGAAAATATAGATGACTTTGATACAAGTGATTATCCAAAAGATCACGAATGTTTCACTACTAAAAATAAGAAGGTAATAGGGAAATTCAAAGATGAGTTAAATAGCGAAGTTTTAGAAGAATTTTGTGGATTGAGATCGAAAATGTACTCGTACAAATATCTAGACAAAAATCCAGTAAGATGCAAAGGGATTAAGAGAAGCGTTGTAAATAAAACAATAAATATCGAAAACTTGAAGAAATGTTTGTTCGAAGATAAAGAAGAATTTAGGGAGATGACAGTAATCAAAAGCTACAAACATGAGTTGTACACAGTTACCATAAACAAGCTGGCACTGAACGCTAAAGATGATAAGAGAATTGTCCTAGAAAATAAGATCGATACAGTACCGTATGGCTATAAAAATGAAGCGAAATCTGATATATTAGACGAATTAAATAAACTTGGAAACTTTGAAAATTGAGAAATAACCGGAAGTTTTTTCGAATATGAATTGAGAATGTCAAAGCTGTAATTTTTTCTCTATAAATGGAGGCCCAAAAGAAATGTTCCATGTGTCAAGAATTTAAAGATTTATCAAAGTTCTGTCAAGATAACACTAGAAAAGATGGATTATACTATTATTGTAAGGATTGTAATAAGAAATATAGAAAAGAATTCTTTAATAAAATGGAAAAATTAACTTTAGAAGAGAAAGAATGCACACGGTGTAAAAAAGTTAAGAATATTTCAGAATTTTATAATCTCCATTATAGTAAAGACAACAAACAAGCATATTGTAAAGATTGTGCTAAACAAATCTTTGCTAGACCAGTTCATTGCGTATGCGGAAGAGAAGTTCAACATTTCTATAGTCTTAAAAGACATTTACAAACAAAATATCATCATTCGAATGTTTAGTAAAATTTAGAAACATTTTCATCGTATAATTTAGATATTCTATAAATCAGTCGAGATTCTGCCATATTTGTAGTAAAATGATTTCCGTTGTATAAAATATTCAAAGATTCTTTCATTTGGTTGTAGAGATTTATACTATTTGGATCTCCATATCTTAATAAAATTTCCATTTCTGGGTAATCAATTTCAAGTTCTTTCAATCTTTTCGGTATTTCTCTCTTTTGAGCTCTGATAACGTAATAAGGATATTCCCACATGTGATTCTTCTTAATTAATACAAAAACATGGTGTTTTTTCTTATCAAAATCTTTACAAACAAGGTCTGGTTTCATTAAGTCAATTTTTACACTTTGTTTTGCGATTATTTCCGTTTTTATTTCATCTTTAATTTGTAACTGTTTTATTTCATCTTTTAACTGCTTATTTTCGTTTTTTTGTTTGTACTCACCAAATTTACGAATACATGGCAAAACTTCTTTTGTAACCCACTTTTTAAACAATTTCGCTTCTGATTTATGCGATCTCAAAATTAAAGAATAAAGTCCAGATTCATTAACGAAAACAGTGTTGTTTTGAAAGTTTGAAGGTAAGCTATTCAATAGCTCCCCTTGATTCATCATTCTTTCGACAATCTTAAATATATTATTGTTTTACTCTCATTATTTAATAAATTTCCCTCAGAGTCTTGTATAGTTAGAACGATTTTTTGAATTCTTTTAATATTTTTTCTAATTGGAATATAATCGATTTCATTCGGTTTTTCACTGATTTTTGATCCATAAGCAACATTTGGAAAAAAAGTGTACAAAATTTCAGATTCTTTGTGTAAATGTTAGGTATGATTTTCAAAACTAGGTTCAACGAGATTACAATGTACTTCAATTACATCGAACGGTCTAAATTTTGGCGTTTTATTTCCTAAATATACCTGATTTGGCACAATAGTTTCTTGAACAAACCCTAACAAATCTACAATAATTGCTGAAAACATTATTCTTACTGGTGATTTTATTTGAATTTTATTAGAGAGATAACTTTTTTGCATTTCAAACTTGTTTTCGTCAAAGTTTAAAGATTTATCTGATTGTTTGAATGTTTTCAGATAATTTTTAAGGGAATTTTTATTTGATCGAAAGTATAATATCCTTTGTTTAAACCATAATATTTTGTTATGTTCTTCTCACTAAATCCTATACAATAAGGAGAACTTTCACTAATATTTATTACAAAATTGTCAGAATAAAAACCGCTTAAACCGATAAAATAATTTGATTCTTCCTCTAAATGAATAGGATGTTCCAAGTTTAAAACTAATTTAGAGCTTTCTGAAGTCAACTTGAACAGCTTCATTTTCGCTATTTAAATGGAGAAATTTTTAAAGCAAAAAGATCAGATAAAACTTCAAACGTTTGAAGAAAATAAGAAAGATCAACCAATCAGATTGTTAATTGTTGGTTCAAGTGGATGTGGAAAAACAACTTTATTATTGAATTTTATCTACAATAGGTTGATTCCTTATTCCAATTTGTATGTTTTTAGTAAATCTTTAGAACAAGACGCATACAAAAAATTACAACAAAGATTCAAAAATATTGAGAAGAACTTAAGCAAAGAAATATCACATTTTTATAATGCTTCTGAGGACATAGTTCCGTTAAGCGAATGTAAACCCAATTCGTTAATCGTTTTTGATGATTGTATTTTGGAAAATCAGGACGTTATTAAGGAATATTTCGTAATGTCTCGTCACAAAAACATATCTTGTATCTATCTTTCCCAATGCTTTTCAAAGGTTGATAAACAAGTTATTAGAAATAATTTGAATATGTTGTGTGTTTTTAAGCAAGATGATCACTATTCGAGAAAGATTTACAACAATTATGTGGGATCTGATATGAGTTTTAACCACTTTAATGAATTATGTGATAAAATTTGGAAAGAAGACTATGGATTTTTAACTATTAATCTAACTTTGAAGCCTAAAAATGGTAAATATATGAATAAATTTTCTAATATAAATGCTGCTCAGTGGTCTGACAAATGTACTTGATAAAATATTTGTTACAATTATTTTTACAATATCTTTACTTTTTATTTACATTATGAAAACAACTGAAAAACGGTAAATCTTTTCACGTTTACGTTCCACGTTTCACGTTCACGTTTTACGTTCCACGTTTTTACGTTCCACGTTCACGTTTTTACGTTCCACGTTCACGTTTTACGTTCCACGTTTTTACGTTCCACGTTCACGTTTTTACGTTCCACGTTCACGATTTTACGTTCCACGTTCACGTTTTACGTTCCACGTTCACGTTTCAAAATTTTTCTAATTAAATGGTGAACGTAACTTCTGAAGAAGCGAAAAAACTTGATCAAATCGAAAAGAAATTAATCAAAGAATTTAAAGAACAGATTCGAATTGATGAAAAAGAACAAGAATTTATTCAAAAAATTAATCAACCTGTAACTTCTGCAATTAAAAATGTTGAAGGTAAAATTGAAAACGTTTTAAGTGATAATCAAAATTTGATGAATTTGGTTCCAGTTGTACGACAATTTGCTGATATTTCAATTCCAGAATCTGAAGTAGAAGAGTTTGAATTGCCAAAATTACCATCTTCAACACCTCGAATCATTGAAGAATCTACAATAGTTGAACCAATAAGTCCTAGAACAATGGATATAATAGTTGGTCCAATTGGTAGAAAGTTTCTTCCTAGAGTAAAAGATGATAAATTTGGTTTGTATTGGGATAAAAAATCGAAGAGAACTTGAAATTTTAACTATATAAATGGAGGTGAACGTAAATTTCAGCAAAAATCAGAAAGATAAAATAAAATCCGCTTTAAAAAAAAAATACCCGTTAGTATTCAATTTAAAATAGATTAACTAAAAAATGGCGAAGATAAGATATTTTTAACAAATAGACAATACAATAAACTCGAAAAACATAAGAAAAACAATAAAGGAACCAGAATATAATTTTCTTATAATCAGTTGAAAGAACTTTAAAATGGTGGACTTTTGAAAGATTTATTAGATTTTGGAGAAAATATTCCAGTTGTTAAAAATGTAGTTCCTTATGTTCGTAAAGCTGCTCCAATCGTTAAAAAAAACGTGATTCCTATTGTTCGAAACATTTTAAATTGGTTAGATAAAGAGTTGGAAGATGTTACAGGATCTGGATTAGATGAAAACACTTTGAATTACGTGAAATCAAACATTGAAAAAAAATTTAAACCTTTAACATTCAGGGAATTGGAAGAAATCTGCAAAAATATTAAACATTTTAGAGGAATCTTCATGAGAGATACATTACCTGAAAAAGTTAAGAAATTTGAGTGTGGAATTGTGAATTTAGACTCGATAATGGGAAGTGGAACGCATTGGATTTGTTATTATAAAAATGATAAGAATGCATGTTATTTTGATTCGTATGGAAGAATTGAGGACAAACCACCTATAGAATTGATCCAATATTTGAAAAAATCAAGCGTCTACTACAATGATTCTCAGATTCAAGATTATAAAGATTCCCCCAATTTGTGGTCATTTATGTGTTTTTGTGTTGAATGAACTGAGTGATGGTAAAGATTTTAAAGGAGTTGTTAACAAATTATTACTTAATAAATATGGATTCATAAAATATTTTTGACGTATTTGGAACACAAATTAAAACAGAAAGTATTCAAAATGTAGATAATAGTTTGAATTTTGATAGTTTGAGAAATGAGTTTGATAACAAGTTAGAAACTTTATTACAAAACCTTCCAGATTCAGATATGTTTGCTGTCGAGATTGAAGATTTTAAAGCAGAATATGATAACAAACTTGCAAATTTCATGAGTTCAAATGAAGTTGCTGATAAAATAAAAACATTGGAAAAAGAAGTTGATGATGGTGTAAAAAATGAATTACCAATTTAATGTCTCATATCGATAAAGCTGATAAAATTACTGAAGCGATCAAAGTTGAAAAGAATTATGTTAGTTTGGCTAATAAAAAAAGAATTGTCGGTGTTCGACCTGGTATTGACAAACATGATGTTGTTGTTAAAGAACAAATTTTAAAACCTCTAAAATTATCAGAAAGCATCGATATTGTTGATTTACATGATCCGAATGTTAAAAATGCCTTAGATTTTAAAGGAAAAAGAATTAGCAATGTTAGTAAAGGAATTAATCCATTTGATGTTGTTGTAATGATCCAATTAGAAGATCCTATTAAAATGTTTAATGAACTAAAACAAAATTATGAGAATCATAAACAGCATGTTAAAGATTTTACAACAGAAGTCTATGAAAAACTTGATGAAAGAAGTAAAAGATCAGTAGACGATGTTGATGAAATTAATGAAAAACTTACTAAATTTAAAGAGTCTTTTGATAAGTTTAATTTAGATGCTACGAAAACTTTTGAGAATATTGGTCATAAATTTGTTGAATACAATGATTCTTATGCTGACAAATTTCAAAAAATAGAAGAAAAACTTAATAAGTGGGAGGAAGATCTTACTGAAATAGGTATTCGCGTAGGGTTTTATGCATGATAAATATGTGTGAGATGTAAAGAAAAAACTGCAACAAATGATATAAAATACTATGCAAACATCAATGGAGTTAAAAGAGTTTCTGGAAAATGTGCTGAATGTAACGCTAAAAAGAGCCAATTTATAAAAACTTGAAATTTTTTCTTAATAAATAGAGATGGCGGGACATTACAGTGCTTTCGATCTTTTTATAATGCTACACGAAAGAGTTTTGAAAAAAGAACATTGGGATGATATTTCTCAAAAATATGAATTATCCGAAGATATGATGAGATTATACGTAAACAAATTGAATTGGTATAACATTGCAAAATATCAAAATCTGTCCCCAGAGTTCATTCAAGAAAATATACATTATCAATTAAAAGATCATATGTCTGTTCTTTGTCTCTATCAACACTTGAGTATAAAGTTTTTGGATGAAAATAAAGATACAGTTGATTGGAACAATATTATAGATAGCGGTTACTATCCTGTGCAGATTTTATTGAAATATGTGGCCGAAATTGCAAAATTTAAGGAAGAGAATCCTGAATATGACGAAGTAGATCATTAAAAAATGACTAAATCTATTCTTATCGACTTATACATGATTAAAATTTTCGTAAAAAAATCTTGAAATTTTTTCTATATAAATGGCGGACTACAGAAAGTATGCTAGTGATATTGAAAGGGCGGAGTTTAAAAATTTCTATCCAATTAGTAAACAACATTTGAATGAACCGAATAAAAGAACTGAGTTTAATATTGATTTTGGAGATAATTTTTGCTCGTCTAACTTCCAGTTTTATATTTCTGGAACTTTAACAAAACAAGATGGTCAAGCATATCTTGGAACTGATAATGTTAGATTAATCGATAATTTTATACCGTTTTTATTTTCTAAGATTGAAGTAAGAAAACACAATAAATTGATAGAAGAAGTCGAAAACTGTGGCCAATTAAGCACAATTAAAGGAACTATATCGTATTCAAAAAGTGATGTTATTTTTCAAACTTCTAATGGCTTTGAATCAGATTTTAAATTTGGTGTTTTTGAAGCAGCTGGAAATTTATCTCATTTTGGATTAGGATTTTTTTTAAATGTTACTATTTCGATCTATAAAGGAGGATTTTATCTAAGTTTTATAAGAGCAGAAGACGATGATGTGATTCTGAAGACTGCAACTGGAAATGTTATGCCTGTTGATGGAAAAATAACAATTACAGATTTTTTTATTAGAGTTCCAATAATTGATTATAAAACCACGAGTAAAATTAGGTTGATTGATGAAATTACAAAAAGTCAAAACATTATGTTTAATTTTCTAGATTGGCAATGTATTGAACAAAAAGGTATTTCCGGAACAACTTATTCGTTCGATATTACAAATATTTATAGAAATATCTTCAATCCTAAGTTCGTTATCATTGGTTTTCAAACAGATAGACAGAATAATCAAGAAAAAAATCCTTCAAAGTTTGATAGTTTGAATGTAAAAAATATCAGAGTAAAATTGAACGGTTCTTATTATCCAGATGAATTACAAAATTTAAACATTTCAGGAGGTCTTTTCAGAATCATGTATCAGATGTATCAAGATTTTAAGAAAGTTTACTGTAATAATAAGGAAATGTATTACAATCCTAAAGAATTTTTAGCGAATAGACCTATTTATGTCATTGATACAACAAAGAGTTTGACAAATATTTCTGGTTCAAAGAACGATATAATTATCAATATGGATTTTCAAAATGCTGTTACAAACGCGATTTGTTATGTTGTTGTTGTCTCTGAGAAATTTTTAGCCTATGATGTGATTAAGAACGATATTAGAGAAATTCAGTAAAAATCGCGTTATTTTCGCTATTATTCGTCGGATAGTTTTAAAACTTTACAGAATTGTTAAAGACATTGATAAAAGTATTCATTTTAAATTGCATTAAAAAACTTTGAAAAATAGGGATGATATTAGGAAAAAACTATTTCAAGGTCATGGACCGGAAGTGATGATTTAAAAAAATATTTCTATATTTACTGAACCTATATACTAAATTTCATCAAAAAAGCTCCAATAGTTCTCGATATATAAGAGTTTTAAGATAAGGGATAATGGAGGTAGATTTTGAAAATTTTGTTATTTTCATGAAATTTTAAGTTGAACTCGCTTGTTTTTGAAGTTTCAGATTTTTCTGATAATTTTTTATATTTTTTTATGAACATTAAGAAATAGGGGATGATTTCACCCTTATGGATAAGTTAAGTCGAAAGAGTTAAGTATTTACTATATGTGTATCAAATTTCATTAAAATCGGTTGAGTGGTTTTTGAACAACAAGGTTTGAAATAAATATTGATATTCACTTATTTAATATACATTGGAAACTATAAGAGTTCTAGGGAATTGAGGCATTTCATTTTAACATGTTGGTAACACTACATCTCGTCTTCATCTCTTGCTGGGCGTTGGCCACGTATAGCTAGCCATGTGTGATCCTCCTCTATTTTAACGAAATTTAACAAGATATATCATCATTTAGAAGATTCTAATGTATTTGTGAGTTGAAGAAAGAAGATATAGACTTTATATGAAGTAAGAAGATTGTGTGATGTTCTGTGTTTCTTGTTAAAAGTGAAGTGAAGTGTTCCACTGGGCGTTGTCCTTCATATTAATTTAATAAGTTTCTATTATATTCTCGAAGAAAGACAAGAAGATTGTGAATTTATGTAGACATTCTAAACTGTGATATAAACATTGTGTGAAAATAGTGTTCATTTGTAATACAGAATTAAGTGTTTTTACAGTGATTTCATTGTTGCACACAGCGTGAGCAAAGCAAGGTCATTGTAGTGTGAGCAAAGCAAGGTCATTGTTCACGGCGTGAGCAAACCAAGGTCAAGCGTTAGTGACACAAACGCCTCTCACATGTTTCAATAAAATGAGATTCGAGGTCAAGCGTTAGTGGTACAAACGCTCTCAGCTGAAAAGCAGACGTCACAAATCTAGAGTTGATTGAAATAAAGTATATGATACCTTTCTTCTTCTCCCATTCCCAATTTCTTAGAAGTTAAGTAGATATCGCAAAAACACGCACATTAACAACACTCATTTTGTATGTCTTTAACAATAATTGATGATGTTCATATTATTCTCTTTCATTCCTTCTAAAATTTCAAAAATATACTCTTTCGCTGATGAAAAATCTCGATTTCTTCCGGAATAATCTTTGTAATCATAGACAAAATATCCTAAATAGTTGTACAATAGAATGAAATTATTTCTATTTATCTCTGTTGTAGCAATGTAAACACAAACATTTGCGCTGAAAAATTTATATCTCGGCAGACTTAGTTCCATAATCTCCATTTATAACAAAAAATCTTTTTTGTTTAATGGAAGAGTATAATGCCAACTGTTACAAGTGTTATAATAGAGGAGAAATTATTGATAAAAGATATTTAGTTTGTAGAGATTGTAATTTACTTTTGTACGAAAGACCTAAAACTAAGAAATTTCGAAATAAACTAACACATTTGAATAACCTGCTTACAAAATTGCAATATTGAGGTAAAAAACAAACAAAATTTGTTACAGAATTTAGAAAACAGAATAGAAATTTTTACTTATCTCTTAGAACCCTTGAAAAAATTATTTTCCTTTTCAAAGAATACATTAGGTTTGTAGGTATCGATACACACGTTTATTATGAGAAGATTTTACCTGTATTTTTTCATTATCTGGATGTTGAATTTGTCTACGATTTTAAGCCAGAAATCCTCGATGATTTTATAGTGCACTTGGAAAAGATAAATAATGAACCTCGTGAAAAGAATGTGGTTTTACTCACATTCTCCCCGACTTCTCGAGTGATTGTTAGCAAATTCCATCATTTCCGTTTATAAGTTTTAATTTATAGTTTATTCGTAGCAGACCAATAGATTGATTCTAAGGAGATTTTACATTAAAACTGCTCAAGAAAGTAGAAGCAAACAGCTATAGATTTGGTAATTTTTCATTCGTGAGTTACTGTTTGATTTTACAGATTCGTTTATTGTCCTTTAAACAGTATTTTCCCCTTGATTTACTGTTGGCTCCGAAAGTGCGCTAGGAACCCCATATTCATATCTACTTATATATATATAAATAAATATATATATATATATATATATATATATATATATATATATATATATATGATATATATATATGATACTCGTATATATATTTATTTTATAAATATATAATTATATAACCTATATAAATATATAAGCCTATATAACCTGTTTCTTTTGGTTGTGCATTAATACCACGCACTTTAACGTTTCGGGAATCAAGAGATTTTGATGTTGCATGATATATCTTCTTGAAGACTATTAAATTATCAAACGTTGATAGCCTGATGAGAGGGGTGATACGGTGGCCATTATTAAACTAAAGTGAGAGAGGTGACACTATTTTTCAGATCCATCTCTGTGTATACTAAACGGTAGATGTGAAAGTTGAATTTAGTTCAAATTCACCTTCCTTTTATTGCACCGTCCGGAGTCTGAACATGCCACAGACTTGCACTTTCTAACTTCTTTAAGGTTGAGTTTGATTCAGTATCGCAAACTCTGACCGCTAGATCTCATGAGCAACATCGTTACAGCCCCTGCGAGATAAAACAGCCCCGGGATATTTCCCCTCCATTCCAAGTACCAGAATTACTTATTTGCCTCACCTGCACATCTTTCTCTGTCTCAATCCTCCTGAAGCCTGATCCATAGACCTGGCAGTTACTTCAGTAGCAGGATATTATTTCATGTTTTGCATGCGTCCTTTAAGAAATCCATAAGAAATACTTTTATACATAATACATCAAGTAGTTGGTATTGCTGTCTTTATAAAATTCTGAAATTTATTTGTACAAATAAATATACACTTTTCTTGTTATATATTACTTTTACGAGTTTGAACGTATTAAGTGTAACATTAGTAAACAAAAACTTCAGGTTTAGCAAACAATGTCAGATAGCATAAGTTTTAATTTTTTTAATAAGGTTTATGGGTTTACTCCTTCACGGATACTTGTGCAAATTTTAATCACAAGGTACCATTAGATTTTTTTTCGTCTACACTGAACAAATTGTCATAAAAAATCTGAAAATTTAGTATTAGTTAGTAATCAGACCTTTATATTAAACAATTTAGGCAGTTGTGTGACTAGACTCAAATAAAAACTGATAATTAAACTCTTGTATTATGAGTTTGTGTTAAACCTTTGATTACATCAGTTGTGTGACTAATACAATTAACTTTATACACTCAGGAAATAATACTTTTTCCAATATTTATGCCAGGATGGAATTAATTTCTTTATAATCATAATAAAAAAGGCATATTTCTTATTCTTTACAAAATTAGCTATCGTTATTAGGCTCGTTAATTGATCAATTTACATAGTTATTTAAATAATTCTCCTGCCGTATCTTTTATAAATATATAAATTTTTTTTACAGTTAGACTATTTATTCGAATCTGACTTTTTTAATCGATTACATTACAAGACGATGAAATAAGAGGAAGGCGAACTGGAGCTAAACTCAGTATTAACATTGATTCAACACTTTCCATCAAGGACGTAGCCAGGAAAACATTGGGGGGGGTCCAAGACAAATTTGGAGATTTCACTCGTAAACAATCATATTTTTAAAACATTTAAATTGAATAATCAAACTATTGTATATTTTACGTATTTGAATAGGTTCAACCGACGATTGATATTCATAATTATTGTGGAGGCATTGTTTTAATAGGTTATCTAGGATTAATAATTGAAATGTATTAAACTTATGTAGTAATGTATTTTAAAAAAATGCTTTCATTATGTGCAAAACACGGTAGAATACATGCATACATTTACTTCACTTACTGTCCTAAAACACATATGTTCGGTACGGAACTTACAAAACCTGCAATACGAAACTAAAATATAAAATGTTGTTCTTGGTATTCTATTACTTTATTTACTGTCTTATTTAACCTATGTTCGTGTAATAACAATGAAATGAATACGGAGACTTAACACATACGATATATAGGTGTGCTGGGTATTCTTTTCTTTGACTTACAATATTAGTTAACATATGTTAGTACAATACGGATTAACTGTGTATATGTGGTTCTTTAAATATCTTTACCATCTTGCTAAACCTATTATTCGTACAATACAAACCTAAAATTTAACTTATCTAATAGTGGTTCCTTTATTTGATTTACTATCCTACCAACCCTTTGTTCGTGCAATACGGACCTAACATACAAATATTGTTTTTCGTCCACTTTTACTTTTACTTTCCTTCCTGTCCTACTTAACTCATTTTCGTGCAATACGAACATAACCCCTAAACTATTGCTCTTTGTATTCTTTTACTTCACCTGCTGACTTACTTAACCTATGTTCGTGTAATACTGACCTACCGCTTAAAATAGTGTACTTGGCATTCTCTTACTATACTGACTGTCATGACCCATGTTCATGCGATACGAATCTAACTCCCTAAAATAATGTCCTTCACATTATCTTGCTATACTAACTGTCATGACCCATGTTCATGCCATACGGACCTAACTCCCTAAAATAGTGTCCTTCACATTATCTTACTATACTCACTGTCATGACCCATGTTCATGCGATACGAGTCTAACTCCCTAAAATAGTGTCCTTCACAATATCTTACTATACTAACTGTCATGACCCATGTTCATGCGATACGAGTCTAACTCCCTAAAATAATGTCCTTCACATTCTCTTACTATACTAACAGTCATGACCCATGTTCATGCGATAAAATTTAACTCCCCAAAATAGTGTCCTTCACATTCTCTTACTATAGTTTCATGCACCATGTTCTTGCGATAGAGATCGAACTCCCTAAAATACTGTCTTTCACATTCTCTTACTGTACTAACTGTCATGACCCATGTTTATGCGATACGAATATAACTCCCTAAAATAGTGTCTTTCACATTATCTTACTATACTAACTGTCTTAATCTATGTTCATGCCATACGGACCTAACTCCCTAAAATAGCGTCCTTCACATTATCTTACTATAATAACTGTAATGACCCATGTTCATGCGCTACGAGTCTAACTCCCTAAAATAGTGTCCTTCACATTCACTTACTATACTAACTGTCATGACCCATGTTCATGCGATACGAATCTAACTCCCTAAAATAATGTCCTTCACATTCTTTTACTATACTAACTGTCATGACCCATGTTCATGCGATACGAGTCTAACTCCCTATAATAGTGTCCTTCACATTCTCTTACTATACTAACTGTCATGACCCATGTTCATGCGATACGAAACTAACTCCCTAAAATAGTGACTTTCATAATATCTTACTATACTAACTGTCTTAATCTATGTTCATTCCATACGGACCTAACTCCCTAAAATAGTGTCCTTCACAATATCTTACTATACTAACTGTCATGACCCATGTTCATGCGATACGAGTCTAACTCCCTAAAATAATGTCCTTCCCATTCTCTTACTATACTAACAGTCATGACCCATGTTCCTGCGATACGAATCTAACTCCCCAAAATAATGTCCTTCACATTCTCTTAATATAGTTTCATGCACCATGTTCTTGCGATACAGATCGAACTCCCCAAATAGTGTTTTTCACATTCTCTTACTGTACTAACTGTCATGACCCATGTTCATGCGATACGAATATAACTCCCTTAAATAATATCTTTCACATTATCTTACTATACTAACTGTCATGACCCATGTTCATGCGCTACGAGTCTAACTCCCTAAAATAGTGTCCTTCACATTCACTTACTATACTAACTCTCATGACCCATGTTTATGCGATACAAATCTACTCCCTAAAATAATGTCCTTCACATACTTTTACTATACTAACTGTCATGACCCATGTTCATGCGATACGAATCAAACTCCCCAAAATAGTGTCCTTCACATTATCTTACTATACTAACTGTCATGACCCATGTTCATGCGATACGAATCTAACTCCCTAAAAGAGTGTCCTTCACATTCTCTTACTATACTAACAGTCATGACTCATGTTCATGCGATACGAGTCTAACTCCCTAAAATAGTGTTCTTCACATTGTCTTACTATACTAACTGTCATGACCCATGTTCGTGCGATACGAATATAACTCCCTAAAATAGTGTCTTTCAAATTATCTTACTATACTAACTGTCTTAATCTATGTTCATGCCATTCGGACCTAACTCCCTAAAATAGTGTCCATCACGTTATCTTACTATACTAACTGTCATGACCCATGTTCATGCGATACAAGTCTAACTCCCTAAAATAATGTTGTAAGACATATGTATTATTAGTAAAATAAAATTCATAGAATAGATGTACAGATAGTTGCTGGAAAGGAAGTCTCGTATTGCAATTCGAGACAAACATCCTCCGGATGTAAGTAGATACGCACATCCGCCCAGACGCCGATGGTGAACAAACAGGAAATGCTTATTTGTAAAAACCGTGCGACAATGTAAGGGACAGCCATGCTGATATGGAAAATTGTTACTCACCAATTATGATGGAGAGATTTGGCAGAGGCGTGGTCAATGAGCTGGCGGGAGAAGAACATCAAAACTGAGGAACAAGGAGGAGAGGTGGAAGTGGAGGCCGGGAATTCGAAAAGTGAAGTTCGGGAGTGTTTGTGTTCGTGTGCGGAAAAATATCTCTAGGCGTAATAAGTGTGATGTGAAATAAAATGTAAGTAATTTTAAGAACTTAGTATATTTTAGGGTTCATTAATCATTTTCAATTCCATATCTATTTAAATGTTCACAATTTCGAAAATATAAATTCATGTAAATGTTTAGCTATTTTAAAGAAAGTTTCTCATGTTAGTCCATGAACTCATTATTATTGCAACACTACAAAATTACTAGTAAATGTTATAATGAATTAAATTCAAAATAAATTGTAATGAATAATTTAATATTAAATATGTCTTCAAAGTATTAAGACATTAAGTTTTGTGCTTAATATGTCGATTGACGCAATCAATTAATCAATTTAATGAAATGTTGTCACAAATAAATGTGTTGGTTCATTTGAGGGTATTTGTACTGCCAATCTAACCTATTATTAAATCCTCTCACAGCAACCCTTGCTCAAAATATGTCACAACCTTAATCTTAAACTAAACCAACCCTACAAAACCTTACATGGTGGAGGCGCTAAACTCGGTTGGCATTCAAATTCCTCACATGGGCAAGCACATAGTTTCATAGGCTAGGTATAAATTAGAACTAAATAATATTTATAAGAAAGTATTTAACTAAAATAGCCTACTTCAGTGACAAACCACTCATTTACCTAAAAGATAAATTAAATTTCCAATAACTCAAAAATATTTTCAAACCCGTAATTAGAGTAACGCCAAGTAAACTAAACAGGTACGTCAATGGACATGTATAATTAAATGGAAACCATACTACATGAAGATTTAATACCATTAGACACATATAGGACTTCCAAAAGTGACATAATAAAAATATTAAATGAAAATGGAATTCTATCTAGAGACACAGACACTGTAGCAGACCTCAGACCTATCCTAGCGGCACTTAAGAACTTAACACGTATAAGCGCAAGTCACCCTAATATTAAAACCATATTTAATTATTTAACTACACGAAAAACTCACCTAAGTGAAGAGGACAGGGAAAACTATAAGGATCTAGCTACAATCGAGGATTTTCTAGTGCAGAGAACAAATTTATACGACATAGTACATAACCCTGAGGCGGACATCAAGACACAAGCACCCCCAACCTTAGCACAACATTACGAGCCACTCACACTACCTGACAGAACGAACACAGCAACCATGGGGGAAAACATACCGCTAATATCAGCTGGGACTTACACAGGTCTCCAGAGCGAAAATCCACAAGATTTTTTAGACAAATTCTTAGTTGCAGCAACTTCAAACAGATGGACAGATAACACTAAAGTTAATTTATTCCCAGCGCATTTATCAGGCACAGCACTAACTTGGTTCAAACACTACAGGCAAAAACAACGAGGGGAAGCCATACAATGGGATCAACTTGCTAAAAGTTTCATAGAGGCTTTCACTCCATTAGCACAAACCCAGAGTCTACAAATGATTTTAGAACACAAAATACAGGGAGAGAACGAGCCAACACTAAACTATTTTTTAGATATATTAACAACATGCCGAAGATATGACCCTACAATACAGGACAAGCAAATTATACATTTTATCATACAGGGACTAAAACCAGAAATCTGTGAACGAGTTATAGGACTGAAAAACGACACCTTAAGTGATCTAGAGACTAATTTAAAAATTACAGAACAGCTAGTTCTAACACAAATGAAAAACAAAGAAAGATACAATAGGGTTGCAGCAAACAGACCCTATAGTACACCCTTATATGAACAAAACATCATCCATAAACTACAAGCAGAAGTTAACACCCTAACCAATTTAGTAGCTACCCTAACTACAAACCAAATTTCAAATCATAACCACAGGTACGAAAGGTCTCCATCCCCGTATGAAAACTCAAAATATAAGCCAAGATATGATAGAACACCTAGTCCTCACCAGAATAGACATATGGAAAGCCCAAACTACCCCAAACAAACCCAAAGGCCACCTATGATTAAACACGTTACTTTCAGTGATAGGAGAAGACAAAACCATTCCCAAATACAACCTGCTAGACAAAATAGGTATTGCACTATTTGCCGTAAAGACAACCATAATACTGAACAATGTTGGTTCAAGCAACGTTCATTAACTTCTCAACCCCAAAGTAACCGCTTGGCACCTAAAACCAACAATACACAAGAGCTGTTCTGCAGGTACTGCAAGCGAACAAACCACAATATCGAATCATGTTACAAGTCTAATTATTATAAACAGAATCAACAAAAAAACGGGAAATAGGGGGAGGTTATACTAACCCTTACCGAACTTCCCCCTTACTAAAAGCGAAAACAAATAACACTATAGATTTTAACCAAAGGAATCGACAAACTTACAAATGTATAAAGTCTATGACATTTACTCCAACTAACCCCAAAGTAATACCACTATCAACCCCTGGAAAGACCAGTTCAGAAGTGATATTTAAAGCCATAGATTATAATCAAGAATTCCCACCCTTAAAGAAGATGGAAGAAATTGAACAACCTATTATGCAAAAGCCTATACACACCATAAAACTTCAATCTGTCTTCAATCCAACACCAACCCTAAGCGAACCAAACCCCTCGGGGACAACAAATATAAATAAACCCAGCTTTACAAGAAACCTTGCAGTCTCAGAAAATTTCACACGACAGATAAAACCTAGTGTATTAAAGGGGGTAGCGCACGTAAAACAGGACCCAGATTGTAGTATGGGGGAGGTAAACACACATACTGGATTGGAAGAAACCATTGAGATAGACACTATACAGATTTTAAATCACATAGAGCAACAGAAGAAACAGAATATGATAGATTGTACTAACTTGCAAGAAATAACGCAAGACAGGATACACAGACCGAGGAAAAATAAAACATTATTATTAGAGGATATTTATGAACTCATATTTAATTGCGAAAATAAAACCAAGAAGAAGATACCTGTCCTAACAATAGACGTAGCCTTGACCACAAACCCTCGACATCCAGTACCCTGCATTATAGATACAGGATGTAACATAAACATTATTAGAGCAGACCTAGTTTGTGAAACAAAATTAAATACTAGCAACATACCCTCGTTGATATCGGCTAACGGTATACCATTAACAGTTTTGGGTTCAACAAAGATCGCCATAAAAATTGGCAAAGTAATACTTGAAGACACGTTTTATGTGACACCTGATCTAAACAGCCCTATATTGGTAGGAAACATATTCCTATTTCAGAACTGCGTGGAGTTAAACTATAAAAATAAAACAATAAAAATTACCAAATATCAGATTGAACATATAATACCTATGAATGAACAGTGGCAGTTAGACATCAAGAATTTTAAAAACACACAGGAATTAGAAGTACAGCAAGTAACAGAGGTAACAGCCCCACAAGACATAATTATAGCACCACATCAGCACATTAGGATTAGCTCTTTAAAAGGTATAGAGTCTCGAACAGCCATCGAAACAGATAGGAATCTAAGAATAAAAAAGAAATGTCATGCATATCTTACAGAAGGGGAAGATGGTACAGATACAATTGTAAATATTTATAACGCATCAAATTTCCCAAAAAGGATACCCGCACATACTACGATAGGACATATACATTACCCAACTCTCGAAGCACAGCCTACCCTGGAACACCATACCACTACAACTGACACAGGAAAAACAATATTGACAGATAAGGACGGCATAGTATTTGATATCTCACCACATTTAACCCTCCAAGAACACAAACAAGTCCTTGACGTTTTACAAAAATACAGACACATATTTACAACAAAGGTAATCGATTTAACTCCTGCAAACATACCTCCTGTTCAACTCGAATTAAAACCAAATACGAAACCTGTAAACTCACCACCGTATAGGCAGAGTAAAACAGAAAGGGAAAAATTAAACAAATTATTGGACGATTTAGTACAAGCAAAAATATTAGAGGAATGTCAGGATTACACAGAATATGCAAGCCCAGTATTTTTAGTGAAAAATAAAGATGGAAGCGACAGAATGGTAGCTGATCTCAGGAAGGTTAATGCACAGTTGAAAACAGATGCCCACCCCATTCCTTCAGTAAACCTGGTTTTAAGCTCTTTGAACAAAGCGCACACATTTACAAAATTAGACCTTAAAAATGCATTTTATTCCATGGAGGTTAGGAAAGAAGATAGGCACATCCTAGCCATAAAAACACCTGATAGACTTCTACAGTTTTGCCGACTGCCGATGGGACTTTCAACTTCAACCACATTATTTAGTAAAGCCTTGAATGCGATATTAAACCGTCACCTTTATAATAAAGTCATCTGTTACGTGGATGA
This sequence comes from Homalodisca vitripennis, assembly GCF_021130785.1. Classification (NCBI taxonomy): domain Eukaryota; kingdom Metazoa; phylum Arthropoda; class Insecta; order Hemiptera; family Cicadellidae; genus Homalodisca; species Homalodisca vitripennis. The sequence goes on from NC_060208.1 coordinate 719,321, forward strand.
CCTAATTTGTTATGGTGACTCATTTGAAAATGACTTACATAATCTAGAAACTATATTAGAAGAACTAGAAAAAGCTAATTTGAAACTAAATACAAAAAAGTGTAAATTTCTCTACAAAAGTGTAAACATTTTAGGACACGAGGTATCACGGGAAGGCATTTTACCCCAAAAACAGTCAGTAGAAGCTATCACCGAATTTAAAAGACCAACTTGTGTAAGGCAAGTGAGACAATTTTTAGGATGCTCAGGATTCTTCTGCAGATTCATCCAAAATTATGCCAAAATAGCACAACCCCTTACTGAGATAATAAAAGATTCAAATAAAAACATGGCATTTAAATGGACGGATCTATGTGAACAGGCTTTTATAAAAATCAAACAAATTTTGACAAACCCACCATTACTATCACATTGGAAGGACAACAGGGAAGCACACATTTATGTAGATAGCAGTTTGATTGGATGCGGAGCAGCGTTAGTACAGTTAGATGAAGAAAATAATAGAATGTACCCAATTTATTACATGTCAAAAAAATATTCAAATACCCAAATGCGTTACAGTAATGCTGAACGTGAAATGCTAGCACTAACCTATGCTGTGAACTACTTCAGAGAATTCACGCTTGGTAGACAAACAACAGTTTATACGGACTGTGCCGCATTACAGTTTTATAAAAATTTTAAGCACACTTCCACTAGATTAAACAGATTAGCACTGTCATTAACAGACTACGACATTGTAGTAAAACATAAACGTGGCGCTACAAACGTGTTAGCAGACGCCTTAAGCAGAAATCCTTTAGAACAACCTTTGGATGAAGAATTTACGGACGTGTGTTTAACTGTCAATACTTTAATACAGACAAATCTACCCCTACTACAAGCTCAAGACAGTTATTTAAAACAAATACGCCTTGCGATGACCTCACCTGAGGCGGTAAATAAAAAAATCAGACGGGCTTCAAGACATTACGAAGAAATAGATGGATTGTTATATTTCAAAACCTTCAACGGACAAGAAACTAGAAACTTATTGGCTATACCCCAAAAACAAACACAAGAAATATTAAAAATATTCCATGACAACCCCTACACGGGTGGACACTTATCACATTACAAAACAGCTTCAAAAATAAAATTACGATATCACTGGCCGAATATGTACCGTGATATCCTCCAATATACAAAATCTTGTGAAGAATGTCAACTACGTAGGCCAAAAACGAACAAAAATTACGGCCTACTACAACCTATTCCACCCTCCATAAAACCCTTTGACAGAATAACAATAGACTTTGTAGGTAATATTACACAAAGTAATGGTTACAAATATATCCTAGTTGCAACCGATGCCTGCACTAGAATGGCATTTGCAACCCCTTGTAGAAATGCAGATGCGAACACAGTAGCGCAAAAATTATTAAATCTATTCTGCACATTTGGATTTCCTAGAATTATTAATCATGACAGAGGAACGCACTTTATGAATTCTATAATTTCACAGTTACTAAATGCACTCGGGATTGAACAAAGGCCAGGCGCTGCTTATATGTCACAAGTACAAGGTGCGGTTGAAAAATACAACCACACGCTAATCAAGGCAATATCTCATTACGTTGTGGAAAAAACCCCAAACTTGGTCAAAATACGTACAAATAGTTACCTTTGCCTACAACACGTCTGTAAACATTTCAACAGGCTACACACCGCACTACCTCATGTTTGGTTACGAAGCTAACTTACCGTCTGATTGTATATATTTACAGGTTAATCCCGAAAAAATGGTGTTGGAAAATATAGAAATTTTAGAGCAAATACGCAAAGATATGCCGAAAATCATGAAAAAAGCCCAGGAAGCGCAAAAGAAATACTTTGACCGTGACAAAACTCATTTGGATTTAAACCCCGGCGATGAAGTCTTGGTCCATTTCCCGAAAGACCACACAAAAAAATATAGTAAATTTCAAACACCATTTAGAGGTCCTTTCGTTGTCAAGAAAAAAATTAACGAAGTGACATATGCAGTAGAAATTTACCACAGGGGAAGGTTAACAGAACAACCAATACATGTTGCTAGAATGAAATTATTCTATAAGAGAATATAAAACAAATATGAAGGGACTTGAGCAATAATAAAATATTCAAGAATAATATATGCAATATTTCTCATGAACATCACTATGCACTCACTGCCTTGTAGAAAAATTTGAAGAGAGTGAAAAGTATCTTCGCAATACTTTCATAATATATGAGGTTAAAAAGCTACCACATAGTCACGCAATAATCGCTTTAAAGAATAGGTATTATACTCCAGGAGTTGAGAGACCGGTTAACTTGATTACGGTTTGAATGATTCATTATAACGTTATATAACCTTGAGAGTCACTGAAGTAAGTCTAACAGAAATAAAAATGTATATTAAAATCTCGATGTTGTGTCGGAAAACGATAGAGAATAAAGACATAAAAGTTTTAGAAAATTAAAACGCCTAACTTTGTATTTTAATGTGAGGTTTACTGTAATTTAGTGATTAAGTGATAGGTTACACGTACCAAAGATATTGGTATAGATAATCCCAATACACAGGACACTAACACAGCACACACGACACGACACGAGCAGAGCCTGTAACCCACGGTAACCGTACTTAGACTGGCTAGTAAGACTTGACCGTGACTCTGGTATGTCTCCCAGGCAGATAAGTTTTCTGCTAACTCAACTAACTTCCCACGCTATACTACACCGACTATGTTGTGACTATGACTAGGGGGCATTGCCTTGTACCAGCGGTCTGGGTCGCCAAGGGCCCTGGTGGTTCAGACAGCTTAGTATGCAAGTAATGTTTCCCACGTACTCGTTTACTGCAATAACAAAGCGTACTCTAACTTGACACAACGTACATATTATACTTACCTGAGGGATACGTGTATACATAGCCTAGTAATAAAGAATATAAAATATGATAAAGTGTACTACATATATCATATTTATTTAAGTTAGTAGATAGCAGTGTTAACATAATATACCCTACAAGGACTCAATTTTCCTGAGATGCATCTCAAAGAAAGAGACATACATGTTCTATATTATATAATCCTAGGATAAACAAATACTTCAATATATGACATGTAAATGACTTATATAACATGTTTAATTATTACATAGCTAATCTAACATTGAAGGAAAGTAACATATATCTAAATAGCATGTATTAGCACGGCAATATTGCTCATAAACAGACTATACAGCCTTCATTTGGCAACATATATTATGATCATAATAATGACTATGGACAATAAGCACAAAGAAGGGACATTACATATTCCTCAGAAACAAAAGTGCGTAGTATCGTTAAAATTAACATAATATCGAACCTTATTTAAGAACACTAGAGACCAAGATGCTTAGTAAATATTATTACATAGACCTATGGAAATACGACACACCATCGAGAGGTCATTAAAAGATTTGTGTAAATAAAAACCTTAGGCATAAATATGTATTAATTATAAAATATTAAACTAAAATGTATATGTAACCTGTAGATATTAAGTTTTAGAATTATGACACCAGAAAAACCAACCACAACCTGAGAAACCAGTCTACAAGACACCAATCTACAAGACACCAGTCTACAGCACTCTAACCGTCCCGACCACCCACGAGACAGATGAAGTCCTTACAGCACTTCCTACTACTACTACTGACAGCACTTGCCATGCCTTTTTTGACCACCTTTGCCAGCACATCAACCCACAACATAGAAGAACCCAATAAGCCTCTAGTACAAATCTTCACAGGAGCGTACTTTACTCCAATGCCTCAGACACTACCTTATATCAGTTCCATCCCTATTACATAAAAATTTCCTTTCAACACACAACAAAATTTACCTAAAAACGAACCCTCTTTAAATTTCTGCCCTAAAAACCTCAACAACTCCCAAACCTATTTCAAGATACAGAACAACCTTTCCACATTACAAACCCTCATACATCAACAAATGGTAGCAGAACACCTCCCATTCATCCAAAGACAGCAACCAGATAGAAACAGAAGATCGCTCACGTTCGTCGGAGATTTCTTCGAATGGTGTTGTGACATTGCGACATAACACCAAATACATGACTTGGCAGACAACAAGGAAGATGTCTACACAGCATTCTCAACACAACAACACTACCTACTCTCCGAGCTACCTGCGTATTCACCTGCTTTGTTCACAATCTACAAAGACAACACCACTTCCAGCTAAAACACGACGACAAAAACATAGTAAACAACACGGAACTCATTTTGTACATTTTATTAGCCTGGACTTCTATAATAACACTACTTCTTTTTATAGCCCTCTACTTCATCCACATTAATAACATCAAAATAAAATTTCTGAAGCCTACAGTACATGAACGTGACTACCCAATGGATAACCTTAATTAGACTATAAGTACGATTCGTAGGTAGAATCGTCATTAAGCCAGGGGAATGTAAGACATATGTATTATTAGTAAAATAAAATTCATAGAATAGATGTACAGATAGTTGCTGGAAAGGAAGTCTCGTATTGCAATTCGAGACAAACATCCTCCGGATGTAAGTAGATACGCACATCCGCCCAGACGCCGATGGTGAACAAACAGGAAATGCTTATTTGTAAAAACCGTGCGACAATGTAAGGGACAGCCATGCTGATATGGAAAATTGTTACTCACCAATTATGATGGAGAGATTTGGCAGAGGCGTGGTCAATGAGCTGGCGGGAGAAGAACATCAAAACTGAGGAACAAGGAGGAGAGGTGGAAGTGGAGGCCGGGAATTCGAAAAGTGAAGTTCGGGAGTGTTTGTGTTCGTGTGCGGAAAAATATCTCTAGGCGTAATAAGTGTGATGTGAAATAAAATGTAAGTAATTTTAAGAACTTAGTATATTTTAGGGTTCATTAATCATTTTCAATTCCATATCTATTTAAATGTTCACAATTTCGAAAATATAAATTCATGTAAATGTTTAGCTATTTTAAAGAAAGTTTCTCATGTTAGTCCATGAACTCATTATTATTGCAACACTACAAAATTACTAGTAAATGTTATAATGAATTAAATTCAAAATAAATTGTAATGAATAATTTAATATTAAATATGTCTTCAAAGTATTAAGACATTAAGTTTTGTGCTTAATATGTCGATTGACGCAATCAATTAATCAATTTAATGAAATGTTGTCACAAATAAATGTGTTGGTTCATTTGAGGGTATTTGTACTGCCAATCTAACCTATTATTAAATCCTCTCACAGCAACCCTTGCTCAAAATATGTCACAACCTTAATCTTAAACTAAACCAACCCTACAAAACCTTACAATGTCCTTCACATTCTCTTACTATACCAACAGTCATGACCCATGTTCATGCGATACAAGTCTAACTCCCCAAAATAGTGTCCTTCACATTATCTTACTACACTTTCATGCACTATGTTCTTGCGATACAGATCGAACTCACTAAAATAGTGTCTTTCACATTCTCTTACTGTACTAACAGTCATGACCCATGTTCATGCGATACGAATATAACTCCCTAAAATAGTGTCCTTCACATTATCTTACTATACTAACAGTCATGCACCATATTCTTGCGATACAGATCGAACTCCCTAAAATAGTGTCTTTCACATTCTCTCACTTTACTAACTGTCATGACCCATGTTCATGCGTTACGAATCTAACTCCCCAAAATAGTGTATTTCACATTATCTTACTAAACTAACTGTCTTAATCTATGTTCATGCCATACGGACCTAACTCCCTAAAATAGTGTCCTAAACATTATCTTTCTATACTAACTGTCATGACCCATGTTCATGCGATACGAGTCTAACTCCCTAAAATAATGTCCTTCACATTCTCCTACTATACTAACAGTCATGACCCATGTTCATGCGATACGAATCTAACTCCCCAAAATAGTGTCCTTCACATTCACTTACTATACTAACTGTCATGACCCATGTACATGCGATACGAATCTAACTCCCTAAAATAGTGTCCTTTACATTCTCTTACTATACTAAGAGTCATGACCCATTTACATGCGATACGAGTCTAACTCCCTAAAATAGTGTCCTTTACATTATCTTACTATACTAACAGTCTTGACCCTTGTTTATGCAATACGAGTCTAACTTCCTAAAATAGTGTCCTTCACATTCTCTTACTATACTAACTGTCATGACCCATGTTCATGCGATACGAGTCTAACTCCCTAAAATTGTGTCTTTCACATTATATTACTATACTAACTGTCTTAATCTATGTTTATGCCATACGGACCTAACTCCCAAAAATAGTGTCCTTCACATTCTCTTACTATACTAACAGTCATGACCCATTTACATGCGATACGAGTCTAACTCCCTAAAATAGTGTCCTTTACATTATCTTACTATACTAACAGTCTTGACCCTTGTTTATGCAATACGAGTCTAACTTCCTAAAATAGTGTCTTTCACATTCTCTTACTATACTAACTGTCATGACCCATGTTCATGCGATACGAGTCTAACTCCCTAAAATTGTGTCTTTCACATTATATTACTATACTAACTGTCTTAATCTATGTTTATGCCATACGGACCTAACTCCCAAAAATAGTGTCCTTCACATTATCTTACTATACTAACAGTCATGACCCATGTTCATGCGATATGAATCTAACTCCCTAAAATAGTGTCCTTCACATTCTCTTACTATACTAACTGTCATGACCCATGTTCATGCGATACGAATCTAACTCCCTAAAATAGTGTCTTTCACATTATCTTACTATACTAACAGTCATGACTCATGTTCATGCGATAAAAGTCGAACTCCCTAAAATAGTGTCCTTCACATTCTCTTACTATACTAACTGTCATGACTCATGTTCATGCGATACGAATCTAACTCCCTAAAATAGTGTCCTTCACATTATCTTGCTATACTAACAGTCATGACCCAAGTTTATGCGATAATACTCGAACTCCCTAAAATAGTGTCCTTCACATTCTCTTACTATACTAACTGTCATGACCCATGTTTATGCAATACGAGTCTAACTCCCTATAATAGTGTCCTTCACATTATCTTACTTTACTAACTGTCATGACCCATGTTCATGCGATGCGAGTCTAACTCCCTAAAATAGTGTCCTTCACATTCTCTTACTATACTAACAGTCATGACCCATGTTCATGCGATACGAATATAACTCCCTAAAATAGTGCCATTCACATTATCTTACTATACTAACAGTCATGACCCATGTTCATGCGATACGAGTCTAACTCCCTAAAATAGTGTCCTTCACATTCTCTTACTATACTAACAGTCATGACCCATGTTCATGCGATACGAATATAACTCCCTAAAATAGTGTCATTTACATTATCTTACTATACTAACAGTCATGACCCATGTTCATGCGATACGAGTCTAACTCCCTAAAATAGTGTCCTTCACATTCTCTTACTATACTAACAGTCATGACCCATGTTTATGCGATAATAGTCGAACTCCCTAAAATAGTGCCCTTCACATTCTCTTACTATACTAACTGTCATGACCCATGTTCTCGCGTTACAGATCTAACTCCCTATAATAGTGTCCTTCACATTCTCTTACTAAACTAACTGTCATGAGCCATGTTCTTGTGATACGGACCTAACTCCCTAAAGTCGTATAATTGGTATTATTTTACTATACTTACTATCTTAATTAATACATGCTAATGCGATACGAACCTAACCTCCATAATAGTTTCCTTGGTTTTTTTCCCCTTACTTATTGTCTTAGGTGAACTATGTTCATGAAATATTAACCAAACCTAATATTATTTTAACTACGTAGATGTTACTTTTGTTCAGACTACTTCACATACCATATTGTGTGTTGCGGTTGAAACAGTTTTTATTTAGGCAGCGATTTGTTATGTTCAGTAATTCCGTTTTCAATGGGTAAATATCCATGGGGTAGGATAATTGATAATATTAAAAATTGTGGACATCGGTACCATTTAGTTTTAGTTTAGTTTTTGTTTTTTTATATCAGTTGTATAATTATGATTTATTTAATCCTTGAATTATAAAACCACCTTATGTAATAATAATATCTGAAACCTACTGACATAAATAATACATACGAAACAAACTTAGAAACATTAAACGAACCCCTTCTTGATTGAGCCCATATATGGTATACAATACGTGCCATAGTAACAGTTTGTGTTGAGAATATACACGTCACAATGGTATATGGTACTCTTGTTCTATGTGCAACATTTTCTCTTTTTATAAAACACTTTTGAGAGCGGATTGTCATAAATAACACACGTCACACGTTATTATTTAATTTAGTAATCATTAAAAATTTGTGAGCTATAATAATAAATAATTTATAAACCGATTTTATTTAACTTAATATAATGGAAATTGAACACAAGTTGTCTAAATAAAACATAACTGCAATTTTTATAATATGCAATTTTAAGATTAACATATTTAAGATTTTAAGAAACTGTGACTGTGAAAATAAACGTTGTGAATAACTATTTTTGGATAGATCTTTAGCCATAAATCTATATACAACATTTGAGGTTACTACAAGCTGTACCCAAAATAAATAATTTAAGTTAAAAAATGGTAGCTGTTGGGTAATTATCGAGTTGAGAATGTTTGCTTTACCGTAACTATGTTACGTTAATAAAACGCGACAAAGCAGTAGAGAGTTTGGATTCAAAAGATATTACCAACCATAGATACTTTTAAGGTATGGTGCTTCAAAATTTCCATCTGATACATACCTGAAGTAATTTTGGGGGCAGCTATTTTCTAAAATAAAATTAATATGTAAATATATTATTAAAAACTTTTAAATCATATTATTACCTGACTAACGTTGTAAATTCTATTTTCTGTTGCGGTTACTTTTCCTATCTTGTTCAATAATTGACCAGTCCTATACTAAATATTACAACTTCATCTCTAGTTTTAAACTCCAGTGGCCGGCAGTTAAGGATCTTCTGATGGATGCTCCATTTCCAATCTTACTCAAGACTTATAGTCAATATGAACACTTACCTCGCCCACGGCTATTGCCACTTCCAACAACCTCGAGTTAAACTCCAGTAGGTTACAGCTACAGATCCTCTGATGGATGCTATGTATCCTATCTTACTCAAGTGTTATACTAAATATGAACACTCACCTTGGCACCGATGACTATCGCCACTTCCAACAACCTCGAGTTAAACTCCAGTAGGCTACAGCTACAGATCCTCTGATGGATGTTATGTATCCTATCTTACTCAAGAGTTATACTAAATATGAACACTCACCTTGGCACCGATGGCTATCGCCACTTCCAACAACCTCGAGTTAAACTCCAGTAGGCTACAGCTACAGATCCTCTGATGGATGCTATGTATCCTATCTTACTCAAGAGTTATACTAAATATGAACACTCACCTTGGCACCGATGGCTATCGCCACTTCCAACAACCTCGAGTTAAACTCCAGTAGGCTACAGCTACAGATCCTCTGATGGATGCTATGTATCCTATCTTACTCAAGAGTTATACTAAATATGAACACACTCACCTTGGCACCGATGGCTATCGCCACTTCAAGCAACCTCGTTTTAAACTCCAGTGGGCGACAGCTATAGATCCTCAGATGGATGCTATGTATCCTATCTTACTCAAAAGTTATACTAAATATGAACACTCACCTTGGCACCGATGGCTATCGCCACTTCCAGCAACCTCCTTTTAAACTCCAGTGGGCGACAGCTACAGATCCTCTGATGGATGGTATGTAACCATAGATTACAATAAAAGGTCTTATTGTAATCTATGTATGTAACCTATCTTACTCAAGAGTTATACTAAATATGAACACACTCACCTTGGCACCGATGGCTATCGCCACTTCCAGCAACCTCCTTTTAAACTCCAGTGGGCGACAGCTACAGATCCTCTGATGGATGGTATGTAACCTATCTTACTCAAGAGTTATACTAAATATGAACACACTCACCTTGGCACCGATGGCTATCGCCACTTCCAGCAACCTCGTTTTAAACTCCAGTGGGCGACAGCTATAGATCCTCAGATGGATGCTATGTATCCTATCTTACTCAAGAGTTATACTAAATATGAACACTCACCTACGTTTCATACGTTGCGGCTACGTTTGGCCGGGCGCCCCGCAGCCGAGCCCGCCGCTGCTACTTGTACTGTTATAAGTTACGACTCGCCTTCGGCTCGCTGGGGGCTAAACGCCCCCAGGCCCCCATGATGTACGCTTGCAAATTCGGGTCGGGGATGAGCGGTTTTAAAATTTTACGCTTGTAAATTCGGGGATAAGAGAGATTTGTTGATTGATAAATATTCGGACATGAGGCAATGCTAGGAAATTCCCTGAGGGGGGGTTTTAATGTTAACTGGGGGTTAAGAATCATCAGGGGGTTATCTCTGTCATAATTGTTCTACGTACCAGAACTTCCCAAGGGGGGTTAAGAGATTTGGTGAGTGTAAAATTCGGACAGAGATCATGCCAGGAAATTCCCTGGGGGGTTTTAAAGTTACCAGGGGGGTTAACACATCAGGGCGTTTAATTTACTCAGGAGGTTATCTGAGGCCGCCCCTTTTCGGGTATTAGCCAAATTTCGGGGATAAGAATGATTTGGTGATGAGGTAAAATTCGGACATTATGTCATACCAGGAAATTCCCAGGGGGAGGTTGTAACGTTACCGGGGTTAAGGCATCAAGGGTGATCTGGTCATAACAGGAACTTCCCAAGGGGGGTGAAGAGATTTTGGTAAATTGGTAAAATTCGACGTGAGGTCCCATGCCAGGCAAATTTGCCTGGGGGGGTATAAATGTTACCGGGGAGTTAACACATCAGGAGGTTTAAATTTACTCAGGAGGTTATCTGGTCATATCACCCATGAAGTCGCCGGAGGGGGGTAAAATGTTACCGGGGGTTAATGACACACGTGTGCCAATTTTTATAGGGTTGCTCAGGAGTTAATATAGCCATGTCCAGGAAATTCCCAGAGGGTAATGTTTACCGGGGAAATGTTATGTCCAAACTTAAGATTACTGTGTTTGGGAGTGAAAAAAATGACAAACTTTATCTACTTTTCCAGATTAATTCAAAACTTTTGACTTCAAAAAAGGCATTTTGTGGCTTAACCGTTAGAGATACGACAAAAGTGACTGGAACTTTCTTGTCGGAAATTTGATTTTGTCTTTCGATTATGCCATCAGATTTAAGCTACGACCTATAATTTAGGCAGTACAGAGAGCTTAGGACAAAAGGCTGCACTGGGCAGTTTAAAACATATCACGTAAAAACTTAAAAAAATCAATACTTTAAAACGCGTTATGCAGCTCAAACCGTTGAGGATAGGGCAAAATGTTACTGAACATTTTTTGTAGATCACGCAATATTCTTAAATCCGTTTTAAAAAATTTGTTTTGAGCTACGACCAACCCGTTTTAAGGCCGCTATCGAGCCCGAAAGGTAAATTTTTAGGCGAAAAATTTCCAATTATTTTCACTTAATCACGTTTTGGCGGCCAAACCAATGGAGATAGAGTAAAGAGTTACTGCAACGCACATTTTTGTAGATTACCCTCTCATTTCCTAACTCCAACGTCTGTCTTATTTCGACCATCCCGTCCAATGGTTTCGCCGCTAATCGAGCCCGAAAAACAAAAGTATCATACACGTAAAAATTACAAAACACTTGCCCCCACATAATCAACGTTTTTTTCGGCCGAACCACTGGAGATACAGCAAAAAGTTACTGGACCTATTTTCTGTAGATCGCGCAAATTTGCTAATTTGATGGGTCAATCAGATTTGAGCTACGACCTACCCGTTACGCCACTATCAGCATTCGAAACTTTATTTTAAGCAAAAAAATCTCTGGAATGTCAAACATATCCCGCGTTTTGTCGCTTAACCACACGCGAATAGGACAAAAAGTCACTGGACCTTTTTTGTAGAGAGTTCACTTCATACTCCTGACTAACGAATTTTCGTCAGATTGAAACGCTAGCTCCAACGGTTCACCCGCTATCAGGCTTACAAGAAATGCCTGCAGGGGTAAAAGAATGCGCGATTTTTGAGGAACTTTTTTGAGGGGATTTAAAAGTAAAAAATCCCGGTTTTCAGAATTTTCCTGTTGGTTATACGGCAAAAGGTACTTGCCGTGCCAAATTTCAAGTTTCTAGCACTTCTAGAAGTAGGTTAGAATTTGTATACATTAATCAGTGAGTAAGAGTTACACATGCGGCTGTATAGTATATTAGACTCGCCTTCGGCTCGCTGAGGGGCTACGCCCCCAGGCCCCCCATTTGTGGTGTTGGCTAAATTCGGGGATAAGCGTAGTTCGGTGATTGGTTAAATTCAGACGTGAAGTTTCCAAATTTTATGTATCCGTTCTCGAGAATCCTATACGGAGTCGTAATGCTTCGCTACGACTGCTCAGGCCAAAAGATGTGTGGTGTACAAATATATAATCAATTGATGTGGTAGAAGAGTTAAGTTATTTGTTCCGTGAATGAAATTTGGAGACAAGAAGAATTTGGTTTTAACCAAAGAACAGAGGACGTATGTATACCATAGACAGTTTAATTTTCCGGATTTACCCAAACTTTTGACTTTGAGGGCGTTTTGCGGCTTAAACCGTTAGAGATACGTGAAAAAGTGACTGGACCTTTCTTGTGGAAATTTAATTTTATCTTTCGATTCCGTCGTCAGATTTTAGCAGCGAACTTTGGTTTAGCCAGGAATGAGCTCGGAAGAAAAGTTTGCACAGGTCAGCTATCGGTGAATTTATTTATTATCAAACGTAATAAATAACAGACCTTAAAAGGCAGTATTTTAAGGTTGAACAGTTGGTTTAATATCATCAGAGGAGATTGATCTAGTCAATGCCAGGAAATCTCCCTGGGGGGGAGTTAATGTTACCGTGGGGGTTAACACATCAGGGGGTTTAATTTACTCAGGCAGGTTAATCTGGTCATACCAGGAAAATCCTCGAGGAGGGGGGTTAATGTTACCGGGGGCTAATGACACATCCCTGTCCCTATTTTAGACGGTGTTGTGTCTGTGAAACAGAATAAAAATTTATTCTGTCCCTATCTACTATTGACGCATAGCTAAACGCTCAGCCAACTTATTATGTGGGTTGTATTCACTCGTTTAACCTAGCAAAGCCTGAATCCTGATTGAATTACACAAATATTAGTCGCACATATAGGCCTAATATATATTTAAAACTCCAAAAATTTTCCAATTTCACGACAAATAATTTTGCTATTTATCGCGTTTTTTTTTCCTCCGGCATATTAAATAAAGGTACATATAGCAAAACGTTACTGAACGTTTTTTTTGTAGAACACGTCCATTTACTAAAAACTTATTAAGTCGCATTTTTTGAGCTACGACCACCTGTTTAGGCCGCTATCAAGCCCGGAATGTACATTTGTAGGCGAAAATTTCAAAATATTTTCACTTAATCGCGTTTTGCGGTCAAACTAATGGAGAATATAGTAAAAAGTCACTCAACCCCTTTTTGTAGATCATATATTTCCTAAATCTAACCTTTGTTTTATTTTTGACTTCCGACCAATGGTTTTGCCGCTATCGACACCAAAAACAAAATGTTCACGTAAATATTACAAATAAATTGCAACATAAACCACGTTTTTTTACGGCCAAAACCATATGCAGATAGGGCAAAACGTCACTGGACCTTTTCTGAAGATCACATAAATTTGCTAATTTGATGGGTCTCAATCAGATTTTCTTGAGCTATAACCTACCGTTCGGCCGCTATCGGGCTCGAAAACTTTATTTTTAAGCGAAAAAATTTCTGGAATGTCAAATGTTCGAGCGTTTTTGTCGCTTAAACCATGGAAGATAGAGCAAAAAGTCACTGGACCTTTTTCTTGTAGTTCATTTCATTTTCTGTTTAATGAATTTTTCATCAGATCCGAGCTAAGCTCTAACGGTTCGCCCGCTAGCGGGCTTTACAAGAAATGCCTGCAGGGGTAAAGAAATACGCGATATTTTTCGGAATTTTTTTGAGGGGTTTATAATAAAAAAGTCCGGGTTTTCAGACTTTTCCTCGGGTCTTATTGTGAAAGGTACCTGCGTGCCAAATTTCAAGTTTCCAGCACTTCTAGAAGTAATGTTTAGAATTTGTATCTATATGTCAGTCAGTCAGTTATACACATGCGGCTGTATAAGTAAATTTAGATAAACAAGCTAGCACTGAGCTCGAAAAAGGCGATAAAATAATTGTTCTATAATAAAATAAGATTGAAACAATACCGTATGGTTATAAAAAAGAAACAAAATCTGACATATTATATGAATTAAATAAACCTGTTTAAAAAAATTAAAAATAACCTTTTGCTAACGCACTCAGGGCCAATTCGCGCTGTGCATCTATTAGCCACTTACACTATATCCCACTGGTTTACGAATTAAATATAAATTCAATATGAAACTGTTATTAATTGTAACAATTCTATTCGGAAAAATAAAAAACCCTTAAAATGCCAATTTACAGAAAAAAGATTTTGCCAATTGAGAGCGTATAAACAGGCTTACGGAAAGGTATATACGACAAAAAGCTACTGAACCTTTTTTGTAGAACCTATTAATGGCTATTTAATAATAGTGTTTAAAGTTTAAGCTAGGATAAACGGGTTAACCCAATATCGTCTCCAGTAAAAACATTTTCCACAGTCAAAATGACACAAAATATTAGCATTTATTGGCCAAACCGTTAGAGATACGACAAAAAGTGACTGGACCTTTCTTGTTGGACAATTTAATTTTGTCTTTCTGATTGTGCCCTCAGATCTGATATCTAACGACCTATGGTTTAGCCAGAAATGAGCTCGGGAGAAAAGTCTGCACGGGTCAGCTATCTTGAATTGTTTAGTATAAACATAATAAAAACCGACACGGTTTAATATCAACCAGGAGACTATCTAGATCAAGGCGAGAAATTACCCTGGGTGAGGTGATTAAATGTTAAGGAGGTTAAGACAAGAGGGGGTTTAATTTCGTCAGGATATTGTCTGGTCATATGAACAAATTCCCAGGGGGGGTTAACGTTACCGGGGGACTAAGTCTCCAGGGGTTATCTGGTCATACCAGGATCTCTTCCCAGGGGGGGGGGGTTTTAAGAGAGTTGGTGACTGGTAAAATTCGGACATGAGGTCATGGCAGGAAATTCCCTTGGGGGGGTGATTAATGTTAAGGAGGTTAAGAAACAAGAGGGGGTTTAATTTTCGTCAGGGATATTGTCTGGATCATATGAACAAAATTCCCAGGGGGGGTTAACGTTACCGGGGGATAAATGTCTCCCGGGGGTTATCTGGTCATACCAGGATCTTCCCAGGGGGGGGGGGTTTAAGAGATTTGGGTGACTGGTAAAATTATTCGGACATGAGGTCCATGGCAGAAATTCCCCTGGGGTGGGTTTAATGTTACCAGGGGGGTTAACACATCAGGGGTGGGTGGTATGAATAGTACAGAGGTTGATCGGAGGTTCATCACCAGGTCGTACCAGGATCCCCAATCCCGGTGGAGGGGTTAATATTCCCGGGGTGTTAATGACAACAGGTTGGCTGGGCCAAATTTTAGAGGTAGAGGGTTGAATGTGAGGTCTGTGAACATAATAAATATTCCTCGGTGACACTACTTCCTACTATTGTGTCTGTGAACTTACCGGACTATTGAAGCTTAGCTAACGCTCAGCCAACTCCCGAAGTCACTGAACTTTTCTGTAGATCACGTGATTTCCTAAATCCCGTTTTAAAATTTGTTTTGAGTTACGACCAACCGTTTTTAGCCGCTATCAAGCCCGGAATGTAAATTTAGGCGAAAAATGTCCAATATTTTCACTTAATCGTGCGTTTTGCGGTCAAACTTAGGGAAATATAGTAAAAAAGTCACTGGACCTTTTTTGTAGGTCATCTTATTTCCTAAATAAAACGTTAGTCTTATTTTTGACCTCCGACCAATGGTTTCTGGCGTTCGACCGCTATCGACCCCAAAAACAAAAGTTTCGCGTAAAAGTTACAACAAAATTGTACATAATCACGTTTTTGTTTCGTTCGGCCGAAAACCGACAACCCTGCAAACCTTTCGACTAGATAGGGCAAAGATTACTTGGACCTTTTCTGTAGATCGCGCAATTTGCTAATTTGATGGGTCAATCAGAATTTGAGCTACGACCAACGGTTCGGCCGCTATCGGGCTTATGAAACATTATTTTTATCGAAAAAATCTCTGGAAATGTCAAATGTTCGAGCGTTTTTGTCGCTTAACCAAGGAAGATAGAGCAAAAGTCACTGGACCTTTTTTGTAGTACACGTTCATTTCCTGACCATGAATTTTTCGTCAGATCCGAGCTAGCTCTAACGTTCGCCCGCTAGCGGGCTCTTACAAGAAATGGTGGGGCCTTTAGAGCAGATCAATTGGGTGTAGATCGGGTAAAGAATGCGCGATTTTTCGGGAATTTTTTTGAGGGGTTTAGAATTAAAAAAGTCCGGATTTTCAGACTTTTCCTCCGGGTCATATTGTGAAAGGTACCTGCGTGCCAAATTTCAAAGTTTCCAGCACTTCTAGAAGTATGTTAGAATTTGTATCTATATGTCAGTCAGTGAGTGAGTAGTCAGTTACACATGCGGCTGTATATAATATAGGACTACGCCCTTTTCGGCTCGCTGGGGGCTACGCCCCCAGGCCCCCATTTGGGTGTAAGGCCAATTTCGGGGATAAGCGGAATTCAGTGACGGGTAATATCTGAGAATATTATACTAGGGTACTGGTGTTTAATATTAGGCCTAATTTTTATTGAAATTTTATTTATTAATCAAATTTTTGACTTTAATGGCATTTTAAAAACTGCTTAACCGTTAGAGATACGGGAAAAAGTGACTGGAACCTTTCTTGTCGGAAAAAAAAAAATTTTAATTTTCTCTTTCGATTGTGCCCATCAGATTTGATCTACGACCATATGGTTTAGTCGGTACAGAACGCTTGGTAATAAATGATATCCCCCTGCACTGGTGGGGAAAAGAGCGATTTGGTGATTGTTAAAATTTGGACATTGAGGATCATGCCAGGGAAATTCCCCTGGGGGGGGTTTTAATGTTACCGGGAGATTAACATTTCAGAGGTTTAATGTACTCAGGAAGCTTATCTGGTCATACCACCAGGAAATACCCGGGGGGGGTAATGTTACCAGGGGGTTAAGACATCAGGAGGTTTTAATTTACATCAGGAGGTTTTATCTGCTCATACTCTGGGAAATTCAAGAGGGGGGGGTTTATTGTTACTGGGTGTTAACACACACGATGTATCTCTTTAGAGGTATGTTGTGCTGTGTTAAAATAAATAAATTCTCTCTGTCACTATCTACAATAGGGGCGTTTCGCTAACGCTCAGAAGCCAATTCCCTAGGGGGGTTGAAATCGCTCGGTAACGTTGTATAATAATTGTTCAATCCGGAACCAGAATGAATTGAACAAATCATATGTAGCAAAAAATCTAAAACAACCAAAATGTGCATATTTGTAAAAAACACGATAAATATTTTACCATTGAAAGCGATTTTACAGGCTTACTAAAGGATATAAGACAAAAGGTCTACTGGACCTTTTTATTAGATCTCACAGTTTTCTAGTTAGTGAATGATAAAGATTTAAACTCCAATCAACGAATCGCGCTCGATATCGACCTACCAGAAACAAGAATTTTTACGTATCAATCACAAAATAATTGCATTTAAACCCGTTTTTGCGGTCGAACCGTTGTAGATAGGTCAAAAAATTCACTTGACCTTTTTTGATAGATCTCACCTCATTTGCCTAAATCAAACCTTTGTTTTATTTTTGACTTCCGACCAATGGTTTTGCCGCTATCGACACCAAACACAAAATGTTCACGTGAAAATTTACATAAATTTTTGCACATAATCACGGTAATTGCGGTCATACCGAATGAAGATAGGGCAAAAAGACACTGTACCTTTTTCTGTAGATGACGTAATTTTCTAATTTGACGGGGTCAATCAGATTTTGAGCTACGACCTACCGTTCGGCCGCTATCTGGCTCGAAACATTCATTTTAGCGAAAAAATCTCTGGAAATGTCAAATGTTCCCGCGTTTTGTCGCTTAACCATGGTGAAGATAGAGCAAAAAGTCACTGGACCTTTTTTGTAGTTCATTTCATCCTGACCATGAAATTTTTTCGTCAGATCGAGCTAGCTTGAACGGTTCGCCCGCTATCGGGTGCATTACAAAAAAGGTCTGCAGGGGTAAAGAATGTGCGATTTTTTGGGAATTTTTTTGAGGGGCTTAAAAGTAAAAAAGTCCGGTTTTCAACCTTTTCCTCTGGTTTTTTTTATATTGCGAAAGGTACACGCGCATGCCAAATTTCAAGTTTCCAGCATTTCTAGAACTATGTTAGAATTTGTATATCTCTGTCAGTCAGTGAGTGAGTCAGTCAGTTACTCATGCGTGCTGTATATAATAATGGGACTCCGCCTTCGGCCTCGCGGGGGGCTACGCCCCCAGGCCCCCCATGATGTTACGCTTGCAAATATCGGGGATAAGAGAGATTTGGTGGATTTTTTAAAACTCCGACGTGAGGCATACACCGGGAAATTACCCTAGGGGGGTTAATGTTACCAGGAGGTTTAATTTACTCAGGAGGTTATCCGGTCAATTCCAGGAAATTTCACGGGGTGGTTAAAGGATTCGGTGGTTTGGTAAAGTTGATGTACGCTTGCAAAATTTGGGGATAAGAGAGATTTGGTGGTTGTTAAAATTCGCACATGATCATGCCAGGAAATTCCCTGGGGGGGGTTAACGTTACGGTGGATAAGACACCAGGGGGTTATCTGGTCATACCAGGAACTTCCCTGGGGGGGGGTAAGAGATTTGGTGACTGATAAAATTCGGACATGAGGTCATGCCAGAAAATTTCCCTAGGGAGGGTATAATGTTACTGGGGTTTTAAGACATCAGGGGGATTTAATTTAGTCTGGATATTGTCTGGTCATACGAGGAAATTCCCCCGGGGTGGGTTAAATGTTACAAGGGGTTAATGACACACGTGTGGCCTATTTTAGAGTGTGTTGTGTATGTGAAACATAATAAAAAACACCCTCCTGTCCCTATCTATTATTAAAGCTTCACTAACGCTCAGCCAACTCCCGATGTGGAGGGGTATTTTAGTCACTCGTTAACGTAGAAATACAAGGTCAATCTCTAACCAACATGAATTCGCACTAAATTTAGATGCATACATCTAAAACATCTAAAAAATTATGACAAAGAATTTGTCATTTAGTGCATTTTATCAGGCTTACGGAAAGATCAAACGACAGAATCGCTACTGAACCGTTTTTGTAGACCCTTAATCAAAAGCTAGTTTTATAAACAACTAATTATTACATTTAAGCTAGGGGCCTGACGGTTTGGCCACTATCGAACCCGGAATGTAAGTTTTTTAAGTGACATTTGTCAACATAATCACGTTTTTACGGCTAAAACCATAGAAGATAGAGTAAAAAGTCACTGGACCACTTTCTTGTAGAACGGACTATATTTGTATTGAAATCAAATTTTTAATCTGGCCTAAAACTGTAGTTTTGTCTTGCAATGGAGCCCAGAAGAAAACATATCTCATGTAAACTGAAAAATCAATACTTTAAATCGCGTAATGTGGCCCAAACCATTGGGGATAGGACAAAAAATAACATAACCTTTTTTGTAGATCACGCCAGTTACTAAATCCATTGAAAATTATTTTGAGCTACGGAACCAACCGTTTAGCCCGGTAACGAGCCCGAAATGTAAATTTGTTGACCGAAAATTCCAAAATAGTTTAATCTAATCACGTTTTGGCGTCCAAACCAATGGAAGATATAGCAAAAAAGTCACTAGAACCTTTTTTGTAGTTCACACTTCATTCCTGATTATGAATTTTTCGTCAGATCGAAGCTAGCTCCAACGGTTCGCCCGCTATCGGGCTTCATAGGGAAGCCAGCAAGGGCAAAACAGGGGTCCGTTTCGGGAATTTTTTTGAGGGGTTCAAAAGTAAAAAAATCCGGTATTTCAGACGTTTCCCCCGGAGGTTTTGAAGATAACGTGCGACGTGCGTGCAAACTTTTTAACGTGTTTCCCAGCACTTCTAGAAGTGGGTTAGAATTTTGTATATCCCTATGAGTCAGTCAGTCAGCAATCCAGTTTCATAATGCGGCATGTATATATATAGGACTCGCCTTCGGCTCGCTGGGGGCTAACGCCCCCAGGCCCCCATGATGTAACGCCTGCAAATTCGGGGATGAGCGGTTTAAATTCACGCTTGCAAATTCGGGATAAGAAAAGATTTGGTGATAGTTTTAAAATTCGGACATGAGGTCATGCCAGGAAATTCCCTGGGGGGGTTTAATGTTACTGGGGGTTAAGACATCAGGGGGTTATCTGGTTTATACCAGGAACTTCCCAAGGGGGGTTTAAGAGATTTGGTGATTGTTAGAATTCGGACATGAGGTCATGCCAGGAAATTCCCTAAGGGGGGGGGTTAATGTTTACCAGGGTTGGGTTAACACATCGGGGGGTTTAATTATACTCAGGAGATTATATGGTCATACAAGGAAATTCCAGGGGTGTTTAATGTAACCTTCGCTAACGCTCAGCCAATTCACGATGTGCTCCAGTAGACGTATACTAGTCAGTCGTTTTACTAATTTTAACCAAAGTTTTTTTTTTAAAGAGCATTTTACGGCCTTAACCGTTAGAGATACGACAAAAAGTGACTGGACCCTTTCTTGTCGGAAATTTAATTTTGTTTTTCGATTGTGACCCTCAGATTTGATCTACGTTCTATGATTAGTCGGTACAACGCAAAATGGGATAAAGTCTGCACCGTCCAGCTGGTTGTGTAAACAGATTTAGTGTAAATAAATTTAAAACATGCCCTTTATTAGATTATTAAGTTGATCAGGGGGTTTGTTTTAATCAGGAGTGCATCAACCATGGAAATTCCCGGAGGGAGGAGGGTTAATGTTATCGGGAGTTATTAGAACAGCGTGGTACTTTTCTGGAAAATGTGGGTGTCCTGTGACTACGAGAATAATGTGTACAGTAATTTAATTTTATCAAAATAAAACGTTGATGAGGGGGTTTATAATTACTTCGGAAATTTTCATTCCATACCAGAGTGTTGATAAAGGAATCACTATTCATTTAAAAAAGCACTCTGTCCCTATCTACTATTGAAGCTTCACTAACGCTCAGCCAACACTCCCGATATGGAGGGGGGTTTTTTAGTCACTCGTTTAATATAGTAATACAAGTCAATATGGAACCATGCATGAATCGCACTAATTATAGTTGCAAAATTTAAAACACCTAAAATTGACGACAAAGAATTAGCCATTTATAGCATTTATCAGGCGCTTACGGAAAGATAAACGACAGAAAGCTACTGGACCTTTTTTGTAGATCCTATGAATAGCTACTTACAAAAAGTTTTACATTTAAGCTAGGACCAACAGTTCGGCCACTATCGAGCACGAAAAGTAAGTTTTTAAGAAGTGAAATTTACAATATAATTACGTTTTTAAACGGCTAAATCATGGAAGATAGAGTAAAAGGTCACTAGACCTTTTGTGTAGATCGCATTATTTTTGTATTAAAATCAAATTTTTTACTCTGGGGCTAGAACTAAGGTTTTTGTCTGAAATAGAAGCCCAGAAAACAAAAATCTCACGTAAAACTCTAAAAAAATCAAAACTTTAAAAACGCGCTATGCGGCCAAAACCGTTGAGGAAAGGGCAAAATATTACTGAACGTTTTTTGTAGATCACGTGATCTTTTCTAAATCCATATGGAAATCTGATTTGAGCTACGACCAACCGTTTAGCCGCTATCAAGCCCGGAATGTAAATTTGTAGGCGAAAATTTCAAAATATTTCACTTAATTCGCGTTTTGCGGTCAAACTAATGGAGATATAGTAAAAAGAGTTATTAAACCTTTTTTGTAGATCATATTATTCTCCTAAATCTAACTTTGTTTTATTTTGACCTCCGACAATTGTTCGCCGCAATCGACCCCAAAAAACAAAGTTTTCACGTCGAGAAAATTACAAAAAAAAATTGCACATAATCCCGTTTTTTTCGACCAAACTAATGGAGCTAGAGCAAAAAAAGTTACTGGACCTTTTCTGTAGTAATTCGCAAAATTTGCTAATTTTGATGGTCAAATCAGATTTGAGCTACAACCTACCGTTCGGTCCGCTATCGATGCTCGAAACTTTATTTAAGCGAAAAAAATCTCTGGAATGTCCAAATGTTACAAGCATTTAGTCGCTTAACCATGGAAAGATAGAGCAAAAAGTCACTGGAAAGAGACCTTTTTTTTTGTTAAAAAAAAAAAAATTATCACTCGATTCACTTCATCCTGACCATGAAATTTTCGTCAGAAATCCGAGCTAGCTCGAACGGTTCGCCCCCGCTATCGGGCTTACAAAAAATACCTGCAGGGGTGAAGAATGCGCGATTTTTTGGGAATTTTTTTTATTGAGGGGTTTAAAAAAAGTAAAAAAGTCCGGTTTTCAGACTTTCCTCCGGGTCATATTGTGAAGGTTTTTGTACCTGCGTGCCAAATTTTCACGTTTCCAGCACTTCTAGGAAGTATGTCAGAATTTGTATCTATATATCAGTGAGTCAGTTTTCACATGCGGCTGTATAAGTATTTAGATAAGCTGGACGGTATGTTGACTAATATGGACTGGACTGACATCTATAGGCAGAATAACGCTTCTGTGGCGTATGATTTATTTGAAATTAAAATACAATCTTGCATTGAACAATGTAAAGAAGTATATAAATTAAATAATAGAAATCGCAAATTAAAGCCTTGGATGAATGATTACATTTGTAATCAAATAAGAAAAAGAAATTGGTTGTATAAAAAAGTAAAACATAGGTCGTTAAATGATAGATTTAGGTTATATTATAATTCTTTTAGGAACAGCTTGAAGCAAAAAATTGAGTTAGCTAAATCAAACTATTATAGAAATAAACTGGAGAACAATATTGGTAATCATAAAGCTACTTGGAATACCATTAAGAATATGACTGGTCAGAACATAAAGAATGATATATTTTCTTTAAAAATTAATAATACAATGATTTCAGACCCAGAAATAGTTGCTGACGAATTTAATGATTTCTTTCTGTCGGTAGCTGATCACATAATAGAGGATAACTCAATTCCGAATGGTTTGGAGAACTGCCAATACAAAAATAATTTTGTCCTAGTTCAAGAGAGGTCATCAATGTTGTTAGGACCGGTGTGTTGTGATGACATTGTGAGAATAGTTAAGTCTCTGAAAAATGGAAAATCGCCTGGGATTGATGGTTTGAACTCTTTTTTAGTTAAGCATATCTGCTCAAGGATAGCTGAAGTCTTTACGTTTATTATCAATTTAAGTTTTAGCACGGGAATTTTCCCTGAGAGTCTTAAAAGGGCTGTTGTAATACCAATTTATAAAGGTAATTCGCCCAACATTTGTTCAAATTTCCGCCCGATCTCATTGATTTCAACATTTTCCAAAATAATAGAAAAAGTAATGAAAGAAAAACTTATTAGCTTTTTAAATAGAATAGATTTTTTTAGCAATAATCAGTATGGGTTTAGAGTGGGAATGAATACAGAACGGGCTCTTTTAGACTTTGTTAGCAAATTAAATGAAGGTATTAATAGTGGTAAGTGTGTGAGTGGACTTTTTCTAGATATACAGAAGGCATTTGATACAGTCAACCATGCCATTTTATTAGAGAAATTATATAATTGTGGGGTTCGTGGGGTAGCTCATGCTTGGTTTTCCAGCTACTTACAAAACAGAAGGCAATGTGTTAAAATCAAGGGTGTTTTGAGTAAAATGGGTGTAGTCAGGCACGGAGTCCCCCAGGGATCGGTCTTGGGAGCAACTTTGTTCCTTGTATATATCAATGATCTTTGTAATTCTTCATTAAATGGCCAAATCACCGCATTCGCGGATGACACGGCCCTCTGCTATTTAAGTGAGACGTGGGAAGAATCAGAAAGAAAAATTTTAACCGACCTGGAAGCTTTAAAATGGTGGTTTTACAGGAATAAATTAGTTCTCAACACACAAAAAACTAACTGCATTAATTTTAATTTAAGGGGGTTCATTGAATTTAATAATAAAATTATATATAAATGTTTAGATTGTTTAAATACGATTAATACCTGTGTAAATTGTTCAGAAATCAGTCCAACCAGAGAAGTAAAATATTTGGGTGTAATCCTAGATAGCGAATTGAGCTGGAAAACGCATATAATTAAACTAAAATCAAAACTCATAACAGGAATTAGACTTTTTTATCACTTGCGGGACGTATGCCCAATCCAAACTCTTCGTTGTTTATATTTTGCCTTAGTAAATAGTAGATTAGAATACGCTATAATTTCTTGGGGTGGAACGTATAGATCTACAATAAAACCTGTGGAAAACATTCAAAAATGGTATGTTAAATTAATTCTAAAGAGAAGATTAAGAGAACCATCTCATCCGTGTTTTGTTAGTATGAATATTTTGCCGTTACGTTGTATATTTTTATACAATTTTTATATTTTTATATTTAAGGTTTTAAAAGCTTTTTATTTAATTAGTGGAAATTTACCATCAAATGTTAACTTTTTTAGACAAGGTCTTAGAAATGCTAGCAATTTTAGAGTTCCTAAACCTAATGTAACTTTTTATACAAAAACATTTAATTATACAGGACCAAGACTTTTCAATAGGTTGCCGCAAAATATAAAAAATATTACAAAAGTAAATAAATTCCTTAGAAGTGTTAAAACCTGGCTTTTAAGTATGGACAGAAGCAACGTTGAGTATCTGTTAACTATTATCCAATAGGTAATTTATTATGTTAACCTTTATTATTTGTTATTTTGGTTTGGCGGTTTGTGGAGATGTTTAAACATATATTTTCTTTACAATAAGTATATTCTGTTTATTTTTAATTTCACGAAGGGTAAGTTTGAGTTTTGTTAATTCTGTTTGCTAAGCCATAAAGATTGTAACAATAAATTAATTTATGGGATTAGAAGATATAGATAGTTATAGTGTCTGCAACCGCAAATGAACTCTTTATTTAAATAAACTTATCTGGTGGAATCCCTCATCAGGCTTTGCCTTTGGGACCCTATTTTCCTAATAAAATTATATTTTATTTGTCATAATAGAATTTTATATATGTTAGTATACATATGTAATACGCATATGATTTTGTGTTGATACTTATATTTGTGTTTTTTTAGGAAATAAATCATTTATTCATTTATTCACCTTGGCACCGATGGCTATCGCCACTTCCAGCAACCTCGTGTTAAACTCCAGTGGGCGACAGCTATAGATCCTCAGATGGATGCTATGTATCCTATCTTACTCAAGAGTTATACTAAATATGAACACTCACCTTGGCACCGATGGCTATCGCCACTTCCAGCAACCTCGTGTTAAACTCCAGTGGGCGACAGTTACAGATCTTCTGTTGGAGCCTGAGGGCCTCCAGACACCTCGCCGCTCCGTCCATCGCCTCCATCTGACAAAGACGGTCACCCATAGCACAGGCTGAACTCATAGCACTCTCGTACTGTCTGTACGCGTTCTGTGGACATACAGTGTTCAATTAAACTCTTATATTGGGGGAAATATTCAATATTGAGTGGTGGTTATTATACAGGTATATCCTTTGGATAAATATTATTGCATTCATTTATACACTGAAACATAAATGTAGAAGGAATAAAACCAGGCAGAAAATGTTATACCTTTTATGTTTACCATTGAAAATAGACTGATAATATTAATAAGAATAACAAAAATACTACAAAATAAAAGCATCGTTGTAGCCGAATACTCTCAATGCAACGTACTTCACTAAGCACACAGGCCAACAAATAATGTTTTTTGAGACTTTTTTTGACTTTATTAGCTGATTTTTATAGCTTTTTATGTGCTGAATCAAAATCTGGTCTTATTTTTTTATCACCCATAGTTTTTGAGAAATCTGCTGTTTGTTATATAGTTTAAAACCTCTATATGGTATATGGTAAAATTAATGCAAGTCTATGTTAAATCACATTTATGGTTTTTATTTACAGTAGGTTACTTCAAATGAAAGTGTAGTAATGTATGTTTCCGTATTTAGATGTAATTTGTTTATACTTCACTTCTCTTTTTTCTTTGAAGCTTCTTCAATAGCTTTTTCTACAAAGAGTCGCATGTTGAGCTTCTCCGTGAAGTGACCAACAATAGTCACCCATCATGTTGATGTTCCAGCGGTCCTGGTAGCGTTTTTCCATCAATTTGACATCTTGGTGAAAACGATCAACCTGCTCCTCACTAACATCTCCCAAATTTTCCGGAAAGTAATAAAGATGACTGTTCAAAAAGTGAACTTTCAGGCTCATTAAACATCCTAATTTTTTAAACTTCTTTAACTAGGTAGCTACAATAGTAACAAATTCTGGGTCTTTTGCATTTCCTAAGAATTTTGTAAGAACTTGCTTGAATAATACCCGTGCTTCTTTCTCATTCATGGTCATTGTGGCTTCAAAGGTAACATCGAACATCATTTTTTGAATGTCGGGTCCTACGAAGACGCCTTCTTTAAGTTTAGATTCTGAAGGGTTTTGAAACTTTGGCAAAGATACTTGAAACAAGGTGCATCTTTAGGCAATTCTTTTACAAACTGTTTCATGAGACCTAACTTTATATGTAGAGGCGGTAAGAAAATGTTTTTAGGATCTACAAGATTTTTGCGGAGAATGTTCTTCTCGCCAGGTTTTAAAGACTTCCTCCTAGGCTAGTTCTTTTTGCACCAATGTTGATCCCTAGCTCTACTGTCCCATTCACACAAGAACATGGGAATTTAGTAAAACCACCTTGCTGACCAAGAAGCATGCATGTTTCTTTTAAATCGCCACATATCATCCAATCATGAGCAGAATAGCCAATTTTATTCAACACTATTTCTAGGTTTTCATAGCTCTCTTTCATATGTACAGAATGGCCAACAGGTATAGATGTATAAGTGATACCATTGTGTAGGAAAACACAAAACTCTCTATAGAAAGAGAGAAGAAGTATACACATATATGCTGGTTCCAACTGTCAACAAGTTCCTTTGTTTTAGTATAGAACCAAGGAATTCAGCTTTCTCTTTTATTAACCCTAGTTTCCTAACCAAGTCGTTAAGCTCGATCTGCGTTAAAAGTTTAGGCTCTATATTTCATGTAGTACAATGGGACTCTTCACCATATTATTCATCTAGATATGACTGTACATCACAAAATATTTCAATTTGAACAGAATTCATATCATCTGGAGGTTCTGGGACCGGCAAATCTAGTCTGTGCCCTACTGGTCGGACGGCGGACATTAGGTTAGGGTACCTTCTTGCTTTTCGAGTTATGGCCAGTAATATCAATACTACAAAAGTAGCAATCATCAGTGTGATTTCTAGGTTCCCTCTATACCATAGGAACAGCAAACTTATACGCTTTTTTCTCCTTTTTTGACCATTTTCTAAGATCTTCAACTTGAGGCGGCATGGGATTTCCCGAAGCCTACTAGCCTAGAGCTAAGGATTAGAGAAAAAAAGATCTTCAACACAAATAAAATACCTTATGCGGGGCTCGATTCATCCTGATCACCAAGTTTAATTCCAAAATATGAGAAATGAACGTTTTTCACAAAGTAATGTTTCTTTGGTGTTTTTTAATAACAAAATCACCACAAATATAACAAAAACTGTCAGCAGAGTTCTTGCAACCGCCGTTAGACATTTTACTGAGCACATGTACTGAAAACCACAAAGTGAAGTTAGGTTGGCAGTAAACAAAACATCTCCTGTGAACAGACAACATTTTATTCCCCCTTTTTCTGAACAGTAAAAGCAGTGCAGCCAACTCTTCTACAGGCAGTACAAATGCTTAAAAATTACATTTAAACTATATAAATACTCATACATTCCAAAAAAATAACATAATTTAATAAATTTATGTAGAAACGTGAAAATATGGTAGGTGATAGAGCTTAATAAGTGTCATATTATTTGGGTTTAGCACCCTAAAAACCATTAGAAAACTATTAAGTTGAGAGTAATTAACAATGCGTTATAGTAGCAGTACATCTGTAATTGTAAATGTGACGCGTTTTTAATATTCCAATTTTAAAATCCACGAAAAAATATTATCAAATAACTAGAAATCTATTTTACCACGCTAGTAAGATAAATCTTATACCGTAATAATACTCATTTCATGATGAAGAGGTTAAATATTAAAAACATAATTAAAATGAATAATGCTAAATTTTAAATACAAATATTCATACAAATATTAAAAATGTTTAAAAATATATTCGTTGTTTTCATTATTCATTTATAAGTGAGTAAACACCGAGTGAACAACAGTTATTGGTACGGATAAAGTATATAATTGCAATAACAATTAAACCCACAATATTTTTAAAACTAATAAATTAGTTAAATTAACTCGGTTATTTCGTAAAGGTATTTTTATTGCACAATAAACTAATTTATTGAGTTAATACGGTATCAGTGAGCCAATGCGCCAACTACAGTTCCGGCAGAAACGTTCACTCATCACTTCATACGCTACTACAGGCTAAACTAAACTTCCAATAAAAAATAATAAATTACAAAAAAAATATTCATCTGTTTTCACACAACTTTCTCGCTGACAAATTTTGTCTGACCAAAAAATAAAAAAAATCCTCGCTTACTACTTTTTTCTTGTCATTGTAAACGCTATGTAAAATGTAAACAATAATCAAAATTATTTCAAAATTTTTTTAATATTTAAAAATGTAATTAATAGATTGCCAATATTAAGAGCTTTAATTTGACGCATCTTACAGAATTGTACGACATTGGCTTCACTTTTAAATCGCGAGAGGAAGCCGTAAAGGTCACTGATTTTCGCAGTCTGTTTTCATACTCCGCCGGGACAGTTTTAACACAGCGAGACTGACTTTTTCATGCAGGTTAGTAGTCCGCGGCCAAGTCTACGGTTAAAAAACACAGCGAGACTGACTTTTTCATGCAGGTTAGTATCATTAGCATGTCGGTGACGCGAACCGAGGATTTTACCCTCTACCGAAACGCTCAACGCGCCTAGAGAAGTTTTCACTTCAATAAGCATTTCGATTGTTGGCCTGTGGCATCTACGTAGGAATCAAACTGCATTGACTAAATTCGACTTTTACACCGGAAGCAGTTCTAAGTGTTTAAAAGCAGTCAATAATAGTGCCCCTTTACTCAACATCAACAAATTATTCAGTAACTCGTGATTGGATTCCACTTTTAGTTAATTACATTAAAAAATTGAATCACTTAAATTAAAATATTTTACATTTAATATCATTGGCTTAAATTTTAAGTATTTTATATACAAGAAAGCAGTATTCCAGACCACTTGTCGCGAACAGGCTATGGTAATGTGAGCGATTTCTTCACGGCATCCCAAATCGTTATGATTTATACCATTTACCAACGTTGGCCCAGTTTATAACAGTAAAAGGATTTATTATACGCTCTGTTATATCCGTTTTTCAGAGGTCATATTGAATTGTATTGAATCTTTTTTCAAACCGTTGAACATTCAGTTTTGTGTGCAAGTCAATATATATAAGTTACTAATAAGTTCCAATTAGTAACTTATTAGTAACTTATATATCCAAGACGCACTGAACTTGAACAATTGAATAAGAATCAAACCAATGCAGTGCAACTCCTCTAACGCTATATCTTCCCAGGTTACTAAGCAGGATTTGATGATCGACCATATGAAATTCTCTGCTTATATCACAAAATAAGCCCAAAGTGTGTTCGCCGGAGTCTAAGGAGGTCAGAATCCACCTTAAAACATAAGTGATTGCAGATAAAGTATTTCGGTTGGTTCTAAAAGCAAAATGACTAGGAGAAAAAAAACCATTGGATTCTAAGACGTCAAACAGCCTATTGTGAACTATTTTCTCAAATACTTTGGAAAATAAAATTGATATATAAATAGGCCTAAAAGGGTCGGGATTGTTTTTATTTGAGGTATTTTTCAACAGTGGAATGGTTTTATTTATTTTTAAAACACAAGGAAAACGCCCTCAGACACTAAGGCATTGAACAGATGTGTTAATGTGGGAGCCAGTTCATATTGCAGTTGGGAGCTATTGCATATTCTTTGATAAATGTTGACAATGGATCAAAAATATCCCTTGAATAAAACTATTACTCAAGGATAAAAAGGCCTGTACTGTTTCTTGAACAAAAATTCTACGACAAAAGAAATAATGTGAAATTGGTGGAATGGAAGTAAAAATATCTTTCTACGAGTTATTAACAGCTATTGAAGATGATAATTGGCTCAAACGATCCGTAACATATAGGAATGAATTGTTAACAATAGAAGCTAATTGCTTGTAACAACGCACAACCTCACCGCAGGTTCCAGCTCACACACGCCACGACCAACGGGATTCTTGGATGGTCTGCAGGTCGCTCTCTCAGGGTTATGGCTGCGACAAATATATTTTTCTGCCTGTCTGGACTTAGAAGCAAGAATAATTTGCCGGAGGTTACAGTGGGCCCGAAGCTCATGTGAACCAACAGGCTGCACCATGCAAACTTAGTACGGTGTTATTAACCTAAAAAAAGGCCTAACCTTGACATCCAAAGTAAAAGTTTTATTCCAACTCCAAATTGTTCTATATAACCCTCTTATTGTTTGGTAAAAAGTTACACCATTTTGAGCGTCGGGTTTGGGGGGGAGGGGGAGAAAAAGTAGGAAATTTAGTAGTTTTTTGGAAATTGGTTGAAAACTAAGCTGTTTAGCACAAAGAGTGTTATATACAAAAATATTCTACATGAAATGTTAAACAAAAAATGTCCTATGCATATTCCCTGTAAAATTTACGGTTCATGAGTTGCAGACGGTGTAAAAATAAAAATGATATAATTTTTAAGGTTTTTTTTTTAAATAAAGCTATATAGAAATAAGTAAATGATTTAATTAAAGAGTAATAATATACTACAGTATTATAGTCAAAAAGAGGCTAAGAGGCACCATAGAAGGTTAGAAATAATTGTTTACCTACAAGACTCGCTGGAACTTCTCAACACATTGCACCAAGAAAACGATTTATTTGTTAATTGTGGTTATTTCACCATCCGACGAACTGAAAAGTTTTGGTCTGGAGTATGGAGTGATATGACCATAGAACAGGTTGTGATGAGGTCCTTAAAAAGCATTGGTGGATTGACTGGAGGTAGAGGAATCACAGCGACAACTATTGCCACTTAGATCAATTCCATGCCGGCTTGTTCTCGGGTGTGCGAAGCAATGGAAGAGTTTGCAGGTGTTCGCAGCCTCTCTTCAGAGCAGCACGTGGAGCTACGAGATGCAAGGCAAAAAAGAAACAGTAAGGACTTGAAAACCTTCATTTCTTGGATTGAAGAACATAATCCGTTCTCTAAATCACCTGAACTCTCTTCCTTGTCAACAGGGCTTATAGGTGATGAAACTGTAAACTGTGATAAAGCATTTGAAATAGGAGCCATATCCATCAAAGCTATTGAAAACAAAACATTTAAAGAAATACACATGAAAAGAAAGTTTGCTGTCAAGTCTCTAGCCTCTATAACGAAGTCGGTGAAAATTAACAACGACATGGTATGTGTAAATCCTAACACTCTCTTACATCGGATGGTGTGTACAGTAAGGAGTGATGAGAGATTAGAGGAAATTTTTCAGTTTGAAATCTGTGCATATCCTCCATCACTGTTTGACGAATCTGGCTTGATGAGGAAGGGGAAAAAATCATCAATGGTGATGTTTTGGTTTCAGATTCAAAAGAATCATCAAACATCGATGACCCAGTGAAAGTATCCTATATAATTGACGGAGGCCACCTCCTACATCGTGTTGTCTGGCAACAGCCTGCTACATTTAAACAGATTTGCGAGCAATATAGTGATTACGTATGTACTCATTATGGAAAAGCGACTGTTGTTTTTGATGGTTACTAACGAAGTAACACAAAGGATCAAGAACACCTACGAAGATCACGTTCCAACATTGTGGTCAAAGTAGAAGACTCAATCCATGTCAACATAAATCAAAATGAATTTTTAGCTAGTGCTAAAAACAAGATGGGTCTAATAACCCTCCTTTCATCGCACTTGTAACAATGTGGTTGCACAGTTCTTCAAGCATCTGGTGATGCTGACCTATTATTAGTCTTAACAGCTATTGATGAAGCGAAGAAAGTTGTTCAAACGTGTGTTATTGGTGATGACACGGACTTATTAGTACTGTTGACTGTCCACGCACCTTCAGGGAATAAACTGAAAATGGTCGTACCTAAAAAAGGAAATCACCAGGAAAAAGTGTGCATTATTTCTGACATTCAGCAAGGCATTGGGGATATGAAAGATGTACTTCTGGTTACATACGCCTTCACAGGATGTGACACTGTGTCTGCTGTCTATAAGAAGGGAAAAATTGCACCTTATAGGAAAGTTCAAGCCAACAACGTTCTTCGTGAAAAACTTCTGGTCTTCAACAACCCCAAAGCCGACCCCAGTGCAGTGGCTGATGCAGGAAATTACTTCCTACTTGCAATGTTTGGAGTCAAGAACACTGAAGATCTAGATTGTCTCCGCTACCAGTCCTACTTGAAAGCGATTGCAAAGCAGCCTATACATGCATTACTGAAGTTGGATGCACTACCCCCCACTTCAGGAGCGTCCAGACAGCATTCAATTAGGACCTACCACCAGGTACAACAGTGGCTGAATGAAGATAAGGATCCACTCGAGTGGGGTTGGAAGAAGATTGGCGACCACCTGACACCAATTACAACAGCACGTCCTGCAGCCCCCCAGGAATTACTGTCCCTTTTAATGTGTACTTGCAAAGATGAATGCGTTCGTAATTGTGAATGCAGAAGGAGTGGTCTAAACTGCACTAGCATATGCAGCAATTGCTCAGGCCAAGCATGTGATAACATGGACAATAAATACATCTTAGACGACGAGCTAGAGGAGGAGGATAATGTGCTGGAGGATGAGTGAAGTTAATAAAGACATTGAACATTCCAAATTTGAAAGATATTTATGCTTAAGAAGTGAATTTATGTTGCAATGTTCGTAGAAAGTTCAGGGTGGGTTTCTCCGTACCACAGGTTTATATGGCCTAGGCCTGTGGAAGCCTCTTTTCCCTTAAAAAAGAGTGCCCCTTGATAAGGTGGTGAGGTTGTCGTTCCTTCAAGGGCTTATCACTAACATACCACCGGCCACTGAAATAGCAACATTCTTTTACGAAGCTTATTTTTAAAAAAATTATCAAAATTACGAAAAAGTTAACATTTACACCGTTTGTAACTCTTGAACCGTACAATTTAGAGTGATTATGAAAAGGACCATTCTTATTTAAAATTTAACGTAGAACATTTTTGTATATAACAATGTTTAGGATAAACCGCTTAGTTTTTGAAATATTTACGAAAAACTAAAAAAACTAGTGATTTTTCAAATTCCCCACCCTCACCCCCAAACCCGACGCTCAAAATGGTGTAACTTTTTACCATAGAATAAGGGGACTATGTAGAACAATTTGGTGTTGGAGGAAAACTTTTACTTTGGATTTTGAGGTTTAGGTCTAATTACACCGTACTAACTGCGCTTGCTCTCCCGAACCTCCCGAACTCGTTACCACCTTTCTGACTAATGGAAAAGAGGTTTTTATGCATTTTATAAGAATTTAAAAGAACGTTGAAAACAGTGTCTTTATAGAGTGATTTTGAAGAACCAACTGTCATGATACAGATTGAAGAAGGGTTTGGAATTTATATTTGTTTCTAACAGAAAATATTTTGGTGTATATAACCTTTTCGATAGATGTTTTTTTTACAAATATTTCAATAGTCCTTTATGATAGGCAAGTTTGTTGTTATATTGTCCAAACAAAAGCTATCGTTATCGGTCTTTATTTTAAATCCATGAATAGTGGTGATACAATTAAAACTAATAATGAGATAAGTGAACTGAAAAAACTCGTGGGAGGATTCCAGATTGTTGATGTTAAAATCACCAGCAATCAAAACATAACCGGGGTCTTTGTCGATAATCTAAAGCATAGCTTGTAGCTTTTCCATAAAAAGAACAAAGAGTCCATTAGGGGACCGGCGTACAAAAACGAGGGCAACCTTCAACTCAGGAACCGATACTGCTTTCACATTAAAGTGGAGCTCATCATAGCATAACATCATGGCGAATTGTAATTTTCCATTGTCTTTTTTCACTCATTTGCAGAAAATTGCAGAAGCATCGTGAACCGTTGAAGATCTGCTACAAAATAAAAGGTTTAGCCGCTGGGGTTAACAGCATTAGCTTCATCGGCAGTAAGCCAATGTTCTGTCAAACATAGTCCACATTTACGAAGTACATCCTCGAGCTGACCAAGTTTATTATTAATTCATCAAATATTTGTATATATTTCAGTATGTTTGGTTGATTGAGAATTAAGACTGTTATGAAATTGAGCATTCATATCAGTTGGCTGTTGGTTACATTTTTTACTACTACACCATCCCTAGATGACCTAAAAAATTATTATCGTAGTATCCAAAGAGACTTTTTGATAGAACAGCATTCGGTATTTTCGGATTTTAGATGATTGGGAGTAAGGCGAGTGGCCAAATCAGAGTTTTGAGTTGATAGAGAGGGAGAACTATGATCTCGGGATGGGCCAGGGATGCTTGGATCAAAGGAGGCTGAATAGCGTGGTCAGTGACAGTGGTCAAGGTCCCAGAACCCAAAGGAGGATCCTCTGCAGACCACGACTATATAATCTGCTTTATCTCTCGACAAATAATAAACTTTCTACTTTTATGAAAGTGTACTCCCTTTTGAAAGACATGTGAAAATTGTGGACCCTAGATCTAAAACTCCTGTGTTTTTTTAAAGTTTCGTTAGCTCCTTATTGTTAATATTATTGCAACTTATTAATTAATTCTATTTTGAGTGAGGACTGAGATCGTATCTGAGCGGTACAGCCGAGATCTAGCTAAATGTTAGGTAATGATACAAGTAGCTCCGCGTAAACATTTACAATGGTTCCTTTAATATCATTTGAGTCACCAATGACTATGAGATCATTGCTCTTAAAACTGCATAACTGCGCCTTCATTCCCCTATCGAGTTCCCGAAGTGTTGCGCCCGATTTTTACTGGGCAAGGCTTTAAAAACATTATTTTAGTCCAAACTCCTTTTCAAGTAGCTGCGAAATATATCTCCCATGGCTGTTATTATAAAGTAAAAGTGCGATGTTCGTTTACTGACGCTTCGATGTTTTTGTACACCGTCACCTTTTGAAAGTTCTTTTAAATAGGTCCATTTTCAGAAACCTATCGTTCTTTGAGTTCTTTATATTGTAATAAAGATACGTGTTTATTGCTTGTCATTTATCTGCGTGGATAGCTACAGTTAGCTTGTTCATACAAACTGCACTGTAGAGTGTGGAGATCGTCAGATTATTTTGTTCTTTTTTTTTTCTTTGAACTGTCCAATTCTATATTAAAAATATTAACATTTTCATAAAGCTGAATAATGGTAGTAGTCTTGTTGTTGATATTTTGTTGAGCAGTTTCAAAGTTTATTTGAAGTTTACTGATGACAGCATTAGGCTCATTTATTCTTTGCTCCTAGTGCTGGTCCTAATCCATAGACATTTCCAAGACTTCCTGCCTAATTCATATCTCTAAATTAAGGACGTTTAAGGCTTCATGACGTTTATTCCTTAGTGATAAAGCCTTCGTAGACAGTTCATCCTTTTCATTTATGGTGGGGTTGAAGTCCTTAAGAAATGACGTGCAGACAGGAAAGAGATCCCAGCGATATCATCTCCGAATTTAACTACCAGGTTGCTGAGATATATCTAAAGTTTACACCACGGTCAGTTACGCAGTTATTCAGGCCATGGTCGAGATATCCTAAGTCTGTCTGTAAATGTTTCCTTTTTTTGTATAATATTCTTTTCTTGTATTTTCAAAAGTAACAAAGATTTCAGTGGAAGATCAAAATCTTCACACTATGTTACAAACTTACTTCAAAACAGTTGCATGAATTGCAATCGTAGGTAAAAAGCATGTATGATATGAATTAATTAATAAATTTAACAATGTTATAACAATTTATAAATAAGGATAAAAATAAGAAAAAACTAAATTATTAAATTGCTAATTGGTGTAACAACGTTAAAAAATATACATAACAACGTTATTATTATTTAATATATTAACTATAACTAGGTATATTCTACAGACGAAGTCGAGTGAAGTTCATAGAACAGTCCAGGAGAGAAAAAATTTCTCCAGCAACGGGATAGCGGAAACTCCACAGTACAGCTCAGAGGAGGAAAGAATCGCATGCAATAGTTGTAAGGCGTTAGCAATGAGAGTTCAGCTGGAAAAAGAGGCTGGTAAATATTGACCAACCGGTAGCCTAGAACAGTCCAGAAAATGTTTTCAGCAACCGGGATAGCGGGAACTCTACAGTACAGCTCTGAGGAGGAAGGAATTGCATGCAATAGTTGTAAGGCGTTAGCAATGAGAGTTCAGCCGGAACAAGAGGCTGGTAAATATTGTTCAGCCGGTAGCCGGTAGCTTGCAGAACTGGGCGGAGCCAAGATAGCGCGTTCGCAAACAGCATGTACAAACTAGCAGCGTACAAGTTGACACGAGAACTATCCCTTCACTGATAATAAGCAACTTGACTTCATTCGTTGATAAACTACTTACGAGACCGGAGAAGTGTTACCAAGTATCAAAATAATTCTAGATATGCGCCCAATAGGTAAAACTGGAAAATACGTAGTTATTGAGTCCACACTTACGAAAAAACAAGATTTATAGCGATTATTTCTTCTGCCGCTAAAATAGGACAGGCACAC
Source organism: Homalodisca vitripennis (assembly GCF_021130785.1). Lineage (NCBI taxonomy): Eukaryota > Metazoa > Arthropoda > Insecta > Hemiptera > Cicadellidae > Homalodisca > Homalodisca vitripennis. The sequence goes on from NC_060208.1 coordinate 756,472, forward strand.
CAATAATAAATGTATTCTTGATGGCATCCTTTCTAGATAATGAACCGTGTAATGGAAGTAAACGCTCTCATAAAACACGATTTTGTAGATGTAAAAATAGAGGAATCCGAAACAATTTATGGTAATAGTACAATTTTTACTTGATATATTTCTCCTCGAGAATACCCCACTAAAACTCAAACAATTGCAACGGAAGGGCGACGCTACCCTCGATCTTCCCTATGTACAAGGGGATATTCATGCAAAATATCAAATTTCTATTAAAATTCGTTCTTACGATATCCAGTGACAGAAAAGATGTGAGATAATAAATAGACAAAAAACACAGGTGACATTTGCCAGTCCCCAATGTAACAGAAAATATTCCTTAACAGATTATTGCGGACTATTACGATTGATCATGAAATCAAGACCAGAAATCTTTGTAGGAATAGTGGTTTTCCTTTAATCCATAAACTATATTCAATTTTATTGAATAAATAAGTTACCTTACTGAAGTACAAAACTTAATATAGGAAAACATATCTATAAAACAAACATGGCGATTAAAACTATAGTTGTGATGATAAATTTTCTATAACATTTCCATACATTTTATTATTTTTTTTAATGTTAAAAGGTTATTCCTAGTGTACTATTTAAATACATTTGGCCACTTTATATTTTGAGTTATTATATACCCTCCAGTATCCCCGGTGAACTCAACAAACCAACAAATATTAATCCAAACCACTTAATGATGTGACGCTAGCAACTATGCATGGGTAAATAATACGCATTTAATTGTAAACCTACTTATACGAATAAGTTATAGTTTGTGTCTTACACTTATTTCCGACTTTTTCCTGTAGATATCGCCCATGATGCGTATGCTTCTCGCATAAGTCGACTGATCCCCAGATACTAGCGCTAATCTCGTCGCTTCCTGCAACAAGCCAATACGTTTGTCTGTAAAAACAATATAGGGAAATAGAATTTGCCACCAGTTTGGAGAGACAAACAGTTCACACTAGTTGTCAGACTATTTGCTTAAAATAATACAAAAATTAAATACTACTAAATAGTATTGAAATGTACTGTCATCCTTGGATCAATTCTTGGCGCGTAGAGAATAATATTTATATCAATAACTAGCTGACCCGGTGAACTTCGTTTCACTTACCTCTTGGCCATGTCGCTACCTTTTTTAACATATTTACATATGTACTTTATCAATTTGACAGAGTTACAAAATTCCACATTGATGTGAGTTTCAAAAGTTTTGGACAATATTGGCGAGTACGGCACAATCCAACGATTATCTACATCAAAATTTTGTCCTTTTATCTTCACAATTACAGATCGCCCACCGTCCTCAACTGATTGCCGACGATACAACGGGTAACCATCATTTCCCGAGATGGTTTCAGCAATCAATGCTCTAGGGTATCGCTTAGAACACTTGCCGTCGACCATACAGGGGGAGTTGTTGTTGAAAACTCCGCAAGGTCCATGTATCATATGTTTACTTACTACTGCATGCAATTTTGGGTCAAGTGTTTCATCGGGAATCTCGGCTGAAATTATGGAATCAATGTCTTCTGACCTTAATTTTTCAACTAACCAAACTAATATGTGCGCATATGGCAGACCACGCTTTTGCCACTCAACAGAGTACACCCAACAACGTACTTGGCCATACACACGATGCTTTATAATGAAATTTATTAAAGATTTTAATTTTTGCTTAAACACTCTGGCAGTGATGTCATGCCTATCAATTGGTGTTTGGCCGTGTAGCAATTCTTTCTTAATTTCCATCCATTGTGGGTTACAGGTGAATGTAATAAATAGGTCTGGACGGCCATATTTTCTAACATACGACATCGCATCTTGCGCGTATTCGTGCATGTGGCGCGGGCTTCCAATGTAAGTGGCCGGCAAAATTGTAATTTTTTCCACATTTTCTGCATTTGCAACGGCATTAATAGCATCACGAATCTGTATGAATAAAAATTCATAGAGCTGACTTTTTTGTTGGTTTCAGCACGTGGAATCAGAAATGATAAACAATGACATTTTTGCATACATTAAATATAACACATTTATTGTCAAATTATCATCATTATCATATTGGACAAAAGGCAATCAATACAGGTAATCAATTTAAAGCTTTCTGGTAAACTATATTTTTTGTCTTTTTTTGCGGTGCATAAACATATAAAGATATGCTTTACCATGAGTAACAAAAATCTTCGACATAAAATATTGAGTGCTGTCAGTCCCAAACACGACAGTACTTTATTTGCCATCAATAAACACATATATTCTATCATGATCAATGTCTAATTGTAAATTTCCGCATTAATTAGTAGTGTAGGATTCGAAGTTTGACATCGCACACAATGTAGCACATCGTCAAACATGTCATCCCTATATTTCATCCACAAATCTTCCGGATTCGAAGGGAAACATGTGGATATTATAATCGCAAACAATGTTCGAATTTGATGTGGTGAAGATATGATGGAATCCTTGAGCGTATTATCCCAATGTAAATCATCCTCGAGTAACTGTAATAGTTGACACGCCTCACGGTAAGTAACACACAGATTTCCATCAACTGTTCTCAATTGTTGAAACGATGTCGGACCACGAACATTCACCCATAACAATCTAAGATAATAACATTCAGCGTTATTTGGATGTACTGTATTTGTCGGCACTATTATCGATTTCTGGATCGTATGAGATTGCTGCTCGTTCCAGGTTCACAGGAGCATTGCGTTTGCGGAATCGGTCAATTTCCTTTTCCCGGGCTCGCTGCTGTTGTGATCGATGTTCGCGAACTCGTTGCATTCTTTGTCTATCCACTTCATTCTGATTTACTATAGAACGCAAATGTGCCATACCAATACAACTGTTGTCTTTATCAGTCTCTTGCTGGTCACCAGTGCGATTAGCGCGTGAGGTAGCTCACCGCACATTCGATCTACTTCGACGACCTATGTTAGGTCGTTTTCTTCTCGGCATTGTAAGCAGTATCTGATATTAGTGTTTTCTTGCACTAATAATGTTAACCTATAATGGAGACAGCTGTTTTTACCCAAAATTGAATGCAGTAGTAAATAAACATATGATACTGAAACACTTCGCATCTGTATTTGTTACAGCTGTTAAACTAATTATCGAAACATAAACATCAATCACACGTTTGACAGGTAAGAACAGTTTGTATGGGAAAATCAAATTGTCGTTTTTAGTATTTTCCTTGCAATTTTGTTATATTTTCTCATCGTTTAAACCTTCCCTGGACTTCCACGAACATTTTAAGACCAAAATTAGCCAAATCGGTTCAGCCGTTCTCGAGTTATAGCGAGACTAACGAACGGAAATTCATTTTTATTTATATAGATGATACACTATGCCAATCAACTCTGTCATTGTTTGAAATCATCGTTTATGAACGATGAAGCTATCGTCGCTAATAGAACTGGAAGTGTCACAACAAATTATAAATAATTTAGGATTGAGAAAGCCTTATCAGATTAAAGAACAACAATTGATTCAGATTTATAAAATCGTGACAGAAATTTGCGCTCGAAATAACAGAACAATCATAATATTTAGCTTTCATGGCAACGACCATTGAGGTTAAGCCTAATGTTTTCAACTCAACAGATTTATTTGTTGCTTAGCAACTGAGGGCGTTATACAATGCTAAGAAACATTTCATGATATGGAGGTTAACGTATAATTAAGCCTCGGTATTACAAATAAGACAACGAAACTGAAATTCTCATAAATTAAAACACACAATACTCTTAGACAAAGTCTCGTAAAAACAACACCAGAAAATGGCACACAGGATTCCAAAAACAGTGTTTACAGTATAAAACATAGTTGCAATAAGGAATACATAGGCGATAAAAATAATAATACTTTATTGTCATGGACGTATATACATGTATTGACAATGTCAGAATTGTTAAACGTTACATTGTTCTTAGTCATACTAGAGCAGTCAAAAACTTAGCCGTATAAAATAGTAACAATGCTTGTATTACATGTAATGTAATGAATTTAACAATTATTGTGGAACCAAGGGGAGGCGGTAACCCCTATCTTTGTAATGTTAACATAGGTACCATTATCTCAGAAACTAATGGACCAATCAACCTAAATTTTTTTATACAACATATATAGGTATTTAAGCAACTACTGAGTTTTTTTGGTGCTTGTATCTTAAAAAAATAAATTTTTTATGATTTTTTTTTCAAACCCATATTGAAATATCAAACTTGGAATTTAGAATATTTTTTTTAGGTACCCTAATTATAATAGGAGGGCATCTCAAAAAAACTCAGTAGGTGCCAAAATACCTATATAAATGTGTGTAAAAGTTTCAAGTTGATTGTCCAAGTAGTTTCTGAGAAACGTGTACCTTTGTGTGCAAAAACTGTAAAAAAAAGTAAATTTGCGGGGAAATCGCAAAAAACGAATATAATGACCTATTTAGCTATGTTATATAATATTTTTTACCTATATATGATATGTAATTGGTTTTTATAATTAAATGTGATCTTTATATATAATAGAATTGGCTATATATGCTTTTAATATTTAGAATTATCTATATTGGAAAATTTGTATATCAAAAGTAACGCGATGCGGGTTAGGCCCTATAGTCATAACGGAGTGAAAGATAATACAAAAAAATTAATTAGGCTATATTATTTCAAACATTTTTGAGTTTAGAATACATTTATAAGAGAAATAACAGAGAAAATTATGAAATAGAACTTATACCCAGCCACAAATAGAGTAAACAATAACAAAATTATAGAAAAAAAACATGCAATTTATTTACCGTAGCATTAGTGCATTCCTGGATCATATGCAGGCTCCTCTTCAAAATCCTCCTCAATCCTTCTTTTTAAAATTCCTGGTTTGTCTCCTTGCTTGTCTTGAAAGTCACTTATCGCACAATTTGCTCGTCGCACTCGCTCGTAGTCAAAACTTTTCATTGCGTCAATTGTCCTCTTGCAAGGTTCAATGCCTACTGCTCTAAGCATTTTTGCATTTTGCTATGTTGCCATCATTAAAAGTAGAAATAGCATCATAAGCACCAAACTCAAGTGTGTTCAATGTCACAAAATCTTTTTTTGGCACTCTAGACCAGATGACATTATTGATGCTTTCATTGACATTCTGCGTCTTACCGTGGTAAACATTTTCGAAGAAGGTCAGGATTTGCTAAAGCCTGAAAGATTGTTTCAAGGCTAACATTATAGCTGAAGGAATGCTGTTTCTTATGAGAATATGGCTCTTTAGTGTGCTTTGCCTTGTTGTATTTACACCATGTATTTTCTCCTGACGGGCAAAGGCCATGCTGAGGATTGTCGTCCGTCGAAAAGTTTATGAAAATATATGGCCCAAACCGCTGCCTTCATGTTCTGTAGGTTATCAGTATTTTTCCTAATAGCATTTCCATAATAGGTTTGCAATTGATCAATTATGCCATCTGTTAGTCTATTCTTTCCACCTAGTATTGCCGCCATCAGAAAGTGTTACGCCTTTTGAGTCACTTTTTAGTTTCCTTAGCCTAGACCCCATTCTCTTTTGAATATGGCCTATACACTCCAGTTTCTGTATTTCCCACTTCACCATAAGGTTTACTGTCTGCAATAGTTTTGAAACTATTTTGTATCTCCATCACCTAAATACTCTAAGTACCTAACATTATACTTATTTACTGATCGGTGAAAAAATAGCTAAGGCTCCAGCTGACTCCATACCTCCGCTCGAGCCTTGATAATTTGCCGAACAAATAGCCTCATGTTGTTGTTTGTCCAAACAATTACAAAATTTAGATAACACTTCTATGTCCATAACTTTTCTGTGTCAACACTTGTACAAGTAACAATTCCGTTTAGAGAGCTAAAGCCACGCCGTTGCCAAGTGCCATCAATACCTACTTTTAAGTCGCGTTCGTTCTTACCTAAGGTTTTATTTTCCTCAACAGCCTCATCCACAGCAGTTTTCATGGATTCATCCATTACCTGTTTAGCCTTGTCTTTTAAAAAATTTATTATATCGAAACGGTTTTGTTGGAGGTTGCGGAAGATTCATTACGCCACATAACATTTTGCCTGCAGCCATACCTTTCCCGATAGACCTCAGTCCATACACTAGTCTAATATTTACATCAAATAGAGTCTTTTTTTCTAAATTAATATTCCTAGAACTATTAAATTTATGTACATATTTACAATGGCAACAATAAATCTCCATCTCAAAAGCCAGGCCAAAATGTTGAGCAGCAACACGCACTTGTAAACCACTTTTTCTTGCAATTTTTACAAAGTGATGAACTAAAAAGTTGATCTGATAAAATTTGCATGTTAATAATTTCATTGTCATAGTTTTCATCACAATTAAACATCTCATACTTATCTATGGTTTATTTTCTTTGAAGAGCTTGACTGAGATTGTGTTGACATTTCAGGCCTAGGGGTAGACTCATCTTTTGACATCTCATTAGGGTTAGGGACTGGCTGGTTTTCTTTTCCTACCACCAAACTCCTTTTACGGGGTTTAGCATAACTACTTTTAACACGAGGCATATTTATACATAAACAATCTTGTTAGCAATAATAAATATAAATTACTAACTAACACTCACTATATCACTTCACAAAGCACCAAAACACTAAGCAAAACAATAAACAAACAGTATAAAGTCAGAAGCAGAACTCAAAGCTGATGAAATAGAAGTTAGTTCAGGCCTGCCAACACAACAAAAAGCAAATTATAGCACACAAAAATAAAAGGTCATATGTATAATAGTACAGTGTGTGAATAAACGCAAGCGCTGTCACAAATTTCTTCCTGAAACATGATGTAAGCATATTTTAAAACTTTTTTTTCTGTAGGTTTACAATTTTTCAAATATACATGTAATTATATATCATTGTGTGCAGAAAAAGCCGCTTAACATTTTAAAAAAATAAAAAAAAATGTGAAAAAAATATTTTTCTGGGGTACCGCCTCCCCTTAAAATTTATAATAATAAATTGAAAAATAAACAAGTATATAAATAGATAACCTCATAAACATTTCACAAGTTAACAAAAAAATAAAGACTATTAGTAAGAACAGTGAACAAGAACAAAAATAAACTATTTAAAGAATCAACAAGTAAAAAGGTACTGATCAACGGACAATATATTACAGAGTTATGCCAGGGTGTTCTAGGAATTCCTCAATGTCATAAAAAGGATTTGCTAACAGCCAGTCACTGAGTTTTTTTAAGAAAAACCTTAAAAATATACAATCAAAATAACTTAACTTATTATGGACTTTTTTGCACATGACGGAATGGCTATTTAACATTTTACTTTATCGGCATTGTTGAAAACTAATATTATCTTTATTACGTGTATTGTATGGATGTAGGTCTTCATTAAGTATCATTTCTGGTAATTTTTTAAGGAGTAAGCAGCAAGTTCAAAAATGTAAAGATTGACAACAGTATTAATTTTTAAACTAATGAATATAGGCTTGCAATGATCTAATGGGGCTGAGCCAATTATTCTAATAACCTTCTTCTGTAATTTAAAAATCTCAACAATCCTTGGAGAGTTACTCCATACAAGCAAACAGTATTTCATTATTGACTGAAAGAAAGCGAAATATGCCATCCTAATATAATCTGTGGTTACACAATGTTTCAAACATTTCAATAGAAATACAACTCTAGACAGTCTAGTTTTCATGTGGTCTATATGTGTTCCCCAGGTCAACTGGTGATCAATAAAAATACCTAAAAATTTAACATTATTAACAATGTCCAACTCTACAAGTTCTTGATTGTACCAAAAATACCACTAAACGTAAGGATAAAAGAGCACAAAGAAAACACAAGAAAGGGTCTCACAAAAAAATAAAAAAATTGCACACCATTGTTGGTCCGAAGACCATCATATGAATTGGGATGAAGCCAACATAATACATCGGGAACCACATTTCTTCAAAAAGAAATTAATTGAGGCAACATATATTAAAGTGGCAGACCACCCAATCAGTCAACCATCACTCGAGATTTGGTTGCCAATTCTAAAAAATTAACTAAAAAGAAAACCAAAAGTATCAAACGGATCAGATATTTTTAACAAACCAATGCGGAGTCACAATATGGTTTTAAGAAGTTCATCTAGCATGAACCAATAATAACAAAAGGGCCCATTCCTGTCCCCCTCCCCGGGTAAACCGGAATTTATGTTTTTAGAAATTAATGTGTCTGTTTCAGAGGTACTTCTCTTAGGATTATGTTACCGTCCACCTATGGTGGGGCATATGGATGACTTTGAGGATAATCTCTTGCGCCTTCTCCCGGGCTATGGTCGTGTCTTGATTATGGGTGACTTTAATACGGATCTTCTGAAACCTAACAATCGCAACACTATACAGCTCACTAGGATGTTTCAATCCTGCAACCTGACTATACTACCACTGAACGCCACGCACCACACTGCCGAAACCGCCACCTGGCTAGATCTTATGGTAGTCTCGGACCCTGAGGAATCATTATACCATGGGCAGCTTCCAATTCCGGCAATTTCCCATCATGATTTAATTTTCTGTGCCCTTTCATTAAAAGTTCCCAAACCTAAAGAAAAATATATAACTTACAGATCATACAGAAATATGAATGAAATTGCATTTTTTGCGGATGTTTATTCATACCCATGGCATTCCGTGCAGAATAAGGAGACTGTTGATGAGATGGTTGACTCTTTAAATTCTCTTATATTAAAGCTGTATGACAAACATGCCCCTCTTGTTACCAAGCGAATTAATAAGAAACGACCCGTTCCCTGGATTACCGAGAATATTCTCGGTCTAATGGCCGAAAGAGACGCCTTGTTTCGGAGGGCTCGGCGCTCTAGAGATGTCAACTTAATGATACGGTACCGCCATCTTCGTAACCAAGTCAAACAACAAATTAGAAATTCCCGTCTTCGATACATAAATGGAATGTTTTCAGACAGAAATCAATCGACAACTGCGTTATGGAGTAATGTCAAGAAGCTTGGTTTTGGTAAGCAACCCTCTCCTGCCTCTATTAATATTTCACTTAATGATCTAAACGAGTATTTTTCATCATTTTCTCAAAAATCTATCACCGCAGTTGTTCAAACCCATTTAGATGAATTGAGTCAACAAACCCATAATATTCCCTCAGACAGCCAGTTTCGTTTAAATCCAGTATTAGAGGTAGATGTCCTTAAAGCAATCAGGCGTATACAAACGAATGCTACGGGTTCAGACAACATATCAATCTTATTAGTTAAGAAAATTCTTTTTGCTATTCTCCCTGTCATTACAGCAATTTATAATAAATCTCTCACAACAGGTGTTTTCCCCACGCAATGGAAGTCCGCCTTAGTTCGTCCACTAAATAAAATTAAATCTCCATCTGAACCCCAAGACTACCGACCAATTAGTATCTTACCAGCTCTCTCGAAAGGCCTTGAGCGAATAGTTCATTCCCAAATATCAGATTTCTTGTCTAAAAATAATATTATTAATGTTTTTCAGTCTGGCTTTCGCCAAAACCATAGTACAGAAACTGCACTTCTGAAAATAACTGATGACATTCGATTAGCCATGGATCGAGGTCTTTATACCTTACTAGTTCTATTCGATTTCAGCAAGGCCTTCAATACAATCATTCATAATATTCTATTTAAAAAGCTTAAAAATTTAGGTTTCTCTGAAAATGCTTTAGCATGGATAAAATCATATCTGAGGGACAGAAAGCAGTGTGTGTGCAATGACAACTCAATGTCTGATTTCAGAACTGTGACCTGCGGAGTTCCGCAAGGATCGATACTTGGCCCACTACTTTTTATTTTGTACATAAATGACATTAACACTGTATTGCGACATTGCAAATTTCACTGTTATGCTGATGACTTACAAATCTACTCACACTTTAACATTATCGACATAAACCAGACTGTGAAGTGGATGAATGAAGACATACAACGACTTGTTCAATGGTCTTTAAAAAATGGACTTAAACTTAACCCGGATAAAACCCAACCCATGATTGTCTGTCATCAACGACTTGCCAACTCCATTGACCTACAAAATACACCGACAATAACTGTAGACGGAAAACTTTTACCATACGTTGAAAGGGTAAAAAGTTTAGGACTAATCATAAGCAAGACACTTGGATGGACCGATGCAGTGGTGTACACCTGTAACAGGGTGTTCGCTGCTGTGCACACACTGAAACGAATGCAAGGACTTCTACCATTTCACATTAAACTTCTGTTGATCAAGTCACTTGTGTTTCCTTACTTTAACTACTGCAACTCTGTAATCAATGACATGACTGTAGCCCTTAGCACGAAACTGCAAAGAGCACAAAATTACTGCATTCGCTTTCTGTTTGATTTACGTCGTAGGGATCATGTTACACCATATTTTATTCAATCATCAATTCTAAAATTAGCTGATTCAAGATCGATTAGAATTTTGTCATTGTTGCACTCTATTATTAATACGGATTCACCAAAATATTTATCTGAAAACTTTCAGTTTTTGGCGGGGAGTGGCGCAAGAGAAACTCGGTCTGGTGCACTAAGTCTCAGAATTCCAATACACAGAACCAAAACCTATAACCGATCCTTCACCGTTACCGCATGTAGATTATGGAACTCCTTACCAGATCCTGTCAAACAAATTGAGAGCCGAAAACGGTTTGTGGCGGAGCTGAGACGAAAATACCTGGACCGGATGATCGTGGCGGGCGGCGGGGCTACTCTTTGAATCGTGACTGTGTGAATGGAAGAGTGAATGGAATACTGTAAGTGTAAGCTATAGTTAATTAGCCTTAATTTACATTATTAAGATTAATTTTTTAAGAGGTTAAATGTAAGAAAGGACCATGTGGTCCTAATTTCGCCTCAATAAAGAAGTGTTTCTTTCTTTCTTTCTTTCTTTCCCTTTTTATTTCCGCCATCTTGTTTTTGTCTGCCGTGACGATTGCCATTGGCCCTCTGGTCAGTCGTAGGTGATTAGTAGACGAATGTAGACGTTTTGTGACCTGTATTCTGTCGTTCAGTTTTAATTATTAGTGTTGTGTATAGTTTTTTATTAAGTGCATGTTTTAAGAGGTAGTGAAGTTGACAAACAACATGGTGGTTGTGATTCCTGGCTTAGGCGTGCCACAACACTTTGGTATGATTTGTTTATTTTAACCTAGTTTGTAATAATGTATCAGGTTAGTTCTTTACCTGAAGAAGAGATGAGATTGCAGATCTCGAAACGTAGAGTTACTGATTTATTTTCTTTTTTTATTTTCTGTTACTGAACGATGGCAAATGTCCGGAAAATCCTCTTTCCTTTACAATCCTTCCATCGTCAAAAATAACCTTCAAACAAAGAATACTTAGACAAATTCTAAACGAAACTTTTACAACAGCGGTTGGTTTCAGTCCAGTCGTAAAAACGTATACCTATACCAATCCACATTACATTGCACATGTATTATAATAGATCGTGTCTCGGTCTGTCTGTTGGAGGTCGGAGCTGAACACACTGAGTCGCTGCTCTCATTTATATTCACTAGACCAATACTTCTGATCCCATCTATTTACTGCACTAACTTATAATACTAAACGTAAAACACTGCTCTATTGTTTTCCTAAAGCCGTATTGCACCGCGTCGCCTCCCTTCTTCGATTGTTCTTAATACCTCAAATAAAAAAAAACTACCTTTTAATTAACTGTTTAATTAAATAATTTACTATATTACAAATAACCTACCTTATTTTGTTTCTTTAATAGGATGTTATGTAAATACCATTCGATTATAAAGTATTTGTGACCAATGTTTATTAGGTACGAGGCTTAAATATTGTAAACAATGGTTTACCTTTAATTTCAGTTTTGAGATACTATAACTGTTTTTATAAAATATAGTTTATCTCAATTAATATGATAATTTTTATAATACGACGTTATGCATCGTCAAAAATAGCCAAGTCTCAACGCACAAGCTTACGAGGCCCATGCGTGACCAACTTCGTGTTCATAAAGTTTATTGTGTGTGTATTTGTAACTTACATAATTAGATTTTATATTGATTTGATGTTGGAATACCAAGCTATGTTCGGTAATACAGGTTTACTCATTATCGTCGTATAATTTACTTCATGTACCTAGTTAAGTACATCTTTAAAATACAACATTTCCTATACCCTTGCAATCAAAATGAACGCATAAAGATTCAAGATTGTTATATGTTAAAGCTCTTACGATAGTATCTTACTCTGCTTATTTAGATTTACGTAACAGAATTAACTCGCATTAGTGAATGAAATAATATTAGATTTACTCATTAACACTGAAGATTTAAATGGAGTATTTTTTGGGTTTAGAAATTAGTATACAATATACAGTTTGTTGAGATGAAGTAAAAATAGCCTATATAAACCTGAATATTTATTACGCTACTGTGTGACTTCCATATATTGTAAAAAATCTGGGATCCTTATAATTGCACAATGAAACTACAAATCTAAAGTCTTCTCGTAATTTGCTAAGAATCCCAATGAGCATATTTTAGTAACAATCCTTAAGTATAAAACGACATTTGTGGGTATGGGTACATATAAGCCCAGTGAAAGGTAGAGTCTAGTCAATGTAACACACATTGTTTGACAAATTCAGTATTGTGGTTCAAACAGAAAGTAATTGTCATGGAAACGATGAAGACAGTCTTCTGAATATAAATCGGTCTGGAAAACTTCTGTCTCACTCAAACTTTCCAGAAAACATGAACTAACTCCAACGGAAATCTTTCGGTTCTTACAAAATTTTACCAACTCCATAAACATTAATCGTTCTTCTGCGAAGAGCCTTTATTTTAAATGTAGAACTAATATCAGAGTATTAAAATAAAACTTTAATAGAATGGTGAAATACAATTCCTTTGAGAAATATGCCATTATTAAGGGGAACATGATTGCAACATGGAATAGCTGGTGAATACTGTCAACATAAAAAAATTAATAATCAGAAGACAGTATAAGTAATGAATATTACGCCATATAGTATACAGTGAGGGGGTAAGAATACTTACCAGAATATAGGTAGTATATATTGAAAATCTTCATTTTCCTGTTTATAATTTATTTATCTGTCTGTTACATATAAGTATTAAATAGTGCATGAAGTGTATTTAAATAGTTTTCAGTGAGTATTTAATATTCACAATAAATATTTATACTTTTTTAGTTTCATATCCTTTTTTCACTTTTACTGCCAAAAAACATGTGCCCGCAATTTCCAAGAATACATTTGTGTTGCTAATAAATCCGCTAACTAATCTAGCAGATTACAATCGTCAAAATAAAATCTTTAAATGTCAATTATCAATATAATCCCAAGTATACATTTATTTAGCTTTGACCAATATAATCCCAAGTTTACAGTTGTTTAGCTTTAAATCATTATAATCAATCCCAGTGCTCCGTTATCAGTCAGCTTAACTTGGCGTACGTATCGCTACAGCTCCAGTGCCAAGGTCATAGCGTGCCACGTGCAACGCTAACATGTTCAATCACTCGTTTCTTTTATTATAAATCACGAAGTGACCAGTTCTGCAGTTGTAGATGGAGCTTATATTGTTTACTGTTAACTTAATTACGTTAAAACATAACACCAATATTTAATACTTCTATTTTTGTGAGGCCTTTCGACAGCAAGGCTATCTTCGTCAGACACATCACAAAAGTGTTCAAGCAGTTCTGCAGTGTTTGTAATGCTGTACGTAGATGACCTGGTGAAGTGCGCCGGTAACTGTAGAGTGGTGTGTCATTGGAAGTGCTAAGAAGGACTGGGTTTGCGACTCCTGTAAGCCGGAGAGTTACTCATTAAGTAGTGGTAAGACTAGGACTACAGCCGTGAGTATAGAGTTCCTTATCCATGAAAGCTTTAAAGATAGAAATGCTCAATGAGTTTAGGAATATTATCTTTGAAAGTTTTAGGTTTGGCAGACTCGCTTAAGATTCTAAATGCTATTCTGGCGGAGAAAAGCAATTTCATGGACGGTATTTTAAAGTAACTCAAGAAAATCCAGGACGAAAACTCTAAACTAAAAAAGGAAAATGCTGATCTGCAGCACTCTATCTATCTAATCTGGAGGTTACAACTAGGAGTATTGAACAATATTCCTGAATGCAAAATATAGAGATTGACGGAGTTCCTGAGATCCAAAAAGAAGACAATTATTATGGTGTGCTAAATGACTTCGGTGAAGCCATCGGAGTCGAATTAAAGAATGAGAGGACGCTCCCAATCGTTGTGAGGTTTTCGTCCTACTACTAGAAGGGTCAACGGGTTAAGAGTGTGGGACCTCTGATGGCTGACAAGATCAATCCCTACTTCAAATCGTCAACCAGAGTATTTGTCAACGAGAACCTCTCGCCGGACAAGAAACAACTGCTGTCGAAAACCGAGGAAGCTGCCAGAGAGACGATCTACAAGTACATATAAAGCAGAGACGGGAAGGTCTTCTTACGGAGAAGTGAAGGGAAGAAATGTAAGATAATATACGTTATGACTTAGAAAAGGTATAAACAATTTAGGGATGGACGAGGCAATATTATTTTACAAATTACTTACTAACTGCTATTAACACACATCTAAATATTGAATGCCACATTTATTGTTTTAGATCTATCCTTTTCCCCTCAGTAAACACAATAACATACCCTTCATTCGTTAGAATATTAGAAGTCTTAGGAAAAATTAAAATTTTATATTGATTTATTTACAAAATTTGAACGTAAGGTAGACGTAATAATTTTAACAGAAACGAGGATTCCTAACGATGAAATAGCACATTATCAACTTCTTAACTACACATCTTTTTTTCAATTGTAATGAATCTTACAGATCAAGATGTATAGTAGTATATGTCACTGATAAATTAAAATGTACCTTAGTAAAATGTAACTGGAGGTCTGTAGATGTTAAATAACTGCAAATATATTTTGATAAACTAACAATGTCTCTATTCGGTGTTTTTAGATTTCAAAATTTCTCAGTTTTAGACTTTCTCAACGAGATAAAACCGCAATTTGTAAGTTTTAAATCGAATTCTATAGTTATGGGTGATTTTAACATTGGTATTAAAAAGGGTAATGTTGACTCGAAAGTTTACATCCATTTATTTTACAATTATAGTTTTATTTATTTATATCAGATTACACGAGGTCAACCACCGAGCTCTCTTCATGCATGGACCATGTATTTATAAGAAATAAAATCTATCAAAATTCAAATCAGGAATTTTTCTACTAAATACAATTGTACATAGTTAAATAGCACTAATAATGAGCAACCATAATAGCTATAGCTTAAGAAACAATGAACAAACATTTATGAAGAAAGTTTATTTTGAAAGTACGACGTGCCGTTTGCCGTACACTGGTTTGGACAAAGTGTGCACTGACGACACCGACTTACCGCTTAGCATATTTTATGATTACATAAAGTACATTATAAAAAAAATTCAAAACCAAAGTTTAAAAGTCCTTGGATAATGAGGTAATTCTGAAAAAGATTTAAAAAACAAGTTATAAAACATTTTTAAAACAAGACCTTATGTTTTTAGTAATTACTTTTTGAAAATTAAAGTTTATTTAGATTTGGAAATAGAGAAAATTAACAACAGTTATTACCACAATTTAATTCAGAGTAACACAGGAAACTGGACAGAGCAGTGGAAAACAATCAACAGCCTAATTGACAAAACTGATAAAAATCCTAATCCTAAGACAAAGCTAGAGGATGGTCGCATTGTTGAAGATCGGTAAACGATAGCCAGCGTATTCAATGAATACAATGAATATTTTGTGTCAATCCGCCATCAACTGATAACAGATCCACCCTTCTCCTCTCGCAAACTTATTGCTTCCCTTACTCATTGTCACCGTCAAACTAACACTATATGTTTGAGCCCAGTTACTCCTCTAGAAATTTCAAACATAATGAACTCATGAAACATCAATATTTCTGTACAGTATTTCGGTGTTCATATAAAACACATTATCTAACATGCATTGAGTTACATTGTTAATATGAGTTTTGAATCTGGTAAAGTTTACTACTCAGTTGAAACCAACTATTTAGTTCCAATTTTCAAAAAATCTGTTGGGAAACAGGTGAACAACCTCATACCGATTGTACTTTTGTCATTTAAATATAAAGTATTTGAGATTTATGTATGAAGTCTAAGCAAGTTTTTTTCCCAACAGTTTTTATTCACAAAAGGTAAAAGTACCCCATTTGCAATCTTAACGTAAGAGCATAAGAACATTACATTTTTTACAAAATATCTTAAATGCCGAACTACTCTGAGTTTTATATTTTCTTTAGTTCAAGATTGATTTACGGTATTGAAGTCTGGGGTGCGGCTAACGATATCACACAACAACCTTAAAAACTCAACAGAAGAATCATTTATACCTTTAGATGAAGTCCATAGATTAAGTAACATCCTCCCTCTCAAGCAACTTTTTATATTTTATGTTGTAGAAATATTCTACATCGAAAGTGGAAATGATGGAAATAAACAATTTCATTTCTACACTCATGCTGCTGCCAAATCTGTGTAAATAAGATAAAAAATTAATAAAAATAGCTAAAACCTTCCATATTTTCTAAAAACAAGTTAAAAGTTGGCTAATAGAAAAAAAAACTCAGAGGTTTCTTTTGAGATCCTGCACTGAAGTTTGAAGTTGTTTTTATGAACCTGGTTTGCATTTATTCTTTTATGATTTTATAATTTGTGCTACTGTATATTTAATTTTTATTATACACAATATATTAATTTTATTGTAGAATACTTAATTTCTTGGGTTTGAAAGTGTGTAAATCTTTTACTGTTAACTGTCTTTTATTATTAGTAGGCAATTCTATTATAAGTTATTCTTTATTTCGTTATAAACACTGCAATATACCGCCAAGTTTTAAGTTTATGTACACTGTAAGAGACTTTTTGTCAATTTCTTTATGTGCTAGGCATCTCTACTTCATTCTATGGCTAGAAATTCCGAGCTAATTATTGATTGTATATAAAACTATGTAAAAAAGAAGGGATAAATACGTATTCTATTCTATTCTATTATCCTACTCTCATTTTATTTGATTTTTAAAGAGAAGGGGTTAAATTTACCCAATAAGTATCACATTCAATACAAAATACATAACGGATTCCCGATTTTTTCAAACTACCAGTATAAAGTTATATAATGAATTATTATAAAAAATTATAGTTTGGATTTTACATCCATCTCAATATTAATCCAGTACAGTAAATATTATATATAAATATTAGTATATTATATCCGGAAAATGTAAGTTCGGTAAGGATTTATTACATGTAATTATGTAGATAAAACACTAGACTAGGCACATTGGTTTCATATTTTGTTCAAAAAAGGAAAAACAATGTTTATTTTTCTGAGTTTTCGTAAAATATCGCATAAAACTATCCTTAAAAAGTACACCACATAAGTACTATAATAGTTGCAGCATAACTTATTCTCTGTTAACGTTAGTTTCGTATTTATTCCTTTTTGGTCTGCTTGCCCACATACATACTTGTACTAACAATTTATTTATTGCTCCATAATCCTACACTGCTGTTTTATTGTTCATTTAATTTGTTGGTTTCATACATATTTATTTCGACTTTCAACAACTGTTAATAGTGATAATCAAGTGCTACTCTCAACGACATCCTTCAAACTGCAAACAAGTGAGAATGATGCTTGATCACTTGCAGTGTAATTATCTCGTACATATACCGAGATAAGTACCCGATACCCGACCTATACTTTAGTTGGTTCCAAAGTGGGTCACCTGCAGGCTCCACCTCTGTTGCATTTCATTGCCCGTTCCACTTTATTAAGTTTTAAATAGATATTTTTTATTTTCTAAACAAATTTACCAAAATCCTATGTTTTGATTAACATATTTTAAAATAAAAAACCTTTTAGCACATCCGTCTAATTAGTAAGAAAGTCATAATCTTTGTCATTATAACTTTTACGGATCTTTACGGGTTGTTTCGTCACGGTTCATCGCGGCTTCCTTATATCCCTAAATTACTTTAAACTTTCTGATTTTTATCCTATGAAGTCATACAACCACTAAAACCTAACTGGTTTTTTATGGAAGAAAAGTAAATAATATTTATTACAAAAGGAAGTTGCAACTTTGTGTCTCTCATTCATTACATTTATATCGAACATAATGTATAGATAAAAATGATAAAGTGGCATAAAATAAGTCTCATAATATAGGTACATTTTTTAACTAATAAAAACTATTAAGTTGATTTTTACAAATAACCACATAACTGTCATGTATAGTCTTTTTTGTAAGAGTAAAAAGAGTTAAATTAACAGGAAACATAATATAAGTTTTTATATTACAAAACTGATTAAATTGTAGCCTAATCGATGGTTGGATTCGATGCATTTACGCAGCATTTCACACAAAAAGTACTTACCTATCTGGAGGCGTTTAAAACATGCATTTGCAGGACTAAAATATTCAAGTTTTCTGGAAAAATGTGTAACTTACAAAGCTATTTGGCCTTGAGTTGATATATTTATTTCATAGAACATTTTAATAAATCCATAAATACTCGTATGTTTTTAGACGTTCAGCTATGTAGTACCTGTCATTTATATAAGTAATAATTGTTAAACTTACAAACTATCTAATGGGTGGCTCCATGTCCAGAGTGGTACTCACACTGCAGTAGTCATGGGCATCCCCCAACTCCCCTTGTTTCCTCAGGGCGCTCGCCATTTGCAGCAGAGCAGCACGGTGGTGACGGCTGTTCAGATCTCCTAGCTGGAGGTTTCTAGACAGGTCGTATGCCTTGGAGGCGTAGCGGGCGCTCTTATCAGCATCCTGCAAGCGTCCAAATAGCTCGGACAGTCCGACGTACACCTGACACACCACACATTCAATTAGCATGACCTAATAGCTCGGACAGTCCGACGTACACCTGACACACCACACATTCAATTAGCATGACCTAATAGCTCGGACAGTCCGACGTACACCTGACACACCACACATTCAATTAGCATGACCTAATAGCTCGGACAGTCCGACGTACACCTGACACACCACACATTCAATTAGCATGACGTTATTTTTTAGGTAGAGTAAACCGAAAAACTTCAACATTGCAAATCAAATTTTTGCAAACAGAAAAAGAGTGTTCGTCAGCATTAGAACGATCGATTGCGTAGTTTTAATGATAGAGCGTACAAGGCACTGCCGGCAGGACGTTACGTTCTCATTTGAGGACGTAATTCAACTGCTTACACGAGGACGAAAAGTCCTGCTGGCAGGACCGTTCTTGGTCCCATTAGAAAGAGGGAAATGTAACGAATTAGCGCATGCAAGTCTGAAGTTGGTAGCTCTGACCGTTCAGAAATGGCGGCGATTATAGGAAAGGGTGACCGTGTTTATGTTTTCGCTACTTATTTTGATATTCCAAATAGTGGAAATGCATGGAGTCGCTCATCATTGATGATATAAACCATATTTTAGTTTGTTCAAATGCTCATTTGAGGGATAGAAGAAAACCAATTTCGAGACATGAGTTTTTCAAGTCAATTGGTATTTTGCACGCCATGAGTATAAATATGTTAGGGGTCCCCCGCAACTACTGGTCTACGGAAACCGACGGCCCCTTTCCTGCTCCAGCTTTTGGTTCTAGGTTTGGGATTGGTCTGCATCGTTTTGAAGAAATTTTAATGGCAATGGCATTTGACATGCCTGAAGATAAAAGGAATGGAGAAAGGTGGTATCAAGTTAGGCGTCTCATCAACATGTTCGTAACACATTGGAGGCATAGTTTTTCCCCAGGTTTCAAATTAACTGTAGATGAATCCATGTTTGCTTGGTACGGGAAAGGCAACTACCGTGAAAATGGCATGCCTGCTGTGATGAAAATTAAAAGGAAACCTAAAGAAGTTGGTTGTGAATTAAAAACTATTTGTGATAGCACATCAAGAATCATGATTGGGTTGGAAATCAATGAGGGGAAAGAAGAAATAAAAAATAAAAAATGGCAAAAGGACTTTGGTGCCGGGACTGCAACAACGCTACGATTGACTGAACCGTGGCATGGAACTGGTCGAATAGTTGTAGGAGATTCTTGGTTTTCTTCTGTAAAGACCAGTATTCAGTTAAAGGAAAGAGGTTTGTATTTTTTAGGGATGGTTAAAACCGCCTATAGAAACCATCCTCTGAAGCAAACTGTCCTGAGGTGCCCTAAGGAAAAAGGGGTCTTTTATATCAGCTACAGCAAGCTCGGAAAATGTAGATCTTATTTGTGTAGGATGGAGAGACCGTAAGGTTCATACGTTTGTAGGTACCTGCTCTACAAGTTTACCTGGAAAACCATGTACAAAAAAAAAAGATATGATGACGACGGAAAACCTTACACCAAAGAAGTAGCACGTCCAAAACTAGTAGAAGATTACTTCATGGGAGCTCCTGCCATAGACATACATAACCACATTCGCCAAGATGGACTAGCACTAGAAACGGTGTGGCAAACTCAACAGTGGCATCATAGAATGTTTGCTTGTATATTTGGTATTATGGAAACTAATGCCTTTTTAGCATATAACCTTCACAGACCTGCCCTTGAAAAGAAGTCTCACACAGACTTCACTAAGGCACTAGCCTTGCAATTAATAAAAAACCAATTTGGCCTTCCACCAGAAACAAGACCTGCAGAAGTAATCTCGCACGTCCTTGTTAACCTTTCTAAAGAAGACGAACGGAAGCGAGTTCAAAGGAAGTGTCTAATCTACTCGAGAGTGCACGGAAAGCAAATGAAAGCAAGCTTCTTTTGTAAGAAATGCGGACCTAATGCTGTCATGTGTAGCCCACAAACTGGCAGAGATTGTTTTGAATACCATATAAACAATGGTATACCCTTACGTCGTAAGAACTAGATATGTATTGAAAAAGATGACTATGTAGCTATCAAGATAGAAATCATACTTTTTTGAATTTAGTTCTTTGAGATAGCTAAACATATTAGAAAATAAGTCCCAAGATTTTCAATATCTTTCCTAAGTATATGAATACATAATGAATTTTACTAATTAGTTGAAATACTTAATAAAGTTTTCTTGGGTAGATCTTAATTTTTACTACTTATTCTATACTTTTAATTTATTCACGTATTCTCTCTCTGTTGTGTAACGGAACAAATTTATACTTCGTATGTTTATACATTTATTTTACATTTATAAAATAGATTACAAGGCAGTTTTTTTAGTAAGAGTCATATTAAACAGTTTTACAAAATTTACAGTAGTTTATTGTTCGCCCAACACCATATCTGAAGTATTATTGCCACTAATGCGCTCTGGTTACCAAAAGTACTGCCGGAAGGACGCGTCCTGCTGGAAGGACAGTTCAAACATTCGCCATAAGTGCCTTAAGTCCTGCTGGCAGGACGCAACGCTGCGTACAAAAGTACTTCCGGAAGATCCTTCCAGCAGGACGTGGGACTGTACGCTCTATCATTAAATAATTAATAAGGGCACAGTAACACGATTAACTTATTATGTTGCACTGCAAGCAGCAAAGTTGTACAGTTATTGTAAATTTCAATCCTACCCATCCTTTATAATTGGAAATTAATCAGTCATTATGTGGAATTACAAGAATAGACAGGCAGAATGTTATGCATTGAGCTTAAATTCCTTTTCTTAAATAAAGTTATAATTTAAATAGTACACGTTCTAAACAGTTACGAGAATTGTGTCTTGTCATTTAACCCAATGTTTAGTTTGTAATGTTTTTGTACCATTGTTTTAAAGATTTCTATGTCAGGTCAACCAAACTTCTTTTCATGATCTTATAACTCTTTAACTAACTATTATACCTATTATAAAGTTATAATGCAGGTTTTATTTACCTGTAGGATGTAGTAAAAAAACACACACACACACACACACACACACATATATATATATATATATATATATATATATATATACGTTTAAAATCAAAATAACATTGAAAACTTGTTTTCAACTGAATGTTTTTATACTGAAATTTTTAATGCTTATTATACGGTAAATGCAGGTATACCATACAAAGAAAATTGCAAAGGAATATTGTGTTGAGAATTTAAAAGAAGTGCATTAAACATTTTTTTGAATCGAAAGAGAATTGATTTATTCGGACCAAAGAATCAATTTCAAACCTATTGTGCTCTACTTATTCTTCCATGACTTCCAGCATCCTTTTATTATTTCTTAATGCTACTCTGGCCTTTTTATTCACCTCCTCAGCTTTTTTATGGACTTTTATTTACCACATTTGATGAAGCGCTTTTTGCGTTCCAAGTACGCAATTTACATCAGCCACAACAAAGAGTTCTTGCAACACCTTTACCACACCTAAGTAATCACAGTTGTAAGTTTCTATAGAATAGAAAACTCCTATTTTGAGTATTTCATATGAAGTTAAAACCCGTTTTCGTGATCGTTACAAAACATCATTGAGAGAATCATTTGGAATTTGGGTCTCTTCATGTAGAATCTCATTTCTGAAGTAGAATCTTGTTTTAAAAATCTATTCAAACAGGCTTGCTCTTTTATAACTGTCACAAGGTGTAAATAGCAGTATATTAATAGCAGTAAGTTATTTTAGTAAAAGAATAAATAATGGTAAAATCAACATTGGGCCAGATGACATTGTTAAATTCAATTGAGTTGCTTATTAAATTAATATATATACGTAATTTTATATACCTATTTATAAAATAACAAATAACAAGAAAAGTACCTATATAAAATATACAAATTAAGTATTGTTAAGTTACATCAATCTCCCCTTAAAAGGCTTTCCTCTGACAAAAACTTTGTGGTATTAAAATTATGTATTGAGATAGTTATATTTATAGTATAAAACAACTAAACCAAACAGAGTAGACAGTGGTACCTGAAGCTCAAGGGCCGGGTCTTGTATTCTCTGGGCGATGGTATGGGCCTGTTGGAAGGCTTGGAGCGCCTTGCAGAAAGTCGCAAGCTCGAGGTGTACACTGCCCACGGTGATCTGTACAAGGCCCGCGGTCCTGCACTGATCACACTCGTTATACAAGGAATGCCTCGCACAAGCCAGCGCACGTTCTAAGGCTCCCATCCTTTCGTGGGTCCTGGCGAGGTTCAAGTAGGCTTCAGCCCTCAAGTTCGGGCTGTCCGCTTCTTCCGCTATGTTCAGCTGGCGGTGCGCAAACTCCATGCTCTCTCTTGACAGAATTATGATAGACGTAAGGTATGGTAGTGATAGTAATACAGAATATGCATTGTTGTACAAATATCGCATCTCCATTTTCAGTTCAATAATATAAAGATCAGGCTAGGTTATTCAAAAATAATTTTACGCATTACGAGTACGAGCACTAGCGTCTC
This sequence comes from Homalodisca vitripennis, assembly GCF_021130785.1. Taxonomy (NCBI): domain Eukaryota; kingdom Metazoa; phylum Arthropoda; class Insecta; order Hemiptera; family Cicadellidae; genus Homalodisca; species Homalodisca vitripennis. The sequence continues at coordinate 780,009 of NC_060208.1, forward strand.
TACTGTAACGCCTTCAATAGCGTGGGAGGCAATTGTGCTACTTATTCGTGTTACGTGGTGTCTATATTAGGTACAAACTGGACGCTGGGGAAAATAATTACCATGAATATGATTGGTTTGCTTGCTATTGATTACGGTGAATAGCCTACTCCAACAACGGCGTTGCTGAATGTTCTTTTCTCTTTGCGGTTTTATTATGCATATATGTGAGCCCTTGTTTCGTAACTCAGAAATGATCCTTGGAATATTGTCTACCAGCAAATTAAAAATCTATGCTTTATTATTTTCCTGTATTTTGTGTAATAATGATCGAGTTGGATTATGGTGCATGTCGTATAGGATTTGGCTGAACATTAACGAAGCGTAACTGTCCTCATACATATCGAAAATGGTTAAGAGCTATAATGGTTTATATAGCTTTATATTTAAGGGGAGTCGGATGGGCCTATCCCCGCAATGTTAATTTGATGAATTTTAGGTACCACTAGCGGACCCGGCGCGCTTCGCTGCGCATTTCAATAAGTTACCCACGGCTTCGCACGCAAATCTTAAGAACCGAAGTCCTTATATTACTTAGTAAATTTTTTTTTTACTATATAATAAATTTTAGATTAAATTAGTTATATCTCCGATGCCACGATTGAGCTTGCTTTGTTGTCTCGATCGAGAGAATATGTACACACGGAGTTTTGAGAACCATACTTCTGTCAAAAAAAAACAACTAAGGTTGATTTTATAACATTCTTTATATTTGTAGCCAACGTAAGATAGTAATTATGATATCTGCATTGCTCTTCTGATCAAGCATGAGCATGGTTTATATTAAATAAATATTGCAGTTAAAGGTGAATTTTTACGTCAAATTTGAATTGTATTATCTGGATAGTAAAGTCTATGTTTAACAGTGATTGCAGAAACAGTTTAAACAAAATTTGTCGTTTCTCTTAAGCTTACTCTATGCTTTAAAACTATAAGTGTAATATATGTTTACAAAGAACAGCTGATTAAAAATTTGAAAAGACTCTTTCACTTAATAACATATGTTTGCTGCAATGCATTTCTTACGGGTATTTCTGTAACCAGTGGGGCGGAATCCTGAATCGGGAAAGGGATAAAAAGTATCCTATAACCTTCTACAGATCAAGACGAACAAATTAAAAAAAAAATTAGGCGAATCCGTCCAGCCGTTTGTGAGTGATGCTGTTACACACGAACAGTTTCATTTTTATTTTAGGTACCACTAGCGGACCCGGCGCGCTTCGCTGCGCATTTCAATAAGTTTCCCGCGGCTTCGCACGCAATTTCCCGTTGAAAACAGTACACTATATTCACTTATTCATTTTCTATCACATTCTAAACATTGCTGAGATAATTGATAGTCGTTTCTTCGTGAGCTTCTTGGGCGCATTATGAAGGTACGTACCACATTCCTGATACTTCTGTCAAAAAAAAAACAACTAAGGTTGATTTTATAACATTCTTTATATTTGTAGCCAACGTAAGATAGTAATTATGATATCTGCATTGCTCTTCTGATCAAGCATGAGCATGGTTTATATTAAATAAATATTGCAGTTAAAGGTGAATTTTTACGTCAAATTTGAATTGTATTATCTGGATAGTAAAGTCTATGTTTAACAGTGATTGCAGAAACAGTTTAAACAAAATTTGTCGTTTCTCTTAAGCTTACTCTATGCTTTAAAACTATAAGTGTAAAGAAATTTAAAATAGTAATTAAATTATATATAAATATATTTTTTGTCGCATTATATATATGTTTACAAAGAACAGCTGATTAAAAATTTGAAAAGACTCTTTCACTTAATAACATATGTTTGCTGCAATGCATTTCTTACGGGTATTTCTGTAACCAGTGGGGCGGAATCCTGAATCGGGAAAGGGATAAAAAGTATCATATAACCTTCTACAGATCAAGACGAACAAATTAAAAAAAAAATTAGGCGAATCCGTCCAGCCGTTTGTGAGTGATGCTGTTACACACGAACAGTTTCATTTTTATTTTAGGTAATAGCGGACTTCGCTGCGCTAAGTTTCCCGCGGCTTCGCACGCAATTTCTTGAAAACAGCTATATTCACTTATTCATTTTCTATCACATTCTAAACATTGCTGAGATAATTGATAGTCGTTTCTTCGTGAGTTCTTGGGCGCATTATGAAGGTATGTACCACATTCCTGATACTTCTGTCAAAAAAAAAACAACTAAGGTTGATTTTATAACATTCTTTATATTTGTAGCCAAGTTGCAGTAATTATGAAACTCTTCTGATACATGAGCATGGTTTATATTAAATAAATATTGCATAGTGAATTTTTACGGTCCAATATTTGTTATCTGGATAGTATATAAAGTGACAAACACACAAACATTCGTTTTTTAAGCTTATATGCTTTAAAACTATAAGTGTAAAGAAATTTAAAATAGTAATTAAATTATATATAAATATATATTTTTTGTCGCATTATATATGTTTACAAAGAACAGCTGATTAAAAATTTGAAAAGACTCTTTCACTTAATAACATATGTTTGCTGCAATGCATTTCTTACGGGTATTTCTGTAACCAGTGGGGCGGAATCCTGAATCGGGAAAGGGATAAAAAGTATCCTATAACCTTCTACAGATCAAGACGAACAAATTAAAAAAAAAATTAGGCGAATCCGTCCAGCCGTTTGTGAGTGATGCTGTTACACACGAACAGTTTCATTTTTATATATATAGATTGTCTTAAAAACTATAAATGGTAGCCAGTTAATTCTTTTTTTATTTTACTCCTTGTACTTTTCTTAACATTTTGAATACAGGGTTATAAAAAATCTTTTTATATAAACGTGTGACATTTTTTTTTCTTTTTATGCAAAAAATATCATAAAAAATTACAATTTACTCTGATGTATAAAATTAAGTACTGAACATAAGGCAATAATATGTATTCAAAATGTAAATTATTACTTAGGGAACAAATTAAAAAAAGAATCAACAGGCTACCTATAATAGTTCTTGAGAAAAGTGTACCTATCGAACAAAAAACATAGTTTTACAGAAAACGCATTTGAAGTTCATTGTAACCAACTCTATAAAAATAAAAAAATAAACTACAGTTAATAGTGTCCAGGGGTATATGCTGGGTTATCTGGATCTTCTTCTTCCTCAAGCAACTCTTCCAGTCTTAATTTGGTTAATTGTGCCCTCTGCCGGCACTTCTTTTCTAATTCCTCGATGGCATTTTCTGCTTGTCGGATTCGGATCTCATCTTTCTGTTTCATTTGTCTGACCAAATTGTTGCCAGGCTTGTAGCCTAATTGTTAAAGCTAAACATCTCACAATATTACCTTGATTGAAGCAAGCAACAGCCTCATATACACCTAGTTCAAGGGTTGAACTTAGCATAAATGTATTTTTAGGAAGTCGAGACCAAATTATGTTGTTGACGGATTCAATGGGGTTTTGTGTACCTCCGTGTAAACATTTCCTTAGAAGGTCTGGTGAAGCCAAGTCCCTAAATATTGGTTTTATTTCGTCCATTACCACTTTAGGCAGGTGGAAATGATCTTTATGATCATTGGCCTCCTTATTGGCCATCGCTCTCTTGTACTTGCACGTCAAAATCTCTTTGCAATTCTTTAGAAAAACAGCTATAAAAAAAGAACTAACCATCAGAAAATGTCAAGTGAAGTATTTTCTGAAAAAGAATGAAACAGGGAATACAAAATCACAAAAAAAACGATTTTCGGTAAAAAAATTTTTTTTGCCCATCCGAGTCCCCTTAAGTCGATATAGTACACCGCAAGGTATCTCGAGCACAAAACGAGTTAGAGAATTCAAATTTTGCATAAAACGATACATATAGCTATTTTTGTGTAGGCAAGCTATATAGGCAAGATCAAGTTTCATAACTGTGCATGTGTGAGCATTAACGTTAGCGAAGCCTATCTATTAAGCTAAGGATTAAGCTATAGTCTTATAATGTTGCATGATGATGTTGCATTATCCATAGGATTTGGCTAAGGATAACCGCATCCTATTAATCAGGGGGATAAAAACAAAGTAAGAATTATTATTTAGAATCTATAAAACACTGCTACATGATGTTGATAGCATTTTTAAACTTAGGAATTAATTTGTAGAAGATTTACTTTGTTGAAGATATATATATATATATATATATCTTAAAATATAAGTTAAATTTGTTGGACGATGTGTTTTATCCTATTAAGTATGAAAATAACGGGAAAATTATACCCAGTATAAGAAACTATTCGTATTTAAGTGATACATGTGATAAAAAATGATGTGATTAAAAAATTACCAAATTAATTAACCTGTATTTTACTGATTTAGACCTTGCAAACACCCAGTTACGTTTAACCTTTGCCGTCTTATGGACTAACAGGAACCCAGATTATGACTGTTTGTATCATATTAGTTAGGATACAAAAATTTCTCTGAGTTTCAGATATAATATTTCCCAAAACTTAGGTACTAAACGCTTGAACTATATCTACTCTTCTTCCATCGCTTGCCTTATACCCTAATATCTTACTACATGATTTGATTTTACTCAGCCTGTGTAAACAATAGAAGTTTTGAAAATTCTGGAGATATTGGACATTATCATCATTAAGTTTACTTTTATATAACTTAGTTTCAGAAAACTGATTAAGGAAAACCCAAAAATAGAATGTGGTGCCTCAGGGTCAATAATTGACTGACTATGAATGACTAGTCGAATAATTGAAGGAAATTCAGGGGAGAACATTTATTTCTTATTTGTGAAATTACATCTAGTAGAACATCAATGCTACAAAATGAGAGATTTCAAAATAATAACTTTGTGCTCTCCATATCATTCAAATCTGAAAGCGCAAGTCAAAGTTAAATACTTAGATTAATTCCAAAAGTATGTAAAATACCTAAAATAAACTCTGACTTTAAATTTTTTAAGATTAGTAACTTAGTACACACGAAAACTGGCATGATAGTTTATTCAACTACCTATAGCTATCTATACAACGTAGACAAACAGTTGAAAAGTGATGCGAAATGAACTATAGGATATTCAGTCTTTAGTCAAATAGAATGAGTGAGGAAAAGATCAATATTATAACAAATTTAATCTGATTGTCCACGTCATTTCTATTAACAGTATATTTTGTTATATAAAAATGCACACATATTAAATAAAAACTAATCTTTAACATTTTTACATCTGAGTGTGAGGAAATGTAAGAGATCCTACTCTTCATTAACAATTTGGGATTCAGTAGGCCGACAATTCAGGAAAAATTATTATTGTGTGGAATTAGCCAAGAGTTTATTATACCTTTCCATTGCTTCTGTATACTATTAACGTATTCATTATCAATATCTTGATAACGTGTTTTCTGATTTCTTAATGTCATTTTTACTTTGTGTCTACGGTTTCAAGTTGGTACGTGTATACAGTAGCCCAGCATTACCTGTACTTGCCCCAGTCCATGTACGCCTGGTATAGGTATCCTAGTAAGATAAACTTGTCTCCTGGTTTCCTGATCCTTTTCAGGGCACTTCTCCATTTTGTAACTGCGGCTTGTTGCTTGTGCTGGTTGTAGAGCCGTAGGCCTTGCTCTACCTAAACATGGAACGTCATTGTTGTAAATGGTTCAATGTCATCTAAAATAATATCCATTCAACTTAACATTTTCTTACTTTTATAGTAATACGTATTATTTAGTGGGAGAAAAAGGTTCATATAAAATATAGGTTAGGCATTAACGAAGGTTAAACATTTATTTCCTTATTAAAGGGAAAGTACGTTGTTCAGTTTATCAAGGAACTACACTAATGTTTCAATTCAAGAAGCAAAAATTTAATGCATAAATATACTCTTTAGTTTTTTGTAATACGTGTACTGTAGGCTGTATATTCGAAAAACGAGATAGCATATTCTCTTTTTTCTTTTCTGAGGATTAAAGATATCCATGCTTTCTTTTGGAATTCAACTGTCTCTTCATAGCCTACACACAATTACCAACAATCTTCTATCGAATTCTTAGTTCTAACAAGCCAACTATAGTGTATACATTGTTTAAATTTTACTGTTGAGCAAAAACATTTGCTTATTGACGTCACAACGTCTTAAATTAGGTTGCGGCTCGGAGTCACTCATGAAAAAGTGTAACGCCCGGTAACGTTACGATGCCCGTCAAGTGGGTCCGCCGCACGGGATCCGCACGGGATAAAGCAGATAACTGTGGGTCCGCCGCACGGGATAAAGCAGATAACTATGTTTATTCGTGAAAATGTGGAGTGCTTAGATTCGTCATTTACAACAACTACAACAATAAAGGTAAATAATTGTACACTGATATTTCATTATCGTAAACTATGATTGATTGATTAATTGTTAGATTGACACAAAAGTTGAGAAACTGAGTTTATAGGTTATGTCATACTATTGACAAATGTTGATAGTGTTAAGTAAATTATTAGTTTAAATCACTCTGCAATCAATCGTAATTCAGTCGATTGAGAAGAAACAGCGCGTATTGCTAGTCAAACATTTAAAATAACAAATTATAACCTCTAACCTGTCATAACAGTGCGACCAAACAAACGAACTAAACCGACCAATCACCACGCGCGGAGTTAGAATTTAACTGTGTTTAGCAAGAATTTCAAATTCCAATTTTAGTAAATGTTTTATTCAACTTTACCATTTACAATAACAAATTTTAATTAATTTCAAATTATGTACAATGTTTTAGTAAACAAAATATACTTCTATAGTTAAAATTTGTGCAATTCTTATTTTCATTCAATTCCTTGTTCCTATTGTGCAATTTAATAATATTCATATCAATAAACATTCTACCGAGAAAAAGACGTTGTCACGTAAAATCTTCGCCCGTAAAACCGACTTTACAGGCCACCATAATTTTTTTTTTCATAAATTTAACGTAATTCGCATGGTTAATTTTGAACTGCAATACTATTGTTGTATCTTTCATAAAGAATCTTCGTTATATAAATATATAAAGTACTTGCCCCAGCCCATGTACGCCTGGTATAGGTATCCTAGTAAGATAAACTTGTCTCCTGGTTTCCTGATCCTATCGGATATATATCGGATATATATATATATATAAAGTAGTGTAAGTTTCTTGGAAATTATGTTCAGTCGAATCTCAAGTGGCATGATCATATTAACTATATAGCCTCTCGAGCTGCTAAAGGTGTTTTCTTAATTAGGGCATTAAAGGGCACAATTTCAACTGATTATTTATTGTTTGTATACTATGCTTATGTTCATAGCTTTATCACTTATGGAATCACCTTATGGGGCAATACACAGTATGCAACAAAACTTTTTATTCTGCAAAAAAGGGCTGTTAGATTGATTGCCGGTGTATCTAACAGAGATCACTGTAAAGCTTGGTTTGCAAAGTTTAATATTTTAACCCTGCCATCCGTTTATGTATTAAGTGTTTTGATGTATGTTAAAGATAACTTGAATGACCTTGTTAGCCTTAGTGATAACCATAACTATTTTACGAGAAATAGGAATGATCTGTTGCTGATGAAGTGTAAATACACAAGCACGCAAAGTAGCTTTAGGTATCTGGGAATCAAATTGTACAATGCTTTACCTGAACATATAAAAATATTATCTAGACCTAGGTTTGAAACCTCCATAAAAAACATGTTGCTTAAGAAGTGTATATATAGTGTAAATGAATTTTACAATGCTAGTAATAGTATGCTTCTTTAACTTGTTTCACATGTTATAATTTGTTGACGTATACACTATTGTAGTGTCCTGACAATAAATGGGAAAAAAAAAAAAAAAAAAAAAAACAATACGCTATTCCACCCCAAAATACAAGAAGCCTTACAAGGAGAAAATTAAAGTCATGTAAATTCGATTAATATTAATAATATTCGGCTTCCTTTTTAACTTTAATTTAAATATTGAATTTCCTTTTGGTCCTCTTCTTGAAAGAAGATACGGCAAATATTAATATGTTTAAAATAAACATGTATACTAGGCATTTAAAACTTTACTGTCCACACTTTACCAACTTTACTGAGAAAGAGATTAAAATAATATTCATGACCATTTCGATAACCTAGAATTAAAACGTCAATATCATTAAGGAAACTAAATATAAGAAACGTATTATATCTAGTTGTATATGATTGAATCAGATATAACGTAAACAAATATCACACATCATTGTCTATAAGGATCATATTACGTGATGGTAACTGGAGTAAAAAACTGTTCAACGTTCATCTTGTTGATACGATCAATCTTTTGTCGTGATTGATTCAACGTGACGCTTTAAATTAATCTGTCTATCTATCTCCCTTTAATCATTCTCCACTTTTTTCTTACTATTGCGATATCTCTTCTTTACGAAATATTATTTTTGGCTCTTCCTCTTCTCATTGCTAGTAATATTTTTTCGCCTTCTTCACACACCACTGTCTTTTCATGCGGCCACATTATAATATTTACTTTTCCTTCTTACTTTGTTTTCTGTAAAAGAATTTTTCTTTTTAATGTTGTGTTATTATTCTGTTAATTTTCTATCTTCCAATAGTGGAAAATATATGCAAACAGGTTCTGTATTTCTTTACTTAATTGTACTTATAATGTTTTCTCTTTCTCCACGTGATCTGCAGCCTTCATACCCAATATCATATTATTTACACGTGTCCTTCAATAATCTATATTCATTCTATTCACTCTCAATTACAGATCTACTCTACTTACCCGGCGTCGTGCCAGCTGTTGGTCCATCCTGTGTCGGCAGCCCACCAGACACTCCCAGAGTCCTGGGCCAGCGCGGCGGGGCGTGAAGTCTTCCTCTGTGAACTCATACAAGTCCAGAGGATGCCGCGAGCCGTCAGGTGAGGACAGGAGTGCCGTGGCTGACAGCTGGTGAGAAGCTGTGCCTCTGAAACAAGCAATATAACAGGCTAAACATGGCAGTATGTGCACTGTGCAGTATCTACATCGTCCTTCCAGTGTGTGCACTAGCAAGGAGAAATACACTTATAAGACAACAGTATAAAGAGTACAAATCACTAATAGAATCTGACGCTGTCACAGACTTGACTCCTGGAATCTGGAGTCATGTTCGTCTGAAAAGATCCAAAAAAAGCTCAGAATGGGCTCTTTACAGCGTTTCGTCTCCACAGACACTCAGACTACAATTTATGTATAGTACAATTTAGATGAAGAACAAAGTTCAACTTTCACATTCACTACTACTACTAATACTCGTACACTGCATATTCCCTCAAACATACTCCATGTGAACTGCAAGGTAATAATTGAGCATCTTATTAGAGTTGACTGAAAGGGTGCATTACCTGAAGTCTTATCTCTAAATTCTCTCTTTTTTATTAATGTATTAACTCTAGACAATTAACATAATTACTAAGCCTCTGAGTATTTCTTACCAAGTAAGCATTTAATAGCTATTTAGTTGTTTGATTTAAAAATATGAAACGTATTTGAAACTATAAATCTTTTATTTGATATACGTGCAGTTTCAAACAACTTTGTTACTCAAAACGCCGTATGTACTCGGTTATTTAAAACAGTGAACACTTTTTTATATACTTTTGTTTTAACAAGACGTTTGTCATTTTCTTATAGACAAAACTTTTATTGCATATTTGCTTCATTTAGAACTCAGCTAAATCATATGAAAGAACAAAAAAACAATTCCTAATTGGTGTTATCATAATCATCCACTACAGTAATTGTACTTATTACATGGAATTTTGTATGGCGTAGCATAATTGACCAAAAGTTATTTGGCTTGAGACCAAGTTTATTCCACGCATTTTGGTCAATACAGACAACGTTCTCATCATTTATTGTTTAACTTCTTTTTATTAATTTTACATTATTTTATCACACAGCCATTGAGATTTAATCTTCAATTATATCTTTATTAAAATATAACAAGATGAGAAATTTTAATTCGGTCTATTTTTCCAACCAGCATACTTAATACTATTTAGTGCTTTGTTACAAACTTATTTCAATTTATTATAAAAAAAATAATACTGTTACATAAGAAAACATGATAGGCCTATGCAACTTTGGGTCAATCAGTATCATAGACCTATGTCTCCCAAATATTATTTTTCGAAATAGGCTACTGTTACTTAATAATCTCTGTAGGCAGGTGACTCAAAATAAAGAAATAAATAGCTAGCCGACATAGAATCGTAATTTACCTAGGATATTTTGTTCTGCAACTACTTGCAACTATTTTTTCATTATACTACTTCTAGTTGATAATTCTATTATATTATTAATGTTATTATAATTGGTTTATGTGCAATGTTTTAGTATTCAGTATTAGTATGCATTCAGTCCTTGAACATAACATGTGTAATGTACAACTAACAAAGAGTCCTTCTAACTAATCCTATCCCTCCACTTGGAGAGAATTTTACCTTTAAACTCAAGGTTTTCTGATAATTTATGTTATAACAGAAAACTAATATACTAAATACGTATGTTTCATTATGAATGAATGTAACAATTGCAATTTTCACAGCTTAATATAAGGGGTTTCCAAAGTACACACAAAAAAACGCTCATAGTTCTCTCACCATTTTTCAATGTAAACGCGTTGACCAATATGCTACCAATTACTACTAATTTCACTACTAGATCCTTAATAAATAACACGGGTGAATTTATTATAGTCTATTAGTTCCCTACAGCGTAGTATCTGAAAAAGTAAATTTTAAAGTCTTATCTCTCGTTAGTTACGCCATACTAACTTTAGATACTTTTTATATATAGATATAAAATAAAAAAAGATATAAAATACTTTTTAGACAAAATGGAAATGGGTCTAAAATATCAAGTAAAAAAATATGTTTGTTGCAACTACAAAGCAGTAAAATAATTATAAACATAATTTTTTAAATAAAAATTCATTTTAAAAACATTACTTTTCACAGTTTAACAGTTTACAATAAAAATATTGTAATTTTTTTAATGAAGCCTCCCTATATACCTAATGACCATATTAGTTAATTTGTTTAGACGAATTAAATAACCTGTAGCAATCAAACACTAATTACCATTTATAGTTCTACAGTAGTTTTTTAGCAATCACAATCATATCGTAAAATTTATTTTTTTATTTTAATTTATAACACTCTTTAAAATTCCTCTTTAATTATTTTTTAAGATTATTATATAATATGGAAATGACTACGTAAATCCTGTAGAAAACTGTAGAAAGGAGGCAGCTACTCATCATGAATGCATCCACTAAGAATGATAATTTTATAACGTAGCAGAATATTTGCATATGTAATTAGGAAGAAAATTTTAAAATCTATTTCTTATATAGGTACTGCAAAGTATTCAGTCTGTGTTGCGTGCCAACAACTATTTTGGACAGTATTACGATCACGAACATTCCACCCTTGCATATACCATCTTTAAATTAACAAAATATTACTTGTATATATTACTTACGTATTACTTTGCATTATAAAAATATATTGCATTCTAATTTTGGTCCAGCAGGACTAAAATACGGTTTCACATGGGAAATGAGTATAAATGAAATAAACATCTAGTAATAGAGCTAAAATGTGTTTTTAAATTCTTCTAGAATAGCAGTGCTAATCATTACTGTCGGTATACTTTCTTCACAATCCTGCACAGGCCATTGAACACAGGTCAAGTTTATTTGAGAGAATATTTCCATATACGAAATAAATCACTTTGCCTTATACGGTACAACCCATGAAATAAATATGTATGTAGTGTATATCGGTTAACGACCCATATTGTTTGTTATTTTTATTAATAAGAGTTTTCTTAAAGATGTTTATAAAATTTATAAATAAATGAGACAAATAATATTTATATCGAAGGGGGAAGAGATATGGTGGGAGGTTGTTCATGTTCGAAATGTACATTTAAACAGATAAATTAGTGAAAATATTTTATTATTGGTTTGAAAAATTTAAATAACATCGTGTGTGTGTGTGTATCGATTGTGAGTAAAATAATTATAACACCTTGCAGTCCAGATAGGAGAAAATAAACCCTGAAGTTGTCACTGCACATAATTCTAAAGCACAAACATATGTTGCAACAAAAAAGTGATGGTAGATCACTAACAAGATACACAATGATGACATTTTCTGTAATATCAAGGTGTCACAAGAAACACGACACGAAGGCGATGGTCGGAAGGGAGAAGATAAGGTAACCGCCTCCGGTCCTATATTTGGGTTCTAGACCTCACTGTATTGTTGGTTGAAGTTTTACTGTTGGTTATACTGTTACAATCATTTTATGTTCACAGTTGTCTTTTTTAATATTCGTACCAAAGTAGCCTATGTCAATTTTACTTATGTTAAGAACTACACGAGACACACATTTTTCTCGAACGTGAATGACCGCCTGGGTAATGAACTCATTCAAGCTATGTGCAAGTACTACTTCTCAACCAAGTTAAGTCTGGTTATTTTAAAAGTGACGGGAGCTATCATTTTCATATGCCCTAAAAATCACGGATATTCCGTTGTAAAAGCGTATATTTTGATATGTATTGACATTATGCCAAATTTCAAATCTATAGGCCGCATTGTATATCATGGACATAACACCACGTTTAGCCTACACAACATAGACTGAATGGGTTTAGATTATTTCCTAACAATGTAAATTAATATAGCTACTAGGTATATTAACTTTCTGAATATATACGAAATTATTCTGCTGAATAAAAAAGCAATTTCTTCAGATATATTTCAGAGTTAACAGTAACTTCCTCTCCTGTAAGATAATAATGTATGGTAACCTAACTTCTACGTAACAATTTCGTATAACAAACTCTTGCATTAAAAAAATAAGTAAAAGTACCGTTACTTAAATCAGTGGCCTTCTTTCATTTTTTCATCGACTTTTTGATCAAGCCAATTCCATCTTTCACAATGCTTGGACGTCCGTTTCATTTGTCATCGTGGACTTAAGTTCGGCCATTTGTTTAAACCTATGAGCCACTGATGAACGCCACCTTCTGTGGTCATATCGTTCCAATAGACTTCATAGAATTAGCCATAAATCTCGATTTATTTATTGTGCGTAGCCGTATTAACGTATTTTTCGCAACTCGCAGGATTTTCAATTGAGTCACGCATTTGAAATTGCTATTGTAAAACAACGAGGAGCGACAGTAACTGTTCACTGGTTCTGCTAGATAGCCACTATGGATTTTGTACGTTGTAGGTTATTAGGTCTCCAAACCAGAGGTCGTTTATTTCGTTCAGCAGGTCATTCGAGGACTCGTAAACCCTGTGTTATTTTTAACGATATAAAATATAGACATCATAGAGTTTTAAAAAGCGGTGAGACGTCTTGGAGATGTTTGGGAAGGAGCCGTGGTGCGTCAATCAAAACTGATAGCTCCAAAACTGATGTGACTCAGACGGTGGTGACTGTGTGTAACCAGACTCACACTGGCGAACACCCGGTCACTATGCGGCCGCTCCTGTCGCCGCTGCCGCGAGCTGTCGCGTCGCCCGCGCCTAGCCCGTCACCTGCAGCACCCGCGCCAGCCTGCTCCACACAATCCGCACTTACCACACCTACTGCTGTTCCTTCGACCGACTCAACACCCGACCCGCCAGCACTACCAGCTCCAGATCCGTCGCAGCTCCTCGCAGATAACCAAGCCCTCAACCAAAAGATTCATGACATCCAACAACAGATGAAGGTCAACCTTGACCATTCGATAGAATCGGATCAAAGGCTTCTCGAGTACACGGATCAGGTATTTGTTGCGCGTTCGGCGGTAAACATCCCCTCTTCACCACATCAATCTAGGGACCAGTATTGTCAGACCTCAGATAATTACCAACATCCTTGTGAGAGGTGATCAATCTTCAAAGAAGAAGTGCAAAATATGCTGACAACTATTAAGACCCTAGAAAAGGAAATAAAAGTATTAAAAACAGAAAAGTTATCGCTTATAGAGAAAACCAATTGTACAAGTACTCAGCATACAAATGCCATCCCACTAAGCAACAACAAGTACGAAATGCTATCTCATCTTCAGGATAAACCCGATGACTTCACGATAGTGACAAAAAAGAAAAAGAAGCAAAAGCCAAAGAAAAAGAAAAAAAACAACCATTTTCTTAAAACACATAATACTAAAATAGAAAATGGATGCGAAAAAAATTTTAAAAAACTCCCCTTCAGGACGGTGTCCATCGTGGGCGACAGTCATGCCCGACATCTTGCCGATATGATGAGGACGATGGTGGACGGTGACACTGAAGTGAGTGGCACCTGCAAGCCCGGCGCCGGCCTCCTCAACACCTACCCAGACCCCGCCCCTCCTCCGGGAAACTGCTTCGTCTTTGTCTCCGAGAATAACGATGTGGCGGCTGGGAGGCAGAATATAATCTTCGGCAACCTTGAAGAAGTGATTAAAAACTTTAGGATGACGTCCAAAGGTACTAATTACACCCTTGTTTCTAAGGTACGATCTGCCCCCTGACAGCCTCATACAGAAGAACATCAGAATCGCCAACGCCTACATCAGCGAGCTCTGTGTCCGGAGAGAGGGAGTGGAGATGGTCGATATCAGCCGCATCGGTCGGCGGTTCTTCACCGCGCACGGCCAACATCTTTGTGCGGGTGGGAAGCGACTGCTGGCAGGCCTCATGGCGGAGCACCTGGCCTCCATGACTTCGAAGCCTCACTGCCCGCGGCCCATTGCCCCGTCGAACACCGGAGGGGCACCGGACCCTAGCCGTCGTGGGACGCCGGGGTTGCCGCCTTGTGACCCAAGGAGGGCTTCTCCTGGGACTTCTGCTGCGATGGCCACGTCTTCAGCCGGCGCCTCTGCAACCGCGGTTGTCGGGAGGGAGTCTACGGACGGGCGGCGGCTTCAGCGTGTCACCTACGCGGAGGCTGTCGGTGGATCCCATGGCGGAGAGGCGTCGCCTGATGGTACATGTTTTTTTAGGGGCCCCACCTGCAGCAGTCGGAGTGAACTGACTGTTGGTCAAAAAATACGATTGCTTCAGCAACCACCAAACTTGATGAAATTCAATTGATGTGTGAAGTCCACAAAACAGACGTTTTGGTTATTTCCGAAACCGGCTTTAACAAACAAAACATCCACATCTGCAAAATTCCAAATTACAAAATGGCAAATGTTTACTGTCGACACCACTCCAAAGGAGGAGGCGTTGATATTTTCCTGCACAACCACTTTTCATTTTCCACATTTTCAATTCATGAAACAGTTGACCGAGCATTCGAAGCATGTCAAAATTCAATCACACAACTCAAATTTTTTCATCATTGGAATATATAGGTCTCCCAGTGGAAACGAAGAAGTCTTTTTTTCAAAATTAGAGTCTCTGCTCACAGACCTTACGCACAAACTCAAGGAATTCGTCCTGGTGGTCGACTTCAACATCAACGCAATGGACAACAATCGTCCAACCACAAAAAAATTAAAAATTTCTTGAGGTCTTTCGGCTTAAAATTGTTGATCAGGACTCCTACGAGAGTAACTGCAACAACTCAGACAGCCATAGATAACGTCATCACCAATCTTCCGAGCGTCGTAGTTTCCGTGGTTAACACAGCAATCTCAGACCACTACGGCCAAGAGGCTATAATTGGTGGAAAGAGATTCGAAAGGAAGCCCAAAATTATCAAAACAGTAAGAGACATACGGCCTGAAAACATCGCTCTTCTCAGTGCAACCCTCTCAAAAGAAAAGTGAAATTTTCTAAATTCAACGCAATCCGTAGAACAGCAGTTTACAATTTTTAACGAGGTCTTTCTATTCCATCTGAATGTTTGCTGTCCTACAAAAACATTAAGAGTTTGTCCCACACGGACAAACTCCAAGTGGATCGCTAGAGGCATATTGGTCTCAAGAGAGAAACTTAGATTTTTCTCGGAAATCAATAAAAATTCAACGAGCGAAGAATTTAAGTGTTTTTTTTTTTCAAAAAATATAAGAAAACCTACAAGAAAGTGATCCTTGCAGCGAAAACCTATGATATCTCTAAATCCATAACATTATCAAAAAACGTTTCTAAAACTGTTTGGGTCATTATTAACAATAAAGAAAACCCTCATAAACAAATTAAAATTAAAATTGGGGATAAGCTTGTGGATGATGCAAAGGAGGTGGCAAATGAGTTTAACAGATTTTTCGCGTCTGTTGCTTGTGAGCTGAATCCAAGACCATTACAGCCCCGAGTGAGCCCTACGCGTAGGCAGAGTCCTGCATCCTCAATGGGTTTAGCGCCTGTCGTTGAAGAAGAGCTCGAACGAATTATTCAGCAGCTCCCAGCCAAAAGTTCAAATGATTCCAATTTGATATCAATGCGTCTCTTTAAAATATGCTCTAAGCACATTTTGAGACCATTAAC
Organism: Homalodisca vitripennis; assembly: GCF_021130785.1. NCBI lineage: Eukaryota > Metazoa > Arthropoda > Insecta > Hemiptera > Cicadellidae > Homalodisca > Homalodisca vitripennis. Next base: position 796,475 of record NC_060208.1, read on the forward strand.
CCTTCTAATTAACTTGTATTTTGACCAAGGAGTTTTTCCCTCACTCCTTAAAACTCGCGAAAGTAAATCCAATTTTCAAAAAGGACGACCCCACTTCCACAAACAATTTTGCCAGTAATGAGCAACATTTTTTTAAATCTTTTTGTCAATAATGCTACAGTATTTGAATATGCACAACCTACTTTCAGAATACCAATTCGGTTTCAGAAAGGGTAATTCGACAGTAGACGCGGTCGATTTGGTTGTAGAGGGATTTGAAAATCGTAGGTCCACCCTAGGTGTGTTCCTCAACTTGTCTAAGGCATTCGACTGTGTTGACCACAAAACGCTGCTCGAAAGACTGGAATTCTACGGCATCCGAGGCGTGCCACTCTTGTGGCTCAGATCATTTCTGAGCAACAGAAATCAAGTTGTCCAAATTTCAGACCAACTCTCCCAACCAATTCAGCTGAACTATGGAGTCCCTCAAGGATCAATCCTCAGCCCAATCTTGTTTCTCATTTATGTCAATGACATTGGGTCATCACTACTACATGGAAAAATTGTGCAGTATGCTGATGACACGACTCTCTGTTTCAGTGAAAAGACAAAATCTTCGTTGGAAGAACGATCTTTTGTTGATATCAACAACTGTGTTCAGTACTTCAACAGCCTCAATCTCATAACAAACACACAAAAATCCAACGCCATGAACTTTTCTCTTCGATCTGTAGACCCAGAATGTAACCCTGCCATCATGTTGGCAGATTCCATTCTGGAAGAAGTTTACAGTATCACATTCCTTGGAATACACCTCGATCGGGGGTTGACATGGAATGTTCATATCGACCATGTTTGCAAAAAATTGTCCTCAGGCATTTATGTCTTGAGGTCTTTAGCCAAATATTGCCCTACTCAGGTCCTGATGACGGCATATTATGGTTTGATCTACTCCCACCTTACCTAGGGAGTGGTAGTGTGGGGTGCCAGTGCAAACAACCAGTTGATGAGAGTGTTCAAACTGCAAAAACAAGCGGTTCGGATAATCGCCCATTTGAATTTTCGAGAGTCCTACCGAGAAACCTTCAAAAATTTGCTGCTATTGACTCTGCCTAGTCTCTACATTTGCGAAACGACGCTGTTTTGTATGTCTAAGTGTGCCTTGACAACTGGCCGAGACATTCATTCGTATGAGACCAGAGGCAGGGAAGCCGACCGAACTGGACAACAGAACGGGGGTTTATGAACACCTGCCCTCACAAGCAGGTGTGTATTTCATCAACAAGCTGCACAATGGGATCAAAAATGCACCATCGCCCCAGGCGGTCAAAACTCAGGCGGTTGAAAAGCTTTTTAGTGTCACAAGCTTTTTACAATGTGGCCGAGTTTTTGGCATTTAACTGGGAGACGACCCAACAGTGAGATTGACTTTGGCTGAGGAGGTGGGGAAATTGGCGAATGGATGTGCGATCAGTGAATGCGGAATTGTATATATGAGTGTGATCTTGATGTGGTGAGAGTGGACAAAATTTTAGTTATTATAGTGGCGTTTGCTATACATGTTATACATTATTGCAATAAAAAAAGATTGATTGATTGAAGTAGTTCTTTTGTCCACTGTTCTTTCGTTCATTATGCCATTCCGCTCATTCGTTCACTTTGTTCAGTCGTTCACTTCGTTCAGTAACTCTGCACTGACCGGGTCAATTGAACGAGTTGAGGCAGTGAACGAGACCGACTGAGTCGGAACAGTCAAATAATCCGAAAGTGATATCCTAGCGGCTACAGAACGAAACGTAATCTGCTGTCTAGATAGCCCTCGTATCTGATTATAACTAAACCAATTGTATAATTAAACTAACTTATTTCTATGCTCGTAATATTCTTGTAACGTTTAAAGAAGACGGTAGTTTAACGGATGTTTAGTATTATCGCGCTAATCTTTAGGGTTATCACGCCATTAGTGTTATTTAACCATGTTAACGAATAACGAAAGCAGTATATAGTTTGTTATTTAGAATTCATACCACACGAGAAATGCGCATGCGTAGTTTATTATTTAGAGTTCATACCACACGAGAAATGCGCATACAGTGTATAGTTTGTTATTTAGAGTTCATACCACACGAGAAATGCGCATACAGTGTATAGTTTGTTATTTAGAGTTCATACCACACGAGAAATGCGCATACAGTGTATACAGTAGTTTGTTATTTAGAGTTCATACCACACGAGAAATGCGCATACAGTGTATAGTTTGTTATTTAGAGTTCATACCACACGAGAAATGCGCATACAGTGTATAGTTTGTTATTTAGAGTTCATACCACACGAGAAATACGCATACAGTGTATACAGTAGTTTGTTATTTAGAGTTCATACCACACGAGAAATGCGCATACAGTGTATAGTTTGTTATTTAGAGTTCATACCACACGAGAAATGCGCATACAGTGTATAGTTTGTTATTTAGAGTTCATACCACACGAGAAATGCGCATACAGTGTATAGTTTGTTATTTAGAGTTCATACCACACGAGAAATGCGCATACAGTGTATAGTTTGTTATTTAGAGTTCATACCACACGAGAAATACGCATACAGTGTATACAGTAGTTTGTTATTTAGAGTTCATACCACACGAGAAATGCGCATACAGTGTATAGTTTGTTATTTAGAGTTCATACCACACGAGAAATGCGCATACAGTGTATAGTTTGTTATTTAGAGTTCATACCACACGAGAAATTCGCATACAGTGTATAGTTTGTTATTTAGAGTTCATACCACACGAGAAATGCGCATACAGTGTATAGTTTGTTATTTAGAGTTCATACCACACGAGAAATACGCATACAGTGTATAGTTTGTTATTTAGAGTTCATACCACACGAGAAATGCGCATACAGTGTATAGTTTGTTATTTAGAGTTCATACCACACGAGAAATACGCATACAGTGTATACAGTAGTTTGTTATTTAGAGTTCATACCACACGAGAATGCGCATACAGTATATAGTTTGTTATTTAGAGTTCATACCACACGAGAAATACGTATACAGTATATAGTGTGTTATTTAAAGTTTATACCACTTTAACTTTCCAGGTATCTATATATTATTGAATTACAATAATTTGTTTTGTTATTATGACAATGACCATTAGAATAAAACTTATATTAAAACCATTACCATCATAAAGTTATATTTTTTTAGGAAATATGTGTCTTGATTTTAATCTTATTCTGATGATACTATACCTTATAAGGGTGACTACCTTCTCGAGGATCTATCTTGGTTATTTCTTATTTACTAAGTTAAAACTTTGTTAATAAATATACTATCAACATGTTTACATTACTTTTATTTTGATATAAATATATTTTAAATTCATGTGTTAGGTTAGTTATATGCCAGAAGAAAAGACCAGATTGCAGGTCTCGAAACGCAGTGCTACCGGTTTTTTGTTTCACTGAACTATGGCAAGTATCCGGAAAAATCAATTTACATGTTTATATAATTTCTCTTTAAAATGATTTTGTACTTTTCTTCAGACTCGAAGATAGAATGTTTTGAAGATAACACATTACGTCTAATTATTGTAACAGTTATTTGTCTCCTACAAGATACGGGGCATGCACGTGATTGAGGAGCTGTACAAGAGAGGCAGAGGGAGCCTGAGAGTGACAGAGAGGGTGGTGTCCCAGTTCGCTCTCTTACCTCTCCGAAACATTTATCTTCTGAAGAGCGCTTTTGTCAAGGGTCAAAATTGCTTTGATTGGTTATACTTTATGATTTCAAACGACAATGTTCTTGTAATAATTATACATGGAATGTTTACGCCTACAATTCGTATATTGTTCCAAGAATATATAAATATTGGTGCTGTTAATGTGTATAAAATATTGGAAATCACAATCAATATACTTATAAATTTCACCACAATTTGAATAACAAACAATATAAATGTCCTATATGTAGTATATATATTTAGAATCCGTTTTCTAAGTAAAATTCCAAAAATCGTCTGATATACAAATTTAAAATTATATTTACCCATACTTACACTAAAAATCTATAAATTAACAAGCCTTTTTAAACTATTTCTTGACAGAGTATTTCAACTCATGACAACCTAAATGAGCCAAAAGACATAAAATAATTTTCAGAAAAAATAAGTATTGCAGTAATTGTTCAGCAATTTTCTGATTAAACGGATGCTACCCACTCAGACCGCTGTGACTGTTAAGGTTAGGAAAATTTACTGCAAATATTGTAGAATTTTTATCGTCTCTATCAAGATCTGAGGTTATATTTGCCGGGGCGACGGCACACAGTGTGGATGTTCACTAGCTCGCACGGTAGTACTGTCCGTGTACGCCACAGTCCGTTTAGTATTTTTTGCCGGGGCGACGGCACACAGTGTGGATGTTCAATAGCTCGCACGATAGTACTGGCCGTGTACGCCACAGTCCGTTTAGTATTGTTTGCCAGCGCGACGGCACACAGTGTGGATGTTCACTAGCTCGCACGGTAGTACTGGCCGTGTACGCCACAGTCCGTTTAGTATTGTTTGCCGGCGCGACAGCACACAGTGTGGATGTTCACTAGCTCGCACGGTAGTACTGTCCGTGTACGCCAGTCCGTTTAGTATTGTTTGCCGGCGCGACGGCAGACAATGTGGATGTTCACTAGCTCGCACGATAGTACTGGCCGTGTACGCCACAGTCCGTTTAGTATTGTTTGCCGGCGCGGTATTGTTTAACAACATTAACTTGTTTACTACTGTTTACGAAGCCTTACTCAGGACTTAGTAATAAGAACTTTCTTGGGGATAAATGAACTCTACTTCATATTGAAGCTATTTATGGTAGTATGGTACTGCTAGTTTAGTGTAAAGATACAGAATATATATTTTTATCCTAATTATGTTATGAATAAATTATTGCAAGGAAAAATAACTGAAGCGAAGAGGAAAGCTGTTAAATGTTCGACAAAACGGCAATAAATATGTATGAAGTAGAGACTCCTGCAGTACGGGGAGGAGGGTAAGGACTGGCTCGGAGTGCTGAGGTGAATTCTCCGACCTCCTCAACTTGACTTTGTCGAGAACTTGCTTGGCCCAACACTTACCTTAATTACTAAGCATCCGTTTTCTTAATCCAGCAGTAATTATATTCATGACAAAAACGGAACATTATGCAACCGAACAATGGGTGGCACAGAGTCTTACAAAGATGTTTATTCGGCGGAATATGCGTAAATATAAACCCTTTAAGTATTTTATACAGGAGATCAGTGGAATCACATGACATTTCTTTGTTATTTTGTTTGATTTCATACGAAATTATATAAAACACAAACATGAAATAGGATAATATTGTATATGTACATTTTCAAAAACATACATACATATATACTTTGTTTATTGTATTAATTCTAATTTTGTGAGTTATTTCATCATTAATGTAAACTAAAGTTTATTTGAATGACCTAAATACCGTATTACTAGAAACAAATAGTAAACTCCTTGATGTTAATTAAATATTCCGATAGATTAGGTGGCCATAGGGTAAATAATAGTATAAACATATTTACTAAGAAAAATCATAACTACTATTTAAATTCTATTATACCCTATACTTTAATTTTTTCTATAACAATACTAAGCTTAGTGATTAAATGTTTACTAAATGCTAAGAATAATCTTTTCTGTAAGCGCCTTGTTTTAAAAAATAAAAATAGTTGTTGTTTTGGTATAAATCATTTAAGATATAATACATTTCAATACACTTGTAACAATGGAGATTGATTTCCTGTTTTTAAACAGACGTTATGAGTAGGTATGAATCCAACTTTTAAGTTAGTTACAGGCAATTAATTAAATTAGGTTGTACATTATACAAAGTAACACTGCATGGGTGTTTCTCTTGTCTAAAATCACTGCCAATATTTGTGGTTAATTAAAAGCTGGTGCAAGAGTAAATTATTAATAAAACAAGATTGCATGGTAACTTCATAATTTATAAGAGCAAATTTAAGTTACTAATAACTTTTTATAATCTTTCTATAAATATGTTGGTATAAATATGTAGAATACAAAATTACCACAGTATGAATATATGTGATATTTAATCCTTAATAATCATTTCCATATCATGTACAATGAGTACCCGAGATTTCGTTAGACTAAAATTCTGTATAGCATAAAACAAGAGTATTTATTTTACACATTTAGCGATCACTTACTCATGTAGGCGTAAAAGTTTTAAGCACAAGTGATTTGTGCTGCAAATGCATAAAGGAAATATGTTTCTTCTACGAAATGAATTTTATTAATTCTGTAACCAAATAAATGGTTTTAAATAATGGGCTTTTTTAAGGCACTTTTGAAAGTAATTTTATTATATCTGATATTATTTTGCTACATTTAGATAGTTTCATATCCATGCCAATATGGAAGTAGTAATCAATATAATCTATTTTATAATTCACCATTTACATAGAAATTATTAGTTTTAAGATTGGTTTGAAGAAGGATATTATATATATATATATATATATATATATATATATATATATATATATATATATAAACATAAATATCCGTGTATAAATAAGGATATAAAACACTATAGTTTGCAAACTTAGCAGATTCCATCAAGTAACGAAATTGAGTTCCATTACAACGTGGCTGGAGCTCTACGATTTCAGCCTCTTGTCCGACCGCGCAAACAATCGTATAGCGGTCGTATTGAAATACTCGTACGTATCCACACATCTCCACCGCGACTCCTCGTTTAACACTGCGGTGAATTAAACAATCGTATAGAGAAGTATTGAAATACTCGTACGTGTCCACATCTCCGCCGCGACTCCACGTTTAACACTGTGGTGAATTAAACAATCGTATAGCGCAGCGGTCGTATTGAAATACTCGTACGTGTCCACATCTTCAACGCGACTCCACGTTTAACACTGGGGTGAATTAAACAATCGTATAGCGCAGCGGACGTATTGAAATACTCGTACGTGTCCACATCTTCAACGCGACTCCACGTTTAACACTGGGGTGAATTAAACAATCGTATAGCGCAGCGCACGTATTGAAATACTTGTACGTGTCCACATCTTCAACGCGACTCCACGTTTAACACTGGGGTGAATTAAACAATCGTATAGCGCAGCGCACGTATTGAAATACTTGTACGTGTCCACATCTTCAACGCGACTCCACGTTTAACACTGGGGTGAATTAAACAATCGTATAGCGCAGCGGTCGTATTGAAATACTCGTACGTGTCCACATCTTCAACGCGACTCCACGTTTAACACTGGGGTGAATTAAACAATCGTATAGCGCAGCGCACGTATTGAAATACTTGTACGTGTCCACATCTTCAACGCGACTCCACGTTTAACACTGGGGTGAATTAAACAATCGTATAGCGCAGCGCACGTATTGAAAATACTTGTACGTGTCCACATCTTCAACGCGACTCCACGTTTAACACTGGGGTGAATTAAACAATCGTATAGCGCAGCGCACGTATTGAAATACTTGTACGTGTCCACATCTTCAACGCGACTCCACGTTTAACACTGGGGTGAATTAAACAATCGTATAGCGCAGCGGTCGTATTGAAATACTCGTACGTGTCCACATCTTCAACGCGACTCCACGTTTAACACTGGGGTGAATTAAACAATCGTATAGCGCAGCGGTCGTATTGAAATACTCGTACGTGTCCACATCTCCTGCCGCGACTCGACTAAACACAGTTCAGTTAATTAACACACGTTTTTATGCTATTTTTTATGATTGAGTTTTAGAAAACGATATTTTAGAATTCTTGTTGTTATAAAAATGTAATTGTAATAAATTCTACCTAAATAGTTTACATTGATAACGGTAAATAGTGAGGTTAGAGTCCTCAACAATTTGTTATTTAAAGTGATTCAATAAGGCAGTAATACAAGCGATTTATTAGATTATTGGCTTATTCATTGGTTTGTCAAGGAACTAATTTGAATTTTTACGTAAAACGTGGATCTACAAGATTCAACTGCTTTCGTTCACTAATAAAACATTGATTTGTTAATAGCTCAACCCAAACAAAAAGTAAAGCGTGTAAAAAATACATTTCATAATTACATATATGAACAGATATCAATATATATATATATATATATATATATATATATATATATATATATATATATATAGAATATATATATATATATTCTATTATCAAGACCTCAGGTATGTAAATAGAAACAGGCACCAGTGGTATAATCATGCCTTCCATATTGTTGTTTTGCTTTGTATAATTTCTTTCACTTTCTGTTTTATCACCAGCATTTTTTCTTGTAAATGTAATACAAGTTCCATCCGACAGTATTCTGTTTGTTGAATAATAAACATTTTTTACTAACAATTTTATTTTTCACTGATCTTTTTACGTATTCAAATCTTGGTAAATGTTCAATATCCTGGTACTGGTTCAGTGACTACCAATTCCGTCACTGTACCAGTACAAACTAAATATTTCAGATGTAATGACTTCATATAAATAACTTTAATCCTAGGCAATCCTTTTGAAGGTTTTAATTCACTAAACAAACGAGTGAATTTAAAACCACACCTAAAGGTGTTCCTTTATGTTTACGCCACGGTTTAAACCAGCGGTTTATGATGATTATTTCTTATTTATTCTTTGTTCTCATTTCAAACTACGTTCGGTAATGTAATAAAAATTTTTTAGAAGTTAATTGTAAAGTTTGGATTGTAATATTGCACATATATTTGGGAAATAAATCAATTAATTCATTCATTAATTCAGCTTTCTACTGAAGGCACGTCTCCTAATTACAAAACTTCTTATAAAAATACCTTAATAAATTCGCTCTCCTGTCGAGTTCTCTCACGTTGGTGTTGAAATTCAATCGTTCCTTATCTAGGACTTTTACTACTATTATTATGAAATTTGTAGGTCTTGGAAATGTTTCTCGAGGGGGTAGTGAAGAACGTATATCTATGAGCGTCACCGTAGGGACTGGGATAAGAAGGTGTTATGTTTTCTGACTCCACTTTGAAAATCTATTTATGTAAGATGCTTCAATACTCAATTTTCACATGATTGGTAAATTATTACCGAGAGAATTTCATTTTGTTTTTGTTTTTAAGGTTGATCTTAATATTACAAATGAACAATTATAACAAACTATAAATAGTAATAGAAACACAAGTTAACGTGTTTGTGGGAAAGCATGTTTTTCCTTCTTTTAGGTAAGTGGAAAACGAGAAGGAATTTGGTGATTATACTGGTGAAATAATTATGGTCTGAAAGCAGAGAATTATAGGTAAGATAAACTTTATAGTGAGGTCACTAGTGCATATCAAGAGTTAATTTAGATGGAGGTTTTTGATATTGATCTCTAACCAGAAGAGAATACGCTTGAACAGTTAACGGATAAATAGGAGAAAGTCTTTCATAAAATAATATTTCGTCTTAAACAAATACGGGTAGATCATGAAATGTAATTTAAGAAGTTTTTAAGTATATATTATTAAGTATTATTATGAATTATATTACTTAATTATTATTAAGTATATATTACTTAAGAATGTATGTTTTGCAAATAGAACAATCAATTCCATTTGGTTATTTTGATATACACAATAAACAAATTCCTTATATTTAACTGTATTTGTATACTTGATTACATTATACACTCATATATACTTTTGAATACCTAAAATATGTTTGTAGCATTACCGAAATTTAATTTTTTAGTTTTTTACTTTTGTACTTTTCTTCTTCTTTCTCTCCAGTTTAAGAAATACTCTCAACAAGTATCGATTTTAGTAAATTATTAACCTCTAATTTCTGCATTCTAGCCCCATTTATTTGTCAGTGGGAAACATTGGTTTTAGCAAACAACAAACAATAGTTAGTAGATAGGGGCAGAGTGGTCTTCTTCTCGCCGACATCGATTCCTATTTGGAGGCATAAAAGAAGAACCGATCGTCATAATAACATGTACTTTAGACAGTAGGTCAAAAAGTGTCTAATTATTATGAATATTGTAGTTTTTCAGGTCTCATTAGGTAAGGATTTGTTTTCTGCCGATGAAGCTGAGCCCACTTCAAAGAATCCAATTACATACGAGATTTAAAAAGTGAACTGCTTAACGTTCCTAGAGTTCCTTTTAAAACTTATCTAAGTCCCTCATGAAAAATGATATCGGGATTCATATGACGAGTCAGATGGTTGTTGTAATAGACGAAAAAATAAAATAGAAAAAGTAATCTACACACGGAATCCCCAACAGATTTTAAAAACATCACATGACCAAAAGGTCGAGAAAACTAAGTAGGCATATTAAAAGATGCCGATCTTATCACTGCCGGCATAATAATACTGCCCCTTGTAAATTTGATGTTTCAGAAATTTACTTTAAACTCAAATGAGTAGAAAATAAAAATGATGTTATGAAAAAACAAATATCTGTGTTACAGGGCCATTTAATTGTTGTAAACAAGGAGTTGACGAAATGAAACAATTGCGCCAAACTGTTGGAGGGCACGTTTTCCGTATGTCAGAAGCAGGCTTTATTGAAAGGTAGATGCACCAACCAAATATATCACCAAGGTAAAAACATTGCGCGTTTTATTTCATGCAAAGCTGTTGGTTTTGTGAGGAACGTCCTGAAAATCGCACTTTGCAGTGAAAAAATAATAAAATATCCTCTGAGGATGTTTACGATGCCACCAGGATTTAATAATCTCAGCATTGACATTGAAAAAGCTCAGAAATGTACTTTGACAGAATTATATATATATATATATATATATATATATATATATATATATATATCTGCCGGTTCTAGACCACTGTTCTAGTCCGTAATTCAATGTAACATGTTGTTTAATGTATCATACATGAATCATCATTGAGATTTCCAGAAATGAAACAGGGAATCTCAATGAAACAATAACCGAATCTGTATAATACATGTTATATTTGTATAATATTATATATCTGTATAATACATACTATGTTTTACTGTGTTACCCCTACATGTGAAGAGTGTTCACGAATGAAACCGAATCTAAAGCTGTTTTACTTTTGGCTTCTACTTTCTTAAACCGCGATCGCTCGCGTATCGGAATGTTGCGTAGTTGCTCGCGTGGTGAAATTTTTTCTCACTTTGGTTATTGTTTATTAATAGTCACTAAATCCACTTAAACGGTTTTAATAACCTCTAAAAACCTATTAATATGTTTACGGTATAGTTTTAGAATCCAAATATCACCAAAAGGCAAATAAAACAATAGCCTTTATTACAAACTCAAATCTTAATAAAAATTACACACATAGGCTCAATAAAATTCCTCTAATATTGAAAACTTTAAAAAATCATAAGATTACCCCAAAATAATACTGAATATTTATTTTACAGTTTATTCAGTCACTATCTTCACTTACGTAGCAGTCATTGCAAACAAAGGTAGTTTTTTAACATGTTCTTTGCACATTAAGTTTTTGCAGTTGTAACACCGGTTTTTTGAGTATTGGTTCTTTTTTCCGGGACAGAAGTCACATTTTTATTTGGCACCCTCCTGTCGTAGGTTGTGAATATTCCTGTGTCCAGTAATCTTTTCTATTTTTTGCCGTAGCGGGATCGCCAGTGTTGGAATTGAAGCTCTCTAGTCAATGTGAGGTTTGATGAGGTACTTAGCCAATGCTGTTATAAAATCTTTTCTTGCAACTTTTTTGGAAGTGTTGAAGTTGAACATAATTTGGCTGTTGATAATACCAACATTCAAAAGGCCGCAAAAAACAGTAAATGGCCACCTGTTGCTTACTCTGGTGACTGAGTATTCTCCTTTCATGCGGTCTACTACGTCAACCACCTTTTGCTCAAAAGGCAACACTACTGTTGTACTTTACTCAGTAGCGTATAAAGAAAAGAATACGGAATCTACAAATACTGGTAAATATACGGTTTTAAGTTAAGACCCAACTTATACATTTGAACGAAAAGAAGCGAATATGTAAAAAAATACAAATCATATTTTTTAGATAAATTCAATATAAATTAACTCCTTAACATTCCAACAATTCCCTTTATTTATGACCTTCCCAAAATCCACAAACATGTCTTAAATCTCCAGCCAATCATTAATTCTCGTAATTCTCCTGGCAGGGAATTGTTATTCCTTTTGGGCATATTAACACCATTGGTAAAAATCTTACTCTTGTATGAAAAAATTTAAGGGATTTTGTAAAGAAGTCAAAATCGCGAAAGTTGACTGAAACTGACAAACTAGTAAATTTTGACGTGATAGATCCAGAAACTCTCGAAATCATTGAATGACGCCCCAAAGAACACCAAGAAAAGAATTAAACTTTCCGTGTCACAATTTTATGGAACTGTTAGAATTATGCACTAAATGAAATTTGAGTTAGATGGTCAAATATACCGTCAACAGGAGGGGATGGTAATGGGTTATCCACTGTCTCATATTTTTGCTAGTATCTTTATGGAGGAATTTGAGCAAAACTCCTTAGCTATAGCTCAGTGCAATATTTAGTGGAGGTATGCGGAATATTCCTTTGTTGTTTTTCCACATGGAGACACTGAATTGAATGAGTTTTTTAATCATATTATTAGTATTTCTTCTTTAATCCGCCTCACAAGTGGAAGTCTAAAACAAGATTCCTTTTTTTGGATGTGTGTGCATAAGGATATAGGGATGTCCTTAAGACTAATGTTTTTCGAAAGAAATAACACACAAAATATTACAATTATCAATCTAACCATCAAAAATCTGTCAAACAAGGAGTGATCTTCTCGTTATTTGACAGAGCAAAGAGCATATGCTCAGATAGAGATGGATAATGCGAGAGAGAAAATTAAGTAGAGAAGTAAGGGAATTTAAGAAAGTGGAATCGGATCTTAAACGTAATGGATATCCTTCATTAGTAATAAATAAAGGCAAACGAACCAAAGGAACCATTCCTGAGTCTAAAAACAGAATACTAATAAATTTGTGTTTATTAGTTCCCTTATGTGCCACGATTATCGGAGAATATTAGAAGAGTATGTAGAAAGTATAATATTAGAAACGCGTTTAAAACACATAATACTCCCAGTCAAAGTCTGGAAAAAATAAAACAAATATTGCACACAGCATTCCAAATCTGTGTATAAAGTATACATTTTGTTTCTTTATACATACTATAAAGAAACTACATAGGCGAGATAAAGATTACGTTAAATGTAAAGCGTTTTATCCTCCTTTTTGTCTTTCCTTTTTAACACAAAGCAAACAGGAGAAAGCGACTAACAGAAAAATCTAAATTTGCTCATAATTGTTGGTCCGAAGACCACTATACGAATATTGATAAGACCAACATAAGAAATCAGGAAACTCGTTTTTAATATGAAATTAATCGAAGCTCCATACATGAAATTGGCAAATCAACGAAACAGTCAACCATTACTTAAGATTAGGCTGATTTGGTTGCCAATTCAGAAAAATGAACCAATGTATCACAACAATTTTATATTTCTAATGAACCAATGCGGAGTACATAGTATTCTTCTAGCAAGAACAAATAATAAAAAGGCCCACTTCTGTTCCATCCTGTTTTGCCCCAATCTTGGTCACTCGTGGATGGATGTTCGGCGAATGCAGACCAATTATGACCCCTATTCCGTAGTTCAGTCAAAAAACGCACAAAATGATTATCTACAGACATTTTAAACATTTCAATGAAGAAAGGGCTGTAGCTGCAATCGCAAATGTTAACTGGAATAGTGCAACGCAATTAGATGGAATAAATAATATTGAACAATTTATTTCAAGGAATATTAAAAAGGTATTTGATGAACACGCCCCTCTTGTTTGTAAAAGAGTCACAAAAGAGAAGGCTCCTTGGAGAAATGATGAAATAATTAAGAATACAAAAATTAAAAATAGACTGCATAGAAAATATTGGAAGTCCAGAACTAATGGAGACTGGGAACTGTACAAAGAGGCACGAAATAAATTGAATCTGATGATATGAAAAGCAAAAAAGGCATATTTCACTAAAAAATTATCATCTACAAGTAACCCAAAAGATTTCTGGACGTGCCTCAAGAAATGTAATGTAGTTGAAAATTCTACCAATAACTGTTTGCCTCATAATTTGAATATAAATGATATTAACAGATACTTTGTTGAGATGGGCAGTGCAAATGAGGTTAGCGTAAAAAAAGTAATTTATTTCAACTTGAACAAGATAAATAATGATGCCGTTAATTCTTCCATGCAGTCACTGACAAGGACATGAAATCAGCAATGAATGAAATAAAAACCAGAGCAGCGGGCAGCGATAAAATTACTATTCAGATGATTAAAGCCGTGAGTCCATATGCAATAGGTGCCATCACACATTTGATAAATGAGTCCTTGTCTGAAGGCATGTTTCCACAAAGATGGAAGGAAAGTATAGTTCATCCCTTACCTAAGGTACCCACCCCTCATAGTGTTAATCAACTATATCAATTTTACCAGCGATGTCCAAAATATTGGAGAAAATTGTTACTAAGCAATTGATGAAGCACAAGGATGATAAGAACATTCTTCCTAAAACTCAATCTGGCTTCAGACATAATCATGGTATTTGCACTGCCCTGATGAACTTATTTTCAGATTTGATTGACTATAAAGAAAGTGGAAAATACAACTCCATTGTTATGTTGGATTATTCGCAGGCATTTGACTCAATTAGTCACAAAATTTTGTTGGCCAAGATGCACTATTACAGCTTTGGAGAAAACGCTATTGAGTGGGTGAAAGTCTTATCTTGAAGGAAGAAGCCAGGTGACAAGGGTTGAGGGCGAGACATCTGCCTCTCTAAGTAGGGAGCGAGGTGTGCCTCAGGGAAGTAGTCTTGGTCCTGTACTGTTTAACCTGTACACCTCTGACTTCCCAAAGTGTATTAAACACTGTACGGCTCATATGTATGCTGATGACTGCCAGTTGCATTTGTCCTATGACCCTAGCTCAGTTCAGGTGGCTTTTGCCCATATAAACTCTGATCTTGAAAACATCAGTAAATGGTCTGTAGACAGTGGGTTAAAGCTCAATGTAGGCAAGTGCACTGTCCTTCATACTATACCACACAACACAATACAGGCCTTGACAGATAATGGTGTGGGGATTGCTCTTGATGGGGAGTTTTTGACCTTTTGACACTGTGACAGGGTGAAAACGTTTGGCATCATGCTTGATAGCGATCTAACATTCTCTGAACACGTCACTTATGTCATACAACGTGCACTTGGCAGATTAAGAGGTCTATACAGATTCAGATCTCTACTGCCGGAATTTGCGAAGCTTCAGCTTATGCAGTCGATGGTTTTTTCCGTCATTTACTACTGCTATCCAGCCTATGGTAACCAGGAACCGCAGTACCTGAGTGATCGGTTGTTGTTCCGGGAGGGGGTCTCGCAACGCAGTACCCGCCATGGCTACCTTCTTGACTTTCGAAAAGTCAGGCATGAAGTCGGGAGGAGAAGTTTTTCGTATTTCGGCCCTAAATTGTACAATGACCTCCCCCTTGGCCTTAAGCAATACAGTTGCAATTCTTTTAAATTAAAACTTAAGGACAACATATGTGTTGATAAATAACGTAGTTAAGTTGTTAGTGTATAAGTTTTAGTATTTAGTATAATCCAATGTTGTTCCTTTTAGTTTTAATCACAAGTCTTTGTTATTTAGTATTTAAGTATTCCAAATAAGATATACAGACAAAAAACTACATTTCCAGCCCCACAAGTGATAATCTTCGATACATATCTGCCTACTAATGATCGTTTTATAGCTTCCTGTAGCGTTTTAAATTTATTTTAATATGTGACGGATTATCTAGTAGTATAGGTACTTCTGAAGATTTCTCATAAAGTTTTTAAACTTATAAGAGAAAGCCAACTTATGTAGATGTTAAAATATCTATCTGAATATTCTGGACAAGTTGTTATGGGAGGAGAGTTTACTTCTCAACTCTCTTGTGGCTTCCTTCAAGCTTGTGACAGAACTTCCCTATCTATTATCTTCAAAGCTTTTGAACATTACAATACTTACATATTTATCAAGTTTTACAACACGTACAGCCAAGATAATTTTAACGTGTTTTATTTTGATGGAATGGAAGCAGTGAGAGAGATAAAACCGTGATGCAATACTCTTATAAGGGGACTTGAAATAATTATTTGTGTACCTCAAGTTTTATGTTTGTTTTTAGTCACAGTTTTTGAAGTATAACACAACTATTATTCTAATTTTAAATATAGTTCTTACTCTAGGTATCATTGTCAATCTGTCCTAAAAACTACAGTATATGGGGAAATCGACCATATCAGACATTTACAAAATTACATAAAGTAAAGTATGACAAAACGTACGTAACTGCAGAAATTCCACGTATTTACTAAGGATTATATGATAATTCATATAAATTAATATAAGTAATAAACCAAGACAAAATATGTTGTTCGACCTTGCTAAAGATCATACTGATTGCTTGCTGAGCCCTAACCTATCATGGTGTCTGGCTCCATTTTAAGATTACATGAATCACTGGTTAAACAGTTTCACTCTAACAATTCTCAACTGAAGCTAAATTTTAACACAACGCCGACATATCTCACGATAGAATTTGATTCAATACAGTTTTAAAATAGTTTGAATTCAAAACACTATTTTAAAATACTGCATTTTGATCATACAGATAGTGACCATGTCTTTGAAAAATAACTATTGCAAGTGCGTAAATTTTAATTAACAGCAACAAAACCATCCAATTTCAACAGTCGAGCAATTGTCGAAAAGAAAATCGTAATGCCTTCTGTGTATAAAACAGAGAAACTTTTTTTATCTTATTAGCTCTGGTAATTGTATATCAGTCTTGGTATATAGTAATAATTTTGTAAAATTACAAATCTTAATTTTTATTAATTTACTCTTTGAAATAATAACAATTTCTTTTTATTCATAAATATAATAACCCTATTTGGGTTTGTTTGCATTTTATTTTACCACTAATTACTGATTATATTTTCGAATATTAATTTGTTGTCAATTCCATGTATTTTTATTACAAGAGTAAAGACCTCGTTAACAATCCAGAAACAATACGAAAAATAATATATACAGATTTTAAATTAAAATACCAAACATTCTCAATAAAATTCTTCAACAACAGTCTAAATTTCTAGAGAAAAAACTCAATTCCAACAGCAATAAATAAATACTCTATGATAACAATAACATCATCAAAAACGAATAAATATAAGAAACAAATATAAAATATGCATAATTTAACTCATTAAATATACCCAAAAACGTGTTTAAATAAATCTATTTAAAGAAGAGTAAAATAAAAAATATAGGTTGCCTTAATTGTATTTGGAATGTATTTTCAACAATATTTAAATAACAAGTATGAAAAAAATTCAACAATCAATAACATCAATTGATATAATTATTTACAACGGATCCATCATTTATTATAATATCGTATTTGATACCATATAATAAAACAACACAAAAACAATAAGTTATATTACATTTAAGTTTTTCAAAACAATTCTTTTAATGCAATTTTAAAATAATAATTTACAAATCTTAGCAATTTTACATTTTTTTCATATCATGTTAATAACTGAAGTCACATAAATTTTCATATTTATTTCTGAATTTAGGTACAACAATATAGTTTTTTCTCGCCGAATAAGTATGTGTGTTTTTTATTTTAAAAGTTTAAACTCTTAAGTAATCATTATTTGTTAAAATTTTAAAAATTTGATTCTTGGTAATCAAGCTAAGTAATGGAAAACATGAGGATTTGGCAAAACTTTCAAATTATTTGACATAGTGCATTTACCTGTTTGTCGTTGTAGGTTTTCTATACTTTTAAAAAATATAGTTGGATGCTTTTCCCCATGCTCTGAGCCCATATCTTATAAAATATTCACACAGTGCATCATATATTTTTAACAGTGATTTACAGAGTAGATGTGGCTTTAAGTACTATAGTTTAGAAGAGTAGACTCTGACTTTTTACAAACACTTTCTATGTGCCTATCCCACTTGAAATTGTGATTAACTAGAGCACCTAAATATTAAAAAACTTTTACATTTTCGAAAATACTATAATGTCAATTATTTAAATATATTATTAAGCATGTATACAATTATAATCTTGATGTTTAATTTCTAAATTTTTACATTTAAATAATGATGAGTGTATATGCATTAATTTGGATTTAGCTCCATTTATAATTAACCCATTGTCATGGTATCAGCATATGAGACTATTATAAACCATTTGCATATTTTCCTTAGCTTCTGCTATGTTTTAATGAGTTGTTACCAAAACTATGTCATCAGCGTACATATAAATTTTACACTTGTTCTTTATACTTCCTACAATATTTACATAATTTATATAGAAAAGTGGCCCCAAGATACTTCCTTAAGGTACTCCTGATGTCATGTCACGTTCCTGTAAATAACCTTTTCCAAATATAAATAAATATTTCCTATAGCAAATGATCCTCTTATTCCCACTGCTCTCAGAAACTATTTCATTGAACTTAAGTGTATCTGTATCAAATGTTTTAGAAAATCTATAAAGGTATTAATCCACTATAAGGTATTAGTTTTCCGCTATAAATTTTACAAGATTTCTAAATTTTCATTTTGTTGAAATCCATACTGGCAATCATAAATTGTTCTGTTATCTGTTAAATATTTATTCAAACCATTGCTAAGTAATGTTCCATAACTTCATCTATCACAGAGAGTATTGAAATAGGAAGATAATTCTGGTATGTTGTGTGGCATCCAGACTAAATAGGTCTAACAAGTGCTATTTTAAGCTTATTTGGGAATTTTCTTTCTGATCTTGACATCTTTATTATTACAAATTCGGCATAATTTTTAATAAATTTAGAAAAGAAATTGGTCATACCTATAAACTGTGAAACTTGTTTCTCGTTCTTAGGTGACATAAATTCTCTTATACTCCTTGTTCGCTCGGGATCTATAGTAACAGTATTATTTTTTATTAAATTCCCCAAAAAGGAGATTTCCTCAAAACAAAACTTTGCTTTCTATAGGTTTGCCGTTAAGCCATGTTTGCTTAGTCTATTTACAATTTCTCTGACATGTACTAAATGCGAATTAAGGTCTTTACTGTACACTAAGATATTATCACAAAAATTTATCACATATTTAAATTTTATATTGTCTAGGACTTTGTCCAAATAGGCGGACAATACAGCACTACCAACATGTAAACCAAAGAGGACTCGTTTAAATTTATATTTATCGAATATAGTACTAAATGAGGTAAGATCTTGACTATCAGGTGATAATGGACATTGTAAAAAACTTTTTCTTAAATCTATTACTGAAAAATATGTACCTCCACTAAGATGTTGATAATAATTATTTAAATCACCAATGGGAAAATCAATTTTCTGTAACTTTTTATTTAACTCTGTGTAATTGATTACAAGTCCGTCCTTTTTGGTTAAAAAGGCTGGACTGGAGTAGGCTGAAGTACTGGGTTCAATTATTCCTTGGTCAGACCAATCCTGTATTATTGTTTTCATCTTATTTACAGTGGGAGGGCTCATAAATTAAGGCCTAATATTTACAGGTGTGGGGTCATTTAGAATTAATTTAACTTCCAAATCTAGAGCCTCTCCTAATTTTGGAGTTAAAACATTTGGAAAATCCCTTATAAGGTTTTATATCTCAGCCTCAGCTCTAGTGCACCCTATTTTTACATAAATGTTGTTTAATTCATGTTCAAAAGGCTGTTGTCTGACAATAGTAACTTTCTCATTACAATTTAAATTAAAATAACAGGAATCTACATCAAGATCTAAAATTAGTTTACTCTTAGTTATAAATGGGTTTCCTAATACAATGTCCCATTTTAAATTATCCAATACAATAAGTTTTACTTTCCAACAAAATTTAGAAATTTTTATCTTAGCATAACAGTAACCAAAACATTTTATTTCAGTGTTATTTGCAGCAAACATGCTATCATCTGACTTCATTAATTTAGAAACATATTTATTCAACCATAGGCTATCATAAAATTCTTTACTAATTATATCTCTTGTAGCACCAGTGTCTAATAAGCAGCTTGTTTTTATATTTTTACCCACTATAGCTTCAATTAAAGGCATATTGTTACACTTTTTAACGTTTAGTCTTAAATTATGTTTCTATAGTTTAATTTACTCCAATTTTTAATTACCTTAGCATAGACTCTCATAAAATAGTGTTTTTCTTTTCTTACTGCATTACTATTTATAAAATTATTCTTCTTAGACTTATGAAACCGGGGAGGGACATTTTTAGTTGTTGTGTGTAATATTACTCCCCTACCAACTAGTTTTTTGGCTTCCTAAAACAATTATTTGCCAAGTGACCAGGCCTATTACAATTGAAACATAACTTTGGGTTTTTTACAGTAGGTCTACTTTTACTTGGTTCAACATGTGGTGGATACATGTTGTTAACATATGTCCTACTTAAATTGTCCCTTAAGTTATCATTAAAGGTTATGTTGTTACTAGCTATACACAATGTTTCCAAATCTATAAAACAAATGGGATTGTTTAAAAAAATTAATTTATTCCTATCTATCTGTAGGTTTAATACCTCTTTTTATACAAGTTACCAAGTCCTTTTCACTTATGTTACACAATAAAACTTGACTGAGCTCTTTGATATCATAGATGTATTTATACAGTGGCTCATCAAACCTTTGTGGCCTATAAACTAAATCTAGTCTTTCAATTAGGCCTACAGGGATAAACGCACTAATTAATTCCTATGTAGATAGTTGACATTTGGCATGACAGACTTACACAGTATTATTTTGGCTAAAAGTGGACCTTTTCCATAACAGGGTAACAATGCTAAAATTTCATTATCTGATAGGCTAGTTTCACATTTTAGTTTTAACAAAGTTTTCAAAAGGTTTATAAGCTCAGGTACTACTAAACCATTTGTTACTGTAAAATTTTGTAAATAACGTTCTACAGGGTTGTTTAACTTATAAACTTATTTAAAGTAGACATAGGTTGACTAATACAATTATTGTTTGCATTATAAATATGCATTAAAGGCAAAGTTGGGGTACTGGCAGTAGGCTGCGATATTGTTGGTGGTTGTACAGAAATAGGGCCTATATGTTCTTTGACTGCCTGTTCCATAGCCTCATCTTGTTCTAATGATTCATTTAAATTGGCTTCTAACACTTTAAGCTGTTCTAGGTTCACTTTAGGTAGCAAGTTTTTAGCTAGTGTTGTTCAAAATTTAATAGCCTACACTTTAAAGCTGATAAAGTTTCACTATGTACAGTAGTTAATTCTAGCTGGTTGTCTAAAAATAAACGGTTTATTAATGTTTACATTTTTCTTGAAATTTTTTGATTTCTAAAGGTGAACTATCACTGTTCAATTCACTGCACCCATGTTCTAATAAAATCACTTTTTCACTGAGAATTTGTACTTCCTGATTGTGATCTATTTTTAATAGGCTACTTGCAGTAGGTAAAATGTTGTTTCTCAAACACTGTCTTAAGAACTTTCTAAGTTCATTTACTGTACTGTCACTATTGAATTTGATACCTCTAGATATCAGTTCAAATACTAACTCATCTTTAGGCAAATACTATATTTTAATGGCAGGCATTGTGGCGTTTTCACTCAGTTTCACCCAGTTGATGGCAGAGTAGGCACATCAATAGCAGATTCGCGCAATCATTATGTGTACCGAATGACGATAACACATGGGGATGGTGACTTCTGAGGTCGTAGTAATAAATACTCTAATTGCAACGTTTACTTATAAGTTCAATTTAATCAGCGAAACTTACAAGCACCACTTTTAGTTGGTAAATTAAATGTATACCTTGCCACGTTGCTGCCAATTACAGCACAGGAACTAAAAATGTATATCTGATAGGTGGGCCTAAAATATCCAATGTTCTATGCCTACGATGTTTTACTTTATAAAAGATTTTACTTCCCTTCGCAATGTGTAGACTCACAACCCGGGTGTCGGCGTCTTGGCACGAGACATTGAAGCTGTAGTCTAAGAAGGGTTATTTCTAGTCGGTAATTACTAGAAGAGGAGTCCAAGTTATGCAAGTGGTAGCCATCTACTCAAATAATACGTGAGCTCGCCTAAAACAAATTCGCGACGGTACAGTATTAGCCATTTAATGAGACAAAAACTTATGACGACCATGTGCTCGTCAGAAGGACGACGCCACAACTTGTATCTATTTCAATCAAGCAAATAAAAGATCTTCAAGGGTAATGTACTTTACTATTTACAACTTTACTTTACGTTACATTCAATTTTATATGTTTGGCATCAAAGGGCTAATTTAATAATACGGAAAGATAAATTTTACTTACGGACAAGGCGCGTGAAGTCAAATCGGTCACGTAGTTGGGCTGCTACAAAGGGTTAGAATAAAATATTCATACGCGTGCTAATTAGGTAGTTACTCCGCCGATAATTTAGTTCCGGAACATTGGTTAAAAAAAATAATATTAAATTGTACTGGCTGACTAGGTTGTGAAATGTTACATTATATAAAATCTAACTAACTAACGGTACAATTATAACTGGTAGTGGCACTAAAAGACTTACAGAGAGTTTCTTTAAATCCATCACTCTGATTCCATCTATACCAGGACTTTTCTTTTTCAATCTTCCTCAAATATTTTCAATTTGTATTGCATTTGAGTATGGTATATACAAGGATGTATTGCATGACGTAACAAGGCTATTTATTAATACACTTCGCTGCATTTGATAAGTCTTTGTATTACATTTATGTGTTATGCATATATATTTTGTCAAAATCGTTAAAAATTGTTCACAGATGTTCTCTAATGCGCCTGCTTTGTTCTACATTTATCTATGTATTGTATTATCAATATTCATCTTTCTCTTTCTTCCCAAATTTTAATTAATTTCGTCCCAGATTTTCTTGATATCCTTTTTACGTTTTTTCTCTAAATTTTCTTTCTGAAATTTCATTTCTTGGCCAAATAATGTAATTATTTATTTTATCGTTAATATTTTGTATTCTTTCTTTATGTTTATATTTTTTGGCTTATTTTTTATTTGCTCGAAAAGTTTATAATGGGGTTTTATTATTTTAACTATAACCCATGTCATAAAAGGCTTCTTTGGTTTTTTTTTAAATTTAACTGCTTTGCAAGTGGTTGCTTTGCTATAAATTGCATTAATTATCCTGAAAATATGATTTTAATTAATATAAGTGTCTTCCCTCTTTTAAGCCTCAGCATTAGCTATTGATGTACACTGGTTTATTTTCAAAGTACAAACACTGTTTCATGTCTATACATTATGGGTCCTCCCCGGGATTTGAACTCGTGATCTATCAGTTAGAGAGCCGAGACTAATAACCATTAGTCAACGGAGGAGGACACCGTGTTTATAAATTAGACTAAGAGTATCGTGTTGAAGCTGAACTTCTTTAATCAGATATGTTATCTGGTTATAAATGACTAGGCGAAAGAGCAATCGGTCTCCTGGGCTAACTACCAGCATAAACTACCAGCTAAATTACATAATGTTCTCCGTTATGTAATTAAATGATCTGATTTTTCATTTACTAGACGTTAATCAAATAGCTCACTTTTCTCACTTTAATAGCAATACTGTCGTTATCATTTTCTTCTCCTATCTGAACTAACGAATAAAATTGTGCTCGGAACTTGCATCCTGTATACAACGCCTAGACTGGGCTGGACTCCAAGCAACTTTAGGGTATTTTTGAACGATTTTATTGTCCTTCTTTTCTTCTTTCTGTTCATTTTTTATGTATTAACACCTCCCTCACCTGACAAAAAGGATAGATTCGAATCCTCGAAACGTGTTGTTATACCTTATGTAACATATAACGATGGCAAATGTCCAAAATCCTGTTATATGTTACTGTTAGTTTCTCACCCTCTTTAGTGCGTACTCGGAAGTGTAGTCTAGTGTGCCTGGTTTGAGCAGCGACATGGTTGGTACTTTTACTAATTATTACTCTGAACATTCATATACAACTTTACCTGTAGTCTAGTGTGCCTGGTTTGAGCAGCGACATGGTTGGTACTTTTACTAATTATTACTCTGAACATTCATATACAACTTTACCTGTAGTCTAGTGTGCCTGGTTTGAGCAGCGACATGGTTGGTACTTTTACTAATTATTACTCTGAACATTCATATACAACTTTACCTGTAGTCTAGTGTGCCTGGTTTGAGCAGCGACATGGTTGGTACTCTTACTAATTATTACTCTGAACCTTCATATACAACTTTTCCTGTAGTCTAGTGTGCCTGGTTTGAGCAGCGACATGGTTGGTACTTTTACTAATTATTACTCTGAACATTCATATACAACTTTACCTGTAGTCTAGTGTGCCTGGTTTGAGCAGCGACATGGTTGGTACTCTTACTAATTATTACTCTGAACCTTCATATACAACTTTTCCTGTAGTCTAGTGTGCCTGGTTTGAGCAGCGACATGGTTGGTACTTTTACTAATTATTACTCTGAACATATATATACAACTTTACCTGTAGTCTAGTGTGCCTGGTTTGAGCAGTGACATGGTTGGTACTTTTACTAATTATTACTCTGAACATTCATATACAACTTTACCTGTTGTCAACTTTAATTGAGGTTCATATGCACTGAACATTAAGCCATACGATATGTTTTAACCACTGAAGAAGAAAATGTATTCCAGTATACGAAAACTTTTACACAAATAACCTTTAATTAAAAGTACATTTGTTTGCCAAAATATGAAAAAGATTAAATAGGATACTAAAACTATAAATATTACAATTCTAGTTCATTATTCAAAGTTACTTTACTCTACTTTCGGAACCTGTCATATTTTGGTAGTTACTGTTTTTCGCTTTAAACTTGTAACAGATAATATGCACGAGTAAGACTTACCACTTGTTTTCAAAATATACGTAACCAAAACTTGAAAAATGTTTTATATCGAACTTAAACCACAGTTTCAAAAATTATGTAAACCTTTTTAATATATCCTCCTTTCAGTAGATCTCGGTTACGTTTATAATACCCCAGGCGGGCCAATGAGGCTGCAATTTTGACTACTAGTGTCTATACATATTTCCACTGTATGTAAATAGCATTAGCATTACACATTTACTATAAATAATAGCAGAAAGGAGAACACATATTACCTAGAACTAATGATACACGGCAATTTCAGTTCTACTATAAGCAGTTTTGAATATTCTAACAGTCTACCAGAGACAGTGCCATTATCTCGGCTGTAGCGCTGGCGGTGCGGCTTCCACAAACCACAACAGACAGTCTATCCTAATTGCTAATGGAACTCGTTAACTACAGAGATTAGGTACATTTTGCTTTTGTCAGGAAGTATTTAAGTTATTAATGTTTCAAATTAATTTATTCTATTATTTATTGATTTGTACAATTTTTGTTTTCGTATTGAGAGTATGTAATTTATGTAGAGCGCAGTACATTGCATACCACTTTTGCTTGACTTTTAGAGTAAGTAGAATTGTGTAAACGTATCATGTTTTAATATATCATATATATATATATATAATATATATATATATATATATATATATATATATATATATATAATATATATATTCACTTCGGGTGTATAAATGCAGAATTTCTCTATTATAATAATTTTGTTTGCTATGTAAATTTTTTATTATACCATTTTGACAACAGCGAAGCCGAAACATTAAAGAAAATTATATACCAAGAAGTCCAATAATTGTGTTTTATATATATATATATATATATATATATATATATATATATATATATATATATATATATACAGGGTGTACATAAAGTCTTAAACTTTAAAATGATGTGCATATTGATGCTCCTATTTAAGATTTATTTCTGACTCCTTGCGGGACGTCCCCATGATATTACAGAAAACTTATAGTTATTTCAAAAAGTAGATTTTTAGGTGTAGTGTTGATGTACCAAATCTTGTTGATTTATCTGTTATCGTTCAGAAAATATTATACCTGTGCAGGACTTTATTTACACCCTGTTTATAAATAAATATATGTGTGTGTGTGTGTGTGTGTGTGTGTGTGTGTGTGTGTGTGTGTGTGTGTGTGTGTGTGTGTGTGTGTGTGTGTGTGTGTGTGTGCTATTGAAGCCTCAGTAGTCCTCTATTTTAGTCAAAATTATGTAATTGTTTAATGTATGATTCTCTCTGTCTGTCTGTCTGTCCACAGGGCATCTCGAAACCGACATGAGCTATAAACTTAAAATTCGCATTAAACCTGAGCGAAGCCTGTTACGCTACACCTTGGCGTACTCATACCTTGTTACTAGCGTACCTCATATTTATAATAATTACATTTTCGATAAATGCATTGAAATACATTAAGAGTTATGAATATGCCATCTGAGATGACAATGAGTAGATAATTCTAGCTAAGTTGTATGTAAGTAAGTTTAGCAAACTCGGTGCTCAGAGCTATACCATATAAATGGATTTTCTATTTTTGTACTTTTTTGGTGTCAATGACAGGGAGGAGGACCAATAAGATTGTAACAAATTGTTTGAGATCAACAAGGACTACAGGGGGGGGGAGAACAATACTTGGTCGCAAAAAGCAATATAAATAAATAATATATTATATACTAAAATTGGAGTAGGAAAATGGTAAGATACAAAGTCAAACTCTGCCCTACTGCTACCGGTAGTTCAGCCACCGACACCCCGCATGAGCGTGTTGAACCACCGACACCCCGCACGGGCGTGTTGAGCCACCGACACCCTGCATGGGCGTGTTGAGCCACCGACAACGTCGGAAGAGCGTGTTGAGCCTCCAACACCCCGCAATGGCATGATAAGCCCGCGGGACATCGGACGGGCGTGTTGAGCCCCCATTGTCGTTAGTAACATATGGGGTTGGATGGGGATGAACACCCTACTCCCATTAAATGTTATCTGATACATATGAAAAATGTTTTTTGTATTTCAGATTGATTCTGATGCAGGATCGCCACCTGATCAGAGGTACTTGTGGGATTCGTGATTTTGGTTTTGATGGTCTGCCAGCTAATCAAGAGGACTCAGAGCTATCCTTCGCCGTTGTATTAACCGAAGACCATAGAGTCATTACAGCTATGCCGATCTCCCAAGCCTGCTACTAGAGCTCGAGCACTTCAACGGACGTTAAGGAACTTACGGGAGCTACCAGTAGATCCCAGGACTGCACCTGGCAAGATCGTGGTTCGATACCCAGCTCGGACATTCAGCTCCAGATCCAGTGCGGGAGTTCTAAAGGGAACACCAAGTTGTAAATATTAGTGTTAAGGATATAGTAGTATATTTTGTATTTAGACGGGGAATAGCATTTAATAAAGCAAACCAGCATTTCATTTAATCTATGTATTTCACTTTAGTAACCCAGGATCGAATCTCCTTTCAAAAGACTAGTGCTGAGGTGGGTTTTCCCGTAGGATAGAACTGCTAGTGAGAGAGTTACAACCCCCATACAAGATATGTGTGTGAGTAATCATATACACACACAAACATCCATCTATACATTTACACTCCGACAAGTGAGTTTTGGGGAACCGGAGTACGTAAGATAAGTTTATAACTGATATGTCTAAATGTCAAATTAAATGTGAGAGTCGTGTGCACACACTTTTCAATAAAAATGTGGAAATTTAGTTAAGGTACAAAATTAAAAGGAAAACAATTTAGTAACATAAAATCATGACCCAAATTTTGTATTGAATATTTTAATTCATAGATTAATTTATTTTGGTTTAGTCATCATCAATACAGACTATATCTTGAAATACCACGCCTAGCGTACAATTTATTCATAAAATAATGTTTAAAATGTTTTGAATCTTAGAATGGAGTAATGTGTGCATTTTAAAATAAAAAAATAATAAATAATAATAAAATTATTATTAGTAGTAATTCAAAGTAAGTATAGATATTTTTAATAATATTTCTTGATTATGGATCATCTAGTTTACACATACATACAGGCCGAGAGATTCCATGTGGTTTCCAAGTTACGCGAGAGGGGAACCACGGCTGGCAAGGAGGTGGGAGCCGTCTCACAGACTAAGCTCGCGACTTCCTCCTCCACTCCACATGAGCAGTAGGCTACTGCGCATCGTCGGACGGAGAACCTCTTGGAATCTCATGTTTATGTTATCTTTCAAAGACGTATTATGAATGGCCGTAGAGTAAAATTTATAAAAATATGCACTTCAAAACAATGATTTCTTTAACATTTAAAAATATGGTCAATGTATTTTGAAAGTGTAATAAACTTTTGCGAATTTTCCATTGTTGCCTATAATCATTTCAAATCACTCATATTAGCAATAAATATTAGACAAAGGAAAATTTATTTTGTATACCCTACTGTTTGACCAGTATACATCAGTAAATGATAACAAATTACACCGTTCACATTCATCATATATTCAGTCCAACGTCATTTATATTTGTGAAACGTATTGCTGTTGATCTGTGAAAACTGCAAACATGAGGAGAACTCCCTGGAATGAAAACCGCGTTACGTATTTCTGAACGTTTGCCAAAGACCTAATTGGATCAAATGGGCTGGGCGGAGACAACTCAAATGAATATAATATAAATAAGGGAAGACTTTCCACCACTTTTTTCTCGGTTCATGAATTGTTCATCAGACGTAGTAGTAAAAATCAATATTCAATTGTTTAAAATCTAATTGTCCCTATTTCAAAATAATATCCACTAAACATTATATACAAGTCAATTCCTATTATGTGTGTTTCGTAACTTTGGGTGTAAAATGTAACGAAGAAGTTCTTGGTTATCTATCTAACACAGTTTCAAAATAATATCCACTAAACATTATATACAAGTCAATTCCTATTATGTGTGTTTCGTAACTTTGGGTGTAAAATGTAACGAAGAAGTTCTTGGTTATCTATCTAACACAGTTTCAAAATAATATCCACTAAACATTATATACAAGTCAATTCCTATTATGTGTGTTTCGTAACTTTGGGTGTAAAATGTAACGAAGAAGTTCTTGGTTATCTATCTAACACAGTTTCAAAATAATATCCACTAAACATTATATACAAGTCAATTCCTATTATGTGTGTTTCGTAACTTTGGGTGTAAAATGTAACGAAGAAGTTCTTGGTTATCTATCTAACACAGTTTCAAAATAATATCCACTAAACATTATATACAAGTCAATTCCTATTATGTGTGTTTCGTAACTTTGGGTGTAAAATGTAACGAAGAAGTTCTTGGTTATCTATCTAACACAGTTTCAAAATAATATCCACTAAACATTATATACAAGTCAATTCCTATTATGTGTGTTTCGTAACTTTGGGTGTAAAATGTAACGAAGAAGTTCTTGGTTATCTATCTAACACAGTTTCAAAATAATATCCACTAAACATTATATACAAGTCAATTCCTATTATGTGTGTTTCGTAACTTTGGGTGTAAAATGTAACGAAGAAGTTCTTGGTTATCTATCTAACACAGTTTCAAAATAATATCCACTAAACATTATATACAAGTCAATTCCTATTATGTGTGTTTCGTAACTTTGGGTGTAAAATGTAACGAAGAAGTTCTTGGTTATCTATCTAACACAGTTTCAAAATAATATCCACTAAACATTATATACAAGTCAATTCCTATTATGTGTGTTTCGTAACTTTGGGTGTAAAATGTAAACGAAGAAGTTCTTGGTTATCTATCTAACACAGTTTTCAAAATAATATCCACTAAACATTATATACAAGTCAATTCCTATTATGTGTGTTTCGTAACTTTAGGTGTAAAATGTAACGAAGAAGTTCTTGGTTATCTATCTAACACAGTTTCAAAATAATATCCACTAAACATTATATACAAGTCAATTCCTATTATGTGTGTTTTCGTAACTTTGGGTGTAAAATGTAACGAAGAAGTTCTTGGTTATCTATCTAACACAGTTTCAAAATTAAAATTTCTCATATCATTTCAGAAACGTAGGCCTACGTAGTGAAATAAATCTACCATATATAGGATGTGTCTGTTTACTTTGAACGTTTTAAGAAAGTAAATTCCAGAATATTTTTTGAGAAACCTATTCAATTCAATTAATTAGTATTTTATGCTGAGTTTTGGTGAAGTATATCATTCAAGGGAGTGGCATATTTTCATTTCTATCTGTCTGTCCAAACAATATCTTGAAAACGAACTGACCTATAGAATTGAAATGTTACTTGAAATTTCTTTTTATAAGTTAGATGATAGAATAAATTATGATATTTATATAATAGATCAGTTTCACGTAAGCAAATATTTATCTTTGTTAAGTTGGAATACGTTCAGACATCCAGATGAGATTACATCTCAATGTGTATTGGTGTAAATATACATACAATACAAACAGTCTGAGCATGTATCCAATCAATCAGTTTAATATAAATTGGTATGAGTGTTTTACATTTCAAATCATAAATATCAAATCGTTTGTTTTGAAAGGTAAATGATGAAGTTTGCGACTTAACATACGAAGTTATCAGTTATCTAGAATTAAAAAGAAACGCTGTTGTGTTTATGATGTTAAAACTACAGACTAATCAAATTGTACATCCTTTTATTGCGGAGACCGCTCTTCGACGAAAAGCTGGCAGTGTAATTTGTTTAAAACTCGCCATTATTTTTACTTTGCTATTCCTTATGGGTGAATTTCAAACTGTCTTTCCTTCACCATAAAAATTTTAATACTTTTTATCACAAAATTTGTTACACTTGAAAAGACCAGTTTAGGAAACTCTCTTTTTAATACAATAGTTGTAAAAGAAAATTAAAATTAAAACATTTTTGTGAACCAAAAAACTAAAGGATTTGTCTATCTAAATTAGATTTTACATTTTAAAAGATATTGTAGAAACAAAAATAGATAAACAAGCAATGAGCTTGGCAGTTTAGATAGTATGCAAGTAAGAATCCCTTAACATGGCTCTTAAAACAGCCTTGCTCTCGTTTAACGACCCCTTCACACCTCATCACTTCTCCACCCCTTGAGTGTTCGATCACCAGCACCAGTGTCCTGACACTAAATGGGTGAACCCCAATTAAATCTACTGGCAATGCCAGAGATGTTGTTATAGTAAAATGTTCTACGCAGGTTATATTGAGAATCTAGTTACATATTACTATCAAACAATTTAAATCTATTTTTAAATGGTTTGATAATGTTATTATTGTTTTCATGTAGCTAATCATATGTGGGAGTTAAACGTAAAGATAAACTGATAAATGCAACATTTACAAAGTTCAGATTGATGTTATCGCTTAGATTATACAACTAATGGAAGGTCATTTTTAATATTCTCTAGGTATTGTAGGCCTACAATAGTGTTGAACCAATACATTAATTATAATAAGAAAATTGACTTTTGAAAAAAACTTTAAAAGAAAATTAATTTAGATATAAATTTGTGCAAAAACTACATTAATCAGAAAAGGTTAATATAATATCAATATAATATTATTATATATAATATTTTTTCAAATTAATTTTGTATGTGCCTTACTAAATTGTAGTCTGCTATTATTTATGGGTAAAATTTGTATTGTTTAAGTTCCTTACCAATACTTGCATTTGACGCAATCTAAATTGTCTTTATTAATCTCTAAATTACCGGTTAGCTTATTCTGATATCCGCTATATGTAACATTAGTTTATAAGTTGTATGAAGTACATAATTACTAAATAGTGTGTTGTTACTTAATATGCTGTAAGAAGTATTTAATTGTATAATGTTGTTAAGCTCTAATATAATTGAATTTTAGTGTGCAACTCTTTTTATTTCCTATTGAAACATTAATAGAAAAGTAAACGGACTTAATTCAACATTATTTACAAGCTAAATGTTTTTACAACAACCTCTATTCCCCGTAGACCACACCACCAATGGATGTGAAGAGTCAGTAACCACCTTAAAAACTATTTCTTAACTCCAGAATGCCTTTACAGTGTTAAACTTTTACAACTTGAGCCAAGGCAAGAATATTAAACCATCTAGAACAGGTCCTAAATTTTACATGTTCCAAGATTTAATTCCCGGCGTATTTTATTGTACTGATAAATGTGTTAAACTTTTACAACTTGAGCCAAGGCAAGAATATTAAACCATCTAGAACAGGTCCTACATTTTACATGTTTCAAGATTTAATTCCCGGCGTATTTTATTGTACTGATAAATGTGTTAAACTTTTACAACTTGAGCCAAGGCAAGAATATTAAACCATCTAGAACAGGTCCTACATTTTACATGTTTCAAGATTTAATTCCCGGCGTAGTTTATTGTACTGATAAATGTGTTAAACTTTTACAACTTGAGCCAAGGCAAGAATATTAAACCATCTAGAACAGGTCCTACATTTTACATGTTCAAGATTTAATTCCCGGCGTATTTTATTGTACTGATAAATGTGTTAAACTTTTACAACTTGAGCCAAGGCAAGAATATTAAACCATCTAGAACAGGTCCTACATTTTACATGTTTCAAGATTTAATTCTCGGCGTATTTTATTGTACTGGTAAATGTGTTAAACTTTTACAACTTGAGCCAAGGCAAGAATATTAAACCATCTAGAACAGGTCCTACATTTTACATGTTTCAAGATTTAATTCCCGGCGTATTTTATTGTACTGATAAATGTGTTAAACTTTTACAACTTGAGCCAAGGCAAGAATATTAAACCATCTAGAACAGGTCCTACATTTTACATGTTTCAAGATTTAATTCCCGGCGTATTTTATTGTACTGATAAATGTGTTAAACTTTTACAACTTGAGCCAAGGCAAGAATATTAAACCATCTAGAACAGGTCCTACATTTTACATGTTTCAAGATTTAATTCCCGGCGTATTTTATTGTACTGATAAATGTGTTAAACTTTTACAACTTGAGCCAAGGCAAGAATATTAAACCATCTAGAACAGGTCCTACATTTTACATGTTTCAAGATTTAATTCCCGGCGTATTTTATTGTACTGATAAATGTGTTAAACTTTTACAACTTGAGCCAAGGCAAGAATATTAAACCATCTAGAACAGGTCCTACATTTTACATGTTTCAAGATTTAATTCTCGGCGTATTTTATTGTACTGATAAATGTGTTAAACTTTTACAACTTGAGCCAAGGCAAGAATATTAAACCATCTAGAACAGGTCCTACATTTTACATGTTTCAAGATTTAATTCCCGGCGTATTTTATTGTACTGATAAATGCCTTCAATATGATATACTACTCGGTCAATGCGCTCGTTTTATATTTCCTTGTGACCTTGTGACATGAAAAAATTGTAATTACTTCAAAAAGTATATTTATAGAAGCAGTAATGATTCTTTTATTGGCAAATTTTATTGCTTTACCTGTAACCGTTTGGGAATTATTAAGCCCTTGCAGGACTATTTTACACCCTGTTTATTGAAACAACAACAAACTATGTCCGTCCTCTATTATAACTATTATATCACATATCATATTTTTTCTTGTTCCAAAACGCGTATTATAAACAAAATCACCTAGGTTGTAATACGGTGTGTGTTAAAAATAATTTTACGTAACCGGCTATGAAATAGCTGAAAAATAATCATAACTGAATTTGTTATTGAATACTTCCCTTAAAATTAAGACATAAATCTTGATAATTGTTTCGGTAGTCATTGGATCTTAGGGTTTCAAGTGTCTATAGGATTTCACAAGTTTACAAAGACGTGTGTTTACTTACTATTATTTATTGATTCATTCAGATGTTAGATTTTAAGATTTATGTTTTTTTGTAGAATTAAAATAATTTTTTAAATATTTTTTTCATTAATCCTGATTAAAGTTTAAAGAATAATGAAAATTTACGGTAAGGGGAATTATTTAATTATAGCTGTGTCCAATTGCTTATTAAAAACGCAAAATAAACAAAACGACCTCGTACAAAAAGTTGTAAATTTAGTTTTTCACAAAATTTGGACTTTGAATGGAAAATATTGTAATAAGAATTTTGTAATTTATTTAATTTATATTTTGATTGTTATCAAAATATAAATTAAAGATTGGGAAAAAATCGGAAATATTTTAATAATGGTTAAAAAAACAAACGTATAAGCTACAGTAGAATCCAAGTGCAAGATATTCAAAGGCATATCGTGAGCGTTATATACCCAAAGGAAGTCGATCAAAGAAACCAAATAAAATAAATTAGTCATAATGAGTTCATCTTTAAAAAAAAATCTATTGTTTCTCGATTATAAAAAAGACCGACATCAGTGTAGTAGAGAACTACAGGGGATTATCATTTATAGATTGCGTATGTAAAATAGTTTGCAGCACAGTTTTAAACAGGTAAGAAAAATGGGTAAACGAGAAAAATATCTTGACCAGGCTTCGAACCAGGCTTTAGGAAAGGCTATCCTGCTGTAGATAACATTCCCTGTAAGATAAATTTAAAATTTGCAAAGACAAATTGAAAATTATACTGTTTTTATGTTGATTTTTCCTTCGCATTCAACACAATTCTTACTGATTCTCTGTTTATAAGCTGTCGTGTCTTGGGCTGTCGACTCACATGCTAAACATACTCAGAGAGATGTACAACGCAACTTTGGCTGGTGTCTGATGCCTGTTATTAAAAGTAAAATAGGTTTAAAACAGGGCTGTATAATGGGTCCATTACTTTCTTTACCTATTAACGATTTACATATGTTGCTTTACGCAGATGATATAATTCTACTCTTGCACCTACAACATCAAGCTCGCAATGTATGATTAATAATTTATAAAACTACTGTAAAATATGAATCTAAATGTAAATATAAATTTAAAAAAACTAATGTTGTTCAGAAAAGTGGTAAAACTGAGTAAAATTGAGATGTGGCAGTGCCAAGGGACAGAGAACGAGGTTTTAAATGAGTAAGTACAAGTACTTGAGTGTCTATTTACATCACAATAATCGTGGAAACAACATTTTAAAGAAAATCAAGAGTATCAAAATTAATTACAAATTCAGTTTGGGGAGGTCTTTTAAAAGATAATAAGGTACCTTTGTTAGCAAAATTCGCACTTTTTAATCCTGTTGTAGGTCATTTTTGAGCTATGCAGCCCTATTTTTTCTATAGGGATACAGAGAATTCGGCGCAATTGAGGGAGTTCAAAGGATGTTTTTGAAACAAAATTTTTAGACTGCCTTTTAACACACCAAATTACACTTTTAATCGAAACTAACTCGGAAAAAATTATACTACTTTACTCTAGAATTAAATCTAAATTATCTCGGAAGAATCTGGAGTATAACGCCAAATCGTTTACCTTATAGAGTAGAAAAAGGGATTATATTAAAACAAGTATTCTGGTTCAGGGATTGGAAGAGCTTAGGAAGTAACTGTGGATTCGAGGTAAATTTTAATGTTACTAACAGTGTTGAGTTGGTGGGCCGGTTGTTTAGAGTGGTTGAGGCGATGCGAACAGGCTGGCGAGAGGAACGTACAGGCCGTGCGTGTACGTCTGTCTATCATCCACATTATGTAACAATCAACTTGAACTTTGAGATAAGACGTACACATATATACAAACACGTAAACTCACTGACTGATACCATTAGATTTGTATATAGTAGTATATATAATTCACACTAAATGAGTTTTGTTTGGAAAGTTGAAAAAGAAAATAGTATGCGACAATAATTTTCTATTTTTGTAAGTTGTAATATCAAATAAAAGTACTTACTCATTGTTTACGACATATATTTTTATTGCGTAAACGTTGTAATCTATTAGATGAATCAATAAAGTATGTAGGAAAGTTTTATTTCCAGAAAACTGATATTACCTTTCATAAAACAAAAGTAAATTCATCAAACATTGCTTAATCGATCTGTTATCTTGGAATAAAGCTGACATTTGACCTCGATAACATTTTAACCGAGTGTCAGACGGCGGCGCTGCCTTTATTTCTCCCGTCCCGGGATATTTTATGTCCTCTCCGCCGGCAAACTGCTACCCACTCCCTCGCGCTGCTCCTCACGGCTACTTACCATCAATTGGGTAATTAAGGAAAATCAAGAATGATGATTGTCACCATTTCTTGAGTGTTTTTGTTCGGTATTTTTATTTTTATATTGATGTTAGACTATAGTTGATTAAGTGTTAAATTGAATAAATAGAATATAACAAATGTAGGCTAAATCGTATTGTCCTCTTAACAAAGGTGTCCTCTTCAAGCAAATGCATGAAGAATTACCACCTTTCTCAAGAATTTATTTGTAATAATTCAAAATTCAAATTCAAAATTAATGTTTTAAGAAAAGCATTGATTACATTGTAGTACGGTACACATATAACTATATCTAACCGTCTAGCATTGCTAATCGAGGGAGAACATTTGATAAAAGAGATTTTTGAGTATATTAAACGTAGTTTACGTCCATATTGTTTTAAATAAATATATTTTAATTGATATTTCTTACTCGTACATTAATTAAGCAATAAATAATTCTCGTAATAATAAAACAATTAAAATATCTTATAGATATTAAACATATTTCTTCTTAAAATAAAAAATACTTCTTTTTGTTTGGAAATGAAGAAAATATTTGAGCCATAGATTGAATATAAAAATAATAAAAATGATTAGAAAATTAATTGAACATTTTATTTGAAACTCGTTCTAAAAACCATTTCGAGTAACTTTTGCCTGCAATTTGAAAGAGAAAGTTGCCTATGGGATTATCAGTACTGGGTTGTTTAACTTTAATGATATGTCCAATAGAATGGGAAGCTAATGTTTGTTTCATCTTGAATATCTCCTATCATTGTGGAATGAACATGAACAGAGAAGTGGCTCAGAGCGGGTGGTGGTATTGCCAGTAAGGTGCTTTGTGAGTGCAATACTCTAAATTTGCGGATTTCTGAAAGGTATGACTGTATGACTCTTTATGTTTAATATTTGTTAAAAATTGTTTTATCAAACTGAATCATTTGTCCATCCGGTTTTTTTCTGAAAGTGTTTAAGTTCTGTCGGTAACGAATTTAATAGGTTCGGTATTCTAAATTTAGGTATTTATTTGTCATAGTTATTTTCATTCCGTTGAACTTATTGTTTCTGTATCTTAAATTTTAATCTACATACAAAAAAGTTCTAAATCCATCCTTAAAATAATGTCTCCTTAAAATCAGTAAATTCGCCTAAAACTTTAAATGACAACTGGAAAATCTAAACGTATTGTCTGACATATAAATGAAATATATCTTTTTAGTGAGTGCATCAATATTTTCACTAATTTTCATATTATAATCAAAATTTAGAACAAGATGTTTCAGACTATTATTGGAATCCAGTTTTTGCCATTGAAATTGGTTGTTATTTTTTAAACAATCGATTTTATGACAATATAATAACAGTTATCTTCGAATATTAACATTGATTACAACTCTTGGATTTTTAAACAGAATAATTTTAGTTTTTTCCCCATTATTATAAAGTTATTTATTAACTAATTTTAAATATTCCTGCATACATCTATTGCACATAGGAAAATCTTTATGAGTTATATGAAGAATATTATAAACTGTATATATTTCAAGATTCAGCTATTATATTTCATATTAACTACATCATTTACATAGATGTTAAATAATGTAATTGATACTATTATTCCCTGTATAAGATCACTATTTTGAGTATAACTACCACTAATGTACTGTCCTATGACTACTGCTAGTTTCAAGTAATATGAAAATAACTTAACAATTTATTTCTTATTCCAATATCGCTCTACTTCTGTATTATCGTTTTATAACTAACAATATCAAAAGCCATTGACAGGTCTGTTTCCACTGCCATATAAAATTGTTTCTCATTCAAAGCTTTATTTATATAATTTGTTAGAATTTCCAGTAAATAGATTGTTGATCTCTTACTAATACATCCGAATTGAGTTGGATTAAATATGCTATGTTTATCAAGATAGTTTCGAAGTTGCTTACAAATATAGTTTTCTAATATTTTCATTTTTTTTTAATGTTACCAGAGTCTACAATTCTATTAACTAAGTGAACCAGCACATTGTTCAGGTAAAATATATCATGATTTACATAATTAGGCCTAACTCTATCAGGACCTAGGCAGGTACTGATAGAGTTAACCATTTAGTCTTAGAGTTGGTCTAAGAGTTACCATTTTACCAGGTTTACTTACTGACCTATAAATCAAGACCATTACATTTAAATAATGACATACTCATTTGTTTTCCTATTAAATAATTCCTGGTTTATATGTTAAATAAACGTATCCCCTACCATCTCTTTACTATTATCTTCCAATGGTGTTTTAAAATTCTCTTTAAAAACTTCTACTACGGCTTTAACTTCGTTATCCGGTTTGATATTATCTAAAATACTTGATTTTTTAACAGAAAGAAGTTGATTAATTATATTTGAAGTTTCTCTTGGGTTGTCACTATTAAACATGTTTTTAAATAATATTTTTGCTTTGACTATCTGATCTTAAAAGTTAGTCTGTTTCTTGCAATTGAAAATATTTCCTTTAGCCTTAAATTATATTTATCCCTTATTAAATTGCTGCCAAACGTAATTTTTAAAATAAGAACAAATATTTTTATTCCTGCATTGTACCAGAAACTTGCTAATTTCTTCCTCTTTATGTTGATAGTTTTTTTATAAATTTCTACTGGGTCATGAATGTCTATTATAGGCCACCAATTATACCGTTGTATACCTGCGTTAACTTTGTTTGTATAACCTCTAGACTAATTTTGACACTTGATATTTATTATTCAACTTAAATACCATATCTGTCCATAAATGGTCAGAAATGTTCTCTTCTACTGTAAAAGATGTGACCTTATATTTATATGATCCAAAGATCTGCATACCCACCTATTATCAAACAATTAACTCTAGTTGGCCCTTCAAGTGTATTTTACTAATCTATATTTGTGTAAAATATTTAAATACAAGTCAGATCCGCAAACTCGTATAAGATAACATAAATGTATGTATAATACTACAAACAGTTTTTTTCTCCTTTATCCTATCCATCTGTAAAATGTTTTCCAGCTTAATATTAAAAGTATTAATATTTTGGGATAGAGAGTAAAATAAAGTGCTCGTATACATTCACAAGCACTAAATTTATAATTTAAATTTGAACAGAAGGCATTAAATTAATTTTTATAAAAAATAAGGATTCCACCTCCTCTATTATTGTTTTGACACTTGTATATAGTATTGAAGTTTTCAATGTTGTAAAGGCTACATTCTTCATCTTTAATATTGATGTTAGTCCAAACAATAACATCTAAGAATTTCAAAATTAAGTTTATATTTGTCAAAAAGGTATCCAATATTTCTTAATGCTCCTAATATTTGTACCCACAATTACTAAATTCTTCTCTATCGAATCATAGACAGTGAAAGAAATTGATACATCCATTACATGGCAGTAAGAAAAAGAACGAAAATTCTCATCTAAATTCAAAATTATATCTTCTATATATATTTTAATTAATTATTTGTGCGGACTAAATTATATTAGAATTGTTGGTGAGTTGGACGAAATAAACCTCAGCATAATTTGATTTATTCCTAAATGTTTCTTTAAATCACTGTAATTTTCAATTTTTAACGCTTTACTTGTATGGTCTTTTCTAATTATTATGACTCGATTTCCGTTCAGCCATAAATATTTGAAACCATTTTCAGCTTGTAATCTTTTAGCTTCAATCGACAAATTAGAAAAGTAAAGTGTTAAATGATCATTGAAGTAGATAGCTTTATCTTGATAATTTTTGCCAGGTATCGATAATCTAGGCTTAAACTTTCGAGCTATACAAACTATACTGTCTCTAGTACCTCTTGTAGAGCATTAAAGCATGGTTAGAGCATGACCTTTCTTCCCTGGAAGGCGATGAGCTGTGAATTCCTCTCTCCAGATTTTAAAGTTCATTTTTTCACTAGCTTAACGATAATCTCCCCCAACGTCTTCTCTCTCCTATTGTGAACTTATAGACATTTTAATTAAATATAATAAACAGAATATGGTCAAAAAATGATGAAACTTTAATAATTGAATAATTGCATGATACTGTTACCACTGCCACCTTAAAAAAATATACTTTTGTTTATTTTGCTCTGCTATAATGTGATATAGTATATATTATTGGAAATATATAATTTTGCATTTTTATTCATATTTAATTTTCTTTACAATTGTTATTTTATATAATTATCGATTATTTTTATATTTCAAGGCCTTGGGGCCATTTACCCAAAACCAAAAGTTTTTTAATTATAATTTTTTTTTTAATTTGACTATTTTATTATAACCTGGTTAGTTTTGTAAAAAAAATTTCAATGAAAAAACTTTCTTTCCCCCCCACCCATTGCCTTAGTGGGGGGAGAGCAGTTTTTTTTTGTTTTCACGGGAAACACTCTAGTTTTATTAGTATTATAGATAATTAAGTATTTCTTTTTTTTAATTGTAGGGTAAGCAAATACCTACACACTGTAGCATGGGTTTTAATAAATTCAGTTATTTATTACCATAAAAAATTTTTTTCCTCAAAAAGTCAGGTTTTTAAAAAAAAATTTTCAAAAAGATTTTTTTTGTGGGGTTATTTGTAGTATTTTTGTAATTTCCATGCTACAGTGTGTAGATAAAGTATCTAGGAGAGTACATAAAAAATTTCAAGTTGATATATTAACAAATAAAAAAGTTAGAGTGTTTCCTGCGACGCAAAACACAGAAATTTAAAACTTTCGGAAAAGTCCAAAAAACAAAAGCTTGACACAATTCTTACATTTTATTTAGTTTAAACACTTACTTATAAGGATATAAGTTCCTAGAAGTTACCTGCTCCATAAGTAGGCCCTTCTTTCTTCTTCTTCTTGTCTTCTAGTCTCTGCTTCTTCAGCTTCAAATTCCTTCGATATCTCTTGTAATGCAGATTGTTCTTGCGCACAGTGCTAGTAACTCTCTTTTTGTCTCTGATATTTATTATTCTACCACTGAACCTTCCAGGAGAGACTCCAGCAGCACTCATGCTCAATGAAAATACAGAGTTTCCAAAATTAAACTTTGAAACAGCCTCAGCTACTGCGCCCTCAAGAGTCTTTTTCGAAACGTTTCTTGTTTTAGGACACTTTTTCCATATGGTACCATGCAAACTCTCATTTGCATTTTGGGTCCTTCCTTTTACACATCTTTCCAACAAATCCTTTGCCACTAACCTTTGGTAAACAGGAAAGATGTGTCTGAGAACCTGTGGCGTGATGGCAGTACCCAAGTTGTCCTTATGCGGACCAGGTGTAACGTTTGTAGCTTGCGCCCTTTTGTAAAAACACCAGCTCTTTTCTCCATCAGGACATTTTGAGTGGCGAGGCGCTTCATCTGTGGATGTACAATGATGTAAAGTGGCAAGTATGTCACTTTTCATTTTAGAAATGTCATCTTTATTCCTAAGGATGCTATTCTTGTAATATTTTGTCAGTTTTATAATTGTTGTTTCCTTGAGCATTCCGTAGCCTTTGCCACCAAGGGTTATACCTTTAGCACGACATGTCTTAATAATATTGCGAAGCCCAGTCCCAAGGCGTTTGGCAACGTGGTTAACACATTCTTCTTTTGTTAGGACTAACTCATTTCCATAAATATGAAGGCTCTGGAGGTGACCAAATACAGAAGAATCACCGTCCGACAAAATAGTGACATAACGAAAGTTATAGGTCAAAGATCTCTGCCAAAGGATTTCCGCAGCTTTTGTTTCCATTGCTGGGGATGACCCATCATAGTTTTTGTAGCACAAGTCTTTATGTCCACTAAACCAAATATTATATTCTGGAGAATCTTCACCTAACTCTGTCTTAGTAATTTCACACACCTGACAATACTTTGACAGTACGCAATAGTCTACGACTAGGCCAGTTTGTAGCTCTATCACACATCCAATGCCATAATTAATTGGATGTATGGCCTCTCTTGTGCCACGATCCATCGTAGCTTACACCGAGATCAATGACAGAATCGTCAGTTACAGTACAATCCATTTCTTTGT
Organism: Homalodisca vitripennis; assembly: GCF_021130785.1. NCBI lineage: Eukaryota > Metazoa > Arthropoda > Insecta > Hemiptera > Cicadellidae > Homalodisca > Homalodisca vitripennis. The sequence continues at coordinate 838,745 of NC_060208.1, forward strand.
ATACTTCACGCACTCTTTTTCGAGCCATTTCAAGATTACTTTGACTGACATCAATGGCAGTATTTGCTACAACTGAAGCATGCTTGTGAAATGTTTTGCTACTCAAAATAGGCATGTTCATAATCATACAAAACTGCTCTACAGCAGCATAACCTTTTCCTAATGCTGTAAAACTTTTCACAACTCTACGGTTTACATCAAAGTTGTTAGATTCATCAATTGTATCAGAAGTAAAAGAAGAAGCTTTTAATTCTTCGCAAGTACTACATGAAATCGTAAGTTTTATTGCAAACCCACGTTGGTCTGATGTCTTCAAAACTAAATTTTGTTGAAAGCATAGAGGGCAAGCTAGGCTAGTAACAAGAGGCTTCAAACACCTAATGTCAACCACTGCGTACTCCGGTGTGTTATGCGTACTGCCGTGAAGGCTTGTGTTATCCTCGCAGCTAACTTCCGAGTTACGCCTAGTAAAAGCTGTGTTTATATCATTTACTCTAATAGTAGGTAGGCCTAATGATTTTGTAGACCTAATTAAATCACTCTTATTCTCAGATGTTTTAGAAGTACTGGGAACAGGGTTAGAATCATCACAGGATGTGGTAGGCCTATAAGTTTTTTCCACTTGCCCCCATCTTTTACTGGCTGCTAAAGCAGCTTTTAGTTTTTTGTTACTCTTAGTTCTAGCACTTTTCTGAATAGTAGAATGTTTTATCGGTGCCATTTTCACTAACAATACAAAAATTCATAAGCTCACCACCAAAATTCTTCAAAACAAATCTGTCTACCTTCAAAACAAATCAAAGAAGACAGCACCGTCCTTCAAACACTTCCACTAACATATAAAACTAATATCAATTCACTATTTATAGTTTGTGCTTTTCTACTGAAAATAAAAGCAAACTTCAAAAATTAACACACTGTGTTTACTGACCACAACAAAACAAGGCTAGAGAAGTAAACAAAACACAAACAGCTGGCTTTCTGCTTGCCAGTACAAAAAATCAGATTGTTTCTGGCTGGTATTGCCAACCTAACAAATCAAAAACTCTGAGAAACAACCACTGTTATATTGTATAATTATATAATAATTATATAATAATTATATAATAATTATATAATAATTATATAATAATTATATAATAATTGTATAATAATAATAATTTTGTTGGATAGTTGTATTTGGGTGTAGCATAATGAAGGTTTCTGCATGCAGGCGAAAAAATGGGAGTCAGGCAGTGGTATGCATGTACAAAACCACACAAAAAAACCATGATTTAGTCAATAAAAAACTTATTTAAATGTCAAAACATGTCTTCCAGAATGTTTAAGAAATAAAAACAGAAAAAAAAAAATTTTGAAAAAAAAATCATTTTTATGGGTAAATGGCCCCCTTAATTGGATAAAGTTAGGGTGCTATTAGCTTTTCGATTGTCTGATTTACAAAGTTATTTTTCGGATTTTATAATAGACCTTCAAGATGAAGAAAACGAGGTTGACACATCGTAGATAAAAATTGTTATATTTTTACTTCTTTGCAAAATATAAACTAATCTCGATAAGTAAAACAAGAGTAGTTTAATTGCACATATTTTTAATCTCCAAATATACCTAAAAAAACGCTGCAGGCCAAACATTGTTTGAAATAAATAAATTAAAACCGCAAAATAAAATTATTGAATTGTAAAATAAACAAGAAGCAAATGTAGTGTGTGTGGACGAAACACTGGGCACACGTACACTGTAGTAGTGTGGCCGGGTTGTTATTGGTGCTGCCTTTGATTGTCGCGGTCTGTGTGGTACGCTTAAATGGTTTACGTTGGTTTGATATTGAGCTGCGTACGTCACACACTTGCAACAACCCTGTTCTCTGCACTCAGTATATCAACTGAATCTCTATCACTTTACTGTCTATCTTTAAAAAGACGTGTTATTTTATTTTAATATCAAGATTCCTTTTATTTAGTTACTAATGTTGTGTTCTACGTTTACCATGCCTTTAGGAAACACCCCTGCTCACTTCCTGTGTCAACCCTGGCTCTCTTATCTATTTAAATACTCAGAGACAGAACGGATTTTTAAGTACCATAAATATACAGTTTGTTTAGAAATGGCTCACTCCCTGTGTCAACCCTGACTCTCTTATCTATTTAAATACTCAGAGACAGAACAGATTTTTTAGTACCATAAATATATAGTTTGTTCAGAAATGGCTCACTCTCTGTGCTAGCCCTGGCTCTCTTATCTATTTAAACACTCAGAGACAGAACGTATTTGTAATTACCATAAATTTAATATACAGTTTGTTCAGAAATGGCTCACTCTCTGTGCTAGCCCTGGCTCTCTTATCTATTTAAACACTCAGAGACAGAACGTATTTGTAATTACCATAAATTTAATATACAGTTTGTTCAGAAATGGCTCACTCCCTGTGTCAACCCTGGCTCCCTTATCTATTTAAACACTCAGAGACAGAACGTATTTGTAATTACCATAAATTTAATATACAGTTTGTTCAGAAATGGCTCACTCCCTGTGTCAACCCTGGCTCCCATATCTATTTAAACACTCAGAGACAGAACGTATTTGTAAGAACCATAAATTTAATATACAGTTTGTTCAGAAATGGCTCACTCCCTGTGTCAACCCTGGATCTCTTATCTATTTAAATACTCAGAGACAGAACGTATTTGTAATTACCATAAATTTAATATACAGTTTGTTCAGAAATGGCTCACTCCCAGTGTCAACCCTGGATCTCTTATCTATTTAAACACTCAGAGACAGAACGTATTTGTAATTACCATAAATTTAATATACAGTTTGTTCAGAAATGGCTCACTCCCTGTGTCAACCCTGGATCTCTTATCTATTTAAATACTCAGAGACAGAACGGATTTTTAAGTACCATGAATATACAGTTTGTTCAGAAATGGATGTCACACATTTCTGTGGTTGATAGTACAGTTGACTTCAAACAATAAAGTTTTGCGTAATTATAGGTCAAAAAATGTGTCGTTCAGCTGAAATTATCTCGTAAATCTGTTGATACCAATCTTTATGACGCAGACTATGACGAATAACAAATATTAGGTAATTTGCTTATTTTTAACGACATTTTGAAAAGTCTAATATAAAAAACTAGTAAATTATAAACATTGTTATTAGTTTCATTACAAATCCAATGGTACGCATTAGCGAGGAGACCATTTTAACGATATGATTGGACAAGCCGGGAGCATTAAACATATCATAACAGCTGATACTTCTCGACTAATAATAATGTTTGTATATACACATAAGTAATCATTCAGTAATAATGTTTGCTATAATTAATCTTTCTTTAAGGAGTTTAAATAGTTATTCGACATCTACAAGGTACAAGGGTCGCAGTGTTAATAAGCCTAGGAAGTCTTTCACACAGTTACAGTTTTTAACGACAATTTAATAATAGCTGCTCAAAAGTTTTTTAAACATATTCTCCATATCAATACACATATAGCAGTTGGTGCTTTATAATGTATGACTATAATATGATGGTGTATTCGAACTAATTTCTATAAAATTTATATTTACGAAAAATTTCCAAAAATGATTCATGAAGATAAAAACGTGTATGTAGAATCTCTTTGAACAGTATCCCACTTTCGTCTGTGCTGGTGTGACCTGCAACTGTGCTCTTCAATCCACTTAATTATGGCTTATGGTATGTTTGAATCCTTCGATTTCCCTTCTTTTCTTATTTCTATCTATTATCTTTGTACGTATTAATACCCCCCGCCCCCAACCTCAACTGATGGAGAGGATTTATTCCAATCCTTGAAACGTTATATCACATCTTTTGTAACATATAAAAATGGCAAATCTGTCCACAGAGGTGAAAAAGGAAGCAGTGAATATCAGTAGAAAAATATTGGATACCATTATTTTTACTAGTAAAAATATAATACTATTTATTTATGCACTCCTTCCTAAAGAAAATCAGTTATCCAGAACGAGTTTACTATGTTTATAAAAGCTTTTCCTATGAATATGAAGCACAACAATATTGCTCATTTTAATACAAATTATTCAATATTTGTTGTCTTTGAAAATAACTTGTTAGATACCAATATATGTTTTCATTAACCACTCAAATCAGAGTAATAAAATAAAAAGCTATAATTGTACTAAATCTGTTAAAACACATAATCATCCTGTGACGAACTACTCTGAATTCCTTGATCATTGACGGGATTCGGCAGGCCAAGGAGCGGTTTCCTGACAATGGACAGAACAATGCACCGCCGCCAGAAACAGCCTTTGTCTGGGGCAATTTAAGTGTTGTTGGGCTCACTCTCGCTTTCTCCAGCCTCTCATTGTTCTGTGGATTATTGTTGTTACATAACCACTACTGATTATTTAGAACAAATTAATAATGAGTAGTAAGAAATTATTATTATTTCAATATACAATGTACGTGCATTAAGGGTTAAAATCAAAACACACACACACACACACACACACACACACACACACACACACACACACACACACACACACACACACACACACACATGCATATATATATATATATATATATATATATATATACACATGCATATATACATATGTACACATACATACACACACGTATATTTAAACACCCTATTGATATTCTTCATTTACTTGAGACATTTATACAACCATACATACACAAATTTTATAGTCATTATTTAGATTTTATTTGTTAAAATTTATGTTTATAATGTTCTTATAGCCCTATGTCGTTTAATTTTGTTAGATGGTTTTATTTCCAAAAGACGGTCTAAGCAAAAAAATTATATAATAGTAAAGTTTGTGAGAACGTAATGGAAAATATTTTAAATTCAGTTAGTTTTTCTAAATATAATAATGTAATTTAAATTAAGTGGAGTATACAGCTTACTGTCCATATCTTAGTATTAAATCCAGTATTTTTCTATTTTTTCTGACACTAGTTGTTTCACGTGGCTTCGCACAATTTTCGTAAGCTTTGCCCTTAGGAGCACTTCTGGTTCTGTAATTATATTTTCAACGCTGATGTAGAGTTTGCTTTTTTGTTAAGATCAAGAAAATCTGTCATAAGTGTATGTTTATAGATATTGATTAGGTACACGTACTTTATTTTAAAGTGGTATAAAAATCAAACTTAATTAAACCAGAAATATATTTTTGAAATAAGAATAACGTAGCGCCTTTAAGTAGTGTTTGGCTATTTAATACACATACTTGTATATTTATTTCAGTTTATAAAGTGCAGATGCTTTGAAAACTTTATCTTTTGCAGTGCCTTCTTCGTGGAAAAAATACATATGCATACAAATTTTCATAATGATAGTGGTAATTTCTGAGTCTATCAAAGTCATATATACAAACATGCCATCGTGTATGTGTGTGTGTGTGTGTGTGTGTGTGTGTGTGTGTGTGTGTGTAAATATATTTTTTGGTACTGTTCAATACTAATTTAATGTAGCATACAAAATTAATACGATCCTAATGAGGAAAGTTAATCTATATACACTTATTAACATCAAATATTATACTATAAAGATATTAGAAGAAGACTACCGGAGATTAAAATGGAATGAAAATTTATTATTCCACTAAACGTGACAAAACTAGTGAGTAATGACCTACCCCAGATACTCTCTCGAGGCGATGGACTCCCACGACATGATGACGTCACGACCGCGTCTCACTGACTGAGCCCGCAGACGTGCTGAGCAGAGAACAGCTCCTATTGAACGCCTACTTCCCCGGAACCGATCTCATAAGAGTCGTGCGTGATGAACTGTCCTATGAGAATGATTTACTCAGGATGTTTGTTAAAATATAGTTGGTAAATGTATTTATATAGGTTTAAATTTATAACTATTGTGAAGGAAATAAACACATTATTTGTTGTAACTACTTCAGTGATATTTAACATAAATGATATCTATATCTAATATTTTGATTAGAGTGTAAATTTTATTGAACTATTATCAAGAAATCAGAAAGTTTTATTCTGTTACAAGGACTTAGACGTTAAAATGCTTTTTACGTATGTTCACGTTTTAGTAAATAAATATATATATATATATATATATATATATATATATAAATTTCCATATATATTGTATATATATATATATAGTTTATATATATATATATATTTACATACAATGTATATGGAAATTTATATATATATATATATATTTATTTATTTACTAAAACGTGAACATACGTAAAAAGCATTTTAACGTCTAAGTCCTTGTAACAGAATAAAACTTACTGTTTTTATTATAATAGTTCAATAAAATTCTAACTTATATACACATATTTATAAAATACACATTTGCAATGCAGTAAAAGCAGGTTTTGTAAGATGAAGTGTAATAGGTGTTATAATTTTTTACTATTAATAAATGTATCCTACTGTATATAGGGATAATTTTTTAAGTATCCAAAGAAATTATCTTTAAGAAGGTAAGAACAAAAACTTACGAAACAAGAACTACTAGATACTAGTTTGTTGACTTTGAGAACGGTTGGTCGAGTTCAGTTGCAACGATCAGGAAAGAGAACAGTTCCTGACAGTTTACCGTTCTCGTTCCCGCACAGCTCCATACAGCATCCTCGCCCCTCCCACCCGCAGACCGCCCGCTTTAATCAATACAACTTATTGTCCACCGTAACCTTCTACACGCCTAACCCGTTTTTGGGGCAGGTCTGAAAGTGGGTTAGACTATTATTCATTGTAATATAAACATGCTCGATTGCTGTCTGCTGATGTATACAACCTATAGAATACATAGGTATTCTATCTCACTGCGTGATGATAAATAGCACTTGGCCAAACTCTGTAAGATATGTTATATTTAAATAAAAATATACTATATCTAAATAGTTTTTAAATATATATTCTTGGAATAATTCTTAGTTATTGTGTGTCCTAGTATAAGTTATTTCAGCATATTATTATTAAAGTAATCATTTGGAAGTCTCAATCGTTTAAAACTAATATTGTAACAACGGATGAATAAATAGTATAACTATTATTGCCCACCGAACTTCTTTTATAAGATTTTTGATAGTATTGTACTTCAAAGACTACAAAACTTTCTCTCAAGATACCATACACTTTCTCCCTCTCACTTCGGCTTCAGGTCTAGCCTAAGTACATATTCAGCTATTACAAAAGTGTTGAAACAAATCCACTGTTCTATAAAAAGTGGTGATCGCTCACTCGGTGTTTTCTGTCACCTTAGTCGCGTTTTTTGATGTCTTTGACCACCAAATGCTCATGCATAAGTTACACCGGTACGGTATTAGAGACGTAGCATTTGAATATTTATCTTCATACCTTTCTAACCGGTTTAGTTCGTCAACATTTCCCAAAATCGTACAAAATTCCAATCTGAGTTTCTCCGTGTAAAAACAGATGTACTTCAGGATTCAATACTAGTGCCAACATTATTTCCTCTCTTCGTCAATAATTTACCAGCTATCATGCGACCGCCGGCTTTCTCCAGTGATCCTTTCATTTTCATATTCTTTGCCGGTGACACAAACCTACTTTTCTCCAGCAAGAACTCTTCTACAATGACTCAAGCCGGACATTACTATTCTTCTATGCAGTTCGAATGATTCAAACAAGCTAAATGTTTCGTAATATACCCAAAACTGTTAGTTCTGTGCACCTGTTAAGCTGTGGTTATGATTTACATATCCAAATTGTGAATAGTCCTCTACTGTTAATTTATTTTGTCTTTTTATTCAAAGTAATTTTAAGTGAGAGATAGTCTATGTAAAAATTTAATTTCTTTTGATTATGCACTGAGGTGTTTAGCGTCTAGGAATCAATATTTCGATATTTTTCAGTATTGAATGACGTATGGAATTATTATTTGGAGTTTCACCGTCCATTGCAATAAGTCGTGAGTGTTTGTCCTTTAGAGGACAGGGCTCTTAGAATTGTCTGGTGACTGGGATCTAGAAATAGTTGCAGAGAGCACTTTCGAACTCTTGTAGCCTTGAAATTGCCATCTTTAAGAATTTATCACATATTACACTTCTTCTTTCTAAATTTAAAAAACTTTGATACTCTTAATCATTCTTATTCAACCAGAAATAAAGATCTTATAATTCCTGAAAACTTTTACTTTGGTGCTTTTAAAAATTTCACTTATTTATCTTGGTCCTATTGTATTTAAGAATTTGCCACCTAATTGACGGTTCCCAAAACCCATCGATTTTTAAGAGGAGATTAAGACTCTATCTATTTGAGAGGGCCTTCTACAGGCTTAATGATGTGCCGTGATGTCAAGTCTTCTTTCTGCTAATCGAAAGATATGAAATTGGTAACTTAAATTATAATATATTTTTTTAGTATATAATGCACTGTTTTATTTAACTTATATGATTTGCACAAAGGAAATTTAAATTTTCAATGGTGTCGATAAATCTGATTTTATTTTATTTGGTAAGCGATTTACTTACACATGTGTGCACGGGAGCTATTAATACGCACGTCTAGGAAGGTATAATTTGGAGAATCGGAACGAACACGGTTTAAGCGTAGAAGTTTTCAATTTCAATTCCAATTGTTTCAATTCTCTAAATTAGACCCTCTTATATCAAATATATATATATTCACTTCGGGTGTATAAACGCAGAATTGCTCTATTACAACAATTATTAGACTTCTTGATATAAAGTTCCTTTAATATTTCGGCTTTGCCGTTTTAAAAAAGGTATAATAAAAATAACAACACAGCAAACAAAATTTACAAAAGTCTTTTGTAAATTTTGTTTGCTGTGTTGTTATTTTTATTATACCTTTTTGAAAACGGCAAAGCCGAAATATTAAAGGAACTTTATATCAAGAAGTCTAATAATTGTTGTTTTATATATATATATATATATATATATATATATATATAAATATATATAAATAAATATATATATATATATATATATATATATAAAACTCTAGCTCTCTTTAATCAAACTAGATATTTTTCCTCCGGTATATTTCTAGTGCAGGAGTATATTAAACTTTCAGGGTCAGAAAAATAAAAATATTATATTAAGATTATTACGAGCCTAAATAAATCTTGAGAAACCCAACACTGAGTATTTAATTAACTGATACAATCTACATCATACTTACTAGTAATACTTTTATTTCATTACTTGGTGATGATTAATAAATATGTAAATTCAACGAAAGAATCCATTAGTAAACGTTCATATGCGTTAGACAATAATTATTAAACGCTATTATAGGATTTCAGACATTTGCCATTATTATATGTTACAAAGATTTCCTACAAGATATTTTCTCACTAGTCCTCTACTTCACCTGTTGCGTGAGACACGAGTTGTGTAGTGACATCGCTTGAACTCAATCTCACCAATCTGGAGTTTATTTTGTTTCTTTTTTTTATCATTGTGTTGTGTTGAGAGTTCTATTGCTCGTCTTTATAACGTATAGTATTGTTGAAAGTTTTAGTTTAGCGAGTGGTAATGTAAACCTAACATTGTTTTACATTTTATATGGCCTACATGCTTAACCCTGTGTATGACGGTTTAGACACTCGAGGAATAGGGTAGACTTAACGTTCGACAAGTAGCATAATATTTTAAAACGTATAACGGTAGTAACTGACCAAAATTGTACTATCGTTTCAAATCACCAATCGTCAATAACAACTTTCTAATTAAGACGCGTGCATTATATAATTTAAATTACGGATTCTATTATTTAAAAAAATGCTATCGTAATTTTTATAGTGTTTACTTAATAAAGCAAGCTCCTAAGAAAAGTCACACCTTACCAGACATCGATATTACATAAATATTCCTTACTGCCCTCACGTATGATGTTAGTAACGAAGTGATAAAACGCTTGCAATTTATTCTGTGTGTTATACAACTACTGAATACATACCAAGCGGCTTCAAACAAACATTTATGGTACCTCATAGAATAACAGTCATGGTTTACTCTTTAGGGGTCGACACTACTTCCTCTGAATTTTCTTATTGTATAGAACGCCCTTCCCAATTTAGCTTAAAATCCAACCAGCTACTTGGCCTCTATTTTGATGTGTAAAACTCGGTTGTTATCTCTTGGAATCCACTCCCCAATATTGAAGGATGTCAAGAATTTATTCATTTATTCTATAAAAAATTCAAGCCCATTTTTATAACCATCCATTCACTCAAAAGGAGTCTAGAGTAACATGCGATAAGTGAATTCATCAAAATGTTGTTACTGTATCTCATCGAAGATACAATATTATTTTGAGACATTGCCTGTGGTTGCACCATATCTCGAAAGTAATACTCTCCCTTCTATATTTTAAAGGCTTTGTCTCCATGATGTTATATCCAAAGTCTTTCAGCAAAAACAGTACCATGTTTTGTTTTTTCCTTGTTTTTTGCCTCTTTGCCTTCAGTCTCTAGCCACACAACACCTGTGTTCCTGTGACGTGACATCATGCCATCTTAGCCTGGTCTGTCCCTCTCTCGCCTCTTCGCCTTCAGTCTCTAGCCACACAACACCTGTGTTCCTGTGACGTGACATCATGCCATCTTAGCCTAGTCTGTCCCTCTCTCGCCTCTTCCCTTTTCAGTCTCTAGCCACACAACACCTGTGTTCCTGTGACGTGACATCATGCCATCTTAGCCTGGTCTGTCCCTCTCTCGCCTCTTCGCCTTCAGTCTCTAGCCACACAACACCTGTGTTCCTGTGACGTGACATCATGCCATCTTAGCCTAGTCTGTCCCTCTCTCGCCTCTTCCCTTTTCAGTCTCTAGCCACACAACACCTGTGTTCCTGTAACGTGACATCATGCCATCTTAGCCTGGTCTGTCCCTCTCTCGCCTCTTCGCCTTCAGTCTCTAGCCACACAACAAATGTGTTCCTGCGGCCCAAACCTTACTATTTAATTTGACGTATTTTATAGCTCTACCACTCCTATTACTACTGGAATATTACCCTGTACATGCTTTTGGACATTATAGGATGCTTCGTATATTATTTAGTTATTTATAGGAATCTTTATATTTTTATTAAGAGAATTGTAAATTAATATAATAAGTGAATTGTAAGATTGTGATCCTTCCAGCAGTGCTGAATTTCTTGTCGATTCGGGTTCGAGGAATGCTAGAAGCTTCCTTTTGTATCTAGGTATTGAGCATAGGTTACAGGTCTGGGTTGGATAGGTACCATCCAATTCAGACATTGTGTTTGCTCAAATTTGATTGGCCAATGTTAGGTTGATTAGATGGTGGGAGGGACTTCTAGATCCTTCCGGTGGCTTCAACCACGTTTTCGGGGGATTCTTTGCTGTGTGCTCAGAGAGAGAAGTCGTGTAAAGTGATAGCCTACTCTTGCCGTATTGATTTTTCGGGAAGAAGGTTGAGTTTAAGATTAAAATTTCTTTTCAAAATTTAAAGTCTCAAGTTCAAATTAATTAATCTATAATAGTCATTTTGGTTACTTGGTGAAGTCTTCAGCAGATGTGTGAGGTACTGTGAAAGTTAGAATTTAATATTGAAATAGAAAATTACTTGATGATATTTTCCTGTTCAATTTGGTTTAATCAGGAATAGCCTACTAAAAAAGAAAATTTATTTAATGATCTGAGATTCTATATATATTTTAACAAGTTCCTAAATTTAACATTCAAAGCCAAGCGGATAATTCTGGACAATTCAATAATTTGTAAATTGGAAATTTACATAAAATAAGTACTTTGAAATTGATACAATTTTGAGTTTAACTGGTTGGACATAGTCTTTGTTCACATATTAAATATTAATATTACCTTAATTTGTTTGATTTTTATTTTGAGAAGAAGTATTATTTTATTTTTTGTTTCATTTTATATTAGAAGAAGATTATTTTATTTTGAAATTCAGTGAATATTTTTATTTTGAGTTAGTGTTGAAAATATTAGCACTGAGAACTTGAAGGACACAATTATTGAATGATTGATTGATTGTTAATTTTAAGACTGGACTTGTGAACTTTTGATGGGTTAAAAATATGAAATAATTGAGAATAAATTCAAAGTAAAAAAGACAGCTTGGCATTGCTGTATGTATTATTGATTTTAAATTTTATTAAAATTACTATTATTTTATACTGAGTTTAATTATTGAATTCCGTTGGAACTTGTGCATTCTTAAAATAAAGGGTTATTAGTTCAGAACACAATTGATCGCTCTTATACTAAAACAAAAATAGTTGTAATCGGTTTATAGAAGATAACCTTACTATAGACACGTTACAGACATTTAAATATTTTTTAAAATCCATTAATAATACAAGCTATGACAAATTCGTTTTATTACACCACTTTTTTATAGGTGTATGAAATAAGTATCTAGTGTAATGAAGAATATAAACCGTGGTCCTTCATATGTTTCAGCTGGTAAGACGGCTCCTCTGAGAATTTACAAGGAGTTTCATCATTGCATTACAAATTAATAATATCTCTATCTACGCTTGACAAATAAGTGCTTAACCATAGCTAGGAATTTGGCGCAGTGTACTCAACTACGACTATAACTGCGACCGATGCAATGTCGACCTTTTCAATATACAAGTGTTTCTCTAGTTAACCAGGGTATATTTGTTCTCAATAACCTCTTAGGGCTCCACAAAACATCATAGCAAAGAATAAATAACTGTGTTACTGTAAATCCACCTACCATTTGTATAAAAAACTATTTTTACTTACCATGAGTTTGCTAACATCACACCTTGATACAAAACCACTAATGGACTTACCTGATCCTTGATCATGACATCCTGTTACGTAGGCTGTCTTGTCTTGGACTAAGGGGTGTCGCTCATTCGTGGATTTCTAGCTATCTTGGTGGAAGAGGTCAATTGGTTCAAGTACCTTATGTGGATGGCAGTGGCTGTCTAACATCGGTTCAGTCGTCACAGGCATTGGTCTCTAGGGGTGTTCCCCAGGGGTCGGTGCTTGGTCCCATTCTCTTCCTTCTTTTTGTGAATGAGCTACCCAAACAGGTCACTAGAGGAAAAGTCTGCCTTTTTTGCAGACGACACTACCTTTTCAATTTCAGCTCGGCATCACAATGAACTTGAGGTTGCTATTTATGAGGAGACAGGTGCTTTAATGCAGTGGTTTCAGGAGAACCGCTTACTCTTAAACAGTGAAAAAAACTAAAGTCGTTGATTTTAAGATTGCGAGTTCTGTCAGTGATGATAACAGAATGTTTCAAATTGGGGATGATACAATCGAACCATGTCTTAACATTAAGTTTCTTGGGATCATCGTTGACAGAAATCTTAATTTTGCTCAGCAAGTTGATGCGGTCTGTAAAAGGATTAGCTCGGGAATCTTTGTGTTGAGGTGCCTGTCTGCTTTCGCTGGTACCGATGTCTTACTAGCTGCTTATTATGGCATTGTGTATCCTTCTTTATCATATGCCATTGAAATTTGGGGCTTTGAGTGCACAAGGACCAAAGTATTATTCAAGCTTCAAAAGAAAGCAATTAGAATAATATTTGGGAAATCATGGCGTTCTTCTTGCAAACCTCTTTTTACTGACAACAACATATTAACTTTTCCATCCATTTACATTCTACATGTTGTCAAGTATGTCCATAGAAACTTACCTTTGTTCAAGTCTGACACTCTTCCACACATCTACGATCTCCGGGAATCGGGAAAAATCTCTGTTCCTAGGCATAAAACTGCTTTTTATGAACACCACCTTAAATATAATGGGATCAGGCTTTACAATGCACTACCGGGGGAGCTCAAGTCAGAGAATAATTTCAATTCTTTCGGAAACGGGGTAAAGAAAATTCTATTACAGCGGTGTTGTTACAGCATCGGGGATTTCTTGTCCTGATGACGAATTGAATGTAAATAGGTATGGGAACGAGCTAGTTGTAGATAGCTCTTTTCTTATTGTAACCCATAGAAATGTGCAATGTGATAATCATATGTAATTACTGTTGTACTGGATTACTTAGTTTATTTTTGGTTGACACTATTGTATGGTTGAAAAACTGTAAAAATATAGATTTTTGAGTTCTGAGTTCTGAGTTGAGTTCTGAGTTCTGTTAATAAGAGAGCGTCCGAGTTACATTTAGTTTTTCAAAAGGTGTAAGATTTAACATGGAAGTAGGAAGGGAACATTTATTTTTTTAGTCTACAATTAATTAATTGGTTGCCAATGGCGCAGTGTAGCAGGTAAGGCGGTTATCACGAGATAACCAAATCAAGCAAATCATGGCTGCTGCTTGGATGGGTGACCGCTGAGGGATCCTACCACTGCAAGCAGTCCCCCTGCCCGGCCATTGATGGTGGTTCGGAAGTTATCTTTAGGCCGTTGGTCCCCATGTGCCTTGGTATAATAGGACATTACTTTACTTTTGCTTTTATTTAAATTACACCCTACATAGTTGTTCGCCAATACCAACTAATACTGTAAGAAGTATAAATAAACACGATTGTCGCTCACATAATATAATATTTTTAAATATAGGTAAGTAATCAGAACTCACTTGCTATAGGATCCAATGAAAACAGAACAAATAATCCATTGCTACAAGTCGAATTTCACGTGCATACGTTGAGTTTAAAGTGTGTAAAGTACCACGTTCGAACTAACTTGTTGGTACTGAAATCATATAAGATAAGAGTTTTGTGACAAATTATAATTTTGCACTGTACATTTAATGTATAACACACCATAAAAGGGGGAAAACAAATATTTAGACCTTTATTGTCGATATGTACAGAGAGAATATGAAATGTAAAGACAAAATGTTCTGCCCACGCGATTTGAAATACAAATTCGGCACTTGTTATTCAGGATTGCCATTTCCAATATGAATACTTCAATCTTCCTGTGACATGTTTACGGAATATTTTACTGAAAGTTAATCGGTTGTTGCTTTTATAACTTTGGGATATTTACCAAAAAAGATCCAAATTTACGAACTAAAATCCATTAACCAATAATTAGTTTACTGTTGTACACAAAACGATTGGTTGAGCTCAAGTTATTCAAGATATATTTGTATATGTATTGTTTCCGATTTAAAATATCTTTTTCGGCTCAGTTGGAAAAAGAGATTTCACAGCAATATCAAACTGATAAGATGATAAGATGTATTATTAGTTTAAATGTGTAACTTGCACAACATTGAGTACGATAACTATCATGGTCAAGCATATAAATACTATAATTAATATAATTACTCTAACTGTTACAAATATTTATATTATGGATCTTGAAAACAAAAATCAGTATAATGACGTAAATTTTTTTATAAAAACTGAGTCTTGCAGTAGTTATAGTTAATTCAAATTATCAGTCCATTGCTTTTCTTGGTTTATCTCTGGCTCATCGCTACAACATGGACGACTCATCTAGTATGCAGATGACATGACTCTTTGTTTTAAGACAAATTCAATCAGAGAACTCGAAATGGTAATATTCACTGACCTCAACAGTACTATTCAAATCTTCAACGAACTCAATCTCAAAACACATCCTGCAAAATCAACATTTATTAAGGTTTGTTTGCGACAAAGTCAGTCAGATTTCAGTCCAACAGTCATGCTAGATGAAACTGATATTGAAGAGGTCTACGCAACGAAATTCCTTGGAATACATCTAGATCGAGGGTTGACATGATATTTCCATGTATACATTGTTTGCTTGATAAAGTTATCAAAATATTGCCCAGCCCGGGTGCTGATGATGGCACATTATGGAGTAATGTACCCACACCTCTCCTACGGATTGGTTTTGTGGGGAGGTCTAACAAACACAAACTTTTCCAAATCGTTTTCACTTAAATAAAGCAGTCAGAATCATTGTAAAATTGCAATGGAGAGTGTCGTGTAGGCCAGCATTTAAAAACTTGCAGCTGTTAATACTTCCCTGTCTCTATGTTTTGGAAGTGTGTCCCTTTTTTAGGTACAAATAAGAACACTAAGAGGTAGTAATGTACACTCTTATGAAACCAGGGGGAGGGACGATAGTTCATGAACACTTGCCTTCACAGGCTGGCGCTTAATTATTTAACATACGTACTTTTGAAAATTCCATTACAGAATTCCATTAAAAGTGCAAATATGTCCAAGGCATTTAAAGGTCGTCTAAAATCAGCCTTAATTCAAGCAGCATTTTATAATACAGACAAGGTTTTGACGCACGATTGGGAGACCGCTAAATTGGCTGACTGACACTGCAGCTAGAGTGGACAAATTTGAATGAACTCGATGATGAATGGAAAGTACTGTATGTATGAATGAGTCTAACTGTCGTGAATTAATGGTAAATGTTAGTTGACTTATAAACTGACAATTGGAATACAATTTTGTACATTTGAGGTATGGTCAAGAAGTTATAATCAGTGGGAAGAAATTGAAACGCGAGTCCAAAATTGTTAAAAGAGTAAGAGACACAAAACCAGACAATATCGCCATCCTCAATGCTTCACTTGCAAAAGAAAAGTGGGAATTTTTAAATTCTTCTCAATCTGTGGAGCAGCAGTTCAAAATTTTCGATAATTTTCCTAGTTTTCATTTTATTTTCTGCTTCCCTACAAAAACTGTCATAGTTTGTCATAAAAACATGAAAAACAAATGGATTACCAAAGGAATCCTTATTTCGGAGAAAAACTTGAATTTTTAAAGTTGATAATAATTTTAAAGTTTTTTTCCGGAACTATACAGAGATTTGCAGAAAAGTTATTCAAGCTACAAAATCATTTGATACATTAAATTCGACAGTCTTCCAAAAATATCTAAAAAAACCATTTGGAGCATTAATAACAATAAAGTCAAAGATTCGATAAAAGTCCAAGAGTCCGAATTGTGGATGATTAGATTGAGGTTGAAAATGGATTTAATACGTTTTTTGCAAATGTAGCCTGTGAGCAGGGCCCTCGTTCATCAAGTAAAACCCATTCAAAGACAAAGTTCAGTAACCTCAATAGTCCTGAGACCTGTCGTTAAGGAAGAGGTGGTTGTAATGATTCAGCAGATTCCATCGAGAAGGTCCAATGATACTAATGTCCATGTGGCTCATCAAGCAATGCTCCAAACATATTGTGAGACCTATGACTGTAGTAGTTAATCTGTCTTTTCACACAGGAGTTTTCTTCTCGCTCCTAAAAATCTCAAAAGTAATCCCAATCTTCAGAAAAGACGACCCCAACTCATCAATAGTTATCGGCTGTCTCGATTTTGCTTGTCATAAGTATACTATTGGAAAACCTTTTTTTAATACGAATGCTTCAGTTTCATAACATATAGCTTACAATCAGCTACCAAATGAACAATTTGGATTCAGAAAGGGCAAATCAACGATAGACGCAGTTGTGAGTCTTAAGGAGGAGATTATTGTAGAGGAGCTATAAAGTCGAAATCACACATTAAGTGTGTTTCTCGATTTATGTAAAGCATTCGATTGTGTTGACCATCAATACTTAACCCTCCAACTGGCAGTCATTTTTTCCTGTAGTGGCGGCACGTTTTCGAGCCTCGTGCAAGGGTTTTTTAAAAAATGTATTAAAAATATAAATTAAAAGTAATATATATAGAAGTATATATTTTTGTGTTCAGAATTAAACATATAATAATATTAGTATTTTAAATTTGGCCTTAAAAAAATGTTTACTAAAATTTTTTTTCCATGAAATTCAAAATTTACATTTTTTTTTTTATTTGGGGGGGACCATACCTAGCAAACCAAGTTATAGTAAGAAAACTATAAAACTGAGAGAGTACCATTGTGTGTCAAATTTATTCTAGTTTCAGAAACACATAAGCATTATACAAATTTATGAAACTATAATAACACACTATATAACAAAAAGCAGCGATGCGCATAAATTGTGAAAATAGGGTGTATATGTAAGAGTTTGCTAATAAAAGTTTTACTAATACAGTTTTTCTTCTATACATGTTATATTGCATATTTTATTACTCAGAATGAATTAAACTATACAGCAGTAGTAAAATAAATTCCATAACTTTTTTTTTTGAAGAGTCGAAAAAAGTTTCATTTTGTCATTACTCAAAAATTGTGCGAAAAATTTTCCAGAAATTTATTTATTCTAAAATATATTTATTTGCACTACTGCAATATTTAACAATTCACCACACACTAAACACAACACTAAAACACAAATAAACCTACTAAAACTTACTAATAAACACGACTCGTCACATAAACAACTCAGACGGCATCGACAACATGGCGGTCACATCTTTTACGTTCCAAACTACAAACTTGGTACGTTGCAACTACAATATAAAGAGGAATAAAACTATAGTATTCCTTAGGCTTTTTTCCCCCGAATCCAATGGTGCATGAATCGAATCGATACGTTGCCGGAATATACTGTTATGAGTGATTATGCAAGGAAATGTTTGTTTATCAAAATTTTGACGAACAACAATCCGCTAAGGGTTATGTTTATCAAAATTTTTGATAAACAACAGTTGGAGGGTTAAGTTGATCTCAATACTTCAAGCTCTGAGGAAAGGAAACTAATTAGGCAATCTAAGATAATAATTAGTTCATAATCGTAACTATTCATAATAAAATCTTAAAATATCACTATTTGGATTGCCATTTAAAAAAATAAAAATAAATTACTTTATTGAAAATTATATATAACCACAGCGGTCAGCAGTGATATTTTTAATTAGGATCCATGCATAATTTCCACCCACATATAGTGAATGACGCTATTTTACCTGCATTCATTTACAACATACGTAATATTTTGTGAAGTTATGAATGATTATCCATGAAAATATATACACCCCAATAGATATGAAAGACATTATTATCATTAATATGCTAAATATTAGTTCTTATTTTTCTGAAATTTTTCATCATTTAATGATATAAATAATAAAGCTTCATTAAAAAATCGGCTACCTGATTTATTTTGTAGTTGGATACATAAAATAGCGCATAATAGGCTACAATTTAGATTTGTATAAAAAATACAAACGTCGTGAAGAAACGTTGTCTTTTTACTCAGTGACTGTGTGGAGTAACTTATTTCAGTGGTATCCCATACTTGTGAATTTGAAGTAGTTTACTTGCATTCAATACTATAGTTTTTCATTATAGTCGGATAATAACTAAACTGCCCGATAATGCGAGTGTTAGCACACCAGCCCTGCCGTAGTAAATGAATTCTGCTCCCAATAGCACAATGAAGCGAGTACGCTGAGCGATCCTGTCCGTCTGCCCGGTCATTAGTGGTGGTTCGGAAGTCACTATTAACCCGTTGGTCCCCGGATGAGTGTTAAAGTCCTAACTTCACCTGGTAAAACGAGACTACTTTTTAAGACGTTTTCAGCCTCTCGATTGACAGGCCAATAGCATGTAAAATAGTATAAGCAATATACAGAAGTAATTCTACAATTATATCGCTAAGCCAAATCCCATAGAGGGTCAAGCACTATAATCAAACATGATGATGCCTATATAGAAATGAAGCTTCGTGAAATGAATTATATATAAAAAAATTATATATAATTTTAAATCTATAGGTCCAATCGAGATATACAGGTGTCCAGCAACCATTCAAACAAACTTTGCCACATTGTTCAGCAGGCCAAAACTAACAAATAATGCAATATAACAGGTGCCATATTTCGCTTCGTTTAGCGTCTGTCTGTCTGTATGTGTTTTTTGGGAAAACAATTACTACTCAAAAACCACTTAAGATACAGAATTCAAACTTAACAGTTATGTTAATCTAGTGTTGGTCCTTTTCAGTGAAAAAAATAAAACAAATATCTCATTGCATTTCAAAATGGCGGCCGTTCAAAATTTAAAATTGTATTAGCTTTGAAACGGCTACTTTGACAACAAATTCACCAGGATAACTTTTTTTAGCATATTTTATTACCAATTCAAAAAGTTTTGTTTCAAAAAGATTGAATAACAAATAACTGAGTTACAGCACCAAACGTAAAAACAGGTTAAATCCATGCATTGCAAGTACATACAACAATGTAGTGGATTTTTATGAATAAACTTTTTAAGGTTCCTTATTAAAATAGTGAACAATATTATAACCTGAAATTTAATATTTATTTTTTAAATTTGTTTTAAGGTACATTTAAAAAAGTTCTTAACCAATTGTGAATCCTGGTTTTTAAATCTTGTTTTAAAAATGTTTATAGGGCTACGTTATGGTTGTGTATAGGGTTTTCTTACATGGCAATTGTGTGAAACAGCGTAATTAATTCAATGTGTTTGAAAAATTTTATTGAACATGATATTTTTTATTAAGAAATCAATGATTACATTACTGTAAAACTTTCAAAATCGTTGCTCAAAGTGGCGTCCTTGTAACTCGTTGCAGATTCTGAAGCGTCGTAAGCACGATTCTCTTACCCCTTCAAAAGGATTACTGTCTTGAATAACTGCAGCAGCCTCAACAACTCTAGCAACTAGATCCATTTCAATCTGTATGGAAGTGGTATACACTAATTGCTTCATGTGTCCCCACAACTAAAAATCAATGGGTGTGAGGTCAGGTGACCGTGGAGGCCAAGGGACGGGACCTCCACGTCCAATCCAACGATCTCCATACACTTCATTCAAATGTTGTCTAGCAATCAGGGAAAGTGGGCCGGTGCTCCATCGTGTTGGAACCACATTCTTTGTCTAGTTTTAATAGGAACATGTTCCAACAGCTCAGGTAAGATTTCCCTCAAAAAAACTTCAAAAGTAGGTCCGTTCAGTCTGTTTGGTATAATGTATGGCCCAATCAAATATCCGTCTACTATTCCAGCCCAGATATTGACAGAAAATTTGTGCTGAAACTTACGTTGCACAATTTCATGAGGGTTCTCTTCAGCCCATAAATGGCGGTTTCGGCTATAAAATATGCCATCTCGAGTAAATGACGCTTCGTCAGTAAAGAGAACATACCTTAAAAAATCGGGTTCATCAACTAATTTGTGAAGGAACCAACACGAGCTGTCTACCCTGAGAGGAAAATGTGCAGGTTCTAAGGCTTGTACTTTCTGATGTCTGTAAGGGCACAAACGTTCTTCATTTAACACTTTCCACACAGAACTTTTGCATACATCCAAATTATGAGCAATAGCGCGAACGCTGGTGGAGGGGTTTTCTTCTACGAATAATAAAACCTCTTCTTAAAAATCAACAGTCCGTACGGATTTTACCCGTTCTACAACATTATTTTTCAAATGTCCAGTTTCCCTAAGACGAATATGAACGGCACTGAAGACACTATGAACTGGGTGCAGCCTATCTGGAAAGCGCTCTCTGTACAATCTGCTAGCTAATCTGGCATTGCCTGCAGCAAGTCCGTACACAAAGTGAATATCAGCATACTCTTCAAAAGTAAAATGGTTCATATCGTACAAGAAACAAAGTAATAAAAGAAATTTAAATTAACAGGAAAAACTAACAGGAATTACAAAGAAGAACAGAACATTCAAACAGTGACAATCACGTTCAAAACATAGACTTGCTCAACAATGTCTTGATAGTTTGTTCATTAGTTTTTCTTCATTTAAAACACCTGATTTGGTTTCTGATTGTTGGTCAGCTGTTTTCATGTAATATTATGCTATTGTTATTTTAAGAGCATTGTGAATAGTTTGTTTCTTTTTTATTTGTGTGTGTGTAACACATTGATTACTGTAAATGGAACAAAATGATAGTAATTTTTTTAGGTTATAATAATTGTTCAGTATTTTAATAAAGAACCTTAAAAAGTTTATTCGTAAAAATCCACTACATTGTTGTATGTACTTGCAATGCATGGATTTAACCTGTTTTTTACGTTTGGTGCTGTAACTCAGTTATTTGTTATTCAATATTTTTGAAACAAAAATTGTTGAATTGGTAATAAAATATGCTAAAAAAGGTTATCCTGGTGAATTTGTTGTCAAAGTAGCCGTTTCAAAGCTAATACAATTTGAAAATTTTGAACGGCCGCCATTTTGAAATGCAATGAGATATTTGTTTTATTTTTTTCACTGAAAAGGACCAACACTAGATTAACATAACTGTTAAGTTTGAATTCTGTATCTTAAGTGGTTTTTGAGTAGTAATTGTTTTCCCAAAAAACACATACAGACAGACAGACGCTAAACAAAGTGAAATAGGGCACCTGTTACATTGCATTATTTTTTAGTTTTGGCCTGCTGAACAATGTGGCAAAGTTTGTTCGAATGGTTGCTGGACACCCTGTATATAGGACAAACGCCTAAAAAATATGAAATTTGTCCAGCTACCCAATTATAGGCTTCGCAAAGATCAGCTAATAAGAACAATATATTTTTTTAAGAGGAAAATTAAAAATAATATATAAAATGTTCGCCTGACAAGCGGGGTGTCCAGGAGGGGTGAGTGAATCTTCGATTAGCTGTAGATGATGGAATATACTGTTGTGATTTTTCAATTATCTGTAAAAGATGGCATATAATATTGAGCTATACAGTAGAAACATTCCAATCAAGTGCCTTATTTTTATGATTACCTTAAACTACAATCTTCAATCAAAAATTTAGTTCTATACATCTACAACATACAGCAATAACATAAA
Source organism: Homalodisca vitripennis (assembly GCF_021130785.1). Lineage (NCBI taxonomy): Eukaryota > Metazoa > Arthropoda > Insecta > Hemiptera > Cicadellidae > Homalodisca > Homalodisca vitripennis. The sequence continues at coordinate 861,371 of NC_060208.1, forward strand.
CATTTTAGACCAAAATTTAAAAGTGTTATCTAACATTGAACCAAAATTATACTGAATAAAGTTTTATTATAAGAAACAAATAAGATTTAGACTGCCACCTAGCCTACTGGACCGGGACTGAAATGGGATTTATAGGGATTTAGTCTCAGGGGCGTCCTTAAAAGCCTGTCATCCTGGATTCTCTCAATGGAAGCGCATTTGATATAATGCCAGGTATAACAGATATATTTCTTATTCGTAGAAACATTTATTTCCTTCAATAATCTGTACTAAAACTGGCTGAACAATATTTAATCATACCAATTGTATTTTATGGAAATATAAAAATTAAAGCGTTAAACTTAGGTTGGAAATAAACATTCTTTTGTAGGTTTTACGATCTGAATAATATTCTTTGAACATATTTCCTTTTGTTACTTTTATGATATTCCTCGGTATTGATCAATAAAAATTATTAATTTAGTGTATCATTTGTGACGTATAAAATATGAGTGGTAATAAGCAAATAAAAGAAATAATATTAAATGCATCACATTTTTTAGTATTCAGTTATAGAAAAGTAAAATACTAATAACTTCATTTTTATACAGCAGATAATTTATATAAACCGTGTCCTTGAAATCATACATTACTTATATCAACTTGACTCCATACTTCGTTTTATTAATTACGGCGCAATACATAAACTTTTTTCAAAATTTGACACGTAAGTAGAAATGTATAATAATACAGATAGAAGTATTTAACACTTCTGTTTAAGAATATTTGTAAATATAGTTAACAGTTTTATATCGTATTTGCAAATAAAATACTATTTTACACTTACCAATAATTAATTGTTCACGTGCAAACTTTCTGTATACCTGTTATTATATACGTTGCCTAACGAAGTATTTTTGCACGATTATTTTCAAATAGGTATAAAATTAATCATAGTTAGATAATCGTTATTGCAATTACTATAAAAGTCCACAAACATATAACATAATTATAATATATAAGTACTATACGTGGATAACAAAGGCAACTATCTACAGTCCACCATGTTTTAGTATAGCCCACCATAGATAGAAGCGTTCAATAATTATAGCTCAGTATCGATGACGTCATATGAGGAAACTCCCTAATTGATACAAGACTGGCTTTTGCCTGCTCTGTAAAGACTTTTGATCATTAAAGCATGAGTTCTTTGTTAGAAGTTTGTTTTTGACGATTGCAGGTTTGTGAAAGAAACAGGATTTTCCGGACATTTGCCATCGTTCAGTGATGCAAAAAATCAATAACACTACTTTTCGTGATCTGCATTATGATCTCTTCTCAGGTAAATAACCAACGTAATACATAATTACAAATTAGGCTAAAATAAACAAATCATACCAAAGCATTGTGGCACGCCTAAGTCCGGAATCACAACCACCATGGTGTGTGTCAAATTCACTAACTCTATAAAACATGCACTTAATAAAGAACTAAACACAACACTAATCAGTAAAACTGAACTACAGAATACTACAGTCTCTAAGTACTACATTTTAGGATATGTAAACGTAGAAATGGGCAATTATGCTAAAGTAGTATAAGTTATATACTTTAACACATTAAAATTACCGGAAGTTGACTATGAATCTGTAAAAGTGATTAAGTTATGTTTTTCATACACGATTTTCTATCTGTTAATTCTATCAGTAAGGGACGTAAAATCCTCTTAGCTGTATAATTTCAATTAGAGCCTTTAAATGCCGCACGTTAAAAAAAAATTAGAATGATAAATTCTGTAACTGAAAAATACAGGTAAGTACATAATGATACGTTTGTGAATCCAATCAAGGAGTTAATATTGTGGGTAGAAATTTGTATAGTTGTTGTTATCTTGCCTGTTTTACCAGATTGTTTCCATTTACTTCACTGGAAACAAATAACACAATTTAGTGAGGAGTTCTGATTAGAGTGTAAACTGAGCATTTGGTATATGTATACAAACAATTTAAGAATAAAAATAGAAATAACATGGGCAATAAAACTATTTAAGAATATCGGAAACGGGTCATTTTACTTAAGGAATACCTCAAATAAAACTATTCGTAATGACAGGGAGAATACAAATGGCATGTAAAGGATTTATAGGGCTTAGGCCACTGTAACTGACATATGTCTGGCCTCATAATTAAAGCCTTATATTAAAGTAATATCGTGTGTGTTGTTTGACCATTCATTGGTGAATTGTATTCGAATGAATGAGTTACATTCTATATGAAGTAAATTTATTTTACTAACGGATAAACCATTTTACAATACGTTACGCAATAGCTGATACAAGCGATAAAATAATATAAATACAAAATAGAAAGTAAAAATAATAATTATATAAATCGAGAGAATATGTTATAATAGCAATATGAAGCTTATAAACAACAAGATTTGAACAAAAATATACTCTATTGAAAGATAAATAATGAAACTGCAAGATGTATTCTGCAAAATATAGCAATTAGCAGCGAGCCATGAATTAATAAAAACTAGATTTTTTTAAGGGGGAGGCTGGAAAAAATCAATTACGCACACAGGTGACCAGCCTGTAGTGTGGGACTCCCCTTAATCGGGTCTACCCACTAAAAAACCTCCTCTACTCTTTAGGATTATAACCTGGGAATTGTTTATCACATTACGTCAGGCTAGGTCACAATACGTCTTCACTCGTGGTTAGTAGACGAGTGAAGACGTATTGTGACCTGTATTCCGTAGTTTAGTTTTAATGATTAGTGTTTTGTATGGTTTTGTATTAAGTGCATGTCTTTAGTGTTAGTGAAGTTGACAAACAACATGTAGGTTGTGATTCCTGACTTAGGCGTGCCACAACGCTTTAGTAAGATTTGTTTATTTTAACCTAGTTTGTAATTATGTTTTAGGTTAGTTCTTTACCTGAAGAAGAGATCAGATTGCAGATCTCGAAACGTAGTGTTACTGTTTTCTTGTTTCACTGAACGATGGCAAATGTCCGGAAAAATCCTGTTTCCTTCACAATCCTTCCATCGTCAAAAATAACCTTCAAACAAAGAACTGTCCGATAGGCGGATTAAAGCAAAGACAACGAATATTAACAGTTATTAAACTATATAATATAGCAATAACAAGAATATCATATATTTGGATTAAAAACTAAACATTAATAAATCTGGAATGTAGCTAGGTAATTAGTTATTATATGAAATCGCAGTACACAGCACTCCGTAGAGGCACATCCAATCACTCTTGAGCTGCGAGAAGTGATGCGACCTTCCTTCTGAACAGCTAGGCACTGCAGTTAAAGATATCGATCTCAAGAGGAAGGGTGTTTCCCGTGACTTGGATCTGAACCATGGTGCTGTATCATAGGCAGTGATGACCTATAGCAAATAAGTCCCTCGATCTCGTGCCATCAGGAACATGAATATTGATCTGCTCCGGAAGTTCTGAGCATTGTACCTCACCATTGATGAGTTTGTAGAGGAACATGAGATCGATGATTCTTCTTCTGATTAAAAGTGGTTGAAGAACCATATCAGAAGCCAATGTTTGTAAGGGTACTTCGAAGTAACGGAACCCCAGGCTAAGGCAAACTAGGCGAACAAATCTAGTCTGGGTATTCAGAATCCTCTCCAAAAGATACCGCTGGTTGGACCACGGGACGGAGCAATACTCCACGTGAGACCCCACGAAATGGCAGTAAAGAGATTTCACCGATAATAGTGAAGAAAAGGTCCGAGAATATCAGCCCCAAGCTCCTGTTTGCTTTAGTGCATACGAAGTTCACATGCTGCTCTGGGCTCAATGAGCTCGTGCTCAAGAAACCAAGATCCTTAAACTCGTTAACTCTCTTTAGATTGCATCCGTCCAAGTTGTAGTCAAAATACCTTTGAGAATGAGTCAAATCAAATCTTTTTTATTGCGACGACAATATTTACATTGTATGGCAAACGTCATGGGTTTTTTTTAATTTCTAACATTCATACAACAATACAGACTCACACGTTCAATTTTACAGTTACGCCTCTTTCATTCATCGCCAATGCTACCCACTTAGTACAGCGGAGTCAGTCCTCTAATTGGGCGGTCTCCCAGTCGAATGCCAAAAACTAACCAGCATTATAGAATGCTTCTGACACCAAGAGGCGTTTAAGGCGGGTCTTTAACGCCATAGGCGTTGGGGCATCTTTAATTGAATTGGGCAGTCTGTTGAGGAAATGAACACCCGCCTGCGAGGGCAGGCGTTCATAAACAGACAAACAGACACAGGCGATCTGTGTCTCAAAGTTCGGTAGTTAGCTCTCCCACGTGTCACATAGATGTGTATATTTCGGCATCCGGTTAAGGCACATTTACTCATACAAAACAAAGTTGTTTCCAAAATGTAAAGGCACGGCAGAGTTAAAAGCTGCAATTTCTTGAAAGCTTCCCTGCACGACTCTCTAAATTTGATTTTGGCGATTATTCGAATTGCTTTTTTTTAAGTATGAATGCTCTTTGAAACTGTGTGCTTGCGCAACCTCCCCAAAGAACCACACCGTAAGCCAGATGGGAGTAAATCAGTCCATAATATACCGAAATCAGTACCTGCCTCGGGCAGTATTTGGCTAAAGATGTCATAACAAAAATTCCAGAGCAGACTTTAGCGCAAACATAGTCAATATGTTCATTCCAAGTCAGTCCTCGATCAAGGTGCATTCCTAGGAATTTTGAAGAGCTGACTTCTTCCAATGTGAAGTCATCTAAAAAAATGGCAGGCCCACACTGGTTGCCTGCAGTGCGGAAGGCAAAATTCAAAACGTTGGTTTTTGAAGAGTTTGTTGTAAGATTGAGGCTGTGAAAGTATTGGACACAGTTGTTGATGTCAACAAAAGCCTGTTGTTCCAACACTTCATTTGATGTTGCATTGAAAAAGAGAGTCGTATCATCGGCAAACTGCACTAATTTTCCGTGCAGAAGCGATGATTTTAGATCAATAACGTAAAGCAGGAAAAGCACAGCGCTGAGGATGGATCCCTGAGGGACTCCGTAACTCAGTTCTATTTGTTTGGACGACTTGCTAGATATCTGATTAACTTGGGATCTGGGAGTTAAAAACGAGCCAAGCAATTTAAGAGGCACGCCTCGAATACCGTGAGACTCGAGCTTGTCAAGAAGTGCACCGTGGTCAACGCAGTCGAATGCTTTGGACAGGTCTAAGAACACACTCATTGAGTGGTTACGACATTTAATCCCCTCTACAATCATATCGACAAGATTCACGACTGCGTCTGTTGTCGATTGGCCCTTCCTGAATCCAAATTGTTTACTTGAGAGCTGATTGCATTTGTCCAAAAACCGAAGCATTCTTATAATAAAAAGCTTTATAAAAATTTTGCTCACCACTGGCAAAACTGAGACAGGCCGGTAGTTAGTGATTGAAGTTGGGTCGTCCTTCTTGAAGATTGGAACAACTTTAGGAATTTTCAGGAGAGGGGAACACTCCTGTTTGGAATGAATAGTTTACCAATTGAGTTAAAGGTCTCACTAAATGCTTGCAGCATTTTTTATGAGCCACGGGGACATTAGATTGGGGTCATTTGATTTTTTGGCAGGGAGCTGCTGAATAATTCGGTGAAGCTCATCCTCAACGACAGGAGCCAACGCCATTGACGATGTGGGGCTCTGACTTCGCGAGGCGCGTACTTTGGGTTCAGATGGCCGAGGACCCTGCCCACCAGCAACGGATGCGAAAAATCCATTGAACTGATTGGCAATCTCTGTTTCATCCTCCAAAAACATATCCTCAATTTTAATTTTAATTTCTTTGTGAGCTTTTGTTTGATTGTTAATGATGCCCCAAATTGTTTTTGAAACGTTTTTGGAAGAGAGCATAGATTTTGAGACACCATATGCTTTTGCGGCTTGGATCACTTTCCTGTATATTTTTTTATAGTTTTTGAATTGCTCGCTTAAAGTTCTTTTATAAATTTCGGAGAAGAATTTTAGTTTCTCTCTAGAAACTAAAATACCCGTTGTAACCCAGTTGTTTTTTTTTAATTTGTGCGTAAACATTGATCGTTTTTGTTGGGCAGCAGATGTTAAAGTGGAAATTTAGAGTGTCGTTAAACAATTTAAATTGCTGCTCTACAGGTTGATGTGAATTTATAAAATCCCATCTTTCGTTAGAAGGCTAAATATTGAAGTGAGTAATGTTTTCTGGCCTTATGTCTCTTACTGTTTGCTTAATTTTGGGCTCCCTTTTGAATTGTACCCCACTAATGATGGCTTCTTGGTCATAGTGGTCTGAAATAGCTGTATTCACTACAGACACTGCGACAGTTGGGTGTTTGGTTATGATGTTATTGATAGCAGATTGTGTTGTATCCGTCACTCTCGTCGTAGTTTTGACTAGCAACTCCAGGTCAAATGACCTAAATTGACTAATCGAATTGTGGAATTGTGAGTGTTGTCCAAGGCGTCAATGTTGAGATCCCCCATCACGACAAATTCTTGACGTTGATTAGTCAGGCATGACAATAATTTTTCGAATTTAGAAAAAAAGTATTTATTACCACTGGGAGACCTGTAAATTCCGATCACGAGTAATTTTGATTGTTTCGTTTGTAGTTTGATCCCGACTGCTTCAAAATCTGTTTCGGTTGATTGTTGGATCGGAAAAGGTGTAGATAACAAATTTTGTTTAAAAAAAATAGCAACTCCTCCTCCTTTGGAGTGGTTTCGACAAAACGCGGAAGCCAATTTGTAATTTGGGATTTTGCACAGTGAGATGTTCTACATGTTGAAACCACTTTCGGTTACTACAAGCAGATCAGTTTTCAGATTCTCGCACATAAGTTGAATTTGGTCCAGTTTGTTGGTTGCAAATTGAGAATTTTGATGAAGCAGTATGAATTCAGTTTGTTTTTGAGTGTTTATTTGTTTTAATTGAGTTTTGTTTGTAAAATGTGTCCGCTAGTGGGGTTCCTAAAAAAAGAGCTTTTGATTGAAAACTTTCATCAGATTTATAACGTTCATTTAGAGGTGAAGATCTTAATGCCTGTGCGTAGCTGTCTGTCGTGGAGACTGCGGCTCCGCCGTGGCGATGCTCGGAGACCCAGCCGGGGCAGCAGATGACGGGAGAGGCAGAGACGGTGGTGGCTGTGTTCGGCCTACAGAGACCAAGCTCGCCGTCTTCAACCCATCCACCACAAGTCGAGCCAGCAGCCGCTTCCCTCCCATTGTCAGATGCTGGCCATGGTGAGTGAAGTGCCGCCTCCCGATGGTGATGAAGTTCAGTAGTTCGGATCCTTCACATCTGGAACATAACTCTTTGATGTAGTGGTTGACCAAGATAGTCTGCTTGTTGATGGGGTGGTCGCTGGAGAGGTCGTGGCGATATGGTACTGTAGACACCACGGCCTTCGCTGCGGAGGTGCGCACGATGATCTGCTGCTGCAGGTGCTGAAATATAGTAGACGATTCGCAGGCTCCGACGTCATTCGCTCCCTACGGCAATTAAGACACAGCAGTTTCATGGGAGAGAGGATTGACCGCCCTCAACCACTCCCAAAAGTCCGTCCCCAGGCATGCACACCCCGAGCACACTCGTCTTCGCGGTGACGAAGGACTGGACCAGTCCAGCCAAAGAGCGAACGTGGCTATCCCCCTCGACAGTCACTGTTGAAAAGACCACTGGCGTAACAGGTGTCTCGGTGTTGCGTTTTTTCTGCTTGAATTGCTTTTTTTGACGTTTGTGTTTATTTTTATTTTGTTCATGCTTTTTCATGTTATATTTTTTTAAAGTAATTATTTAAGAATGACAGTCTCAATTACTTCCGCAATTTTACTCCATATGTCGTATTTATTTTGTATTTTTATTGTTTGATTGTTTTTATTCCTACAAACAGTCCATTGAGTGGAATTTTCCTCTTTTGCCTCCTTACATGTACAACTGCTATTTCCCGATCTCAGTAGTTCGATCTCCGCTTCTAACACTTCGATGGTGGTTTTGAGGCTATTTACAAGGTCGCGAACCTCAGTACACTGACTGCTTTTGCAATCGGTAGACCGCTGCTCACCGGGTTCAATCTGTACAGTTTCAGCTACGGAAGATTAATTTGAGGGTGCCTCATTCCGCGAGAGATTAACAACGAACAGTTCATCAGTAAACTGTAGCAGGCACCTATCCGACTCAATCGTATAGTCCCATACGTCATGCAACTGCTTGCGGAGTTCGGCTACCTGAGTCTTCAGAGAGGAGCTTTCCGCTTGGATCTCAGTCAAACAAGTTGAATTAGGCGCATTAGGGCGAGGACCGTCTTGTAATGAGGATTCCACATTACTTGGAGTCGGAGTCGCGGGCTGTGTCGGTGTTAAAGCAGCATTGCTAGTAGCAGCAGCAGACGAGGGTGTGGACGCCGCGGAAGCGTGAGGCGAGAAGTTCGCAGTCGCAGACGACAGTGAAAAGCAAGCATTGTGAAGACGAACACTGCTGCTAGGTGTAGAGCAGACCACTAGAGGCAGTGTGGACGAGGAAGTTGACTGCGCGGGGCCCGGAGATTTCATCTGTCGCATCGTGACGGCATGCGCTCCTGTGTGTTTGTTATAAACAATTGATAGACGACTCACATTTGCATTCGTTTTTATAGACGCCCCACAGCTCTTGCCAGTCAGACAGCGCCAGTTTATATCCCCTTATTTTAAAGTTCTTTGCTGTCTATATTTATTTGTAATATTTAAATAAAATGCATGGTTTGCCCGCGGTTGTTTTTTCAACTGTAAAGTCCAATTTTACAAATAAAAGTTTAAAATGCTAAAACAATTTTAATAAATTAATATTAATGTTAATGTCCATTCAATAATAAAGCTATAATTTAACTAAAATATAAAATAAAATTTTTTACGATATTTACAAAAGAATTATTACTAGCAAAAATATAAATGATGACAGCGACGTTTGAACCTAGGATTTCGACTCCAGAATACTGTACGCTACCGATACCTCCAGCAGAGCTGATAAGAATTATTATCACTCGTGACTGAGAAAGTGCGGCGCCCCATGATAACGTCGAATAGAGTATTGCAATAGACACGTCAGTCCTTGTTAGTTTTTTGTTTGGTTATCTTTGTAATTCGTGTATACTTATAGTATAAAATTAGCTGTTTCAATTTACTAAGCCTACGGCCAAGTCAACTAATTCTTTCACGTTAAAAACATTAATCACGAATTGAACAAAACCCGTTTAAAATTAAATTTTATCACGGAACGATATAACCCACTGTTTGTAGTGTAGGACCAGCCCTCCAACCTATGGAAGTCCTATGGAATGTCATGACAACACACTTAGATGAGTTCAAAGACATGCAATTATCTTCACACGAATGCTCAATTTCTATCAGACTTCTCTGAAGCACGATGTGATTTCACCCTAAGCCACCAAAGAGTAGACATTGACACATCCGTAAATAAAAGATGCTTGACAGGAATGGCCTGAGAGATGTCATTGATGAAAATATGGAAGAGCACGGGGTGCATGTGCGAGCCCTGCGGTACACCAAATGTTTCCACGACGTAGAAGATGCAAACTTCACCGCCAGCCTCCTGTCCTGAAGATAAGTCGAAAACCAACTGAGTAGGTTACCATGAACACCAAATAGTGATAGTTTGGAAAGCAGAAGGGGGGGGACTAACTCTGTGAAACGCCTGTGAGAAATCCAAAAAGATCGCATCCACTTGCTCACGTTTAGAGACGGAAGAAATTATGTCTGAATGAAATATAGTCTAGCTGTTTGCATAGGATCTACCAGGCGAAAAACCATGTTGGAAGGATGAGATTGCACTCTGAAGACGCTGAAAGAATTTAAAAAGTACTAGTTTTTCAAATATCTTGGATATTGCCGACTGAATTGAAATTGGTCTGTAGTTTCTTACTTCAGAAATTGAACCAGACTTATATTGAAACGAGGGTAGGTTATTACCATAATTGTTAAACCTATTTTCCGGTAGTGGTAGTGGTGAGGAACCACGTGGTGATCCCAACACATAACCAAATTATATTCCACCCCAAGGCCCGGATCGGTCATTTATAATTCCTGATTAATATTACCACATAATTAGGAACCAAAATTGTAACCAAAATATGTATCGAGACTTAATTTAATTTACGTCTAACTCACGGATACCCGTCCAGTCTCCAACGTCCGTCAGCGTACCCGTCCGCTCACTCCTCCACCACAAGTGCGTACTCGACCGAACTCGTTCACCGATAACTGCCCGTTCCAATCCTCGGTCAAAGGTCGCCCGATTAGCTCCTACACACTGACCGACCCGATCACAGTGTCGGTTACATGCCACAACCTCTCCCTCCGGCGGGGCCGACAAGAAAATTATTTCTATACGGTTACGACGAAAGGGTGGGTAGGAAGGGATAGGAGAACCCTACTCCCAATATAACAAATTTCCCCATAACCCCATCCACAATCTGGACTACTCGCGGAATTTTGGGTAACTCTCCCCCTATTTGAGGGAGTTGTCAGCCCCCATGGTATACGCGTATAATCCGGGAAGATCCACAGGGTATACCATGCTGGAGCTGATGACATTAAAGCATTCGAGCTTAATTGGGGGGCCATGATATGCTGATGTAAAAAAAGTAGGAAAGAAGGATGGGTTTGGCCAACATATGTTAATATTATATTATAATTTTTTTCCACATCGTGCGACAGCATCCTCCCCGGGCGAACAAAATGTTGATATGAGGCCTCACATGAGAATGGTAGCATTATCATCTTGCTATTATAGAATTAAGACAGTCGTGACTGTGCACTGGGTAAATTACCAAACGTCTATATTAGGGCCCATGGTTGTAGGGTTTATAGTTGTGCGCCTAATCAATGGGTACCCACTTCAGGATTTCCGCTTTTATGCTAATAGTGATTTGTTATGCTGTACAACAAAAATGTGTTATTAGACACCAACTTGTGGGTGCTGTGGACTCCATAATTCATTATTTTGCTGAACCCATGAACAACCATGATATTTGCCGTCCACCATTCTCATGTACTTTTAAACATACTACTCTGCCAAGTAAGGAGCTATTGCGGCGCACGATGGGGAGAAGAGTTCTAATTTCATATCCGTAATCGGATATCATGCCAATAGTAAGGATGGGACATGGGGTCCGGGATATCAGCAAATGCGTGCAAGGGTTGTTTGAAACCATTCCACCGATCTAAAACAAAAGGAATATCCAAAACTACCCAATTATAACAATACATAAGCTCACATGCATAAAACCCTAGATTTAAAACCGTACAAGGTTACACTTACATAGGTAGGAGTAGAACAGGAATTGGAGGAAATTATCGTAAGACGAAAGAAACCGCAATAATTGGCAAACCGACGCAAATCATACACAGATCATACGCAGTCGAAGTTTCGTGTCCGCTACATTAATTAAATAACTGACCCTCACTGTGACGGCGCCTGAGAGTCCGATTTTTGTACACGTCCATTCTATACCCATCTAAACAAACGTGAGAGTATAATACCAAGTAGACCCAATCCTAACCTTTATATTAACTCTTTAAGGACCGGACCCTAAAATGGATGTTGCCCAATACTGTAATATTTGCTGTGTAGACTAGCTCCAAAATTGCTCAGTTGTCAGTCATGCTGTTTTGAAGTGGTTCAAGATACAAATCATAAAATATGTATTTGTTGGCCTATGATTATGTATTTGGTGTCAAAATGTACATTTTAAATCAGGCTAAGTAGGTAAAACTCCAAATTGTCTTATATGACCCTCATTTTTTGCAGTTATAAAAATATAAAAATAAAATAACAAAATTATTTACTGATTTTATTTTTTATTTGTTTATTTGATTTACTGAAAACACGAAAGAGTTTTTAACCATGGGAAACCAGTTTATTTTACAGAAAATATTGTTTTCTACATGTGTACCAAATTTAAACTTATATGGAATACAAATAATAAAATTATACGAAATTTATCATTTTGCTACTAAAGCAATAAAAAGTTGATATTCGGAAATATCAGTACAGCATCGTAAATCTAAAAATAATTGGAGTTATACGAATTCTTAGTTTATTTTACAAAATATTGAAATCAAAATAGGCATAAGCCAATAAAATGTACTGTTTATAATGGCATACAGTAAAAAAAAGTACAAACAATTTTCACTCCGAGCACTATTTACGCACATGTTTGCCAAAGCAAAGAGAATGGCAGCACTCTTTGCACCAACTACAAATCTAGATTTTTTTTCTTGATTGCTTGTAGTTTTGACCAGATGTTGAAGGTTGTGAAATAGGGTTATAGGTGGGATCTGCGTCCGAATCGTCACCAAATGGAATTTAAGAATCAAACGAATCTAGCTCCCTATCTATTTCCCTATCAAGTTCACTTGTTCTCGAGTTCTCATATGCCATTATCATCACAATTCACTCAAAAAGTATTGGTACGAAAGCAAACTTTACTACCTCGAAAACACAGTACAACAAACGGACAGAACGTAAATATCTAGACAGCTGGCGTCCGGCCGCGGCGGCGAGGCGAGCCACTATGCAGTACGCAATCATCAGCTGACATGCTCCACCAAAATTGGAGCAGATGAGAAAGCATATAGATGTTCTTCTTTCCAAGGGTGTCATTCATCCATCAACATCTCAATAGGCATCTCCGGTTTTTTTAGTCCCATAAAAGGGTAGAAAGAGTAGAAGTTGTGAACTATCGCGGTATTAACAGCATGTTGGATCTTGAAGCGACTCCTATGCCAACAATAGAATCTGCTTTTCAGCATTTCGGTCAAAGTCGTTGGTACTTTTTATTAGACTTAAATCAAGCGTATTTACAAATTTTCTTGGAGGAAGACTCAAAGAAGTATACGGCATTTGTAGTTCCATGGCAACAGTATAAGTCTAGTTTCTTGCCTTTTGGTCTGGCATCGGGAAGTATGGTTTTGACTAACCAGATCCACACAATCTTTGGCGATAATAAGTTTAGATATGTTTACAATTTTTTTTGATGATTTGTGTGTGTACTCATCGGGAACCTATGAAGATCACATAGAGCCTCTGAGGGAAGTAATATCACGACTTCAAAAGGCAGGTCTTACCGTCAACGCAGAAAAAATCACTATAGCCTCAAACCGAATTCAGTTTTTGGGTCACACTTTCAGCTACCAGACAATTTCCATCCACTGTGATCGAGCAAAACCAATAGAGGGATTCCCAATACCAAAAAATATTAAACAATTGTCCCGATTTCTAGGCATGTGTGCTTTTTATGCTCGCTTCATTAAATCCTTTGCTGAGATTTCACAACCTTTGAATCAGTTAAAGCGAAAGGGTGTGAAGTTTGTCTGGGGTCCTGAACAACAAAAGGCATTTGAGAGTCTTAAGAGATGTTTGGTATCCGGACCAGTGCTTAAAACCCCAGATTTCTCTGAGCCATTTTCTCTGAGGACGTCACGTGGGGGTAAGACGAGAAGCTATGACGAGTAATTTGTTGTTCATTTTAACATAATTATTGAAATCCGATTTATAAAATGCCTTTTAAAATTGAACATACCACAAAAGGGAAACCGTGCATTTTATACGATGACCATAAATATAGACATTTTAGAGTATTAAAAAACGGTGATGTGTCCTGGCGTTGTTTGGGGAAAACATGTAATGCATCAATTAGGAGTGACGCCAAAGTGACGGTGGTTAGTGTTACCAACGACAAGCACGCTGGACAACACCCTGTTACCCTGAGACGTATGTCTTCTGCAGCGGCTTCACCAGCCCAGTCTCCGGCATCGCAGGCACCCACCCTCGCCACACCACTCAACACCCCCCTACCCACTCCTTCACCTGCCACACTGACAACCCCCTCGACCCCCGCCCCCTACAACACACCCATAGAAATCTCTACAAACACTTCCTCTTCATCAACTCACCCGCTTTCTGACCCAAATTCATTGATACCCACTCCTTCACCTGCCGCACCGACTACCCCCTCGACCCCCGCCCACTACAACACACCCATAGCCATCTATACAAACACTTCCTCTTCATAAAGTCACCCGCTTTCTGACCCAAATTCATTCATACCTACTCCTTCACCTGCCGCACCGACAACCCCTTCGACCCCTTCATCAAATAACCCGCTATCTGATCTCGATTTAGTGTTGCAAGAAGATACACTTCTGAAGGAAGAAATAAAACGCCTACAGACCGAACTGAAATCCATATTAGACCATGCTATCGAGTCAGACCAGCGCCTTAGTCTATACACATCCGAAGATTTTGTATCCGCAACTTCCCAGTCATCAGAGTCATCTAAACCTTTAAAATCCAATGACGGTGCGGTACAGTGCGACCTAATCCCTCTAACCACCCAACAAACTCAAACCCTCCCTCTTTCAATCCCAGTTCCTGACCATTGCAATGAAATTATAAACAGTTTTAGAACTACAGTGGAAGTATTGGAAGCAGAAATTAAATGTTTGAAACTACAACCTACACAATACGTCTGCAAGATTCGAAATGAAACCTGGAAACTCGTAAAAAACAAAAACACAAACAATCCATTTCCTGTCCTTAAGCACCCCTCGAAACAGTTTAAACCAAGTAATTCACCATCAAAGCCTGCCAAGGGATAGAAATGAAAGTGAAAATGTAATAGTTGATATAGAAAGTAACATTCAATATTTAGATGACAGTACAAAAACTGCCATAAGATCTGACATATATATTCTACCTTTTCCAATAATCTAAAAGAAAAACGTTCCTCACATTAACATAACACAAACTACAATAAAACAATGAAAGTCTTAAACAGAGGGATGTATTTTATTTGAAGGCTGACAAAAGTAATACTATTGTCATTATGTACAAAAAAGAATATCATAAAAGGGTTAAACAAATTTTAAGCACTGGACAATACAATATCCTTCAGAAAAATCCAATCAAAAAAATATACTAAATCAGTATCAGAAACCTTGAAAAACTATAACAATTTAATTAACAGCCAGTTATATAGAAAACTTATAGTTCCTAATCCTATCATTCCAAAAATTACATTATCTCCCAAAAATATACATACCTGGAAATGGAATGCGACCAATAGTGTCATATATAAATTCCCCAACATATTTTCTGTCTCAATGGTTTTTGAAAAATCTTCGAAATTTAGAAAGCTTTCCTTCATTTTCCATCATGAACAGATACAATTTTATAGAATCAATTAAAGACGTTGATCTATATGAAGATGAATATCTCGTTTCTTTTGATGTAACATCACTTTATCCTAATGTTCCAATTAAGAATACAATGAAAATAATTACAGATTGGTTAACTTCTCTAAATTTACAAAAGGAAATAATTGATGAATACTCCCATATGATAACTTTATGTATGAATCAGAGCACATTCCAATATAGAGAATCTTACTACACCCAAATTGATGAAACGGCTATGGGAAATCCTTTTTCATGTTTTATTGCCAATATTTTTATGAGCTATTTTGAATCTACAGCCAAATCTAAAATGGCATATTTCCCAAGAAAATGGATACGATACGTCGATGATGTTTTTACAATATATAAAAAAATTAAAACATAAAAGATTTTATCACAACTCTAAATTCGTTTTACCCTACTATTAAATTTACATATGACATTGAACGAAACAATAGTATACCATTTTTAGACGTATTAGTTATTATAAATGAAACAAAATTTGAATTTCATATCTACAGGAAACCAACTCATACAAATAGGTTCATCATCAATGAATCTAACCATCCATTTGCACAAAAAAGAGCAAAATTTAATTCAATGATTTACAGACTCCTAAACACACCACTTTCAACAGAAAACTACAAGAAAGAATTAAATTACATAAAAACTATTGTTATGTTCAATGGTTACACTACAAAACCCATTGACAATATACTAAAAAAGCATTAAAAAGAAGAAGTGAAAAGATAAGACAACATTAAGGCTACCTCAAGACACAAAACAAGAATTGATTTGCACAACATACAGCACTTGTTCGAACCAAATATACATAAAACCTTCAACCGTTCGAACCTTTAAAAAGCATACAAATAAAACTGTCACTCACAGAACAAGCAACAAACTATCCCAAATTTTAGGAAACCCTAAAGACAAAACTGCAAATGATAATAAATCAGGAATTTATGAAATTGGATGCGATGACTGTGACAAAATGTATTACATTGAACAAACAGAAAGAACAATAAAAACACGATTTAAAGAGCATTTTTATCACACAAAATATGGAAGAGTTGACAAATCTGCTGTAGCCAAGCACTGCATTGAATCAGGACACAGAACATCAATTAAAAATATAAAATTAATAAAATAAGTAGGTAACAAAACTAATTAACTTAAATGCTTGGGAAACACTACACATAAACAGAAATGAAGAAAAACTCATGAACAATGAAGAGGGCTCTATTGAAAATTCCCGTCTTCTTTCTTTTCTATTTATTCAAAAATTAAACTGTAGTCAAATCAAATTTCATACTGGCTGAAATATTTCCAAAATGTTATTTTAATATCAATTGTAACAAACAATATGTAAATATTTATTTGTGGTGTTGCCTGAAGATAAAACCTTTGGTTTCGAAAGGCCTCGTCCAAAAAATAAAACATTTAGAAAACTTTTGTTATAATTAAAGTTTAATAATATTAAAACTGAATCCGATTATTATTATAAAATTAATATTTATTTTAATATCCGGGTTTACTTGGTAACAATTACTCAAGACTTTTAATTACTAACAAAGAAGCTTAGTAAAGACTTTTGTATTTAAAAGAACTTTAAATCGTAAAAACTAAATTTAATTTGTCTAAGAAGTTATTTGTAAATTATTTTAAAGCCTTTATATAGTTTTTTTAAACGTTTAACAACAAATTTTTCCAATAAATTTTTGAATAAAATTTCTAATCAATTTTGAATCATATTTTGTATTTTTTTCTAGAAACAGGTACTGCTAAATTTTTGTTATGAAAGAAATGGAATTATGAATTTCAAAATTATTTACAAAATTGCAATATGGGTATAAAAAATGTGTCAGTAGAATGAGTCAGCTTTGTGACATGAATTACAGAAATTGTAAAAATTCCTAGTTTCCCTTTATATAGTCCAAATATCGATTTTACTAGATATAGACACGTAGAAAACAAATATTACGATGACAATAATTGTTTTGCAATTCCTCCAAGCCCCGTTATTAGACTAACTGATTATAGTACTTATATATCAATCACGCAACAATGTCTAAATGAAATAACGATGGATGAAGATTCCCATTCCTCCATTATTTAAAGAGTAATACAAATGTACGCTGTTTTTCCTTAAAACTGAAAAAATTCAAAATTTCTAGGATCTATGCTGTTACAAACTAAAGATACAAATATATGTCTTGACTGAGGTTTGTAAAGCCTATCACTTGTGGGGCTGGACCATTTTGATTTATCTCTATCTAACAGTCTGACTGCCTAATGTCTATATGTCCATCCGTCTGCACGATATATCCAACAGACCTGACCTATAGACTCTAAAACGTAACGATATTCCCCTAAAAATTTACATAAAAGAGGAACACTGATTTTGATAGAGCATTTCACTCCATGGGATTTGCCTGAGCGTTGCTAATGTTCTTACATGTTTCTTATGGGTTTCAACAATGATAACAACAACATAACAGCATAATAAATACATTTACAAACAAACTCAATGCACCTATAAGAAGTTCAAAAATTAAAAATTAATTCCTGTATAAATTTAAAATGTTGGATAAAAGTTCTACATTAATAAGAGTAAGATCTATTATGCATCATTTTTGTGTCATCTTCTGTTTTATATGATTGTCGGTTATTTGCCCACAAATGACAAAAATTAAATTGAGCCATAGATTTGAAATTTGCATGCAACTCAAGAAACCTTTTACGACACTATTGTGGTGTAAGACATACGTAATTATTAGTAAAATAAAATTCATAGAATCAGTGTACAGATAGTTGCTGGAAAGGAAGTCTTGTATTACAATTCGAGACAAACATCCTCCGGATGTAAGTGGATACGCACATCCGCCCAGACGCCGATGGTGAACAAACAGGAAATGCTTGCTTAAGCAGCGGAAATGCTTATATATAAAAAAAACCGTGAGACGATGTAAGGGGCAGCCATGCTGATACATGCTGAACAAGGAGGAAGTCGAGGACGGGAATTCGAAAACTGAAGTTCGGGAGTGCTAGTGTTGGTGTTCGTGTGCGGAAAAATATCTCTAGGCGTAATAAGTGTGATGTGAAATAAAATGTAAGTAATTTTAAGAACTTAGTATATTTTAGGGTTCATTAATCATTTTCAATTCCATATCTATTTAAATGTTCACATTTCGATAATGTAAATTCATGTAAATGTTCAGCTATTTAAAAGAAAGGTTCTCATGTTAGTCCATGAACTCAACACTATAATTATTGCAACACTACAAAATTACTAGTAAATGTTATAATGAATTAAATTTAAAATAAATTGTAATGAATAATTTAATATTAAACATGTTTTCAAAGTATTAAGGTATTAAGGTTTGTGCTTAATACGTCGATTGACGCAATCAATTGTTAATTAAAATTTTTAATCAATTTAATGAAATGTTTTCACAAATAAATGTGTTGGTTCATTTGAGGGTATTTGTACTGCCAATCTAACCTATTATTAAATCCTCTCACAGCAACCCTTGCTCATAATATGTCACAACCTTAATCTTAAACTAAACCAAACTACAAAACCTTACATGGTGGAGGCGCTAAAACTCGGTTGGCATTCAAATTCCTCACATGGGCAAGCACATAGTTTCATAGGCTAGGTATAAATTATAACTAAATAATATTCATAAGAAAGTATTTTACTAAAATAGCCTACTTCAGTGACAAACCACTCATTTACCTACAAGACAAATTAAATTTCCAATAACTCAAAAATATTTTCAAACTCGTAATTAGAGTAACGCCAAGTAAACTAACGAGGTACGTCAATGGACATGTATAATTAAATGGAAACCATACTACATGAAGATTTAATACCATTAGACACATATAGGACTTCCAAAAGTGACATAATACTAATATTAAATGAAAATGGAATACTATCTAGAGACACAGACACTGTAGCAGACCTCAGACCTATCCTAGCGGCACTTAAGAACTTAACACGTGTAAGCGCAAGTCACCCTAATATTAAAACCATATTTAATAATTTAACTACAGGAAAAACTCACCTAAGTGAAGAGGACAGGGAAAACTATAAGGATCTAGCTACAATCGAGGATTTTCTAGTGCAGAGAACAAATTTATACGACATAGTACATAACCCTGAGGCGGACATCAAGACACAAGCACCCCCAACCTTAGCACAACATTACGAGCCACTTACACTACGTGACAGAACGAACACAGTAACCATGGGGGAAAACATACCGTTAATATCAGCTGGGACTTACACAGGTCTCCAGAGCGAAAATCCACAAGATTTTTTAGACAAATTCCTAGTGGCAGCAACTTCAAACAGATAGACAGACAGCACTAAAGTTAATTTATTCCCAGCGCATTTATCAGACACAGCACTAACTTGGTTCAAACACTACAAGCAAAAACAACGAGGGGTAGCCATACAATGGGATCAACTTGCTAAAAGCTTCATAGAGGCTTTCACTCCATTAGCACAAACCCAGAGTCTACAAATTATTTTAGAACACAAAATACAGGGAGAGAACGAGCCAACACTAACCTATTTTTTAGATATATTAACAACATGCCGAAGATATGACCCTACAATACAGGACAAGCAAATTATACATTTTATCATACAGGGACTAAAACCAGAAATCTGTGAACGAGTTATAGGCCTGAAAAACGACACCTTAAGTGATCTAGAGAATAATTTAAAAATTACAGAACAGCTAGTTCTAACACAAGTGAAAAACAAAGAAAGGTACAATAGGGTTGCAGCAAACAGACCCTATAGTACACCCTTATATGAACAAAACATCATCCATAAACTACAAACAGAAGTTAATACCCTAACCAATTTAGTAGCTACCCTAACTACAAACCAAATTTCAAATCATAACCACTGTGTACAAAAGATCTCCATCCCCGTATGAAAACTCAAAATATAAGCCAAGATATGATAGAACACCTAGTCCTCACCAGAATAGATATATGGAAAGCCCAAACTACCCCAAACAAACCCAAAGGCCACCTATGATTAAACACGTTACCTTCAGTGATAGGAGAAGACAAAACCATTCCCAAATACAACCTGCTAGACAAAATAGGTATTGCACTATTTGCCGTAAAGACAACCATAACACTAAACAATGTTGGTTCAAGCAACGTTCATTAACTTCTCAACCCCAAAGTAACCGCTTGGCACCTAAAACCAACAATACACAAGAGCTGTTCTGCAGGTACTGCAAGCGAACAAACCACAATATCGAATCTTGTTACAAGTCTAATTATTATAAACAAAATCAACAAAAAAACGGGAAATAGGGGGAGGTCATACTAACCCTTACCGAACTTCCCCCTTACTAAAAGCGAAAACAAATAACACTATAGATCTTAACCAATTTAATGTCACCTTTATAATAAAGTCATTTGTTACGTGGATGACCTAATTTGTTATGGTGACTCACTTGAAAATGACTTACATAATCTAGAAACTATATTAGAAGAACTAGAAAAAGCTAATTTGAAACTAAATACAAAAAGTGTAAATTTCTCTACAAAAGTGTAAACATTTTAGGACACGAGGTATCAGGGGAAGGCATTTTACCCCAAAAACAGTCAGTAGAAGCTATCTCCGAATTTAAAAGACCAACTTGTGTAAGGCAAGTGAGACAATTTTTAGGATGCTCAGGATTCTTCTGCAGATTCATCCAAAATTATGCCAAAATAGCACAACCCCTGACTGAGATAATAAAAGATTCAAATAAAAACATGGCATTTAAATGGACGGATCTATGTGAACAGGCTTTTATAAAAATCAAACAAATTTTGACAAACCCACCATTACTATCACATTGGAAGGACAACAGGGAAGCACACATTTATGTAGATAGCAGTTTGATTGGATGCGGAGCAGCGTTAGTACAGTTAGATGAAGAAAATAATAGAATGTACCCAATTTATTACATGTCAAAAAAATATTCAAATACTCAAATGCGTTACAGCAATGCTGAACGTGAAATGCTAGCGCTAACCTATGCTGTGAACTACTTCAGAGAATTCACGCTTGGTAGACAAACAACAGTTTATACGGACTGTGCCGCATTACAGTTTTATAAAAATTTTAAGCACACTTCCACTAGATTAAACAGATTAGCACTGTCATTAACAGACTACGACATTATAGTAAAACATAAACGTGGCGCTACAAACGTGTTAGCAGACGCCTTAAGCAGAAATCCTTTAGAACAACCTTTGGATGAAGAATTTACGGACGTGTGTTTAACTGTCAATACTTTAATACAGACAAATCTACCCCTACTACAAGCTCAAGACAGTTATTTGAAACAAATACGCCTTGCGATGACCTCACCTGAGGCGGTAAATAAAAAAATCAGACGGGCTTCAAGACAATACGAAGAAATAGATGGATTGTTATATTTCAAAACTTTCAACGGACGAGAAACTAGAAACTTATTGGCTATACCCCAAAAACAAACACAAGAAATATTAAAAATATTCCATGACAACCCCTACACGGTTGGACACTTATCACATTACAAAACAGCTTCAAAAATAAAAATCCTCCAATATACAAAAACTTGTGAAGAATGTCAACTACGTAGACCAAAAACGAACAAAAATTACGGCCTACTACAACCTATTGCACCCTCCATAAAACCCTTTGACAGAATAACAATAGACTTTGTAGGTAATATTACACAAAGTAATCGGTTACAAATATATCCTAGTTGTAACCGATGCCTGCACTAGAATGGCATTTGCAACCCCTTGTAGAAATGCAGATGCGAACACGGTAGCGCAAAAATTATTAAATCTATTCTGCACATTTGGATTTCCTAGAATTATTAATCATGACAGAGGAACACACTTTATGAATTCTGTAATTTCACAGTTACTAAATGTACTCGGGATTGAACAAAGGCCAGGCGCTGCTTATATGTCACAAGTACAAGGTGCGGTTGAAAAATACAACCACACGCTAATCAAGGATATATCTCATTACGTTGTGGAAAAACCCCAAACTTGGTCAAAATATGTACAAATAGTTACATTTGCCTACAACACGTCTGTAAACATTTCAACAGGCTACACACCGCACTACCTCATGTTTGGTTACGAAGCTAACTTACCATCTGATTGTATATACTGTATTTACAGGTTAATCCCGAAAAAATGGTGTTGGAAAATATAGAAATTTTAGAGCAAATACGCAAAGATATGCCGAAAATCATGATAAAAGCCCAGGAAGCACAAAAGAAATACATTCTGACAAAACTCATTTGGATTTAAACCCCGGCGATGAAGTCTTGGTCCATTTCCCGAAAGACCACACAAAAAATATAGTAAATTTCAAACACCATTTAGAGGTCCTTTCGTTGTCAAGAAAAAAATTAACGAAGTGACATATGCAGTAGAAATTTACCACAGGGGAAGGTTAACAGAACAACCAATACATGTTGCTAGAATGAAATTATTCTATAAGAGAATATAAAACAAATATGAAGGGATTTGAACAATAATAAAATATTCAAGAATAAAATATACAATATTTCTCATGAATATCACTGTGCACTCACTGACTTGTAGTAAAAATATGAAGAGTGTAAAAAGTATCTTCGTAATAATTTCATAATATATGAGGGTAAAAAGCTACTACATAGTCACGCAAGAATCGATTTAAAGAATAGGTATTATACTCCAGGAGTTGAGAGACCGGTTAACTTGATTACGGTTTGAATGATTCATTATAACGTTATATAACCTTGAGAGTCACTGAAGTCAGTCTAACAGAAATAAAAATGTATATTAAAATCTCGATGTTGTGTCGGAAAACGATAGAGAATAAAGACATAAAAGATTTAGAAAATTAAAACGCCTGACTTTGTATTTTAATGTGAAGTTTAGCGTAATTTAGTGATTAAGTGATAGGTTACACGTATCAAAGATATTGGTATAGATAATCCCAATTCACAGGACACTAACACAGCACACACGACACGACACGAGCAGAGCCTGTAACCCACGGTAACCGTACTTAGACTGGCTAGTAAGACTTGACCGTGACTCTGGTATGTCTCCCAGGCAGATAAGTTTTCTGCTAACTCAACTAACTTCCCACGCTATACTACACCGACTGTGTTGTGACTATGACTAGGGGACATTGCCTTGTACCGGCGGTCTGGGTCGCCAAGGGCCCTGGTGGTTCAGACAGCTTAGTATGCAAGTAATGTTTCCCACGTACTCGTTTACTACAATAACAAAGCGTACTCTAACTTGATACAACGTACATATTTGACTTATCTGAGGGATCTGTGTGTGTTTATATATATATATATATATATATATATATATATATATATATATATATATATATATAAGCCTATTAATAAGGAATATAAAATATGATAAAGTGTACTACATATATCATATTTATTTAAGTTAGTAGATAACAGTGTTAACATAATATACCCTACAAGGACTCAATTTTCCTGAGATGCATCTCAAAGAAAGAGACATAGATGTTCTATATTATATAATCCTAGGATAAACAAATACTTCAATATATGACATGTAAATGACTTAAATGACATGTTTAAATATTACATAGCTAAAATACCATTGAAGGAAAGTAACATATCTAAATAGCATGTATTAGCACGGCAATATTGCTCATTAACACACTATACAGCCTTGATTTGGCAACATTATATTATGATCATAATAATGACTATGGACAATAAGCACAAAGAAGGGATATTAAATATTCCTCAGAAACAAAGGTGCGTAGTATCGTTTTGTAATATAATAAAATAACATAATTTCGAACCTTATTTAAGAACTTTAGAGATTAAGATACTTAGTAAAAACATTATTACATAGAGCTTGGGAAATACACCATCGAGAGGTCATTAAAAGATTTCTGTAAATAAAAACCTTAGGCATAAATATATATTAATTATAAAATATTAAACTAAAATGTATATGTAACCTGTAGATATTAAGTTTTAGAATTATGACACCAGAAAAACCAACCACAACCTGAGAAACCAGTCTACAAGACACCAATCTACAAGACACCAGTCTACAGCACTATAACCGTCCCGACTACCCACAAGACAAATTGAGTCTTCACAGCACTTCCTACTACTACTCACAGCACTTGCCATGCCTCTTTTAACCACCTTTGCCAGCACATCAACCCACAACACAGAAGAACCCAATAAGCCTCTAGTACAAATCTTCACAGGAGCGTACTTTACTCCAATGCCTCAGACACTAACTTATATCAGTTCCATCCCTATCATATACAAAATTCCTTTCAACACACAGCAAAATTTACCTAAAAACGAACCCTCTCTAAATTTCTGCCCTAAAAAACCTCAACAACTCCCAAACCTATTGCAAGATACAGAGCAACCTTTCCACATTAGTAACCCTCATACATCAACAAATGGTAGCAGAACACCTCCCATTCATCCAAAGACAGCAACTAGATAGAAACAGAAGATCGCTCACGTTCGTCGGAAATTTCTTCGAATGGTGTTGTGACATTGCGACAGAACACCAAATACATGACTTGGCAGACAACAAGGAAGATGTCTACACAGAATTCTCAACAAAACAACACTACCTACTCTCCGAGCTACCTGCGCATTCACCTGCTTCGTTCACAATCTACAAAGACAACACCACTTCCAGCTAAAACACGACGACAACAACATAATAAACAACACGGAACTCATTTTGTACATTTTATTAGCCTGGACTTCTATATTAATATTCTTTTCTTTTTATAGCCCTCTACTTTATCCACATTAACAACATCAAAATAAAATTCCTGAAGCCTACAGTACATGAACGTGACTACCCAATGGATAACCTTAATTAGACAATAAGTACGATTCGTAGGTAGAATCGTCATTAAGCCAGGGGAATGTAAGACATACGTAATTATTAGAAAAATAAAATTCATATAATCAATGTACAGATAGTTGCTGGAAAGGAAGTCTTGTATTACAATTTGAGACAAACATCCTCCGGATGTAAGTGGATACGCACATCCGCCCAGACGCCGATGGTGAACAAACAGGAAATGCTTGCTTAAGCAGCGGAAATGCTTATATATAAAAAAACCGTGCGACGATGTAAGGGGCAGCCATGCTGATATGAAAAATTGGTACTCACCAATTATGATGGAGAGATTTGGCAGAGGCGTGGTCATGAGCTGGCGGGAGAAGAACATCAAAACTGAAGAACAAGGAGGAAGTCGAGGACGGGAATTCGAAAACTGAAGTTCGGGAGTGCTAGTGTTGGTGTTCGTGTGCGGAAAAATATCTCTAGGCGTAATAAGTGTGATGTGAAATAAAATGTAAGTAATTTTAAGAACTTAGTATATTTTAGGGTTCATTAATCATTTTCAATTCCATATCTATTTAAATGTTCACATTTCGATAATGTAAATTCATGTAAATGTTCAGCTATTTAAAAGAAAGTTTCTCATGTTAGTCCATGAACTCAACACTATAATTATTGCAACACTACAAAATTACTAGTAAATGTTATAATGAATTAAATTTAAAATAAATTGCAATGAATAATTTAATATTAAACATGTTTTCAAAGTATTAAGGTATTAAGGTTTGTGCTTAATATTTCGATTGACGCAATCAATTGTTAATTAAAATTTTTAATCAATTTAATGTAATGTTTTCACAAATAAATGTGTTGGTTCATTTGAGGGTATTTGTACTGCCAATCTAACCTATTATTAAATCCTCTCACAGCAACCCTTGCTCATAATATGTCACAACCTTAATCTTAAACTAAACCAAACTACAAAACCTTACAGTGGCGTATCCATACGTTTATATATCGATTTAACTTATCAATATTTTTAAGTTCCCGGAATGAAAACTATAACCTATTCAGAAAGTTACAATTTGACTACATTAAAATATACTTTTTCTGTTTAAATTTATGAGCGTATTGCATAAACTTTTTTTAACAATAAATCAAAGTTTACTTTTAAAAAATACAATATTTAGTTCTTCGCAATAATCGTTTTTACCAAATATAATATTTGTAACTTTCGCAGGGTAAAAAAATAAATGGTTTATCATTCGTAGTTGGGTTAGTTTTTGTGGAATTGCTTCGTAATATGCATCACAATACATGTTTAAAATTTTACCGATATCTTTCACCACATGGTAAATCAGTACAACACGTGTTCAGTGGTTTTACAAAGAGCGCTAATCATGTTGAGCCGGGGCTCAGTTTTGACTTTTTTTGTCTTTTAACTTTCCCACCACGGCCACTTTTGTCAGTCGGTGGGGGAGTCACTCCGTCAAAGTATTGATTATTTTCTGCCTGGACGGACTGATTGGTCGAGGTCAGGTGGTTGACCAGCTGTTTACCGGCAGCGGCTACTGTTCGGAGCGGTTGGACACGTTCGGCAGAAGCGACTTGATTCTCTGGCTGTTCACTGCTCGTCCTGATGCCCATGGCTGGCTAATTCTTCTACTTTCGGCAGGGTCCCCGTGAGTGCCGTCAGCGGGACTGGTGCGGCGAGTCTGCCCAATAAAACAGTACTGAAACTTAAATTGAATGCCCGCGGCCTGCCAGCGCTACTGAACCGTCATCCAACTGGACTGTCTGTATTCATTTCGTCTGGAACAAGGTTGGATCCAAAATGTTTTTTTACTTTTTCTTGTATTGAACTTGAGAGGATTGGGTTGTAGGGAGCGCTGCCAGATATTATATTTGGAGGATGGCCAGTGTTAAGACTAGTATGTATTTAGTTTAGTGACATGATCTGAAGGGGAGGATTTCATCTTTAATTCGGATTCGTGGAGGCAACTAAGCCCCCGCCTCCTTCGAAAATCGCCTTTAAATATATTTTTTTATTTTTTGGCTACAAACCTGAAACCAAATTACTTTTCAAAAATAGTAGGCCTAGAAATTCTACAACCTTTTCCCTCCCCTCAGTTCATAATACTTACCAGTTAAAAATTTACTACTGCCGTACCTGAAATCATGTTATTTATATACCAAATTTCTATTTATTATGTTATTTATATTATATTATTTATTTATTATGTTATTGTCAATATTGGAATTCTATTTATTTTTGTTATTTAGTTTTTAAGTTACGCGGTGCACCGTGGGGCTGCAGTCTAAATATTTATTTTACTTTGTAGGCAAGGGGATTCATTTTATTGTATTTTGTTGTAAAAAATGTTTGCCACCCTAATTATATCATGTACTGGACGTTTTGTCTTTTGTCTCTTCCCACTAGTGGCATGTGGTTGTTTTTTTTTATGCTTTGCTCCGAGTTTGGGAGGGGCGCGCTTCCGAGACCTCCTGTTGAGGTTGAAAAGACTTCCGGTAAAGTCTATTTTCGTTAACTCGGGACACAATGGTAGCAGAGGCGTGGTTACTTGCTTTTACCCTCTGCGGGCCCGGGGTTGTTTTGCCACTGGTGATGAGAGGGAGGAGTTGAAGTTGTTAGTTTTGTGACTTCCTGCGCCTGTGCCGTCTCGCTGTGCTATTTTTCGCCGATCAACAGGAAGTGTGTGTGAACTTGTTTATTTATTTTCTGATTATTGTTACTTGTGTGTTTTTGTTATACCTTGTCATCGTTGTTTTTTTTCTGGTTTTGTTCTGGTACGGCGTAGTGTTTTGTTGTGGTATTTTGGATTCGCTGCCGTGTTTCGTGGACGGCATGCATTCTGGGGACCCTGCTGAGAGTGTTGTTTCACTGCGTTATTCACCTTGTCGCCTTAGTCATTTTTGCTTAGTTAGGTCGTTGACTTTCGAGTCAGTGTGTGTTACTTGTTAGTCTGTGTCTTTTATTTTATTTATCATGCCTGTCTCTCTGGTGCCTGAGTACTTATTGAAGGAGGATCTCCATTTTGATTTGTTGGCTCGTGGGCTCACTCCGGGTTCCGACTGCGAGTCCATGCGGAAGCAACTGCGGGATAATATGGACCTGGACACGACCTGGCTCTAGAGATTTGACGTTCCAGAAGCAGAGGCCTATTTTGGAGGTTAAGTTGGAGACTTTTGAGAATAGTCAGGAGGACTGGTTGGAGTCCGCCGCCCACTGGCCGAGAGAGGGCTAGGTATTTGTCCCGGCTGTCGTTACTTAGAGCCAAGCTTACTAGTTCTGGTGATAAGGAGTGGTTGGAGGAACGCATCACCTTGGTTGACGGCCTGCTGACTGTACTCGAGAGGGACGAGAGGGCGAAGGTTCTGAAAAAAACTTGGACTGCGGTTTGAACTCTGCTGCGGCTGTTAAGGGTTGAAGGGCCAGATCCCTGGGGTCTGTCGTTGCGGACTTTGATGTGGGTGTGGCGTAGGAAGTGTGTCTGTGTGTAGACGGGGCCCGGGGGCCTGTGACCCAAATGCCTGCTGGATCTGGAGGACTGGGGACTGTGGTGACGGGATCCTTTGTTCAGTATCACAAGCTTCCAAACCCACTTACCCCGTTGCTGCAGCGACTACCAACGGTGGATGTTCTAGATACTGAAGCTTTGCTGCGGTTTTCTTTCTGAGATCCTGTGACTGCATGAACTTGCCTGACCTTCAGGGAGCGAGATTCCTACATGTCATCTCTCCGTTTTGTAGGCCACCTTTAGGTGACTGTCTGGTTCGAGTTGTCCAGAGGTATGGTTACCCTGGATGATTTTCATAGGGAGGCATTTGATTTCTTTGTTCCTGGTCCGTTGAGGGAACGTCTCCGAGTGGAGAAATTCTTTTAGGCCTCAGGGCAACGAAGAGAGTTTGGCAAAGTTTGTGGCCGAGGTGAGGGACAATGGTAGGGTGTTAAGGCTCGATATCCCCGAAAGTACTGTGGTCACCACCATTCTTGAAGGTCTCAATCTGAACGATCCGTCTGGTTTTTGCTGGTCGCCCTTCCACCTTTTCTGAACTGGACCGTCTGTGCATTGCTTCGCGCAGCGTGCAGTTTGCTAACCGGCAGAGGGCGGAGAGGAACATTCATCGTTCCATCCAGCCCTCCAGGGCTGTCACGGCCGTACAGAAATCCCGTGGCTGGGCCACATCACTCAGGTGGGCTTCGTCTACCCATCTGCTATGCCTGTGGTGAACGAGGTCATACTCGTCGGGAGTGTTCCTAAAAGATATCGCACCGGTCCAAAAAACTAGATCAAAGGGGGGTTTTATCTGAAGTTCCCCCGAGGTCTAAGAAAAAATTTCAAAACAATAGTAACTGTGCGAAAATTTTGATTAATAGTTTGGACACTAAGAGCCTAGCAGAAAAGGGAAACCTACGGCTTAGGACAGCATCTTCGGTGTGCCCCTTATATCAATATCTTAGTGGGAGACTCAGTTCATAAGGCCCTAGTTGATTCCGGGTCAGCCTGTAGCCTCATCTCTTCCCGTCTTTTTAAAGCCATTTCAAGGTTAGGTTTGGTGAACTCATCGTATGAGAGTCCAGCGTTCTTGGTTTCCAAAGTCGAATGGAAAAAATCGTTATGGTGGTCTACCTTAGAAAACCTTAATGCCAAGATTGAAATAGACTCATTGCCTCTCCCCGATCTCCATTCTGCTTTTGATTGGTTCGGTAAGGCCAAATTTTTTCACTATATTTGATTTAAACCAAGCCTATCATCAGATTCCGTTGAAGAAGGAATCACGTCCTTCACGCCTTCTGCGTTCCGTGGAATTTGTATCAGTACCGATCTGTGCTATGGGGCTAGCTGTGGGGGTCCAAACGTGAACTAGGTTGCTTGACTCCATCTTCCACGATGTGAAGTTCAGGTATGACTTTCTTTAATTATCTTGATGACCTTCTGGTCTACAGTGAGTCTTTCACGGAACACGTTAAACATCTTGAGGAGGTCTTGGTCAGGTTGGATAGGGCTGGCCTTACAGTCAATCCGGGAAGGTGTCTTACGCCAAGTCTGAAAATATCGTTTCTCGGTCACCTCGTGTCGTCTAGGGGTGTATCTATAGATCCTGCCAGGACCCAAGGCATCGGGATTTTTCTCCTCCGAAGGATGCCACAAGGTGTTGCCAGATTCATCGGCATGGTTAATTTCTACCGTAGGTTTATTCCGGACTTTGCCGAGGTGGCCGCCCCTCTGAACGCTTTAAGAAGGAAAGACGCAAAATTCGTTTGGGGTGAAGATCAGGAACGAGCTTTTCAACTGCTTAGGGAGGCAATTATCCAAACCTCCTGTGCTGCGAATACGGAATTTAGTAGGCCCTTCATCTTGCAGACTGACTCCTCATCCTATACTGTAGGAGCTGTGCTTTCTCAAGAGTTTCAACGGCGCTCGGCAACAAATAGCTTTTGCATCTAGGACTTTGACCCTTCAGGAAAAGAAATCTTCTATTTATGAGCTGGAGTGTCTGGCGGTCGTTTTCGGCATGGATAAGTTTCGAAGGTTCCTAGAGCATTCCGAATTTCTTGCTGGAAACTGACAATCAGGCTCTTTCCTGGCTATTGGCCCATCCTCGACAACTCGGGAAGATTGGTCGCTGGGTTGTCAAAATTGCGGCCTTTACATTCAGGGTTCAGCACATTCGCGGTACCCAAAACGACGTCGCCGATGCAAGGGTGTCCAAGGGTGTCCTCTGCTGTCGTGCTCGACGCGGGAGGTGGTCCAAAAGATTGTTCTGCCGAGTGCCCTCATACGATGGTCTTTTCCTGTTTTCATGTTTCTCCCGTGGGCGGTCATTTAGGGATTCACAAGACCATCGCTAAAATCAGAGATAAGTTTATCTGGAAGAGTATGGACAGAGGACATTGCTGATAGAGTACGAGCTTGTCATCTTTGCTCGGTCAGTAAACCCAGCACAAAATACCAAATTAGGACTTCTTTTCCTCTGAGGTGGTTGAGCGGCCTCTTGAAAAAACTGTTTATTGACTATGTGGGACCCTTGCCCCGTAGCAAGACAGGGAACACCTCCCTGCTTGTCGCTGTGGATGCTTTCTCTAAGTTTTGCTGGTTGATTCCTCTTAGGAGTGCCACGGCGTCGCTCACCTTCAAGGCACTCAAATCCCGCCTTCTAAAGAATTTTGGAGTGCCCGCCACCTTCGCTCAGACCAACGGCACACAATTCGTGTCGAGGGAGTTTCATCGCTTCTGTTTTGGGCATGGAATCAAACATGTTACGACATCTCCTTACAACCCCCAGCCATCTCATGCTGAGCGGTTCAACCGCAATTTTAGAGCCGCCCTCATCGCTTATCACGCTGAGAAACAAAGTAGCTGGGATGAAAAACCTGAGCTGGCTTCAGTTAGCCTTCAATTCTGCTCTTCACGAGAGTCATGATTCCACGCCTTTTCAGGTCATGTTTAGTCGTCCTCCTTCTGATCCCTTGTCTAATCTCTGGAGTCTGGATAGTCTTCTACCAGTACCTGGTACTCCCAATGTGAGTGACAATTGGGAAGCAGTCAGAGTTAAGCTCCTACAGTCTAGGAAAAAGGGTAAGGAGAAAATTTCAATAAGGGACGTATGCTAACCCCTTCCAGGTGGGGGATCTTGTCTTTTGTAAGGCCCATCCGGGCAGTTCGACCGTGGATAAACGGCCAAACTTTGCTATCGGTGGACAGGTCCTCACCGGATTTTCGTTTTTCTTCCCCAGTTACTGCTGAGTTGGTTGATCCCGTATCGGGGAGGTTGTGGCGGAAGGCCCACTTTCTCATCTGAAAGCTCTTCCGCGGTTGACACCTCTGGTCATGCTCTGGAATACTGGTGCGGCTGCGGGGGGTGTCCGGGGACTGATCACCCCTGGTTTTCCCTGTGGTTTCGTTTCTCTCTCTTTCTGTTTTTTTTCTTTCTCCAGAGAGGCGCCTCTCAATATTTCAGGAGGATCGTGTTTTGTCTGCCTCCTGCTCAGGGCTTCGTTTCCTGTTAGGGTTCTCGACTTCCGTATCCTGTACCGGAGCTTGTTGGTTCTTCTTTCAGTGGGGGAGAGGTTTAGTTTGGGGTTGCACCCTTTTTAGTGGGGGAAGTTGAGCCGGGGGCTCAGTTTTGACTTTTTTTGTCTTTTAACTTTCCCACCTCGGCCACTTTTGTCAGTCGGTGGGGGAGTCACTCCGTCAAAGTATTGATTATTTTCTGCCAGGATGGACTGATTGGTCGAGGTCAGGTGGTTGACCTTGATGATTACGGACCAGCTGGTTACCGGCAGCGGCTACTGTTCGGAGCGGTTGGACACGTTCGGCAGGAAGCGACTTGATTCTCTGGCTGTTCACTGCTCGTCCTGATGCCCATGGCTGGCTAATTCTTCTACTTTCGGCAGGGTCCCCGTGAGTGCCGTCAGCGGGGACTCGTGCGGTGAGTCTGCCCAATGAAACAGTACTGAAACTAAAATTGAATGCCCGCGGCCTGCCAGCGCTACTGAACTGTCATCCAACTGGACTGTCTGTATTCATTTCGTCTGGAACAAGGTTGGATCTAAAAATGTTTTTTTACTTCTTCTTGTATTTGAACTTGAGAGGATTGGGTTTTAGAGAGCGCTGCCAGATATTATATCTGGAGGAGGGCCAGTGTTAAGACTAGTATGTATTTAGTTTAGTGACATGATCTGAAGGGGAGGATTTCATCTTTAATTCGGATTCGTGGAGGCAACTAAGCCCCCGCCTCCTTCGCAAATCGCCTTTAAAAATATATTTTTTATTTTTTGGCTACAAACCTGAAACCCAAATTACTTTTTAAAAATAGTGGGCCTAGAAATTCTACAACCTTTTCCCTCCCCTCAGTTCATAATACTTACCAGTTAAAAATTTACTTACTGCCGTACCTGAAATCATGTTATTTATATACCAAATTTTATTTATTATGTTAATTTATATTATATTATTTATTTATTATGTTATTGTCAATATTGGAATTCTATTTATTTTTGTTATTTAGTTTTTAAGTTACGCGGTGCACCGTGGGGCTGCAGTCTAAATATTTATTTTACTTTGTAGGCAAGGGGATTCATTTTATTGTATTTTGTGTAAAAATGTTTGCCACCTAATTATATCATGTACTGGACGTTTTGTCTCTCTTTGTCTCTTCCCACTAGTGGCATGTGGTTGTTTTTTTTTATGCTTTGCTCCGAGTTTGGGAGGGGCGCGCTTCCGAGACCTCCTGTTGCGGTTGAAAAGACTTCCGGTGAAGTCTATTTTCGCTAACTCGGGACAATCTTCTACTTGGTCCCTAAACAGAGACAAAATTGAGGTAATTTAATCCAATATTCGAAGTAAACGAGGGAACAGTCTCGTTCAGGCGTGACAGCTCTACATTTTCCCTCTTTGTATAACGATAATTCCACAAGGTACAGTCTTTCATAACGTTTTACGCTCTGTAACATATGTTTGTAAAAGAAACTTTTTTACTTAAACTATAACTTTTAAAACCCTTTTACTTATGATGTTTATTCCTGCAACATAACTTGAAAGAGGTATTTGAGATTTTATAATTTTAACAGTCAACGTTGCGTTTACTTTCTCCTTTGTATAACGATAATTCCACAAGATACAGTCTTTTATAACGTTTTACTCTCTGTAAATGAAGTGAAAAAAAATATATGCCTTTATTCAAGAGGCGGAGTTAGGCCTATTTAGCCCTCTCTATTTACCACTCAACCTCACATAATATATAGATATATATATATATATGTACATGAAATGTTGACCTTAACTACAAACTGAATTTTAAATTAAAATAAATGCTTAAAAATTAACCAAAATATATACTTACTATGTAATAATTACATATCAAATTTATCAGCTTAATATGTAGAAACATTACAAACAAAGTTAAATTAACACTTAAATCAACAGTTTACTTTTTAAAGAATTTAAAGTTAAGGGAAACACAGAAGAATTTAAAGAATAATTGACAATGACTACTAAAACAGGAAGGGTGATTGGCAATGTATCTTTCAGAAAGCGCAAAGTTATGTTGTCAGCCCCGACTGCGATGCTGGTCATCCTTGTAAAAGCAGCAAGCATATCAGCTTCACTCACAGGTGTGAAAGAAAACTGGCGGCCAGCAGCTTCCCGAGGAGCAGCCTCTAGCTCATCAAAATAATCGCTGAATATACAGTATATTAACATGGATATTAATAAAGGAATCATTTATAATATTGAGGTCAAATGGAACAGGTGGACTGACATTTGATTTACCCACACCAAGGTCTTTAATTTTACTCCACAGCGATTTAGCGGACTGAGGCTCTGAAAGTGTTGTGTGGTAGAATCTAACTTTGGCGTTACGGATTTGCTGCTGCGTATGATTCATAAGACGTTTATACGCACTCCCAATCTTGAGTGGGTTTAGGACGTTTAGCTTTTCTGAAGGCGGAATCCTTTTGCTTTTGCAAATTTCTTATGAAATCATTCATCCATGGAGAGGGGGCTTGGTTACTCTTTTAGTTATGATTGGGGCATGTTTATTAAATAAATTAGTAAGAAAAGCATTAAATTTGTTGACCATTTTGTCTACATTACTGACAGTGGTTACTTCATGTAAAGCAGCAGCACCTGTGAGAAGTGAAGCATGATATAATATGTCCGTGTATTTGTGATATTTGATTATATTGGGCTTATTTTTGAGGGTATGGAGTTTATAGGCACAAAAAATGAGGTCATGCTTTGAAAATACAGGGGTAGGTGTGCAACGTGGGTTGGGTCAGAAACAGCCATGATGTCAAGCCACGTGTCGGTTGTAGCAGTGTGATGAGTGGTCTGAAGTGGTGCAGAGACATGTTACACGACTGAAACATTGTGGTCAAAAAAGGTTTTTTCATATGTGGTAGGCCCTAACAAATCGGAGTTCAGATCGCCCATGACTGTAACGAGCCATAAGATCGATGAGTGTGTGTTCACATTCGGCAAGATGGTTGGTATTGGGGGCCCTGTAACATGCACTGACTAAAACATGCGTCCCAATTACACTGACGTCCAAAAACATAATTTCAGGCCGTCCCTCTCTATTTGAGATTCGAATAGTTATATAATTTTAATAGTCAACGTTATGTGTACTTTCTCCACTTCGGAGGATGAATAAAATCTGGGTTATAATTCTTTTACTGATAAAAAACCATTAAAAACTTTCTGGATTTTAAAAGTATAATGATAAAAAATAAACTTTCCCGTCAATATTTGTAGATTATCGAAAATGTTTGGAGGCAACAAATAAACGTTCAATCAGTTAAGTTCAGTTTGGTTTTTTGCAGTTTAAGTTTTTTATGTCTGAATATGAGACACCAAATAATCTGTCTTATAGTTCAGTTTAATCCTACATGTGCGACTTAGAGTTGTGCTTTTGGGAAAGGAACTTAGTGAGATGAAAATCATATGCAAAAAATTAAATAATAAATCCGGTGATAAATTTATTTACACAAAAACCTACAATAGTTGTATACTATCTCCCTAGTTAAACTTGTTTTATAAAAAATTAAATAATCGTATTAATAACAAATCTCATTATTACTCTACCAACTTGTATTTTTGCATCAAATTTCACTAACAACGTTGCATAAAAACATAAAGATAGCAGCACAAAAACAAGGAAAGTTTTACAAAGTTCTTATTACTTGGAGGACGGAAAGTTTACAACAGGTACCAGTCAGTTGTTGGAGGAAAAGATTGAATAGACAGGAAATTTTTGTCTGAGCCATTTACATTTAGATGTGGCAGGACTGTCTAGGTCATTTCCATAACAGTTACTTTCCGTTACAGTCGTGTGATTGTAGTTGTACAACCTAACACAGATTGTTTTATTTTACGCATACGTGCTGGATATTTGCAATTTGCTAATTTCAAAATGTTTTAATTAATGAGAATTTACGACTATAGCCGTTTTCACTAACTAAAGTTCCAATCGATCGTTATACATATCAAGAGAATATCTATTTTGAAAGGAGCATCTAAATAATCTTAAAAACGAATGCTATAGTTAATTGCAAATATCTGTATTTCTACGGAGCTACTTGTACTTCCGTTTTTAATGGTGCTAACACTCATACAATGTGTAAGATTCAAATTGGTTGTTTTCAAAAGGTATCCAAGGATCATAAAACATAACCTAATATGATGAAGGTAAAACATGGGATGACTTGAAGGGAGAGTTCTTTGTAAGAGTTTCTGATATAATTTAATATTAGGTACAGCTTGGATACTTTAAATGTCTCGGACACATAACAAACTTTATGATACACAACCACTAGAAACCTTCTTGGTCTCAGAAGATGAAGTATAACTTATAACATCTGTACATTTTAAAATTCAACAGATGTTTAGAAATGGTCGCCAAATAGTCTTAATTATAAGTCAATTCAGTTAGTTGAAATATGGTAGCAACCTAATGGACCGACTATTTATTCCATAGTATACACTACGATTTCAATAATATATAGGCACATAGAATATGTTATAATATTACAAAAGTTTTCTGTTGACTAGTTAGTTCTTGGAATTGACTCGTTTAAACAATAATATTCAGACGCATTAACGATTTTATGCATTTAAAAGTCCGTCAGAAGTTTATGTTAAAACCGGAAACGATCTTTGCAAACGTACAATATTCGGAACTTTATAAGCTCTCAGTTTAGGTTTCTGAATTTTCAACTAGTGCCAGACATTGGCACAATCAGTGGAAAGTTTCCGCGAACTTATAAAGCGCTGTTTGCCATACAGTACAACGCCTTTAGCTACTATTTTGCTTTCGTCAGTTTCATCCCATTGTTTTTCATATCAGAGCATTTTAAAACAGGCTCTGTAAATTCAGAGCTAGTTACCTGTTATTAATTGCACGGAACTGACCTGTCACATTCATTGTCTTGAACTCAGGTTTCGAATTTGTTTCATCTCACCGGCCATCCCAAGAGATGTATAGCAATGCGTTTTGAAAATTATAGTCATGTACACATAGTGTTTATGAAATATTTATTACAAAACACTAAATAACGACCATACCGCATAAAAATAACATTCTTTTAGTGATTTGATTGCTTTCATTGATCAAAACACCCATATTACCTAGAATTTTATTTCTATTGCACACTTTTAATGATGAGGAAACGTTTCTCTTATCCAGATAAAACAACGAATTTCCGAGAAAACTGTTGAAACTCTGATCTACAAAGCACTTTGCGTTTCAATAGTTCATAATTATACAACTTTGTATATACAGGGTGGAGCGCGAAAATTTGCTTTTTTGCACTGCAGGCTGTGGCGGCACTGTTGGTCGAAGAGAGGGAAGAGTGGGCGTGGCTTATAGTGGCTGACGGGAGATTTGTATTTCTCCGCGTTCCAATTGCCATCATGCAGTGGACACAAGAGGAGAGGTCGTTTTGTGTTGAAGCGTATTTTTCAAATGCCCACTCGATCATTGCAGTGTAGCGTGCTTATCGTTTACTATTCGCTGTTCCCCCACGCGGACGTGTTCCTAGTCGGCAATCAATTGTAAATTGGGTAACTGCATTCAGAACAGCAGGGAATGTGTCATGTGTACGAAGGGGACCTCAGAGAAGGATTACAACACCGGAAAACATCGATAGACTTAGAGCAACAGTACTAAAATCTCCAAAACGCTCTGCTCGGAAGCAATCACTTGCTCTTGGCATTTCAAGACGTTCTCTCCACCGGATTCTTCATGATAAACTGAGATTTCACCCGTATAAAATGTGCGTGGTCCATCAATTGTCAGCACGGGACTATTTGACACGGCGTACTTCTTGTGAAGACATGCTTGCAACTATACCGCGTGACGCAATTGTGTTCTTTTCTGATGAGGCACATTTTCACCTCAGTGGGTGTGTCAACAAGCAAAACATGCGCTTCTGGAGTGAAACAAACACCAGAGAAGTCCACCAGACCTCTGCATTCAGACCGCGTCACTGTGTGGTGCGCCATATCACGAGTAGGCATCATTGGCCCTTACTTTTTTCAGGATAACCGTCGTGCCACAACTGTGAACTCCGAACGGTACTTGACTATGATACAGGATTTTTTCAGCCGGCTCTTGAGGCAATGCAATTAGAGGATACATGGTTCCAACAGGATGGTGCCACTGCACACACAGCGAGGGTTACCATGGATTGTTTGAGGCAAATGTTTCCTGGACGGCGTATCTCTTTGAGGGGTGATGTGAACCTGGTTACCTGAAGTCGAAGGTGTATATCAATCGTCCCAACACCTTGGAAGACCTAAGGAACAATATTGAGGCTGAAATTGGTAGAATACCAGTCGACATGCTTGTTAGAGTTAATGAAAACTTCAGAAAACGTATGCAGCAGTGTGTGGATGTAGAAGGTCGACATTTGCCAGATACATTATTTAAAACCATGCAATTTAAAAATTCCCTTGCTGTGCAATACAATTAAAAAAAAATTGCCTAAGGTTCATAATTTTTTTATTTCACTTCCAAATCAGCAAATTATCGCGCTCCACCCT
Organism: Homalodisca vitripennis; assembly: GCF_021130785.1. Lineage (NCBI taxonomy): Eukaryota > Metazoa > Arthropoda > Insecta > Hemiptera > Cicadellidae > Homalodisca > Homalodisca vitripennis. The sequence continues at coordinate 900,073 of NC_060208.1, forward strand.
GTAGGTTAAGTTGTTGGTCCATTTCCAAGCACTTAATATTTATTAAAATTCGTTTTATATAATTAACGACCTTTTTGTAATTACAGTATATAACAAAAGGTTGTAAACGAAAATTAATGTCGATTTGGGTCAATGTAAGTACTTAATTAAATATAATTAAATTATGCACACACAAACTTTGTTAACGTTTCTGTTATTATAACGTGTTGTTATGTAATCGAGAGATTCTGCATTTTTTATAGCGTAAAATTATTGTTTTCTCTAATAACATTAGAGAATAATAAAATCACTCTACCTTAATTGTAATATGTTTCAGGTTAGAAAATTGCACTGGATTGAGTGAACTTGAGTGCTTTACAACAAAGGCACTTTACGCGAAATAGGCTATTGATACGGCGAGATTCTGAATTTTTTATAGCATAAAATTATTGTTTTCTTTAATAACATTAAAGAATACTAAAATCACACTACCTTAATCGGAATAGATGTCAGGTTAGAAAATTTGTTCTAACCGTATATTCCATAAATTATCTATCAATGAATGTAGAAGCAGATAAAATAGAAAAATTTCATAAAAATTTATCAATTGACGAGGGTATTTCATTTGACACAGAATTTAGGATCAAATTATGATTAGTTCCATAGTGAAACTGTTGAATTTAAGGATAATATATTTTTGCGGTATCAATGGGAAATATACATTTAGCCAAAGAATTTACGTGTGTTTTAATCCAAAGTAATACATTATATAAAAATAATTACTTCATTAACAAATATTTCATCTTCTAATATTGTGATTACAAAAAATACAATTTTATTGAATCATAAACCATAAAAATCACTTTTTGAAGGTCCAGAGAAGTCGATTATATTAGTTATACAACTAAATCAATCAAAAGTTTAGCTCAAATACACTGCAATACAATATCTTTATCTTCAGCTGTTTATATTTGGGTCTGAATACACTGTTACGTAGACTTTTTACTTAAATATGCCTATAATTCGTTTAAAGTGATAAAAAAGAGTCATTGAGGAAATAAAGTGTGTTTTTTAAATCATTATTGTTTTAAGAATAACTTTATTAACAAATATGTTTTAATTTTCTAAAATTATGTTTAAAAAATATAATGTTCTCTAACCAAAATAATTTAACACAAATTACTCCTTTAAGCTTTGACTGTATTAGTTTATACAATTAATACAGTCAAAGGTTTAATTCACATACATACATACATATTCTGACTTATAGACTTGAAACTTTGAATTAACTTTATTTGTAAATCTAACATCGAGTATGATGATGGTGAATATCACTCCATGGGATTTGGCAGAGCGTTAGCGGCATTTCCACAATGGTTTAATGGATAACCATAATGGCAAAAATAAAATCATACAATAAAACATTTTTTTAAACAGATTAAACTTATTCAAAGATATTTTAAGATATTCAAAGATATTATGGTAGATTGGTCAAATATTACTAAAGCTTTCGTTACATTCCACCGGTTTCTTCGATATTCCTGTTATCTCGTAAACGAATGAAGCTCTAAAACTGAAATGTTCTATATTTTACTCACTTACATTTATGTAAGTTGTAAATGTTTCGATTATCCAAAAACATATGTAATGGTTTTTAAATAATATCATAATATTCTATAATTAGTTATAACAGTTAATGGCATAGTGCGCTACGTGATCATCCTGAAATTAGTTCAAAGGTGAAATATGTGTAATAATATTTTTAAATTATATCCTCATCTCTCGCATGAAGGTGAAATTTTTATAGACAAAATCTCAAAATACTTACCATTTTTTGAACGTCTAATTCCAAAGCTAACACAGTTTTATATAGAATGTATGTTGCCTCGAAATGTTTGACAGTGAGTGGTGTGTCAAATTAAAATTAGAGGCCTACCATTTATAGTTAAATCTCTAGAAACCTACAATAAAAATAAATTAAAATGTGAAGAAAATGTAAATAAAAATTGAAAAGGAATTTAAAGTAAGTTAAGTTTTTTCAAGCACAACTAATTTCAAATTTTTTTTTAATTCAAAATTCTTTGCTTGAAGTTTGGTTTTGACGATAGAAGAATTGTGAAGGAAACAGGATTTTCCCGGACATTTGGTTTCGTTAAGTGATACAAATTGTCAGTAAAACTACGATTCGAGATCTTGCAATCTGATCTCGAAACTCAGAGAGATGAGATATTTTATATAATATATAAAACTATGTTACTGACAATTTGTATCACATAACAATGGCAAATATCAGGAAAAAGTCCTGATTCCTACACCTATTAAAAATTTTACAACAGTCAGTTTTCTCTATAAATAGAACCCTAAAGCCAAACATAGGCCTCTTTCTGAGATATAATATGTGTGTGTATGTTTGTTTGCGAAATTAACCTAGTAAATTATATCTTTTATATAAGTAATTTTTTTATTGATCATTATTTTACTATGTGTGTTTTTATTGATCTTGTCCTTACATAGAATTGGAATGCAAGTAAAGGAAGTAGTAGTAAATTCAAACGTTAAAATACAATCTTTATAATTATGATATTTTGACATGAACTTAACATTTATGGAAAATATATGAAGAATATATTGATTTTATAATACAATGGAATTATAACATGATATATTGTATTATGTTGTAAAATATGACTAGTAATTTGGTTATAAATGAAAATTACTCATATTGTCTTATAATTTATTTCATTTTTTGTAAAAGAGTTATAAACTTATAAATAAATTTCTGTTGTTTGGGTCAGGCTATAAATAAATTAGCATGTCATTGTGGAAGTTGTGGTATTTAAATACTAAAATATTGTAACTTATAACATATGGTACCAAAGCCGCAGCTACACATTCTTACAGGGGAGGCAAACCCTAAATTTGCCGCCCCTTTCCACCACCCAAAATCAGCTCTAATTAATTATTTTTTACTGCTTACAAGCAGACAAAAAATGTAGACATCAGCATGTAAATAATCCAAAAGTACTTAATAATTTATATTTGTTACTAGCAGTTACCCGCGGCTTGGAACGTAATTTTCAAAAGATTTATGATGTATAATGATGGAATCTTATAAAAATTTTTCACTCAAATGTAAGCATATATCTGATAATTACTATTTTACTACCAGTAGTTTAATAGAGATTAAAAAGATCTAAAAGGTCGTTTGTAGAGATTTAAAAGTCTAATAAAATCTGTACTGTCTTTAATTTAGGGTTTGCGCGAGTCGAAGCATATATTTTTTGGTTTAATTGGATTAAATTTCTGACGCCACAGATAAATCTCTTTCCTAACATCCCAATCAAGGAAATAAAAACAGGTCTCTGAAACCTGCTTTGGCCAAAAACATATACTTCCGGCCGTTTGAATTTACATCTGTTGAAAGATATCTCCAGTGTTTAAGTTGAGTTTGTTTTATTTTTCCATTAAGAAAAAAAAATATATATATATATATTATGTAAAAACGTCTACTACTGACCCTTGTAATCTATTCCCGGTCGAAGATACTTCAAATGCCACAATTGGGTTTGCCTTTTTATTAAGACGAAGAAAATAAATACACTTACGTAAGACTAAAAAGTTACTGCGGTTAAATATATCTATTCAGCCGTTTAAATTCACTTTTTGTGTAATTTATTTACAGTTTCTTAGTTGAGTTTGCGTTGTTGCACCGATCTAGAAAATATGTACACGTGTAGGTTTTGAAAGATAACTTACATGAAAAAAGTCTATTTCCTGTCTACAATATTTCTGGTAATATGTTTCATTTTTTACCCCAATCAAGAAAATATATTCATACAAAAGCTTAAAAAGACTACTTTGGTCGCTTCTGTTCTTCTTCCGGTATAAGCGATATAATATACAATTGTTTCAACTATGTGCATTTAAAATTTCTAAATAATCGTTTATAATAAGCTTTGCGACATAGAATTTTTGTTCTTTTTCAGCCTATAGACTAGAAAAGAATGAGTCGTTGACGCATATTTGTTTCCATTCCCTTATTTTTCTGAAATCACAATCAATATTATATACTAATTTAAAGGAACCAATCATTTTCGAGTACTTTACGTGCAAACAGCAACAGCTTTGTTCATTAATGTGGCATTTATAATAACATTTGAATAGTATTTCCTATAAATCACTTAGTTTAATTTTTTAAAGGTGAAATATGTAATAAAAATTAGATACTAAATTTGCCTTTTAAATCTGCCTAATATTACTCATCAAGCACTATGTACTTAGTATTTTCTAAAATTTTAACGTAAACAAATGTTTCAGTCTGTTTGTTAAGCTTCGGCTAAAGTTATTTACTGTTAGTATCTACTATGTCTAAAATATTGAACCCTCAAAATCTGCATCATATGCTATAAAAGAAAACCCCTATTCTTAACTAACAAATAAATAACTACATAACTTTTTATAACATGAATTCCATTTTCTGCTCTAGTTAACCTCGGTTACTAAGTATGAACACCTCTTCTCCTACTCTGTTCAGTGTTCACTATCGGTGCTGTACTTGGCACGCACGAAAAAGCACATACTCTACTGAGTTCCCGTATGCTCCTTTAAACATAACTCTAGGGCATAATGAACCCGAGACAGCATCTCCGGCGTACCTAAGAATAAAACATAGAGAATTTTTATAAGGTTAACAGTCATGAGTTGTAGAACCCTGTATCGCCATCAAGCGCTTATTATCTACTGCCAGATATGTTACTTTATGATGAATACTACAAGTAGAATTTTTCCAAGCAGACGGTACAGAAATTACTTTAAAAAGATTCCATCGTGCCCCCAGCTTCCTAATTGGTACCTTTATAGTAACGACTATTGTTGAACCTGAAATCATATAATCAGCTATTTCTAATTTTAAATATTTGGTCACTTCTTCTGGAGTAATCACCAACTCGTAGTCATCCTGTCTAACTGAGGCCGCTAATTTTATAAGATCACCTAAAAATTTTGACAAAGATATTATTGAGTTTGGGATCTTTCGTTCCCTACATTGACTTAGAATCTCCAATCTGGTAACTAATTGTAACACCTGCAACTGCCGCACTGACTGGAGTGCGTTGAGCTGTAACAGACTGTAAGTTTTATAATTATTCTTCTGATCAGCGACATTCACCTTGGTCCTAAACCGCTCAAACATCTTCGTTATGTTAACTCCCACATCTATTACTTGAGAAAACGTGCGACTGACCTCCTGACTGTAAGAACTCCGTGCCACCTGTGTAGTAACTTAGTCGTCCTCCCCTTCTTGCGAGTTGGCGTCCACACCATAACCTGATACTCAACGAAGCGGTGTTTCTGATCGTACTGATCCTTTTGTTTCTTTTGAATTCTTTCAACTAATTTTATCACATTCGTACGGGACTTATAAACTCTTTGAAGGACTTCCTCAGCTTTTATGTTACTTACGTTTCTGCTTAGGGTTGCATCCACAGGCAACCGAGCTTCCATTCCATAAAGCATATAATAAGGGCTTTGTTTGATTGTATCCTGACGACTTGTATTTCAGCTAAAACAGATGAGGTTTACGTAGAGATCCCAGTCTCTTTGATTAGATACTGTGTAATAGAATAACAACTGAGCAAGTGTGCCGTTAAAATGTTCTACGAGACCATTGCACGCTGGATGATACGCTGTCGTAAAAAGAGGGCGAATTCCAAGTCCATGCAGAACTTCACAGATCAGGTTTGACCTAAAATTCTTTCCTGTGTCCGTAAGGATCTATTTCGGACATCCAAACCTACAAATTATTCTATTAATCACAAATTTAGATGTTTCTTCTGCAGTTGCGGAAGGAGTTGCTTTCGCTTCTGCCTACTTTGTCGCATAGTCCATAGCTACAATAATGTATTTATTTCCCGCGTCCGTCTTTGTAAATGGGCCCAATACAATTATACCAACTCTTTCGAATGGGAGTTCTATTGGGATGGGTTGCAAAATTCCGGCTGGCGCTAACTTCGGTGTTTTACGAGTCTGAGAGTAAAGGCACGTTTTGACATATCTCTCTGTGTCTTTCAACATGTTGGGCCAATAAAACCTGCACTTCAGTTTATGGAATGTCTTGGTGAGACCTAAATGTCGTACTGCCAAAGGACTGTCATGGCACTCTTACAAAATCTCACTCCTTATACTCTTAGGCACTACAAGTAGCTTCTTATCTCCTACATGAGCCACGTTTCTCCTATACAGTACTCCATCTTCAAGCCCGAAACTCCGCGCCAATCTTCTTTCTGATGCGCTAGACTCGTCTGGTTTCAACACTGCTTCCTTGATTCTTCGGCGCTCCTCATCTTCATCTTGTAGCTTCGGTAAATCTCTGGAGGATCAACATAGGGATTTCGTTAGTAATTTCCTCGTCTTCAGGTTTACAGTCTTCACATGTGTTACGTGACAATGTGTCAGGGACTACGTGTAGACGTCCTTGCTTATGTCTAATTTCGTAGTCAAATTCCATGAGCTTCAGGGCTCATCTTGCCAATCTTCCTGATGAATCTCGGTTCTTGTTCAATCAGTATAAAGCATGATGATCTACTACAGTGGTGAATTTTCGTCCCCATAAAAACTGTCTGAAATGCTGGATTGCCCACACTACACTAATACACTCCTTTTCAGTAACTGTGTATTTCTTCTCTGTCTCTGACAGTCTCCTGGATGCATATCCTGGATGTTAAGGCATCTCCATTTTCTGGTTGCATAATTACAGCGCCCATTCCGATGTCACTGGCGTCTGTGTGTAGTTCGACAGTTAGTTTAGGATCGAAATGTCGCAGAATGGGAGCTGTAGTTAGCTTCTCTTTTAAAGCTTGGAACGCTTTTTGCTGTTCTCATTGGAATGGCATATTCTTCTTAGTTAGTTCGATTAAAGGCGTGGCTATCTTTGAATAGTTCGGTACAAACTTTCGGTAGTAGTTTGCAGGGCCCAAAAATGATCTAAGCGCTCTCAGCCTTTTAGGTGGTTGGAAATTCAGGATGTCCTTTATCTTGCCCGAATCGGGACTTACTCCTTTAGCACTGACCGTGTGACCCAGTACCTTAACTTCTTGATAACCAAAGGTGTATTTAGAAGGGTTAAGTGTCATGGAGGCTTCCCCTAGGCTTTGAAAAACTTGTCTCAGATTGTCTATCAATTCTTTGATCGTTGAAGACATAACCAATATGTCATCTAAATACAAAAGACAAGTTTCCCATTTGATTCCGACCAGAACCTTATCCATACAGTTTTGAAAATCTGGGGGACTTGTTTTTAGTCCAAAGGGCGTGACCTCATATTCCCACAGATCATCTGGTGTGACGAATGTTGTTATATGTCTGTTCTCTTCCCTTATGGGCAGGTGCCAAAACCCTGAGGTCAAATCTAAGGTCATAAACCAATGGCATCCATTTAAATAGATCAAAATATCATCTATTAATGGTAAAGGGTGTTGTATAGAGGACAACTGGTCGTTAACTCTACGGTAGTCCACACAGAATTTTCATTCTCCATTTTTATTTTTTACTAATACTACAGGCAATGCAAAAGCACTGCTACTAGGACGGATGATCTTCTTACTCAGCATCTCCTCCACTTGTGTTTGCAGAATCTCCCTTTCTCTATGTGAAACTCGGTATTGGGGCTGATGCACTGGATTCTTATTAACTAGTTCAATTGTGTGTTCACTTATAGTGGCCCTGCCAATTTGAGAAGGTTCCCAAGAAAATATATCTCTGTAATCTGCCAACAGTTCTAGCATCATCTTGCGTCCTTTAGTCGTCATATGAGGATTTATATTTAGCTTCTTTTCATCAATGTTACCCGCATCAACTCCTTTTAGGTTTTTCATTGCTATTGAAGTATTCTCCACTGGGACTTCTTCTGCTTCGTGAACTTCCGCCAACACTTCTCCTTCTATTATTTCCTTTGATTCCTTCGAGACATTAGCCACTAATACAGTTTCTAGTGGTGATGAAGTAGTTAAACATGGGTGAACCATAATGGACCTCTCCTAATATAACTGGTAACTTGGTTCCATAATTCCGGTGTGAGGAAGAGTAGGCTATCTTCAAATTTTATTTTTAAAAGTTTTTGACTTCTTGCGGGGGATCTCTGCTGTATCTAAACACAGAACCTTGACTCGACACTCTTTAGGGTCTTCAAACTTAATCTGATTTAACCAGGTTGCATTTGGTGGAGGTCTTTGACATTTAACATCCTTTTCTTGAGAGGATATATTTTCTTGGTGTAGATATGGTTTTTCCACTTATATTAGTTAGTTGTACCATCCTTTCAGCATAGCTTCTAGTTGTATACTTGGAATTCGCCCTCTTTTTACGACAGCGTATCACCCAGCGTGAAATGGTCTTGTAGAACACCTTAACGGCACACTTGCACAGATGTTATCCTATTACACAAGATCTAATTAAAGAGACTGGGATCTCTACGTAAACTTCACCTGTTTTAGCTGAAATACAAGTCGTCAGGATACAATCAAACATAGCCCTTATTATATGCTTTATGGAATGGAAGCTCGGTTGCCTGTGGATGCAACCCTACGCAGAAACGTAAGTAACGTAAAATCTGAGGAAGTCCTTCAAAGAGTTTATAAGTCCCGTAGGAATGTGATAAAATTAGTTGAAAGAATTCAAAAGAAACAAAAGGATCAGTACGATCAGAAACACCGCTTCGTTGAGTATGAACCCGGTGATTAGGTTATGGTGTGGACGCCAATTCGCAAGAAGGGGCGGACGACTAAGTTACTATACAGGTGGCACCGACCGTATAGAGTGACTGCTAGTAAACTCTCTGAAGTAAACTATGAAATAGAGATCAAGAAAGGGAAACAGTGTTACTTCGACACGGTACACATTAGTCGACTAAAAAGATTTTATCAGAGGAATTAGATATATAAATATAAAAAAATAATTAGCTTCATAGATGTAACTATTGTAAACATATGTGTATAGGTAAACATGATCGATGAACAATATTTGCAAATTATGTAATGTTGGTAAGGTATAGCACATATTTGCTTGTAATCAATGTAGATTTCCGTATTAGAAATTATACCTGTGTTAGATCAAAAAGTGAATCTGCTCATTAAGTAAAAATGTGGTCATTGCCCTAAGTGACGATAAATGCCAGGTAGGCAGGGCAAGTTCCCTTGTGAACACTTGTGTGCTGAACAGTTAATGTGGTACGTTAGAGCAGTTAAAATTGACTGATGTTTTAGCATATACGTTGCTACTCTATTAGTTGATAATTTTGATGTGTGCATATTGTATAAATTTATTACATATTAATGTAAAGTGAAACTTGTTGTGAAACAGTAAACGTAGCTTATCTTGTGCCACGCGACGGTAAACATCATGGATACATTACTGGATTTAACTTTTTTTATTTATATGGTTAGTGTGGTTATCATCAATGTTTTATTTGAAGCTACAAGCCAGGAGAACCGAACGCCTATATCAATTTTGACGGATGTTTTTTGGAAGGAGATAGATTCGGCGGAGGTGTATGAAGCATCCATCCCGCTCGTTTACAAGACAACTTGGCCGGGAGTAGATATGGCTCATTTAAGTCGCCCTTAGGGAGAAGATTTTTGTAACAATGTTTTGAATGATCCAGACAGTATGTTATTCTCTTGGACTTCAGTGGTTAATAAGGAGATTGGAGAACGAGTTGCTTGGTTTAATAAAAGTTTGAGTGAGACAGCTAATAATTTTAACTTGTTTTCAGAGATACAACGGCATAAGCGCAGTCTTCGTTTTATAGGTAATTTTGCTCATTGGTGCTGTGGAGTTATACCTGGAACGCAGTTGAGACCTTTATGTGTTAACCAGGAGAATATGAATTTGTTTGAACAGCAGCTACACAATAATTTACAAGAGGTGTATTCAGAAATTGATCATTTAACATTTAGTATGAGTTCTTACAGTCAGTCAGTCGCACGTTTTCTTCATTGATTTATTCATTTCCAGCTGAGAGAGCAGTATATTCTTAAAATAGAGAAATGTTCGGGTTGTAACTGGCGGATCATCATTAAGTAAGTTTCCTTCTCATATATTAGCTTGCTATCCATTGATTTATTCATTTCCAGCTGAGAGAGCAGTATATATTCTTAAAATAGAGAAATGTTCGGGTCGCAACTTGCGGACCATCATTAAGTAAGTTTCCTTCTCCTATATTAGCTTGATATCCATTGATTTATTCATTTCCAGCTGAGAGAGCAGTATATTCTTAAAATAGAGAAATGTTCAGGTCGCAACTGGCGCAGCATTATTAAATAAGTTTCCATCTCCTATATTAGCTTGATATCCATTGATTTATTCATTTCCAGCTGAGAGAGCAGTATATTCTTAAAATAAAGAAATGTTCGGGTTGCATATGGCAGAGCATTATTAATTAAACAAGGCTATTTGTCTTATAATAGCTTGCTATTTATTGGATTATTTCTTTTCTAGCTGAGAGATCAGTACGTTTCTATAATAATAAAGAAAGGTTTGGGTCGCATCTGGCAGAGCATTATTAATTAAACAAGGCTATTTGACTTATAATAGCTTGCTACTTATTGATTATTTCTTTTCTAGCTGAGAGAGTAGTACGTTTCTAAAATAAAGAAATGTTTTTGGGTCTGTAAGACAATGTAATTATTAGTAAAATAAAATTCATTAGAATCGATGTACAGATAGTTGCTGGAAAGGAAGTCTTGTATTACAATTCGAGACAAACATCCTCCGGATGTAAGTAGATACGCACATCCGCCCAGACGCCGATGGTGAACAAACAGGAAATGCTTACTTAAGCAGCGGAAATGCTTTTATTTTGTAAAAAACCGGTGTGACAATGTAAGGGACAGCCATGCTGATATGAAAAATTGTTATTCACCAATTATGATGGAGAGATTTTGGCAGAGGCGTGGTCAATGAGCTGGCGGGAGAAAGAAACATCAAAACTGAAGAACAAGGAGGAGAGGTGGAAGTCGAAAGCCGGGAATTCGAAAAGTGAAGTTCGGGAAGTGTTGGTGTTCGTGTGCGGAAAAATATCTCTAGGCGTAATAATTGTGATGTGAAATAAAATGTAAGTAATTTTAAGAACTTAGTATATTTTAGGGTTCATTAATCATTTTCAATTCCATATGTATTTAAATGTTCACAATTTCGAAAATGTAAATTCATGTAAATGTTTTAGCTATTTAAAAGAAAGTTTCTCACGTTTAGTCCATGAACTCATAATTATTGCAACACTACAAAATTACTAGTAAATGTTATAATGAATTAAATTTAAAATAAATTGTAATGAATAATTTTAATATTCAAAATGCTTCAAAGTATTAAGATATTAAAATTTGTGCTTAATATATCGGTTGAACCCAATCAATTGTTAATTAAAATTTTTAAATCAATTTAAAAGAGATGTTGTCAAAATAAAATATGTGTTGGCTCATTTGAGGGTATTTGTACTGCCAATCTAACCTATTATTTAAATCCTCTCACAGCAACCCTTGCTCCATAGTATGTCACAAGCTTATTCTTAAACTAAACCAAACTTAAAAACCTTACAATGGTGGAGGCGCTAAACTCGGTTGGCATTCAAATTCCTCACATGGGCAAGCACATAGTTTTCATAGGCTAGGTAATAAAATTATAACTAAATATAAATTCATAAGAAAGTATTTTAACTAAAATAGCCTACTTCATGTGACAAACCACTCATTTACCTATAAAAGACAAATTAAATTTCCAATAAACTCAAAAATATTTTCAAACCCGTAATTAGAGTAACGCCAAGTAAACTAACTAGGTACGTCAATGGACATGTACAATTAAATGGAAACCATACTACATGAAGATTTAAATACCATTAGACACATACAGGACTTCCAAAAGTGACATAGTCCCAAAATATATAAATAAAAATGGAATACAATCTAGTAGACACAGACACTGTAGCGGACCTCAGACCTATCCTAGCGGCACTTAAGAATACTGAACGCGTAATAAAGCGCAAGTCACCCTAATATTAAAACCATCATTTAATAATTTAACTACACGAAACACTCACCTTAGTGAAGAGGACAGGGAAAAACTATAAGGATCCTTTTAGCTACAAATCGAGGATTTTCTAGTGCAGAGAACAAATTTATACGACATAGTACATAACCCTGAGAGCGGGACATCAAGACACAAGCACCCCCAACCTTAGCACAACATTACGAGCCACTCACACTACTCTTACAGAAGCTAACACAGCAACCACGGGGAAAACATACCGATAATATCAGCTGGGACTTACACAGGTCTCCAGAGCGAAAATCCACAAGATTTTTTAGACAAATTCCTAGTGGCAGCAACTTCAAAACAGATGGACAAACAACACTAAAGTTAATTTATATCCCAGCGCATTTATCAGGCACAGCACTAACTTGGTTCAAACACTACAAGCAAAAACAACGAGGGGTACCCATACAATGGGAAAATCAACTTGCTAAAAGTATTTTCATAGAGGCTTTCCACTCCATTACCACAAACTCAGAGTCTACAAATGATTTTAGAACACAAAATACAGGGAGAGAACGAGCCAACACTAACCTATTTTTTTAGATATATTAACAACATGCCGAAGATATGACCCTACAATACAGGACAAGCAAATTATACATTTTATCATACAGGGACTAGAAAACCAGAAATCTGTGAACGAGTTATAGGCCTGAAAAAACGACACCTTAAGTAATCTAGAGACTAATTTAAAAATTACAGAACAGCTAGTTCTAACACAAATGAAAAACAAAGAAAGGTAGACAATAGAGTTTGCAGCAAACATACCCCTATAGTAACAACACCCTTATATGAACAAAACATCATCCATAAACTACAAATAGAAGTTAACACCCTAACCAATTTAGTAGCTACCCTAACTACAAACCAAATTTTCAAATCATAACCACAGGTACGAAAGGTCTCCATCCCCCGAATGAAAACTCAAAATATAAAGCCAAGATATGATAGAACACCTAGTCCTCACCAGAATAGACATATGGAAAAGCCCAAACTACCCAAACAAACCCAAAGGCCACCTATGATTAAACACGTTACCTTTCAGTGATAGGAGAAGACAAAACCATTCCCAAATACAAACCTGCTAGACAAAATAGGTATTGCACTATTTGCCGTAAAGACAACCATAATACTGAACAATGCTGGTTCAAGCAACGTTCATTAACTTCTCAACCCCAAAAGTAACTGCTTGGCACCTAAAACCAACAATACACAAGAGCTGTTCTTGCAGTACTGCAAGCGATCAAACCACAATATCGAATCATGTTACAAGTCTAATTATTATAAACAGAATCAACAAAAAAAAACGGGAAATAGGGGGAAGGTCACACTAACCCTTACCGAACTTCCCCCCCTTATCAAAAGCGAAAACAAATAACACCCATAGATCTTATAACCAAAGGAATCGACAAACTTACAAAAGTATAAAGTGTGTCTATGACATTTACTCCAACTAACCCCCAAAGTACTACCACTAATCAACCCCTGGAAAGACCAGTTCAGAAGTTGATATTTTAAAGCCATAGATTATAATCAAGAATTCCCACCCTTAAAGAAGATACAAGAAATTGAACAACCTATTATGCAGAAGCCTATACACTACCATGAAACTTCAATCTGCGTTCAATACAACCCCAACCCTAAGTGAACCAAACCCCTCGGGGACAACAAATATAAATTAAACCCAGTTTTACAAGAAACCTTGCAGTCTCAGAAAATTTCACAGGACAGATATAAACCTAGCGTATTAAAGGTAGTAGCGCACGTAAAAACAGGACCCAGATTGTAGTATGGGGGAGGTAAACACACATACTGGATTGGAAGAAATCAATTGAGATAGACACTATAACACTATACAGATTTTAAATCACATAGAGCAACAGAAGAAACAGAATATGATAGATTGAGCTAAACTTGCAAGAAATAACGCAAGACAGGATACACAAACCAAGGAAAAATAAAACATTTATTATTAGAGGATATTTATGAACTCATATTTATGTGCGAAAATAAAAACTACGAACGAAGATACCTGTCCTAACAATAGACGTAGCCTTGACCACAAAACCCTCGACATCCAGTACCCTGCATTATAAGATACAGGATGTAACATAAACATTATTATAGCAACCTAGTTTTGTGCAACAAAATAAATAACTAGCAACATAACCCTCGTTTGATATCGGCTAACGGTATAAAACCAAAAATTAACAGTTTTTTGGGTTCGACAAAAATCGCCATAAAAATTGGCAAAGTAATACTTGAAGACACGTTTTTATGTGACACCTGATCTAAACAGCCCAATATTGGTAGGAAACATATTCCTATTTCAGCAACTGCGTGGAATTAAACTATAAAAATAAAACAATAAAAATTACCAAATATCAGATTGAACATATAATACCTATGAATGAACAGTGGCAGTTAGACATCAAGAATTTTAAAAACTCACCAGGAATTAGAAGTACAGCAAGTAACAGATGTAACAGCCCCACAAGACATAATTATAGCACCACATCAGCATATTAGGATTAGCTTCCTTAAAAGGTATCGAGTCTCGAACAGCCATCGAAACAGATAGGAATCTAAAGAATAAAAAAAGAAATGTCATGCATATCTTTCAGAAGGGGAAGTTGGTACAGATACAATTGTAAACCATTTATAATGCAATCAAAATTTCACCGAAAAGGATACCCCCGCACATACTACGATAGGACATATACATTACCCAACTCTTGAAGCACAGCCTACCCTGGAACACCATCCCACTAAAAGTGACACAGGAAAAACAATTATTGACAGATAAGGACGGCATAGTATTTGATATCTCACCACATTTAACCCTCCAAGAAACACAAAAAAAAGTCCTTGACGGTTTTACAAAAATACAGACACATATTTTACAACAAAGGTAATTGGTTTAACTCCTGCAAACATACCTCCTGTTAAACTCGAATTAAAAAACCGAATACTAAAACCCTGTAAACTCCACCACCGTATAGGCAGAGTAAAACAGAAAGGGAAAAAATTAAACAAATTATTGGACGATTTAGTACAAGCAAAAATATTAGAGGAATGTCAAGGATTACACAGAATATGCAAGCCCAGTATTTTAGTGAAAAAATAAAGATGGAAGCGACAGAATGGTAGCTGATCTCAGGAAGGTTAATGCACAGTTGAAAAACAGATGCCCGCCCCATTCCTTCAGTAAACCTGGTTTTAAGCTCTTTGAACAAAGCGCACACATTTACAAAATTAGACCTTAAAAAATGCATTTTATTCCATGGAGGTTAGGAAAGAAGATAGGCCATATCCTAGCCATAAAAACTCCGGATAGCTATTATTATACTTCTACAGTTTTGCCGGATAGACTACTACTCGGCCGATGGGACTTTCAACTTCAACCACATTATTAGTAAAGCCTTGAATGCGATATTAAACCGTCACCTTTTATAATAAAGTCATCTTTTAACGTAGATGACCTATATTGTTTATGGTGACCCGCTCCATTTGAAAATGACTTACATAATCCTAGAATCTATATAGGAGGAACTAGAAAAAGCCCTAAATTTGAAACTAAATACAAAAAAGTGTAAATTTCTCTACAAAAGAGTGTAAACATTTTAGGACACGAGGTATCAGGGGAAGGCATTTTACCCTAAAAACAGTCAGTAGAAGCTATCACTCGAATTTAAAAGACCAACTTGTGTAAGGCAAGTTGAGACAATTTTTAGGAATGCTCAGGATTCACTTGCCGCAGATTCATCCAAAATTATGCCAAAATAGCACACCCACACAACCCCCTTACTGAGATAATAAAAGATTCAAATAAAAACATGGCCATTTAAATGGACGGAATCTATGTGAACAGGCTTTTTATAAAAATCAAACAAATTTTGACAAACCCACCTTACTATCACATTGGAAGAGACAACAGGGAAGCACACATTTATGTAGATAGCAGTTTGATTGGATGCGAAGCAGCGTTAGTACAGTTAAATGAAGAAAAATAATTAGAATGTACCCAATTTATTACATGTCAAAAAAAATATTCAAATACCCAAATGCGTTACAGCAATGCTGGAACGTGAAATGCTAGCGCTAAACCTATGCTGTGAACTACTTCAGAGAATTCACACGCTTGGTAGACAAACAACAGTTTATACGGAATGTGCCGCATTAACAGATTTATAAAAATTTTAAGCACACTTCCACTAGATTAAACAGATTAGCACTGTCATTTAACAGACTACGACATTGTAGTAAAACATAAACGTGGCGCTACAAACTGTTTAGCAGACGCCCTTAAGCAGAAATCCTTTAGAACAACCTTTGGATGAAAGAATTTACGGACGTGTGTTTAACTGTCAATACTTTAATACAGACAAATCTACCCCCTACTACAAGCTCAAGACAGTTATTTGTAACAAATACGCCTTTTGCGATGACCTCACCTGAGGCGGTAAATAAAAAAATCAGACGGGCTTCTCAAGACATTACGAAGAAATTAGATGGATTGTTATATTTCAAAACTTTCAACGGAACGAGAAACTAGAAACTTATTGGCTATACCCCAAAAACAAACACAAGAAATATTAAAAAATATTCCATGACAACCCCTACACGGGTGGACACTTATCACATTACAAAACAGAGCTTCAAAAATAAAATTACGATATCACTGGCCAAATATGTACCGTGATATCCTCCATATACAAAAACTTGTAAAGAATGTCAACTACGTAGGCCAAAAAAAAAACGAACAAAAATTACGGCCTACTACAACCTATTGCACCCTCCATAAAACCCTTTGAAGGAATAACAATAGACTTGTAGGTAATATTACACAAAGTAAATGGTTACAAATATATCCTAGTTACAACCGATGCCTGCACTAGAATGGCATTTGCAACCCCTTGTAGAAATGCAGATGCGAACACGGTAGCGAGCAAAAATTATTAAATCTATTCTGCCACATTTGGATTTCCTAAAATTATTAATCATGACAGAGGAACACACTTCTAATGAATTCTGTAATTTCACAGTTACTAAATGCACTCGGGATTGAACAAAGGCCAGGCGCTGCTTATAATGTCACAAGTACAAGGTGCGGTTGAAAAAATACAACCACACGCTAATCAATGGCAATATCTCCATCTACGTTGTGGAAAAACCCCAAACTTGGTCAAAATATGTACAAATATGTTACATTTGCCTACAACACGTCTGTAAACATTTCAACAGGCTACACACCGCACTACCTCATATTTTGGTAACGAAGCTAACTTACCATCTGATTGTATATACTGTATTTACAGTTAATCCCGAAAAAATGGTGTTGGAAAATATAGAAATTTTAGAGCAAATACGCAAAGATATGCCGAAAATCATGATAAAAGCCCAGGGAAGCACAAAAGAAATACATTCTGACAAAACTCATTTGGATTTAAACCCCGGCGATGAAGTCTTGTGGTCCATTTCCCGAAAGACCACACAAAAAATATTAGTAAATTTCAAATACCATTTAGAGGTCCTTTCGTTGTCAAGAATAAAAATTAACGAAGTGACATATGCAGTAGAAATTTACCACAGGGGAAGGTTAACAGAACAACCAATACATGTTGCTAAATGAAATTATTCTATAAGGAGATATATAAAACAAATAAGAAGGGTACTTGAAAGCAAATTAATAAAATATTCAAGAATAATATATACAATATTTCTCATGAACATCACTATGCACTCACTGACTTGTAGTAAAATTTGAAAGAGATGAAAAGTTTATATTCGCAATAATTTCATAAAATAATGAGGGTAAAAAGCTACTACTACATAGTCACGCAAGAATCGCTATTAAAAAAATATGGTATTATACTCCAGGAGTTTTGAGAGACCGTTAACATGATTACGGTTGAAATGATTCATTATAACGTTATATAACCTATGAGAGTCCACTGAAGTAAGTCTAACAGAAATAAAAATGTATATTAAAATCTCGATGTTGTGTCGGAAAACGATAGAGAATACAGACATAAAAGTTTTAGAAAATTTTAAAACGCCTAACTTTGTATTTTAATGTGAGGTTTAGTGTAATTTAGTAATTAAGTGATACGGTTACACTATCAAAGATATTGGTATAGATAATCCCAATTCACAGAACACTAACACAGCACACACGAACACGACACGAGCAGAAGCCTGTAACCCACGGTAAACCGTACTTAGACTGGCTAGTAAGACTTGACCGTGACTCTGGTATGTCTTCCCCAGGCAGAATTAAGTTTTCTGCTAACTCAACTAACTTCCCACGCAATACTAACACCGACTGTGTTGTGACTATGACTAGGGGGCATTGCCTTGTACCGGCGGTCTGGGTCGCCAAGGGCCCTGGTGGTTCAGAGACAGCTTAGTATGCAAGTAATGTTTCCCCCGTACTCTTCCGTTTACTACAGTAACAAAGCGTACTCTAACTTGGACACAACGTAACATATTATACTTACCTAGGGATACGTGATATACAAAGCCTAGTAATAAAAGAATATAAAATATGATAAAGTTGTACTCACATATATCATATTTATTTAAGTTAGTAGATAGCCAGGTTAACATAATATACCCTACAAGGACTCAAGTTTCCTGAGATGCACCTCAAAGAAAGAGACATACATGTTCTATATTCTTAAAATAAAGAAATGTTCGGGTTGCATATGGCAGAGCATTATTAATTAAACAAGGCTATTTGTCTTATAATAGCTTGCTATTTATTGATTATTTCTTTTCTAGCTGAGAGATCAGTACGTTTCTATAATAAAGAAAGGTTTGGGTCGCATCTGGCAGAGCATTATTAATTAAACAAGGCTATTTGTCTTATAATAGCTTGCTACTTATTGATTATTTCTTTTCTAGCTGAGAGAGTAGTACGTTTTCTAAAATAAAGAAATGTTTGGGTCTGTAAGACAATGTAATTATTAGTAAAATAAAATTCATAGAATCGATGTACAGATAGTTGCTGGAAAGGAAGTCTTGTATTACAATTCGAGACAAACATCCTCCGGATGTAAGTAGATACGCACATCCGCCCAGACGCCGATGGTGAACAAACAGGAAATGCTTACTTAAGCAGCGGAAATGCTTATTTGTAAAAACCGTGCGACAATGTAAGGGACAGCCATGCTGATATGAAAAATTGTTACTCACCAATTATGATGGAGAGATTTGGCAGAGGCGTGGTCAATGAGCTGGCGGGAGAAGAACATCAAAACTGAAGAACAAGGAGGAGAGGTGGAAGTCGAAGCCGGGAATTCGAAAAGTGAAGTTCGGGAGTGTTGGTGTTCGTGTGCGGAAAAATATCTCTAGGCGTAAATAATTGTGATGTGAAATAAAATGTAAGTAATTTTAAGAACTTTAGTATATTTTAGGGTTCATTAATCATTTTCAATTCCATATGTATTTAAATGTTCACAATTTCGAAAATGTAAATTCATGTAAATGTTTAGGCTATTTAAAAAGAAAGTTTCTCACGTTAGTCCATGAACTCATAATTATTGCAACACTACAAAAATTACTAGTAAATGTTATAATGAATTAAAATTTAAAATAAATTGTAATGAATAATTTAATATTCAATATGCTTCAAAGTATTAAGATATTAAAATTTGTGCTTAATATATCGGTTGACCCAATCAATTGTTAATTAAAATTTTTAATCAATTTAAAGAGATGTTGTCAAAATAAAATATGTGTTTGGCCCTCATTTGAGGGTAATTTGTACTGCCAATCTAAACCTATTATTAAATCCTCTCACAGCAACCCTTGCTCATAGTATGTCACAAGCTTATTCTTAAACTAAACCAAACTTAAAAACCTTACATGGTGGGAGGCGCTAAACTCGGTTGGCATTCAAATTCCTCACATGGGCAAGCACATAGTTTCATAGGCTAGGTATAAATTATAACTAAATAATATTCATAAGAAAGTATTTAACTAAAATAGCCTACTTCAGTGACAAACCACTCATTTACCTAAAAGACAAATTAAATTTCCAATAACTCAAAAATATTTTCAAACCCGTAATTAGAGTAACGCCAAGTAAACTAACTAGGTACGTCAATGGACATGTACAATTAAATGGAAACCATACTACATGAAGATTTAATACCATTAGACACATACAGGACTTCCAAAAGTGACATAGTCAAAATATTAAATAAAAATGGAATACAATCTAGAGACACAGACACTGTAGCGGACCTCAGACCTATCCTAGCGGCACTTAAGAACTGAACACGTATAAGCGCAAGTCACCCTAATATTAAAACCATATTTAATAATTTAACTACACGAAACACTCACCTTAGTGAAGAGGACAGGGAAAACTATAAGGATCTAGCTACAATCGAGGATTTTCTAGTGCAGAGAACAAATTTTTATACGACATAGTACATAACCCTGAGGCGGACATCAAGACACAAGCACCCCCAACCTTAGCACAACATTACGAGCCACTCACACTACTTTACAGAACTAACACAGCCAACCACGGGGGAAAACATACCGTTAATATCAGCTGGGACATACACAGGTCTCCAGAGCGAAAATCCACAAGATTTTTTAGACAAATTCCTAGTGGCAGCAACTTCAAAACAGATGGACAAACAACACTAAAGTTAATTTATTCCAGCGCATTTATCAGGCACAGCACTAACTTGGTTCAAACACTACAAGTAAAAACAACGAGGGGTAGCCATACAATGGGATCAACTTGCTAAAAGTTTCATAGAGGCTTTCACTCCATTAGCACAAACTCAGAGTCTACAAATGATTTTAGAACACAAAATACAGGGAGAGAACGAGCCAACACTAACCTATTTTTTTAGATATATTAACAACATGCCGAAGATATGAACCCTACAATACAGGACAAGCAAATTATACATTTTATCATACAGGGACTAAAACCAGAAATCTGTGAACGACTTATAGGCCTGAAAAACGACCACCTTAAGTAATCTAGAGACTAATTTAAAAATTACAGAACAGCTAGTTCTAACACAAATGAAAAACAAAGAAAGGTACAATAGAGTTGCAGCAAACAGACCCTAAAGTACACCCTTATATGAACAAAAACATCATCCATAAACTACAAACACAAGTTAACACCCTAACCAATTTAGTAGCTACCCCTAACTACAAACCAAATTTCAAATCATAACCACAGGTACGAAAAGGTCTCCATCCCCCGTATGAAAAAACTCAAAATATAAGCCAAGATATGATAGAACACCTAGTCCTCACCAGAATAGACATATGGAAAGCCCAAACTACCCCAAACAAACCCAAAGGCCACCTATGATTAAACACGTTACTTCAGTGATAGGAGAAGACAAAACCATTCCCAAATACAACCTGCTAGACAAAATAGGTATTGCACTATTTTGCCGTAAAGACAACCATAATACTGAACAATGCTGGTTCAAGCAACGTTCATTAACTTCTCAACAACCCCCAAAGTAACTGCTTGGCACCTAAAACCAACAATACACAAGAGCTGTTCTGCAGGTACTGCAAGCGAACAAACCACAATATCGAATCATGTTACAAGTCTAATTATTATAAACAGAATCAACAAAAAAAACGGGAAATAGGGGGAGGTCACACTAACCCCTTACCGAACTTCCCCCTTATCAAAAGCGAAAACAAATAACACCATAGATCTTAACCAAAGGAATCGACAAACTTACAAATGTATAAAGTCTAATTACATTTACTCCAACTAACCCCAAAGTACTACCACTATCAACCCCCTGGAAAGACCAGTTCAGAAGTGATATTAAAGCCATAGATTATAATCAAGAATTTCCCCACCCTTAAAGAAGATACAAGAAATTGAACAACCTATTATGCAGAAGCCTATAACACACCATGAAACTTCAATCTGCGTTCAATACAACCCCAACCCTAAGTGAACCAAACCCCTCGGGGACAACAAATATAAATAAACCCAGTTTTACAAGAAACCTTGCAGTCTCAGAAAATTTCACAGGACAGATAAAACCTAGCGTATTAAAGGTAGTAGCGCACGAAAAACAGGACCCAGATTGTAGTATGGGGGGAGGTAAACACACATACTGGATTGGAAGAAATCATTGAGATAGACACTATACACTATACAGATTTTAAATCACATAGAGCAACAGAAGAAACAGAATATGATAGATTGTGCTAACTTGCAAGAAATAACGCAAGACAGGATATACACAAACCAAGGAAAAATAAAAACATTTATTATTAGAGGATATTTATGAACTCATATTTAATTGCGAAAATAAAAACTACGAAGAAGATACCTGTCCTAACAATAGACGTAGCCTTGACCACAAACCCTCGACATCCAGTACCCTGCATTATAGATACAGGATGTAACATAAACATTATTAGAGCAGACCTAGTTTGTGCAACAAAATAAATACTAGCAACATACCCTCGTTGATATCGGCTAACGGTATACCATTAACAGTTTTGGGTTCGACAAAAATCGCCATAAAAATTGGCAAAGTAATACTTGAAGACACGTTTTATGTGACACCTGATCTAAACAGCCCAATATTGGTAGGAAAACATATTCCTATTTCAGAACTGCGTGGAATTAAACTATAAAAATAAAACAATAAAAATTACCAAATATCAGATTGAACATATAATACCTATGAATGAACAGTGGCAGTTAGACATCAAGAATTTTTAAAAACTCACAGGAATTAGAAGTACAGCAAGTAACAGATGTAACAGCCCCACAAGACATAATTATAGCACCACATCAGCATATTAGGATTTAGCTCCTTAAAAGGTATCGAGTCTCGAACAGCCATCGAAACAGATAGGAATCTAAGAATAAAAAAAGAAATGTCATGCATATCTTTTCAGAAGGGGAAGATGGTACAGATACAATTGTAAACATTTATAATGCATCAAATTTCCCGAAAAGGATACCCGCACATACTACGATAGGACATATACATAACCCAACTCTTGAAGCACAGCCTACCCTGGAACACACCATCCCACTAAAAGTGACACAGGAAAAACAATATTGACAGATAAGGACGGCCATAGTATTTGATATCTCACCACATTTAACCCTCCAAGAAACACAAAAAAGTCCTTGACGTTTTACAAAAATACAGACAGATATTTTACAACAAAGGTAATTGGTTTAACTCCTGCAAACATACCTCCTGTTAAACTCGAATTAAAACCGAATACGAAACCTGTAAACTCACCACCGTATAGGCAGAGTAAAACAGAAAGGGAAAAATTAAACAAATTATTGGACGATTTAGTACAAGCAAAAATATTAGAGGAATGTCAAGATTACAACAGAATATGCAAGCCCAGTATTTTTAGTGAAAAATAAAGATGGAAGCGACAGAATGGTAGCTGATCTCAGGAAGGTTAATGCACAGTTTTGAAAACAGATGCCCCACCCCATTCCTTCAGTAAACCTGGTTTTAAGCTCTTTGAACAAAGCGCACACATTTACAAAATTAGACCTTAAAAATGCATTTTATTCCATGGAGGTTAGGAAAGAAGATAGGCATATCCTAGCCATAAAAACTCCGGATAGACTTCTACAGTTTTGCCGACTGCCGATGGGACTTTCAAACTTCAACCACATTATTTAGTAAAGCCTTGAATGCGATATTAAACCGTCCACCTTTATAATAAAGTCATCTGTTAACGTAGATGACCTATTTTGTTATGGTGACTCATTTGAAAATGACTTACATAATCTAGAATCTATATTAGAGGAACTAGAAAAAGCTAATTTGAAACTAAATACAAAAAAGTGTAAATTTCTCTACAAAAGTGTAAACATTTTAGGACACGAGGTATCAGGGGAAGGCATTTTTACCCCAAAAACAGTCAGTAGAAGCTATCACCGAATTTAAAAAGACCAACTTGTGTAAGGCAAGTGAGACAATTTTTTAGGATGCTCAGGATTCTTCCGCAGATTCATCCAAAATTATGCCAAAATAGCACAACCCCTTACTGAGATAATAAAAGATTCAAATAAAAACATGGCATTTAAATGGACGGATCTATGTGAACAGGCTTTTATAAAAATCAAACAAATTTTGACAAACCCACCATTAACTATACTATCACATTGGAAGGACAAACAGGGAAGCACACATTTAATGTAGATAGCAGTTTTGATTGGGATACGGAGCAGCGTTAGTACAGTTAAATGAAGAAAATAATAGAAATGTACCCAATTTAATTACATGTCAAAAAAATATTCAAATACCCTAAATGCGTTACAGCAATGCTGAACGTGAAATGCTAGCGCTAACCTATGCTGTGAACTACTTCAGAGAATTCACGCTTGGTAGACAAACAACAGTTTATACGGACTGTGCCGCATTACAGTTTTATAAAAATTTTAAGCACACTTCCACTAGATTAAACAGATTAGCACTGTCATTAACAGACTACGACATTGTAGTAAAACATAAACGTGGCGCTACAAACGTGTTAGCAGACGCCTTAAGCAGAAATCCTTTAGAACAACCTTTGGATGAAGAATTTACGGAAGTGTGTTTAACTGTCACTACTTTAATACAGACAAATCTACCCCTACTACAAGCTCAAGACAGTTACTTGAAACAAAATACGCCTTGCGATGGACCTCACCTGAGGCGGTAAATAAAAAAATCAGACGGGCTTCAAGACATTACGAAGAAATTAGATGGATTGTTATATTTCAAAACTTTCAACGGACGAGAAACTAGAAACTTATTGGCTATACCCCAAAAACAAACACAAGAAATATTAAAAATATTCCATGACAACCCCTACACGGTGGACACTTATCACATTACAAAACAGCTTCAAAAATAAAATTACGATATCACTGGCCAAATATGTACCGTGATATCCTCCAATATACAAAAACTTGTAAAGAATGTCAACTACGTAGGCCAAAAACGAACAAAAAATTACGGCCTACTACAACCTATTGCACCCTCCATAAAACCCTTTGACAGGAATAACAATAGACTTTGTAGGTAATATTACACAAAGTAATTGGTTACAAATATATCCTAGTTACAACGATGCCTGCACTAGAATGGCATTTGCAACCCCTTGTAGAAATGCAGATGCGAACACAGTAGCGCAAAAATTATTAAATCTATTCTGCACATTTGGATTTCCTAGAATTATTAATCATGACAGAGGAACACACTTTATGAAATTCTGTAATTTCACAGTTACTAAATGCACTCGGGATTGAACAAAGGCCAGGCGCTGCTTATATGTCACAAGTACAAGGTGCGGTTGAAAAATACAACCACACGCTAATCAAGGCAATATCTCATTACGTTGTGGGAAAAAACCCCAAACTTGGTCAAAAAATGTACAAATAGTTACATTTGCCTACAACACGTCTGTAAACATTTCAACAGGCTACACACACCGCACTACCTCATATTTGGTTACGAAGCTAACTTACCATCTGATTGTATATACTGTATTTACAGGTTAATCCCGAAAAAATGGTGTTGGAAAATATATAGAAATTTTAGAGCAAATACGCAAAGATATGCCGAAAATCATGATAAAAGCCCAGGAAGCACAAAAGAAATACATTCTGACAAAACTCATTTGGATTTAAAACCCCGGCGATGAAGTCTTGGTCCATTTCCCGAAAGACCACACAAAAAAAATATAGTAAATTTCAAACACCATTTAGAGGTCCTTTCGCTGTCAAGAAAAAAAATTAACGAAGTGACATATGCAGTAGAAATTTACCACAGGGGAAGGTTAACAGAACAACCAATACATGTTGCTAGAATGAAATTATTCTATAAGAGAATATAAAACAAATATGAAGGGACTTGAGCAATAATAAAATATTCAAGAATAATATATACAATATTCTCTCATGAACATCACTATGCACTCACTGACTTGTAGTAAAATTTGAAGAGAGTGAAAAGTATATTCGCAATAATTTCATAATATATGAGGGTAAAAAGCTACTACATAGTCACGCAAGAATCGCTTTAAAAAATAGGTATTATACTCCAGGAGTTGAGAGACCGGTTAACTTGATTACGGTTGAAATGATTCATTATAACGTTATATATAACCTTGAGAGTCAGTGAAAGTAAGTCTAACAGAAATAAAAATGTATATTAAAATCTCGATGTTGTGTCGGAAAACGATAGAGAATAGACATTAAAAGTTTTAGAAAATTAAAACGCCTAACTTTGTATTTTAATGTGAGGTTTAGTGTAATTTAGTAATTAAGTGATAGGTTACACGTACCAAAGATATTGGTATAGATAATCCCAATAACACAGGACACTAACACAGCACACACGACACGGACACGAGCAGAGCCTGTAACCCACGGTAACCGTACTTAGACTGGCTAGTAAGACTTGACCGTGACTCTGGTATGTCTCCCATGCAGATAAGTTTTCTGCTAACTCAACTAACTTTCCCCACGCTATACTACACCGACTGTGTTGTGACTATGACTAGGGGGCATTGCCTTGTACCGGCGGTCTGGGTCGCCAAGGGCCCTGGTGGTTCAGACAGCTTAGTATGCAAGTAATGTTTCCCACGTACTCGTTTACTACAGTAACAAAGCGTACTCTAACTTGACACAACGTACATATTATACTTACCTGAGGGATACGTGTATACATAGCCTAGTAATAAAGAATATAAAATATGATAAAGTGTACTACATATATCATATTTATTTAAGTTAGTAGATAGCAGTGTTAACATAATATAACCCTACAAGGACTCAATTTTCCTGAGATGCACCTCAAAGAAAGAGACATACATGTTCTATATTTATATAATCCTAGGATAAACAAATACTTCAATATATGACATGTAAATGACTTATATAACATGTTTAATTATTACATAGCTAATCTAACATTGAAGGAAAGTAACATATATTTAACATAGTATGTATTAGCACAGCAATATTGCTCATTAACAAACTATACAGCCTTGATTAGGCAACATATATTATGATCATAATAATGACTATGGACAATAAGTACAAAGAAGGAATATTACATATTCCTCAGAAACAAAGGTGCGTAGTATCGTTTTTGTAATATGATAAAATAACATAATTTCGAACCTTATTTAAGAACACTAGAGATTAAGATGCTTAGTAAAAAGATTATTACATAGAGCTATGGAAATACGACACACCATCGAGAGGTCATTAAAAGATTTCTGTAAATAAAAACCTTAGACATAAACTTGTATTAATAACAAAAATATTAAACTGAAATGTATATGTAACCTGTAGATATTAAGTTTTAGAATTATGTCACCAGGAAAAACCAACCACAACCTGAGAAACCAGTCTACAAGACACCAATCTACAAGACACCAGTCTACAGCACTTCTAACCGTCCCGACCACCCACGAGACAGATGAAGTCCTTACAGCACTTCCTACTACTACTACTGACAGCACTTGCCATGCCTCTTTCGACCACCTTTTGCCAGCACATCAACCCACACATAGGAGAACCCAATAAGCCTCTAGTACAAATCTTCACAGGAGCGTACTTTACTCCAATGCCTCAGACACTACCTTATATCAGTTTCCATACCTATCATATACAAAATTCCTTTCAACACACAGCAAAATTTACCTAAAAAAAACCCTCTTTAAATTTCTGGCCCTAAAAACCTCAACAACTCCCAAACCTATTTCAAGATACAGAACAACCTTTCCACATTACAAACCCTCATACATCAACAAATGGTAGCAGAAACACCTCCCATTCATCCAAAGACAGCAACCAGATAGAAACAGAAGATCGCTCACGTTCGTCGGAGAATTTCTTCGAATGGTGTTGTGACATTGCGACATAACACCAAATACATGACTTGGCAGACAACAAGGAAAAGATGTCTACACAGCATTCTCAACAAAACAACACTACCTACTCTCCGAGCTACCTGCGCATTCACCTGCTTTGTTCACAATCTACAAAGACAACACCACTTCCAGCTAAAGCACGACGACAAAAACATAGTAAAACAACATGGAACGTCATTTTGTACATTTTATTAGCCTGGACTTCTATAATAACACTACTTCTTTTTTATAGACCTCTACTTCATCCACATTAACAACATCAAAATAAAATTCCTGAAGCCTACAGTACATGAACGTGACTACCCAATGGATAACCTACATTAGACAATAAGTACGATTTCGTAGGTAGAATCGTCATTAAGCCAGGGGAATGTAAGACATATGTAATTATTAGTAAAATAAAATTCATAGAATCGATGTACAGATAGTTGCTGGAAAGGAAAGTCTTGTATTACAATTCGAGACAAACATCCTCCGGATGTAAGTAGATACGCACATCCGCCCCAGACGCCGATGGTGAACAAACAGGAAATGCTTACTTAAGCAGCGGAAATGCTTATTTGTAAAAAACCGTGCGAACAATGTAAGGGACAGCCATGCAGATATGAAAAATTGTTTACTCACCAATTATGATGGAGAGATTTGGCAGAGGCGTGGTCAATGAGCTGGCGGGAGAAGAACATCAAAACTGAAGAACCAAGGAGGAGAGGTGGAAGTCGAAGCCGGGAATTCGAAAAGTGAAGTTCGGGAGTGTTGTTGTTCGTGTGCGGAAAAATATCTCTAGGCGTAACAATTGTGATGTGAAATAAAATGTAAGTAATTTTAAGAACTTAGTATATTTTAGGGTTCATTAATCATTTTCAATTCCATATGTATTTAAATGTTCACAATTTCGAAAATGTAAATTCATGTAAATGTTTAGCTATTTAAAAGAAAGTTTCTCACGTTAGTCCATGAAACTCATAATTATTTGCAACACTACAAAATTACTAGTAAATGTTATAATGAATTAAATTTAAAATAAATTGTAATGAATAATTTAATATTAAATATGTCTTCAAAGTATTAAGATATTAAAATTTGTGCTTAATATATCGGTTGACCCAATCAATTGTTAATTAAAATTTTTTAATCAATTTAAAGAGATGTTGTCAAAAATAAAATATGTGTTGGCTCATTTGAGGGTATTTGTACTGCCAATCTAACCTATTATTAAATCCTCTCACAGCAACCCTTGCTCATAGTATGTCACAAGCTTATTCTTAAACTAAACCAAACTTAAAAACCTTACAGGTCGCATCTGGCAGAGCATTATTAATTAAACAAGGCTATTTGTCTTATAATAGCTTGCTATTTATTGATTATTTCTTTTCTAGCTGAGAGAGCAGTACGTTTTTTAAAATAGATACATTTTCGGGTCGCAAATTTTCCACAGCTGAGCTTACCAGTATTATTTATTATTTATAACATTTATTAGTCATATTTTTAAATTTTCAATTTTCGGAATTTATAGACAGTGTAAGTTAACTTATAAACTGTTCAACCCTGATTTTGAAAATATTTTAAAATTAAAAATGATCCAACTTTGATAATAGGTGACTTAAGCATATGCACATTAAACAATAAGAGATCCGGTAAAGATTACTTGAGCGCTGTTTCTTCTTATGGTTTTTTTGAATCTGGTTAACTGTCCCAACTAGAATAGATGTAGGTGTAAGTTCTTGTTTGGACCACGCACTGATACGTAACTCCAGAGAACTTTGATCCACCTTTGATAATAGGTGACTTAAGCATATGCACATTAAACAATAAGAGATCCGGTAAAGATTACTTGAGCGCTGTTTCTTCTTATGGTTTTTTTGAATCTGGTTAACTGTCCCACTAGAATAGATGTAGGTGTAAGTTCTTGTTTGGACCACGCACTGATACGTAACTCCAAATCTTTAAATGTTAAATGTAATGTTGAGGAACTGGGCATTACTGACCATTATGCTCTTAGTGTGTTATGCTCTTTATCTGGAATCATGAATAAAAAATGCAAAGGTAATTTTGTCACGGTATCCGATAATGAGCTATTAGAGCGGCAACTATTATTAGCCGACTGGAGCCCATTCATCTCCAGCCCTCATGTGATTGATAGTGTTACAGAACTTTTCAATATTTGTGGTCATTGTTTCACAGCATTTTGTAATTTGAAAAAAATTAACATTAAAAATAGAATGAGGATTGAATGGATTACTAAAGATCCGGTTTGTTTAATACATCGTAAGAATTATTTTTTTAAGAATATTAAAAAAAAAACAGAGATAACCTAATTTTAAGAAATCAATTTAGAGAATTATCCACAATAGTAACCAAACAAATTAGAAGAGTAAAAAAGAGGTATTATTCCAATCTCATTGAGGCTTATAATGGTGACTCGAAAAAATACTGGAACGTTGTAAAGAAAATTCTTAAAAGAAAGAAAAAGAGTATTGATGAAATTGTTGTTGGCGATGCCGCGATGAAGGTGGGGGGTAGTAAGCGCATATTGGGGAATATTTTTAATGAGTATTTTACAAGTATAGTTTCAAATTAAGACAGGATGAATTTTGCCAGGACCTAGTTGCGGAGGATCATACGCAATATATTGTATTGCTTAACGAGTTTCACATTCAACTCTCTGATGTAATTAACAAGATAAATGACATGGAAAATAAGTTTAGTTGTGAACTTATAAATATTGTTTTAATAAAAGAAATATTAACATATTTGCACCCGTACTTTATGACATATTTTCAAAATAACTAAGGAAGGGAATTGTTCCAGATGAGTTTTTAAATCTGCAGTTGTAGTCCCTGTATTTAAGTCAGGTGACGCAACGCAGGATGGCTCTTATCGCCCTATCTCTACTATCAGTACGTTAGCTAAAATATTAGAATCATTAATTAAAGACCAACTTGTTAAAATATTTTTGCGACAGTAACTTTTTTCATAGCACCAATTTGGTTTCTTACCAGGTAAAGGTACTGATGCAGCATTGGTTAGACACGTCAGTGAAATTGTTGAAAATTCTTATAAGTATAAATGAATCGTGATTTGTTAAAAGGGCCCTAGTCCATTTGGTAAAACTTTCAGGAATTAAGAAATAACCATCTTGTTTGGAAAATACTTACTTTATCTTTTATATTTTTTTAGTTATATTTAGTTTATTACTATTTTTAATTACTGAAACAATAGATATGATGTTTTTTGTTCATTTATATTACTTTTTAAATTATTTAAAACTATGGACTTGTGCCCTTTTAACAAAATGCACTAAAAAGGATAAAAAATAAACAATTTCTGATCAAACTTGTGCTTTTATTGCTTACATTAGTAGTTTGGTATAGCATTTGGATTATAAATTAGTCAAATTAACAAAATAAACATTTAATTTGATTTGAGAAAATATTTTTGAGCCATAGTTTTAGTTAGTAACTTTTTAATGTGTTATAAGGTCTCAACCTCTGGTACTCAAATCTTCTTCTTCAGCTGTTCCAATGGGCCCATTTACAATTTCATTATAAAATTCCAGACGTTCTACTGGTACATACTGAAGAGCTTTCTTGATGTCATTGGCCTTGCTTCCTTCAAAGGAATTTTCCCTCCCGGGTATGATGCAAGTCTGTTTGGAGCTGAAGGCGTACCTGATTGAGCAGACATGAAAAATGTTTGCTTGTCTAGGCCATCAATTGTGGAATAGGCCGTGATGTACCCTTTTAAGTCTGACCTATACACAAAGTGGTATAGTTTACTAATACCGAAGCCGACCCTACTCTCTCTTTTCAAGCTTTTCGTCTCATCAGAAACTGTCCGGAGTTTGTAATGCTTGCCCCACCAGTTTTTGAAATCCAATATTTCATCACAGTTCACTTTCTTAACCAAAAACTTTCCTGGTATGCTGCTTTTAACAATTTGGTCCACAACTTCATAGGGGGTGAAGAGTCTGTCATATTTCTTAAGTTGCCTTTTCACAAGACCGAAAAAAAACTTAGCCGCAAGATAACTTTGGACGTTTTTCATTCATAAAGTTTCTTTTGTGGTTTGTGTATGACTTTCCTTTCAAAATTGAACATTTTATAATGTTCCTCTTGTAGGACTTAGGATCATATTTCCTCTTCTTTGAAATATTATTTTCAATTGCAACTTCGTCATTTAAAACAGGAAAACCGTCGTTTGACATGTTAAACACAAAGCATTTGACAACAAAAGCAAGTTATAACCTTAAAATGCAGAAGGTTAGTCTGGAACAACAATCTGGGAATGGGAAACAGCTGAGACACAAACTAAACAACACAGCTGGAGACAGTGCTGCCAACAAACGTTTTGTTAAAGGGGCACAAGTCCCGGACTAGTGCCCTTTTAACAAAACTTTCAATACCAAACAAGCTCTGTAGCTTATGTATGCTATGTGGTGGATTTGTGCCTTTCTAACACAGTTAGATGAATCTATGTCTGAAGAATGCAAAACAGTGAAAAAGTGAATTTCTCAAAAAAATGGACTAATGCCCTTTTAACAAATCGCGATTCAAATATGCTTTGGCAGTTTATTTGGGTTTTAAAAAAGCGTTTGATGTGTTGGACATTGATGTACTTTTATGTAAATTTTTAGAAGTATGGAACGGGCGAGCGCTTTAAATTGGTTAACTCTTTTTCTAAAGGTAGGAGGCAGGTAGTTAAAATAAATAATATTAAAAGTGATGTTTTGGAATTTATGTATGGAACGGCACAAGGAGGAATGAATATTGGGCCTAGTAATATTCTTAATATTTATTAATGATTTATTAAAATTACAACTAAATTCTAAAATATTTTCATATGCCGATGATACGGCCATAGTCTGCTCTGCATATAATAAAAACTCATTAAAAGTTTATATTCTAGATGATATAACCAAGCTGGCTAGTTGATAATAGGCTTTTGATAAATACCACAAAATCGAAATACATTTTATTCTTTGACCAAAATAAGAGTTTATTGGAACTGCAGAATGATCATAAGCTTTACTGCCACCCTCATAGTCGCGTGTATTCATGTTAACTGTTTCATATATCAGTATCGTGGACTCACCTATTTGGGGATGATTATCGACAGAGATCTGAGGTGGAATCAGCATATTGCTCAGTTGAGTGGTAAGCTGAGATCGATCAATTATTCTTTATATCATATGAGGGGTTATTTGGAAAGTGA
The DNA here is from genome assembly GCF_021130785.1 of Homalodisca vitripennis. Lineage (NCBI taxonomy): Eukaryota > Metazoa > Arthropoda > Insecta > Hemiptera > Cicadellidae > Homalodisca > Homalodisca vitripennis. The sequence continues at coordinate 933,277 of NC_060208.1, forward strand.
ACATTTAGTCAGATTATATCACTCTTGGTTCGAAAGCTCTTTAAGATATGGAATTATTATTTACGGTGTTACGTACACTACAATTCTAAAAAGTATAATTAGCTGCCAACGAAAATCACTTCAAATAATTTTTTCCATAAATATAAGAGACAGATTAAGTTACATATTTCAGGAGAAAAATAGTTTAAGTTTTAACCAAATTTATAACCAAAGTTGTTTATCATACACACAAATATTTCAATGAATTTACTCTGAAAGTTGTAAATAGAGGGACTGGGGTTCTCAATTTATTAAAATTCAAGTACCAAATTTAACTAAAGAAAGAGGTAGAAACCAATTTTGTAACAAGGGACCTAAAGTATTTAACAATTTCGTTGAAATTTTTGGTAACGAAATTATTTTTGCATACAAACCAAAATGTAAAATGAAAGTCAGAGAATTTATCCTGGAACTGCCTTAAAGATATTTATTCAGAAACTGTATATTATTTATTTTTAATCTTGTTTTTTATATAAAGATCATTAAATTTTTCCTATAAATGTTTTTCTGTTATTGTACGTGAACTGGTGTTGTTGATTGTTGTATTTGTTATTTATTGTATTTATTGTTATTTTTTGCTATAATATTATTTATTCCCAGCCGTATATTTTTTAGTTGCTATGTTGATATTAATTGTATTTATTTAACTTTTATATAAACTCAGCCTACACAACCTCTTTAATCAATGTAATACGTGTTGTTTTTTACTATATTTATTTACATGTACATATCATTACTTATTGATATTTATTATGTTTAGAATGTAAGTAAAACGTGGAGTAATATCAGTGCGTGGTTGGGAGGGGAGTATACTCTGGGGTTTGTTAACATAATTTGATAAATGCATAAAATGTATATATTTATTATTTATTATATTATTTTTGTCGTAATAATTGTTTTGTCTGTATTTTTTGGAATTTTTAAAGTAGCCTACTGTAATGGATGTTTATTTATTTAACGTAATGATTATTTAATGATTTCTGATGATACTTTTAAATGCCTACGGAATGTTGTGTATCGTATAAAATTTGTTTATAAATGGTAAAGTAACACTGTTTGGACTGCCAATATAATAATATACAGTGATATTTCCGTTGTGTAATGTGATATCCCGCACGCGTCCTACAGAACGTTTGGGAATTGAAATAATGTAAAAATGCAAACCATTACTGAATAAAGTGTTTCTGACTTCTGACACATTTCGAGTGAATTATATTTCTGACAGCAAATTTGGGTTTTGTTTTTTCCACGATCAAAGAATACGTCAAAAGTTCATATTTTTGGCCATTGTAATTTACTTTGTTAGACATAAACATTGTACTTTAGATGTAATACTTAGTATCTGATAAAAATGTACAGTAGAAAGTACGTTAACAATGACACTACGCGTTTGTTTCCTTATAAACTGAAAAAATATCGTTTACATATTACAACATTTTAGAGCTGGAATTAGTACATACATTAGTTCAAAAGCACAGTCCAGCAAACTTTCATCTACCATAGTTCTTGCTTTCAAAGGGAAACTTCAGTGTCAAATTCTGACTATCTTGTGTTTTGGGGCATTTTGTAAGATATATGAGTACTTACCTAAACGTTAATATCTAAAATTGCGTTAAAAATATTTGTACTCACTGGACTGAACCGTGCAAAACGGGGTGGTTTCCCTCAGAGCAGCTTCTGAATCAAATAGCCCAATGACTGCTGGAGAACAAAGCATCAGTGTATTACAGCATACACTTTAGTGCTGGAGGAGACTGGTACAGTGCTAAAGTGTATAAATGGAGTCAATCAGATGAAAAACGAAGAATATGTATGTGGTTGTTGGATTTGGGGATAGATGGTGAGTCTAGATGAGTAAAGTGCCTGCGGAGGGTCGTCCAGCAATACCCTGGGGCGTTGCCGGTAGTGGAGTTAAGCAGGGTTCTCTCGAAAAGACCAGGTCCTGACGTGATTCCACACCGATTACTCAGCCGAGTTAAAGAGGTGCCGAGGTGTAAAAGAACCGCTTGGTTGTGGAGCATGAGACACGAAAGCATCTCGACCTGTCTGGATCCTACAAGCTGCGGCAATTTTTGTGGAAAGCGGCCTGGCCAGAACCATCCCGAGGTACCTTGTAGATTTAGTCTATCGGAATCTATCACCCTTGGTAGTCAGGACCAGGCCATAGTTCTACCAGATGAAGTAGATCGACTCACATTTGTCCATTTTTATCTTCATAAACCAACAAGTGAACCACGGAGAGAGCAGATCCATTTGACGCTGCATGTAAATACAGGATTGACGTAGCCGTATCGATGAGCCTAGAAGGCATCGTCTGCGTAGAGAGCCACGGAGGAAGTAGACGTCCCAACAGAGACCGAGAAACGGTGGAAGGAGGGAATCAGTCGGAGCAACTGCTAGCCAACTTGTAAAGGAGGTCTTTGTGCCACACCCTGTCAAAAGCCTTACTATCCAGGGTAACTGCAGTGGATAGCAGGCGGTTATTAAGGTTGTCAACAAAGGTAGGGACAACCCGTGCCAGCTGGAGGGTGGTTGAGTGCCCCCGACGAGAGCCGTACTGATCACTGCGTATCTGATGGTAGAACCTGACCAGTATACGCAGTGGCCAGAAAATCTTAGAGAGGATCGGGAGTAGGAAAATCGGCCTGTAGTACTCAGGTTGGACCAGTTTCTTGTCACCTTTGGGAATAAGTACGAGCTAAGCCACCTTCTAAGGTGTTGGAAAGTGCTCAAAAATGAAACAGAATAGTGATCGCAGTAGCTCAATGCAACACCCATTCCGAGAGCCTTATAGCCAAAGGGGCTGCATAGCCAAGATTATCGGAACCAGCAGCTTTCCGAGAACCCAGCCCGAAACTTCAGCACGAGTTGAACTTCATCAGACTGGCGCTGCAACACAGCCCTGTCCTGGAACTTTGCCAGAACCTCCGGAGCCGACTGCGCAGCTGCACTTCTTCTTGGAGGAATTCAGGTAATCACCGAAGATGAGAAGATGATCAGGAACAGGGCCACCAGGAGAAGTGGAATAAGCAACAGCAGTCTGTATTGTTTTTGCAAATGATTTGGAGTATCAGAAATAGCATCAGAAACATGCGACCTCGTCAAAACATAGGATGGGATACTACGACTGGCCGTGTTTGTAAGGTTGCAGCCCTAATGAACATGTTTGCTATTGCTAAAGAAGCAGCAACCGTAGCGACTTCGCGAAAAAAGTTAAGGTAAGCGAAGTCACTAGAAGTCACGTCCGTCTTTAGAAAGACACTTTTCATCGGCATCAGTGGTCTTCGCCGGTCGAGGCGTAGAAGGTATAGGCAGTTGATCACAAGGTTGGGGCAGCTTCGAAGTGCGATTCCGTGGACGAGATGAGCCCAAGGAGTGTGACGGAGAGATCAAGGCGCAGCGTTTTGACAGCTACACTGATGATGCCGGGTGGGATGTCTTGAGATGGCCGGCTTTCCTCGAACAACATCAGACCAAGATCGGGTAGCCGTACTCCGATAACCCGAGTTTCATTAGCTGATGAGGAGGAGGCTTCACCCGCGCTGACGTCCCTGTCGACGTGATGGTTGTCATCACACTGCGAGCAGACTTTTTGGACGGGTCAGCTATGAATAGCCGCTTAACGGAGCTAATATAAGCTCAGTATATGCGTTACCTTCAATAAGGCCGTCATTTGCTGTGACGTTATTTCGCCGATTTGGGGTCACACTCCTGGTTTTTTTCCTTGTTGATGAACCCGGCGCCCGTGATAACTGACATTGTGCTTCTCCCCAAAATTGTAACAATTACCTAGTTCGCCAGTCGGGTTTTCACAAAAGAATGGGGTCATCCACATCGCACACATCTGGCAGGCCGGCCGCAATATCCGACTCGTGTCAGAACTGTTGGCATCTCAGAAATGGCATGTCGGGGCGAGCAGCAACATGGTCGTAGAATTACTTGTCTATATCTGTTGGCCGGGTATTGTCATAGAGTCTCAGTGAAGGAAGATAACCCAAAGATCTATTTTCCTCCTCCTAGTGCGGAGTTGGAAGATATCGCCCACAGAAATCTCTTTTGTCGTTAAAAAAAGGGGAATTCTAGAAAAAAAACAACCTTCAGGTAACGGACTGGGTGCCAATCAAGTAACGTGTGAAACAACTGACATTCCGTTCAGTAAGGTAAGCTTGAGTTTTACGAAAGTTCCTTATGCTTGACGTGGTTACAATTAACTCACCCTTAGAACAGCGTGCGATGAAATCGCAACCAATCAGACGACATCAGCATGGGTAAGCCTATCTAGAATGGGGTCAAAGTAAAGCGGGGCGGCTGGATCCTACGTTTGGTAGAAGGCATGTGTGTCCATATCAGCGGACAAAGTCAAGCATGAGGTGGGATTAGGATAATAGAGGAGGGCCAGAGAGAGGGATAGCAGCCTTCCTTTTCTTTGCCGGAGGGACATATTGAGGATAGTCCTCAGTATCATAAACGTCCTTAGGTGCACTCATTTTCGGGAATCAATAATACTAAACAAACAATAAAGTTCGCCTTCCGCTCAATTAAATGGGTCCCCACGTATTGGTACAATACAAAAACGATATAGTGAATACACGAACAAAGTGTATGAATATCTAATACGTAGCAAAAGAACGAAGAGTATGCAATAAGTATTCAATTTTATGAAAAGAAACTATTTTTATAACACTAAGTTGTAGTGACTCATTCACCAAAAAAAATCATATGTTTTGTACTCACTATAAATATAAACAAATTTAAATGAATAACGATGTTTACACATAACAGTTTATTGCATTATAAAATGCTCTTTTAATTAATATTTCACAACTTTAGAAACCAACGTGGGATTTTGTCGCTACTTTAAAGACCAGTGGGACGTTTCCTGGAAGGACTTTTGAAATAAGAATAGGGCATATATTCATTCCAGGGACCCTAAGAATACCCGTGTAAAATTTGTTTTGCTTTTTGACAATTCGATGCTATCTTCTTTGTAGGAGTAGTTTTTCTTGTTAATTAATTCTAAGGTACATCTTATTATTCTTGGTAAATATTAGAACATGTTACCAAGTACTTCTGATTTGTCTAATTATTGTCGAATTATTTACCAAAATCATACAAGAACAAGTATCATCAGTTCTGGTCGAATTTTCCATGTCCTGAATTTTTGTTAACAAATGTTTTCACTGACTCAGTTATACATTTAATGTTTTGTTTTGCCAATGCAGATTAAGCAACAATTGGACACGATTCCTTGGGTTCTCGTATACCCGTTATATGGAGCTAATTTAAATGTCTCGACAGGATAACACATTTATTTATATAACTAATTTATTATAAGCCATAAATCAATAATTATTATAAATCAAAGTTGAGTATAACAATAAAGATATAATCATATTATGCGTACTTTTAATCTCATTCCGTAATAGGTAACTTTCGGCACTAGTAATGAAATGTACTATTTATCCAACCACAATAGGATGTATATATGAAATAAATTTATTTTTTCTAGTTTTAAACTTAATACTCTTAGTAGTATACTTTGGCCGTTCCTGGGACAAAGCACCTGAGACCGGTTCTGGGACAAACCGTGTGAGACCGAATCTGGGACAGAATTTTAAGAGAGCGACTAAGAGTGTGAGTATGGGTAGTCAGAACCGCGCCGCGCGAATCACCACGCATGTCATCGCTGTCCCGCCACCGCGCAGACACCACGCGTTTTTATTTACCACAATTGCGAGTATGTATGTGTTTGTGATTTACTGATCAGATCTAAATAGACGATGTTGTTTACATGGTTGTTCTGGAGCAGTTGGTTGTTTTGGTCTACAAGTGTGATTGTGATCTGTTGAATCTTTCGTAAACCGCTCCGAAGAGGTATGTAGTGTTTTTCTTGAGGTGATTGAGATATTTTGTAGCCGTGTGGTACATTAGGGGAAAAGGAGTAGAGGATTGCTGTCTCCAAATGTTTGTGAGAGTGAACATCATGATTGACAAGACTGTTGTTGACAATATTGCAGTGTATCTCGATGACATCAACGGCTCTGAGATTCGGTGGATTCGATGCAATTACATTTTCATTTGAGTTGAAGTAAGACGATTCTTTTTGTAAGTTTGTTGCGTCAGATTTTTCAAAACCTAAGAGATCACTAACGGTTTTATCCAAGTAGAATTTAATTGTAGAATTAATTGATATTTTGTCACCATCTTTAAAGATCTTGAAATCGTCAGAATTTATACTAAGATTCAACGATTTTATGTAATCTCTGAAACTCTTTTCAAGTTTTTCAATGGTCCAGTAACCACATTGAAGTATCAGTGGTTTCGGAATGAAATGTATTTCTCCCAAAAATAGACTTTTGCATGTTGCAACAAGTTGTATATGTCGTTCTCAGAGTAAAATCCAACAAGAGCCGTATAATACTCTACGTTTGGATCCAAGTGGATGGGGTGTTCTAGATGTAGAGTCAGTACAGACTCAGTTCCAGTTAGTTTGAGTAATGGCATGGTTGCAGTTTTTTATATACTTGTAATTCTATACAAGTTTTAGATGAAGTTACAACCATCATGGAAGTCTTCAAAACCTCTTTCCATATATTTTTTTATTTCGTTGTTGAATTTTTTCTGCATGATGTATATCTTGCCTTCTAATTCACTCAATTTAACTTTGACAACCACATCATATGGCTCCACTGCTTTGCTCACTTGACCAATTCTCTGGTGGTTTTTCAGTAGGAAGCTGCCCCATATCTCTTCACCATTTACGGTACTAGTGGGGACAATTTCGATCGCATTTATTATTTTCTCCGATTTTACCAAATGCGATTCCAATAATTTCTTGACTTCGGATAAATCTTGTGAGACTTTTGATACATCACTTGCAAGCTCAATTATCTCGTCAGGAGAAGGGTCTGAGATTTTCATCGTACCATATACCAAACCGCTTGTCGTTGGATTTTGGAAGGTATCGGGCTCCTAGAGAACCAAGTGTTACTACTTTAGAATCCATCAAATGCTTCATTGATTGCTCTTGAGGTTGTACTTCTGGCTCATCATCGTAATCTACATCCTCAAACGTTCGACGATCTGATGCTTGAGGCTGAAATCTTACCAACTGTTTCATACGGTTTTGACTACGTATCTTTTGTGTTTCCAATTCTCTATGTTGTTGTTCCCAAATGGCGCTGGTGATTGGTTCGTACTTTTTCTCATTTTCACGAACATCTTCTAACTCTTTGAAATGGGTCTGAGCAAACTCACTTTGTAATTTCCGGTTTAACTCATCCAACTTTCTAGCTTTAGAAACAGTGAGCGGTCGATCATGTGTTATTGATATGTTACGATTGGCAGACGTCTCATTAGCATTTTGATGATATAGTATTTTTGTTTGAGAAGTTTTTTTAATTCATCCTGTTCAGCACGTTTGAACTTTGCAGCCAAGACACTCTGAATGTTTTCAAGTCGCCTTGCTTCTTTTGCATCTAGTTTATTCGCCATGTTGTATACTTATAGTAATAGATACAGAGTTATTCTTCAAATCTTTCAAGTCACGTTTACACTGGAACGTCAAATTACGTTTAGAGAACGTCAAATTACGTTTAGAGAACGTCAAATTACGTTTGCTGTAACGTTGTACAACGAATTATTACTCAACACTTAGTTTCCTTTTTAAATTGCACATGTATTTCCTTTTTTGTGGTTTAGCTGTTGTATTAATAGATATAAATCCATGAGGTGTTTTCCAGCACTCAAAACAGAGAGCCTCAAATTGGTTGAAAGTCATGTCAGAACCTACAAAGTCCTGGAACACTCTCTTTGTATAGTACTTGTTCGTTGTAAACAGACACAACAGATTAATATTGTTTCGTATGACCTGCATATCAACCCGACCATAGCTCTGACTCAGGTAGACACAAGAAATCCCTTTATGACGTCCTCTAATGAAATAGTCTTTGATTTTAGTTTGCTCTTCTAGGAGGCAGTCATCGAATACCACAAGTGAGTTTGGTTTGCAGTCATCGATAGAAATGAGATCTTGACAGGACGAATAGAAAAACGCTATGTGTCTTCTAAGTTTTTTTTCTAATCTACTGTATTTTTCACGCAGATCTACATATGCAGGTTGTTCTATTGAACGACTAAACACGTATAGATTCTTGAACGGAACTCCATCTTTGTTGTAAATGAAATTCAATAACAAGTTCGTTTTACCACTCCCAGACGGTCCTACAATAAGACACCGTAACGGTCTAGGTAAAAATTGGTCTTCGAATTTCTCTCTGCAATACACTTGAATTTCCATAGTATGTTCTCTTACATACATTTACAATTTAACAGTTTTCGCATATTCTATGATGACCCCATGCTAGGGTTCGGATATTGTCTTTGAGTACGAAACGCTTGTCGTCCTTTGATGAAAGTACCATTTTATGGTGTTCTACGCTGTAGAGATTGTGTGCTTGACTCCGAATTGTATTCATCGTTTTGTAGTGCTCGATGTTACTAAACAAACAGTCTTTATAGTTGCTAAAGGTAATTTCATTTTCAACTACAGCTTTTTTCACGCCCTTAGCCTTCTTTATGAAATGGTTGTCTTCTATATTGCTCGCATACATCTTGGATCGTAGTCCTACAAACTCTCGCATGATTCGACCATTAAGTTCATCTTTCATTTTACCCAGAACTTTTTTGTTTACGTGGGGAAGCCCATATTGGTTGGGGTTGGGGTAGTCACTTGTATCAAATAATCCAATTAAATGTTTCATGTCTTCATAGAAGTTTTTCGTTTTGATGTCATATATCAGGGAATCGGTATCGGTGTACACCATTTTTATGTTAGATCCATACTTCTCTTTCATTACATTGTAGTGGAAATCATACATCAGTGTCTTTGATATGTCTAGAATACTCATACCTACGTAAATAGGTTTATTTAACAAAAGTTTTTTCTTACTAAAATGTACAGCAACTAGGTTTTCTGTAAAGATGGTTCGACTCTTAAAGTTCGGTTTGCTAACCCATCTTTCCACTAATTTGGATTTAGTACCCAAACGAATGTCCACACGTTTCTCATATTTTCCATAGTTTTTCCAAAAACTGAGTTGTTCATTAGTTTGAAAAAGTCTTTCTCAAAATCATTTTTCGCCTTTGTATGCTCCATGGTATTCATATTAATGTACGGTTGCAACCAATTGCTTTGACTGAAACTAAGAACTCTATGAACATGTTTTAGTTTCATACCCAGACTCAAATAAAGCTTTAAATTTTTGTAGTGTACGACATACTTTTCTTTGCTGTAGAGAGTTGTCAGAAGCTTTGCCATTTTCGATCCTGGTGGGACTCTACGTTCTGGAGCGAGAGGTAGATCAGAGTGTACGTCGTGTAGTTCTTCAGGATATTCCAAATCAACTTCTAATATGTAGCCTGTGGGTGAATCGTCACTAACTTTCATTACATCGATGTCTGTACTGCTCCACTGAAAGTTTGCATATGGTAGTTTTACAGACATTGCCCACCCATACAGGTTGTTGGCATCCAAGTACATGAGGTAGTTGTTTGGTTTCGATTTGTCGTAGTCTTTCATGTAGGGATTGTTTGCCTTCGCATATCGATGAGAACACTGTGAAATACCACCACGAATACCTTTTTCAACCATGAGTACCATATCGATGTCAGTCAATAGGGACAGTTCAACTTTTGTAATTTTTAGCATTGCGTTCCAAGCCAACCCAGGTGCTGTGAAATACCATGCATGATCTAATTTGTATGTATTGAGACATACATCCCTAAAGTTTTCCATAACATCTGCAAGCAGCAAGACATCGGTTTCGTTATATAGCATTGTATATTCTTTCATGTTCTGAATGTTAAAGGCGGTCCATACATCGCACGCATGTTTGTAATCTTCATTTGTTATGTGTTGTTTATTCAGTCTATTGTAAAATTCTTCTCGACTAGGTAGTGATGTTTCACTATATTTTTCTATACTGTCCATGTAGTCGTAAGGGTACACTCCTTTTCGTAGCAATACATTGAGGTCCTTACCATTGTAATATGTTGAGATGTGTTTGAATTGAGATCTAGTCAGATTCTTTACCAACCTATCGAGACTTTGTGACATGAACTTGAATGAATCGATGAATCGTAGTTCAATTCCACCTTCCACACTGACCGTAAAGGAAATGTACCGCTCCTCGTTGTTGGGTATCAATGATATGCGATTTTGGAACTTACCAAACTCTTTAATGAAAAGGTGAGTGTCGTAACCTGCTAAATTATGAATGAAAACAGGAATGAACCTAGGTTTTTTGAAATTGATGTTACACTTGTTGTGAGCTGCTCCTCTAAACAAACCCGTCAAATGGTTATGGTCTCTAACACGATCATCACCAAGATAATTTCCACAGATATGACACGTAGTAGTAGATTCAAACATTTCCTGTTGCTCTTTTGTCATCAACTGCATGGGGACTATTGCTTCACTCTTGTAAAGTTCATTAATCCTTATCGACTCCTCAATCAATGATTTTACAAATACATGTGCAGCATCGTCTCCAAAGTATTTAATCGGTTGTTTGGAAAAGCCGTCCTCTGACACCCCATACATACAGAAGGAAATGGCATTATCTTTCTGATATTTAATAGTGAACGACTGATGATTACCATTACAATCCACTTTACACGGTTGATATGTTGAAATAGGTGCTAGACAGCATTCAAAGTCTGCGTAATACACAACGGGCACTCTAATTGAGCAATTGAAATCTTTAAATCTAATTACAGTTCCTGGCTCTGGTAGTTCCAATTTCACAGCATCGTGTGTGTTACAGTCTTCTCTATGCTTGATGAGTAAATCCTCTCTCGTAAAGTGTTGCAAACACCTATTGCATATCCACATCTTATGTCCATTTCGTGAGATCTGTGAACTAACCAAACGGGAAATATCTTTGATCCAGCAGTAGTGAGTGTTTGTTTTTTCTCTGATAAACAGTAGATTAACATGTTTTTCCATTTCGTTATCAGTTATTCTCAGCGGGAATATATCGAACTTGTCATCATAAGCATAGACATTAACAGAAATTCCACTACGTCTTTCAAACTTTGCTATATCATCAAGTTTCATGGGGCATTCGCAAGTTGCTAGTGCATGAAGCAGCTCTCGTTTGAAAGGTTCGTAATTGCTGATTCTTTCTGGATGAACCTTAACTGGATGTAAAGCTGCCAGAATAGACCACATAAAACATTTCTGATCTTCGTTTTTTACATTAATAACAGCCTTTTTGGATTGAATCTGTTTTGGTAGAACCACATAGCTGGATCCGTGAAAAGGAACGTATCGGTTGACTCTGATCTCCAAGTCTTTCAAACTTTTTAGTGACCATTGAGAACCGTTTGCCTCAAACTCCTCCATCTCAACCAACATCTTAAGTTTTGCTGAGTTATAATAGTCAGACAGAGGTGTTGTCGAGTAAAGAATTTCATTTTTTGTTTTAAAGTTCATGACTTGAGTCATCTCCACATCGTTTATTATTTTCTTGAATTCAGCATGATAAACCATGTTTACCTTAAGAGTTTTTTTCTTTTACAGCTTCCTGAAGTTTTTCAACAACGAGTGGTTTGCATATCTCAAGAAACATTTTTGGATCTTTGATCCCACGTTTGTTCATAATCACATACGTTTTCAATCTTTCCGTGACTGCCGACTGGACTTCTGATATTTCATCAAGTATTGTCTGTGACTCCTCCGGAGTACGTACCGGAACCAGATGAGGTGTTGAAGGTGATCCTGTTTCAGACAGAAGCTGTCTCTCTTCCATGGTAGGGCTAATAGAATTCTCACTATCATTTGTACTAGTCGGTGTCTCACTAATAATCTTTTTCACACCTGTAGGAATCTTTTGTGGTCTAGTCGGTTTTCGGATCATCGCTTCAAGAGCTATGTCGTTTGTATTGACCTTCGATACTTGTTTGACTTCCCTTGGTCGTTTTGGGTATTTCTTTACCAGCATGTTGATGTCTGGAGTAGGTGCCGGCAGTCTTGGTGTCAGTCTCGTAATGGGTAATATTTCACTCCTGTATCGAGGACCTTCATGAAGTGCTGACAAGCGGATATGGCGTTTCGATTGTTTGTGACGGTTCCAGTTGGATGACTCTATTGGTGTTTCACAAATCCAACACATTTTACTTTTAGGAGCTGGTTTGATTTCCATCTTTTTCAGACGTTCGTTATATGTCATACCATGCTGGTTTCTGGCACATTTCTGAGATTTTTGGTGCCGAGCCATGTTGGAAACCGTTATTTCCTTACTGCATTTTGGACATGGTTTCTTCTGGGGTTTTATTTGAGCACGTACATCGGTCGGACTAAGCACGTTGTATGTTGGACTCTCTGGGATATGTAGTGGTGAATGGTATACAGGACTATATGGTATATGCAGTGAATAGTCTGACTTATCCGGAACTTCAAATGGTGGTGGACCAAGTATTGATTTAATTTTCAATGAATCGGGGTGTATCCTTTTTACTGGCGGTTCAAACCTTTGGAGCGTCAGCTGTAGATGGACCAATTATAGTTCTAATTTTGAAATAGAAATCTGGAGTGTCTAACATAGATAAATCAAAATCAGCAATCACGTCTTGTTCTTCAGGTCTGAGATTTGAATAGGACTCTGGCAACATAGACATATCAAAATCAGCAATCACGTTCTGAAATTGATTGTCACTCACAGCATCAGCGTAGTTTTCCAGCATAGACATATCAAAATCCGGAGTTTGTCTGTCTAACGTGGACATGCATTTCTTTGTTTTTTTATGGTGGGACATGGAGGAGTTCCTGACTTCAGCACCACACCTTGAACATATTTGTTTCATCGAAGGAGGTTTTTCATTGAATCCGTTGGAAGAAGCATAAGCTGGTGGATTTGACGCTGACATACACTTCTTTGTTTTTTGGTGGCGGGATAGGTTAGATGCAGTAACCTCTGCTCCACAATTCGGACATTTCTTCACTGATGATCTTCGAAGACCATCCGTAGCATTGAGAAATGCTGTTTGCTTGCTAGCAGGAGAAAACGCCATTATTACAGAGCTGGCTACTCTCTTACTGTATGGACGATTGACGATGGAAAAGGATGAAGTATGGATACACTTCTTTGTTTTTTGGTGGCGGGATAGGTTAGATGCAGTAACCTCTTCTCCACAATTCGGACATTTCTTGACTGATGATCTTCGAAGACTATCCGTAGCATTGAGAAATGCTGTTTGCTTGCTAGTAGGAGAAAACGCCATTATTATAGAGCTGGCTACTCTCTTATTGTATGGGCGATTGACGATGGAAAAGGATGAGGTATGGATGGATGAGAATAGGAAGAGGAGTAGGAAAAGGGTGGGTGTGTGGGATGAGTGGAAGGAAGGATGAGAGCATTATTAATACATTTGACTCTAAAAGGAGGAGGAGTAGGAAGAGGGTGGGTGAGTGGGATGAGTGGAAGGAAGGATGAGAGCCTTACTAATACATTTGACTCTGAACTAGAACATAGTTTTTTGTAACTCTTTTTCATAAAACTATCCTATTATTTCCTCACCAGACTGGTCTGCGATTTTGTAGGTAACAGGGCAAGTTTTGTTGACAGCCACAATCCGAAAAATTTCTCTTGTCCAATTTCTGCGGTATTTATTTCCAAATACATATTTCTTTATAGTAATTCTTACGCGGTCTCCAACCGAAAGTCTGGGTCTTAATACTAGACATCGTCCAGTGTTTGCGTACATGTTTCTTAAAGTTTGTTCATTGCTTGAATTCACTTCTGATGGGCTCATCTTTATAGTGCTATGAAATTTACTGTTATATTGACGTAGAAGCTTCTGTAAATGTGACACCCATCTAAAAGAGTTTTGAATTTCAAAGTGCACTTTCATTTTTTTCATTGAGAGTTCTATGGAAACGCTCTATAATGGCACTTTTTTCCTCATTTTCAGTATGGTATAACTTTATTTGATTTTTGTGTAAAAACTCTCTAAATTCCTTATTAACAAATTCTCGTCCTTTATCCGTGTGAAGAAGGTTCGGGGGTTTGTGACCAACCAATTTCGCTCTTCTTAATATTTTACCAAACGATTTAGTAACCTCTTGTGAGCTTTTAGTTTTTAATGGTTCTGACCACGCATATTTTGAAAACGTATCAATTACATTAAGTATTTATCTGAATCCATCATTTTCCTTTGAAAACCTAATTATTACAACAAGGTCTGCAGCCCACAAATCATCAATACCCAAAGTTTTTTTCTCTTAGGGAATCGCTTAACCACAGGTTTATGAACCTCTAACGCTCGAAGCAGGATTTCTTTCCGACTTTTCTGCTGCATTAATTCCTGATACTATCCACAATACACTTACAGTATACCAAACTAGTAATTTATAAGGTGCGGTGTCTCGCGGGCGCGGCGGTGACTGGACAGTGACGAGGCGCGTACCGATTGTTTGTATACTTATAGAAACAACACGCGGTGTCTCACACGGCGCGGTGGTGGTGACGGTTCAGCAGTCGCTCGGCGCGGTGCTGACGAGGCGCGTGCCAATTGCTTGGCGGTGACGGTTCAGCAGTCGCGCGGCGCGGCGATGACGAGGCGCGTGCCGATTGCTTGTATACTTACAGTAACAACGCGTGGTGTCTGCGCGGTGGCGGTGACGGGACAGCGATGACATGCGTGGTGATTCGCGCGGCGCGGTTCTGACTACCCATACTCACACTCTTAGTCGCTCTCTAACAATTATTCTGTCCCAGATTCGGTCTCACACGGTTTGTCCCAGAACCGGTCTCAGGTGCTTTGTCCCAGGAACGGCCAAAGTATACTACTACTCTTCATTAATGACGTCAGGACGAGTACACTTTGAATCCTGCCGTAGTACGTACCGTGAGCTATGGTTAAATTTGATTAACTAGTATAAATTGATGTTTGTTTTAATATAATACTTTATCATGCAATACCCCGAAACCTACTCAATATTTTGCTAAAAAGGCATTGCCATAAGCAATTTTTATTATATTGCTCATCAAAAAGAGGAATTCATAGTAACGTAACTAAAATATGTTTGAAATATGAAAGTATATTTTTAATGTAAACGGTTTATTATAACATTACCTAAGTATCATGCCATAATGAAATATTAAATCACCCACTGTCTGAGACAGCAATGCGCGTAACGATCTGCAAACTATGCCAGATCTGATTTTTCTCATTACTGGACTGAATATGTCTTAGCCACAGACAGTGACTTGATCCACTCAAGTTATACCCTCTTCTATTACACTGCCCCTCACCACCCACAATCCAACAAGTTCCTACCTTCAAGCATCTCATGAATATTTATTGAGTCTCATTCACACTTTAATGAGTTCCTAGACACATGTCCCTTCTCAGCCGTCTAGTATGTTGTCTGAATGCAGAAATAGTGTTCCAAAGTCCTGTTCATGATGTAACTTTGGTTTAAAAATAATTTAGCGATGCCAGATAAATTTTCTTCTTATAATCTTTGTTTACTGTAGTAATTCATGCAAACTGAAACTGTTTTTTTCTCGATATATTGGAATTATGTTAACGAAACATCAACAAACTCGGCCATTTAAAAAATTATACTCTTGAGTGTGCTTCAAAAATCCTGTTTTCTTTTCATTACTAAATATTAATTATTATTTCAATTTTTCTTTGCTAATTTCCTTTGTTGCGAACATTTACTTTGCGTGTGTAGGTAACCATTTTTATGACAACGCTTTTTAATAATTAATTTCTTGATTTTCTTGTGGAAGAGGTGCGATTTGAAGTATTCATTGAGTTTTTTTTGCAATATGTATTATTACAGAGAACCTTGGAAGAAATATGTGTCAATATTAAATCACTGAATACGTTTACACAGTATTTTTGATCTGGTGCGTATTTTGTCTATGAATTACCTAATAAAATTTTACGACATAGGGTAACAAAATATATTTTAGAAATTATTCATCTGAGAAAAATGTATTCTGGTATCCTAATAGAAGAGAAACTTACACTAGCAATTAGAACAACTGTTATGTTTACACGCTTCTTAAGGAAACATGAATGCCTTTGAACTAGTAGCAACTATATGGTATCCAATAAGAAAATCCAATAAGAAAATAAGTTACAGATATGTTTGGACAAGATTGGCTTGTATCCAGGAAACAGGGTAATAAACCGCCCCATTTCCAACACAGCAAATCTTTTTGGTCCCTTATGCAGTTATAAATAACGTATTTATTTGAAAGCTGTTTCAACTTACAGTTATCTAAAAAAAAACTTAAGTCATACAAAATGTACATATTTATTCCAAGTACCAAGGCTAAAAAGAAAATATATTTCTACACAAATAACACTTTAAAATAATCATGTACCAAGAGAAGCCTTGTTTTTAAAAGAGGCATAACAGACTACTTTGAAATGCTGTAGGATTCAATTTTAAATCTGGGGAGCAAAATAAGAAAAAGCATTCTCAAGTCAAAACTTTGGTACCTCTAGCATGTTGTTCTATTGAGTGCAACATTCTTTAATTTCTGAACGAGTCTGCAGCATGTTCCTCAGATAAGGAGGGTTTACCAGAGGGCAAAACATTGTGGATTAAGCAAACCATTTGTAACAGATGTGGTTTGTAGGAAATATTTACCTGTTTATCTAGATTAACTAACATGGTAAAATTTTCTAAGACCATACACAAACCTAATAGCAAAGTTTTGCAGTCTTTGAAGAGAGACAGTGTTGTTAAGGGATAATGTACCTTCGAAGACTTGAAGATCTTAAAGATTGGCAGGAAAAAAACACCGTTGACAATTTGTAAATTAAGGGCAAACCCTCTAAGCCTAAAAGGACTACAGTCCGAACATGACTTGAGAAGGTAAATTTAGGTCCAGTGTTACGCTAAGAATCAAAGTCAAAAAAGTCAAAGTCAAGTCTTTTATTGCCGTTGATAATAATACAATTATGTGGCAAAGGTCATACCGAATAAATCTAAAATTTTTACATTCGTTCACAATACCACATTCAGACATACAATCGTTACATTCATCCATACCACTTACTCGCCAATTCTCTCCACCGCCAACGCCAGTGTCAGTCTTCTAGATTGGAGGTCTCCCAACTATAATTCAAAAACTCGTCGACGCTATAGAATGCTTTAGATGCTAAAAAGCGCTTCAGACGAGTTTTTAACGCCTTGGGCGTTTGTACGTTTTTCATGGAATCAGGCAAACTTTTGATGAAACGGACACCTGCCTGCGAGGGCAGGTGTTCATAAACCACCGTTCTGTGTCGCTCAGTACGGTAGTTGTCTCTGCCTCTCGTTTCATATTCATGCACGTCACGGCCCCTAGTCAGGGCACATTTTGACTTACAGAATAAAACTGCCTCCAAGATATAGAGACATGGCAGAGTCAACAGCTGCAATTTTTTGAAAGCAGGTCTGCACGACTCTCTGAAGTTCATGTTGGCGATTGTTCTGATCGCTTTCTTTTGAAGCCTGAAAACTCTCAAAATTTGATTGTTTGAACAAGCTCCCCACAAAATCACTCCGTAGGAAAGATGTGGGTAAATCAGGCCGTAATACGCCGCCATCAGCACCTGACTTGGGCAGTATTTGGCTAAAGATCTTAAAACATAAACGCCAGATGCTAATTTTGAACAAACTGAATCAATGTGAACATTCCATGTCAAACCTCGATCAAGGTATATACCAAGGAATTTGGAGGAGTAAACTTCTTCTAATGTGGAGTCTCCCAGCATGACGGAAGGTCCACACCCAACGTCCATTGACCGCAGGGCGAAATTCAGAAAATTAGATTATGTGGAATTTGTTGTCAGGTTGAGGCTATGAAAGTGTTGGACGCAGTTGTTAAGGTCAACAAAAGCTTTTTGTTCCAAAACTTCTTTTGATTTTTCGTTAAAACAGAGAGTCGTGTCATCAGCATACTGCACGAGATTCCCGTACAGAAGTGATGACTCGATGTCATTGGCATAGACCAGAAAAAGGATTGGACTAAGGATGGAGCCTTGGGGAACTCCATATCTCAAATCCAATGGACTTGAAAGGTGATTTGTAATTTGGACAGTCTGTGTTCTACGACTTAGAAATGATTTAATCCATAGCAGGGGCACACCTCGAATGCCATGAGATTCAAGTTTGTCAAGAAGTGTATTATGGTCAACACAGTCGAATGCTTTGGATAAGTCGAGAAACACACTTATGGTGGGATTCCGACACTCTAACCCCTCAACAACCATTTCGACCAGACTCACCACAGCGTCTACCGTCGATTTTCCCGTTCTGAAGCCAAATTGGTCTTCAGAGAGCTGGTTGTGTTTGCTAAGAAAACAAAGCATTCTTGTCAAAAATAGTTTTTCGAAAATCTTGCTCACAGTTGGCAAAATAGAGACAGGCCGATAATTGTTAAGGGAGCATGGGTCATCTTTTTTGAAAATGGAGTGTACTTTAGCATTTTTCAGGAGGGAGGGGAAAACTCCTGTTTGAAAAGACAGATTTACCAATTGAGTCAGAGGGCTCACAATATGCTTGCTTGGCACATTTTTTCAAAATCCACATGGACAATAAATTTAGATCGGTTGATTTTTTGGCCGGGAGCTGCTGAATAATTTTTTCCAACTCTTCCTCAAGTACAGGTGCCAGTATCATTGATTCTACTGGACTACGTCTTCGCGTGTGAGTAACCTGGGGCTCTGACGGTCGAGGACCTCGCCCACAAGCAACAGACGCAAAAAATCTATTAAACTCGTGGGCGATCTCAGCTTCATCCTGCACCAAGGTATCTCCAATTTTAATTTTGATCTGTTTGTGAGCTTTATTTTTATTGTTAATAATGTCCCAAACATTTTTAGAAACATTTTTAGAAGAAAGAATTTTTTTTAGACATCATATGATTTCGCGGCTTGAGTCACTTTTCGGTAAATTCTTTTGTAGTTCCGGTAACAAATTTTGAAATTTTCATTTGAATCTGATCTATAAATTTCGGAAAGGAATTTTAGTTTATCTCTTGAAACCAATATTCCTTTCGTGATCCAAGTATTTCTTGTCTTTTTTTGACATATTTTTTGTAGGACAGCAAAGATTTAGATGGAAATTTAGGCAATTATTGAATGCCTGGAACTGCTGTTCTACAGTTTGGCTTGAATTTAGAAAATTCCATTGTTCTTTAAAAAGAGAGGCGTTTAGGAGAGCAATGTTGCTAGGCCTTATGTCTCTTATTGTTTTATTAATTTTGGGCTCCCTCTCGATTTGTTGTCCTGTAATTATAGCCTCTTGGCCATAATGATCCGCGATTGCTGTATTGATCACGGACACTTCGACATTTGGAAGATTTGAAATTACATTGTCGATAGCAGATTGTGTTGTTGGCGTCACTCTCGTTGGAGTTTTGACCAGCAACTCCAAGCCAAAGCATTGTAGCATATCGACAAAGCGTTTAGTCGACGGATGAGAGTTTGGTTCATCGCATCGATGTTAAAATCACTCATCAAAACGAAGTTCAGTTGCTGGGTAGTCAATTCTGTCAGCAATGCTTCAAATTTTGACATGAAAACATCTTCGTTCCCGTTGGGAGACCTATAAACGCCAACGACGATTAATTTTGACTTTTTTGTGTAAATTTTGACTCCAACTGCTTCAAAATCTTTTTCCACTGTTTCCTTGACTGGAAAAAGGTTGAACTTAAAATTTTCCTTCATAAAAATGGCGACACCCCCTCCTTTGGAGAGTTGTCTACAGAATGAGTTGGCCAAAGTGAAATATGGAATTTTGCAGAGGGCAATGTTTCTATCGGTGAAACCGTTTTCGGTCACAACGAGGATATCTGTCTTTTCGTCCTCACAAATGAGTTGCAGTTCCTCCAGTTTGTTTCTCGCTGATTGGGCGTTTTGGTGAAGCAGTCGGACTGAATTGTTTTGATTAAGAAATTTTGAAGTGGTTGTTTGTTTTGATGGAGAGGTGTCTGTCAATTTAGTGTGTTGTTGGCAAGTGGAGTCCCTAAAAAAACAGTTTGGTGTGAAATACTACTAATGTTTGCATCATGGAGTTATGTTTGTGGAGGCGCAGGCTGTCCCGGACCTCCAGTGTAGAATTTACTCTGACCACCTCCGCGTACGTGAGTAGCTGGAGACCAGATGACCGCCGAGGGGCAAAACAGAATTCCTTGTGGGTAGCAGCAGGCGTCGGCAATATGGGGGGAGAGACGGCCACTGCTGGGGCAGTCACTAGGAGTGGTGGTGAATCTTTACAGTATCGGATACTGTCAAAGGTTCCCCACCCAAAGATACATACAGCGAAACACACTTCATATTATGATTCTCGGAAGAAGGTTGAAAATGAACAATTGAGTATTTATTAGGGTTTCATTTCAGTCCATGATCATCCGCCCAAAGCTAGCGATTTGTGTCACCTGGTGTCACACTTAGCGTGCCTAACTCACTCGAATCCTTGTCTGTCACCCCGCCAGCACGTATTTGGAATCCTTACAGTTCATCTTTGGAGTAAAATAATCCTTATTTGCTTTTCGAATTACGTAGTTGAGGTCGTTGCGTGTCCTGCAACTTGCGTCTTTTACAAGTATATCTTTATAGAATCCTTATGATAATAGTCTGTGTAATCGGAATTAGACAGAATTAAGGTATATAATATTCCAGTTTTCATCTGTACTGTTAAGAAGTTAACAGTTAAACAAAAATGTGACTCGCCCCTCTTTAAGTTTAACACATGAAGAAGCGTTTTTGGTTTCAATTAATCATATTGTACATGTCACAGCTGAGTTTGTCTTATTGCTTTAATGGAATAAATCTTACTCGGACTCAGAAGCTCACCATAGTCAAACATTGTATATTTTGGTCATTACCTGTCTAAGTGGTTCTTCATGCCCCACTACTTCTGTACTGTTGCCCGATCAAGAAAATATTTATTCGTATGTAGGTCTGAAAATTCTACTTCAGTGAAAAAGGTGTTTACATCAGATCATTATTATCTATTGAAAGACTCAATCGGAAAATAATTTTAAAATAGTAGTTAACTTTATTAAAACAATACCTCTCCAATATGGTTTATTTTTGAACATTGTTCTGGAAATTTTACTGCGGTAAAAAGCAAATAAATGCTGATGTACTCCCGATTCCGGTAGTAGTACAGCAGGAGTTCTTCTAGGACTTGCCCCTGTGGGTAATTTATGTTCATTACAAATCACCACTTTGCCTGTTGAGAACATGACGCTTATGTGTGTCAAATTATATTATCTTATTGAACAACAATAGGAAGTTCAAAAATAACATAACATAGTTTTCTAGGTTCAATCCATTTTTAACCCGTATATGTGAATGAATTTCATGAAAATGCTTTTGTTTTTCTTTATACGTCATGAGGCAAAGATATGCCAAATTGCATCTTTTTAAGACACAAAAAACAAACATATTGTCATTCTAGCGATTGTGACTCAAATTAAGCCATGAAAATAGAGCAACAAACTTGCAATGTTGTTACACACAAAAATCTATTGTAACACGTATCCAGTGACCGCTACGCTTTCATGGGGACGGCCTTCAAAGTGTCAGGGAGAGGATTGAATACGAGTATATTACTAGTAGCACATACAAATTTATTGTAACACGTATCCAGTGACCGCTACGCTTTCATGGGGACAGACTTCAAGGTGTCAGGGAGAGGATTGAATACGAGTATATTACTAGTAGCACATACAAATCTATTGTAACACGCATCCAGTGACTGCTACGCTTTCATGGGGACGGCCTTCAAGGTGTCAGGGAGAGGATTGAATACGAGTATATTACTAGTAGCACATGCAAATGTATTGTAACACGTATCCAGTGACCGCTACGCTTTCATGGGGACGGCCTTGAAGGTGTCAGGGAGAGGATTGAATACGAGTATATTACTAGTACACATACAAATCTATTGTAACACGCAGTATCCAGTGACCGCTACGCTTTCATGGGGACGGCCTTGAAGGTGTCAGGGAGAGGTTGAATACGAGTATATTACTAGTAGCACATACAAATCTAATTGTAACACGTATCCAGTGAACCGCTACGCTTTCATGGGGACGGCCTTGAAGGTGTCAGGGAGAGGGTTGAATACGAGTATATTTACTAGTAGCATATTACAAATCTATTGTAACACGTATCCAGTGACCGCTACGCTTTCATGGGGACGGCCTTGAAGGTGTCAGGGAGAGGATTGAATACGAGTATATTACTAGTAGCAATACAAATCTATTGTAACACGTATCCAGTGACCGCTACGCATTTCATGGGGACGGCCTTGAAGGTGTCAGGGAGAGGATTGAATACGAGTATATTACTAGTAGCACATACAAATGTATTGTAACACGTATCCAGTGACCGCTACGCTTTCATGGGGACGGCCTTGAAGGTGTCAGGGAGAGGATTGAATACGAGTATATTACTAGTAGCACATACAAATCTCTATTGAAACACGTATCCAGTGACCGCTAACGCTTTCATGGGGAACGGCCTTGAAGGTGTCAGGGAGAGGATTGAATACGAGTATATTACTAGTAGCACATACAAATGTATTGTAACACGTATCCAGTGACCGCTACGCTTTCATGGGGAACGGCCTTGAAGTGGTCAGGGAGAGGATTGAAATACGAGTATATTATCTAGTAGCACATACAAATCTATTGTAACACGTATCCAGTGACCGCTACGCTTTCATGGGGACGGCCTTGAAGGTGTCAGGGAGAGGATTGAATACGAGTATATACTAGTAGCACATACAAATGTATTGTAACACGTATCCAGTGACCGCTACGCTTTCATGGGGACGGCCTTGAAGGTGTCAGGGAGAGGTGATTGAATACGAGTATATTACTAGTACACCACATACAAATCTATTGTAACACGCATCCATGACCGCTACGCTCTTTCATGGGGACGGCCTTGAAGTGTCAGGGAGAGGATTGAATACGAGTATATTACTATAGCACATACAAATCTATTGTAACACGTATCCAGTGACCGCTACGCTTTTCATGGGGACGGCCTTGAAGGTGTCAGGGAGAGGTTTGAATACGAGTATATTACTAGTAGCACATACAAATCTATTGTAACACGTATCCAGTGACCGCTACGCTTTCATGGGGACGGCCTTGAAGGTGTCAGGAGAGGATTTGAATACGAGTATATTACTAGTAGCATATACAAATCTATTGTAACACGTATCCAGTGACCGCTACGCTTTCATGGGGACGGCCTTGAAGGTGTCAGGGAGAGGATTGAATACGAGTATATTACTAGTAGCACATACAAATCTATTGTAACACGTATCCAGTGACCGCTACGCTTTCATGGGGACGGCCTTGAAGGTGTCAGGGAGAGGATTGAAATACGAGTATATTACTAGTAGCACATACAATGTATTGTAACACTCAAATCCAACCGCTACGCTTATTGTAAAGTACCCAACCGCTACGTTCAGGGGGACGGCCAGAGGCGAGAGGATTGAATACGAGTTCTTACTAGTAGCAGAACACTATGTAACTAGTAGCAACGACGTATTCGTGAGACACGCTTGAACCGAGTTCATGGGGACGCCTTGAAGGTGTCAGGAGAGGATTGAATACGAGTATATTACTAGTACACATACAAATCTATTGTAACACGTATCCAGTGACCGCTACGCTTTCATGGGGACGGCCTTGAAGGTGTCAGGGAGAGGATTGAATACGAGTATATTACTAGTAGCACATACAAATCTATTGTAACACGTATCCAGTGACCGCTACGCTTTCATGGGGACGGCCTTGAAGGTGTCAGGGAGAGGATTGAATACGAGTATATTACTAGTAGCACATACAAATGTATTGTAACACGTATCCAGTGACCGCTACGCTTTCATGGGGACGGCCTTGAAGGTGTCAGGGAGAGGATTGAATACGAGTATATTACTAGTAGCACATACAAATGTATTGTAACACGTATCCAGTGACCGCTACGCTTTCATGGGGACGGCCTTCAAGGTGTCAGGGAGAGGATTGAATACGAGTATATTACTAGTAGTAGATATAAATATGCCGTTTCTAGACCACTTTTGGAGCCAACAGTAAATCAATGGAAAATACTGTTTAAAGGACAATAAACGAATCTGTAAAATCAAACAGTAACTCACGAATGAAAATTTACCGAATCTACAGCTGTTTGCTTCTACTTTCTTAAGCTGTTTTAATGTAAAATATATTGGAAATGTTGTAAAATCTGCTACGAATAAACGAAAAATCTTCGAAATCTTAATAAAATTTAATCAATTTAAAAGTTTTTTACTAAAAACATTCTTTAATAAAAAACTTTTCTACTAAATGGCAAACATGAACTCACTAAAGTCTCTAAAATTTCCAGCGTTTAAAAAGTGCAACAAAGATGAATTCAACGAATTACCAAAACATTTTATAGAACAGTTGATACCGTCTTCGACACTTTCCGATACAGAATTCATTGAACTTGTAAATTCTTTTGCAGAAAGAACGTATGATGGAGGGTTGTTTTTTCATCATAAAGCACGAAATGTATTGGATTGTTTATTTAACTTAATTACGAAAGATATTGAACAGAAATTAAAAAAAAAACAAACAGAGAGTTTTCATCGATATCTTATGAAATTTTTTAAATACTGTACGTTTTTCGAATACAATCAAAACTTAATTGTTGAATTCCTTAGGATTTTTGTGAGAATCAAGATTTATCAACAAAATTCATTAAAGAGCACTATAAGATTTTTCTTATAAAATATCACTATATTTTGCGTGAAACAAAAGGTATTACTATAGATAATATTCCATGTGATCCTTATGAAGAGACACAAACTATGGTTATCAAAAGAGTACTATGAAGTGGGGAACTAATGATAATCTTCTATTCTACAAAATTGATAGTAACACAGTCTTTATCTTTAATAGTCTTCTTTCCAGTAACAACCAAGTGTAATTTATCATGTTTATTCAATTCTTTAATCTTTTTTTCATCCAAAACAGTCAAAAGTCTGTTCGGTAAGTGTACTTTATAATCTTCCAACTCGGCAATTATTGTAAACCCAAATTTATCTTTTATTTTCTCCAAATTCAAAATGTTGTATTTCTTATTTTCTTCTAATTCATTCAACTTCTTATATTCTTTAAACTTGAATTCACCAACCGCGTTCAACTCTTTCAAGAACTCCATTTAGATAGAAAAAATGTAAAGACGGAAAAAATGAAATTTACTAACAATCACTCGAGAAGTCGAGGGAATTGCCAACATCTTCATTGTTTGACGAGGTTCATTATTTATCTTTTCCAAGTGTACTATAAAATCATCGAGGATTTCTGGCTTAAAATCGTAGACAAATTCAACATCCTGATAATGAAAAAATACAGGTAATATCTTTTCATAATAAACGTGTGTATCGGTACCTACAAACCTAATGTATTCTTTGAAAAGGAGAATAATTTTTTCAATGGTTCTAAGAGATAAGTAAAAATTTTTATTCTGTTTTCTAAATTCTGTAACAAATTTTGTTTGTTTTTTAACTTCATATTGCAATTTTGTAAGCAGATTATTCAAATGTGTTAGTTTATTTCGAAATTTCTTAGGTTTAGGTCTTTCATACAAAATTAAATTACAATCTCTACAAACTAAATATCTTTTATCAATAATTTCTCCTCTATTATAACACTTGTAACAGTTGGCATTATACTCTTCCATTTAAACAAAAATAATTTTATTATAAATGGAAATTATGGAACTAACTCTGCCGAGCATAAATTTTTCAGCACAAATGTTTATGTTTACATTTCTACAACAGAGATAAAAAGAAATGATTTTATTTTATTATTCAACTATTTAGGATATTTTGTCTATGATTACAAAGATTATTCCGGAAGAAATCGAGATTTTTCATCAGCGAAAGAGTATATTTTTGAAGTTTTAGAAGGAATGAAAGAGAATAATATGAACTTGATAAATTATTAAAATATTTCTCTATTGATTTACTAATGCGCAATTCAAACTTCTTCTGTTTTGTTTTCCTTGAACAAAGCTGAACAGAAATTGGGAGTAGGAGAAGATGAAAGGAATCATGTGTTTTATTAAACCAACGCTAGATTTGTAACGTCGGCGTTCCACGATAACCTTGGTTTGCTCACGCCGTGTGCGATACATGGACAGCAGTGACCTTGCTTTGCTCACACCACAATGACCTTGCTTTGCTCACACCACAATGACCTTGCTTTGCTCACGCCATGTGCGATACATGGACTAATGATGAACGCGAACTTGGTTGCACATCGTATTTGCACTAAGTCTTGAACTTTCGAACCAAACTATCGGAACTTAGAAAACATTTCACTAATAAAATTTCATGAAATATACCACAACACTTATGATTCAACACAATTTTACAATGAAATCACTGTAAAAACACTTAATTCTGTATTACAAATGAACACTTTACATCACTATTTTCACATAATGTTTTTATCACAGTTTAGAATGTCTACACAAATTCACAATCTTCTTGTAATTTTTCCTTTCTTCGAGTCGCAAATATAAAAGTAACTTATAAAATATAATAACACTATGAATGGCAACGCCCAGTGGAACACTTCATTTCACTTTTAACAAGAAACACAGAAAATCATACAATCTTCTTACTTCATATAAGGTCCATTTCTTCTTTCTTCAACTTGCAAATACATTAGAATCTTCTAAATGATGACTTGTTAAATTTCGTTAAAACAGAGGAGATTTAGCATGACTGGCTATACGTGGCCAACGCCCATGATGAAAATTTTTTCCGTGATATAAACGATTATGAATATCGAAGTTTTATCGATAGTAAAAATCGATGGTTGCAATCGATATTAGAACTGTTATAGTTTCCAATGTATATTAAATAAGTGAATATCAATATTTATTTCAAACCTTGTTGTTCAAAAACCACTCAACCGATTTTAATGAAATTTGGTACACATATAGTGAATACTTAACTCTTTCGAATTAACTTATCCATAAGGGTGAAATCATCCCCTATTTCTTAATATTCATATAAAAATAAAAAAATTATTTAAAAAATCTGAAACTTCAAAAACAAGCGAGTTCAACTTAAAATTTCATGAAAATAACAAAATTTTCAAAATCTACCCCAATCATCCCTAATCTTTAAACTCTTATATCTCGAGAACTATTGGAGCTTATTTGATGACATTTGGTATATAGGTTCAGTAAATATTGAAATATTTTTTTAAATCATCACTTCCGGTCCATGACCTTGAAATAGTTTTTTCCTAATATCATCCCTATTTTTCTATATTTCTTTATATAATTTAAATTCAATGTTTTTATCAATGTCTTTAACAATTCAAGTTTTAAAATTATCCCATGAATAATAACGAAAATGAATTTCTCTAATATCGTTCTTAATCACATCATAGGCTAAAAATTTCTCAGAAACCACAACAACATAACAAATCGCGTTTGTAACAGCTTTTTGAAAATCCATATTGATAATTATATCGTTCTTTGAACCAGAAATATTTGTCAAACTCTTTGTTGTATCAATGACATAAATAGGTCTATTCGCTAAAAATTCTTTAGGATTGTAATACATTTCCTTATTATTACAGTAAACTTTCTTAAAATCTTGATACATCTGATACATGATTCTGAAAAGACCTCCTGAAATGTTTAAATTTTGTAATTCATCTGGATAATAAGAACCGTTCAATTTTACTCTGATATTTTTTACATTCAAACTATCAAACTTTGAAGGATTTTTTTCTTGATTATTCTGTCTATCTGTTTGAAAACCAATGATAAACGAACTTGGGATTGAAAAATATTTCTATAGATATTTGTAATATCGAACGAATAAGTTGTTCCGGAAATACCTTTTTGTTTAATACATTGACAATCTAGAAAATTAAACATAATGTTTTGACTTTTTGTAATTTCATCAATCAACTTAATTTTACTCGTGGTTTTATAATCAATCATTGGAACTCTAATAAAAAAATTTGTAATTGTTATTTTTCCATCAACAGGCATAACATTTCCAGTTGCAGTCTTCAGAATCACATCATCGTCTTCTGCTCTTATAAAACTTAGATAAAATCCTCCTTTATAGATCGGAATAGTAACATTTTCAAAAAAATCCTAATCCAAAATGAGATAAATTCCCAGCTGCTTCAAAAACACCAAAATTAAAAATCTGATTCAAAGCCATTAGAAGTTTGAAAAATAACATCACTTTTTGAATACGAAATAGTTCCTTTAATTGTGCTTAGTTGGCCACAGTTTTCGACTTCTTCTATCAATTCATTGTGTTTTCTTACTTCAATCTTAGAAAATAAAAACGGTATAAAATTATCGATTAATCTAACATTATCAGTTCCAAGATAAGCTTCACCATCTTGTTTTGTTGAAGTTCCAGAAATATAAAACTGGAAGTTAGACGAGCAAAAATTATCTCCAAAATCAATATAAACTCAGTTCTTTTATTCGGTTCATTCAAATGTTGTTTACTAATTGGATAGAAATTTTTTAACTCCGCCCTTTCAATATCACTAGCATATTTTCTGTAGTCCGCCATTTATTAAGAAAAAATTTAGAAATTTAAACACCATGTATAAGAAAGATATCATTTTTTCATCGATCTAATGTACGTTTTTATAAGAAAAGATATAAATTTTAGTAAAATAATTATAAAGATTAGAGTCATTTTTAATTATCTACTTCGTCATATTCGGGATTCTCTTCCTTAAATTTTGCAATTTCGGCCACATATTTCAATAAAATTTGCACAAGATAGTAACCGCTATCTATAATATTGTTCCAATCAACTGTATCTTTATTTTCATCCAAAAACTTTATACTCAAGTGTTGATAGAGACAAAGAACAGACATATGATCTTTTAATTGATAATGTATATTTTCTTGAATGAACTATGATGATAAAGTTTGATATTTAGCATTGTTATACCAATTCAATTTGTTTCCCCCACCCCCCCCCCCCCCCACCCCCCCCCCCCCCCACCCCCCCCCCCCCCCACCCCCCCCCCCCCCCACCCCCCCCCCCCCCCACCCCCCCCCCCCCATCTGGATCTCCTTCTGATATTAAGAACTATCGCCCTATAATTATCCAGTCAACCTTGGCTAAGGTCTTTGAATCGCTCGTCCTTCGAAGATTGATGTTCAGCCTCAAGAATGTCATCAACATTGAACAACATTGTTTTGTCAAAAGGCGTTCGACCACTTCAAACCTCTTATCTTTTCAAAATAGTATCCTCAAAGCGTTTTCTAACTCACACCAAGTTGATGCCATCTACACAGATTTCTCGAAAGCATTTGATCAAGTTAGTCACAACCACCTTGTTGCTAGGCTCAGAACTGTTGGTGTCGGTGGGGCGCTCTTGCGTTGGCTGGGATGTTATCTACGGGACCGTTTTCTTCATGTGCGAGTGGCGGGCTCACTATCCCAACCTTTCCCAGCTGTTTCTGGTGTACCTCAGGGTTCCCTACTGGGGCCAGTGTTGTTCACAATCTTCATAAATGATCTTGTTCAATGTGTGGGTTCAAATGTTCTACTTGTTTAGCTGATAACGCTAAAATTTTCAAAGAAATTGCATCTGTGGAGGATTGCGTGTCCCTACAGGAGAGTATTGATTTGCTTGCAGAATGGTGCGACGTTAATGATATGCTTCTAAACATTTCCAAATGCTCTATTGCGACATTCTCTAGGTCAGATACCCCTATTCTTTATCAGTATAACCTTAATAATCAACCCCTGGCACGTTGTTCTAAAATAAAGGATCTGGGTGTCATACTTGCTTCCGACCTAAGTTCTCATGAGCATATCAATCACATTTCTAAAAAGGCTAATGCAGCACTCTATTTAGTTATTAGGACCAGTCGTGATATTTTTTTCTGTCTGAGCTTTGAAAATCCTCTATGTCCACCTTGTTCGACCCATACTTGAATATTCTTCTACTGTCTGGAAACCTTACCTTGTTGGTCACATTGATAGGCTTGAGAGCATACAGAACCGCTTCATTCGTTTGATTGGGCTGCGGCTGGGCTTTGAGTACCGTAATGTGCCGACTGATGACCTTCGACATCAGTTTAACTTGGAACCTCTCCATTCAAGACGTATAGTTCATGATCTGCTTTTCTTGAAGAAGTTGATCTGCTCTGTCATTGATGCACTTGATCTGCTCGAATTGCTGGACTTCCGGGCATCACGTCATCTTCGTCACCCCCAGCTATTTGCAAGGCGGCACTACACCACACAGTACATGTTTCACAGTGCTTTTCCACGTCTTCAACGCCTGGCAAACAACCTCCCCAGACATCTGGACTTCTTTAATATGAGGTGTGATGCCTTCAAGAGAGAGTTGAGACTAGCCTGTCATGACTTACATATCGTCTGATAACTTTTCCCCCATTATTCTTGTTGTGTTGTTAACTGTTGTTGCTGCTCTGTTATTGTTTCTGCTTGTCTTTTGTTACACATTTATAATTACGACTGTACCTCTTGGTTATATATTTACATTTATTGCTTGCATTTGTTGTTTTTATAGTTTTTTTTTTTTTTTTTTTGGTACCTATATATATTTTACTCTTGTTATTTATTTACAGTATTTTCCCCATTGTTGTTTACTTTATATAGTTTATTTGCACTGTTATTATTTATCTCTTTATTTATTCATATATCACGTCTTAGACAGTAATGTGCATGCATTTAAGTTAAATATTTTATATTATTTTCAGTTTTTTATTTACCACTATCAGTCATTAATGTTAATATTTTTTTACTCTTGTTATTCATTTAAAGTTTATCTTTCATTGTTGTTGATAATTGTATAGTTTATTTGCACTGTTATTATTTGTCTGTTTGTTTCTCCATATGGTATCACATATTTTACAGTAGTGTATTTAATTTAATACTATCACTAATTTATTATATACTATAACTAATTTTTAATATAATTTATACTTTCTTATTACATTAATTATACGTTAATTATGCCTAGATCTGATTTATTTATTTACATTCCCACGGTATAACCATTTTGCAAAATTACAATACTTAAGATGACTAGAACAGTAATAAATTCTCATAAAAAAGTACAGTATGAAAAATCAAGTTCAGCAATTGACGACATAGTGAAATAAACAGATATAACAAAGATAAAACTAAAACAATGTGAAACATAACGAAAGTGGTACCAATAACAATAGTGCAATAACAATAACAAGTAGTGATATAACAAGTAATAAAAAATAATAATACAACAATAACAGTAATAGACTAAATCATCAAAGATAACAATGGAGTAACTATTAATGTAATACTGTGCAGGACTCGGCAGGCTCACTCTGACTCAAATGTCTCCAGCCTCACTGTCAACACAGCACGTCTCAAAGCTCCCAGTCGATTGAAGAAAAAGTCTACTTCACTGCACACCTCGTTGCCAAGCCGAAGTATTCTTGGGACAGAGCTGAACTGGAGATAGTTGCGGTTTAAGTGGCTCAGCTCTAAGAGGCGGCGCGACCTTGTGCCAGAAGGCAGACGAAAAGCAATTCGCTCCAAAAGAGGGGGGCAGACTACCACAAAGTTGAGAATCTTATAAAGAAAGATAACATCTGCAACCTCCCTTCTAACGACCAGTGGATGTAGCCGAAGCAAGTTCAGAGGCCTATCAGGCTCTCTCCAGAGCAAATACCTAAGGAATTTATTTTGCACGGACTGCAGTCTGTCAATGAGGCCCACTTGGTAAGGAGACCAAACAACTGAAGCGTACTCGAGCAGCTGGAGTACAAGGGACTTGTAGAGGAGTACAAGAGCATTAGAGCCGAGGCCATGCCGAGCAGTTCTCATAATCAGCCCCATCATACCAGACGCTCGGTAGCATAATTGGTCAATATGGAGACTGTAGCCAAAAGAGGAGTCGAGAACTATTCCAAGATCTTTGATGGATGTACAATGATCAAGAAGCTTGTCATCAAGGGAGTAGTTGAAATCAATTGTGGAGGTGGTTCTCTTGAATGTCATAAGCTTGGTCTTGCTGGCATTAATGGACATCCCGTTGCACTGACACCATTTCGATATATAGTTAAGAGCTTGCTGAAGATGTTCGCAGTCTGCGCTGGAGGACACTTCAAGAAAAAGTTTTATGTCGTCAGCAAACAGTAAGAAAGGAACTTTGGTGACCTCCTTGATGTCATTAATAAATATGGAAAATAAAAGCGGGCCAAGGTGGGAGCCCTGAGGCACACCAGAAGATGGGACAAAGGCGTCAGAAGTCTGATTTGCAAAGCGAACCACCAGCTTGCGGTCGGTAAGATAGCTACGGAACCATGCCTGCATAGTTCCTAAGGCACCATAGCCCTCAAGTGTATTAAGTAGGTGATTGTGGCTGATCCTGTCGAACGCCTTGCTAAAATCAATGTAAACGGCATCAACTTGGAGCCTACGACTGAAAGCCTCAAGAACATAACTTTGGAATACGAGAAGATTAGTCACGGTGGATCTCCCCGCCATGAAGCCATGCTGTTCTTCAATGAAGATGTTCTTAAAGAACGGCTGAAGGATGTCCAGTACCAAATCCTCGAACACCTTGCCCAACACTGAGAGGATCACAATCGGCCGGTAATTAGTTATGTTCTGTCTGTCACCAGATTTGAAAATGGGTACGACGTAACCCTCCTTCAGGATTTCAGGAAAAACTCCCTTGGCCAGGCTCAAGCTAAACAAAAAGAGAAGGATGAGTGCTAATTCGGCACGGCAATGCTTCAGGACTCCAGGAGTAATGTTATCTGGGCCGCATCCCTTAGAAGCGTCGAGAGCTTTCAGCCTTTTATTGATTGCTTCAGCAGTAACTAAGACCTCGGAAAAGGTAAAAGGAGTCTCATATGCCTTTGTTGGTGGTAAACTGTTGTCAGCATGCGCATACACCGAAGAGAGAATGTGCTGAACATATTACACATCGTTCCTGGATGGGAAGACACTGAGTCACCGAAATTCATCTCACTCGGAACAGAAGATTTTCGTCTTAAATCGTTGACAAAGCTCCAAAAGACTTTTACAATAGATGAGATAGCTGAGTCAAAAAAGTGGACGTAGTTAGCCTTAGAAGCTCTAGAAAGGATCTTACATTGATCACGCACACTGCTAAATGCACAGTAGTCGAAGTCCGTGAGGGTTTTCTTATACTGTGTATGCAATATTTTCTTGAGGACAACCATGTCTTTTAACTCCTTGGTAAACCATTTTGGAAACGGGGAGCTCCCAACTCTCTTCAAGGGGGAATTCAATTTTATACAGTTACCGAGTTGAGAGCAGAAACTGGAAAAGACACAGTTTACATCTTTGCAGTCGTAGTCAACAACAATTGCGCCCAAGATTTCATTCTTGACATTCTCGAGGTTACATTTCCTCGTATCGTGAACATATTGTGGGCGTTGAATAATGGGATTGACACTGCCTATGGTGCCTGTGAAACAAAGGGGAGGATGATAGTCTTCGAATGGCAGAAGAGGCGTGTGAAAGTGACAGAGAAATCTTGCCGAGTGGCAAACACTAGGTCCAACTGAACTCCTCTTCCATTCAGAACTCCACTCATCTGCCTAATGCCAAACGACGAGGCCATATCCAAGACGGTTCTGTGTGAGGCAGAAGCAGCCTGTGGAGTGTCCGACATCCAGTTGAATTCAGGAAGATTGAAGTCCCCAATTATAAGGATAGATTGAAATTCGCTAGAGGGTGCAATGATCTCATCAAGCATAGCAGAGAAATTAATATAATCTTGAGAGGACGAGTGAGGAGGTATGTAGACGCCACAAACAAGGATCCTAGTAGAATTGTCAAACTTCAGTTCCACAAATAGAGCTTCACAAACTGAATTAGCGTATGATATTTCCTTGGACTGAAATTTATTGCAAACTGCCACTAAAACCCCGCCACCGTCCCCTTGTGGCTGGTAAGCTCCGATCTGTCTTTGCGATATATAGTGTGATGAGTGAAGCCCAGCTCAGAAGAAACAACGTGTTGATTTAGGTTTGTCTCCGTAAATATAATTATGTCATAGACGCATTGAAGCAAATTTTCAGATAAAATGTGAGTCTTCGAGCAAATGCCATTTACGTTCTGATACAGTCCTGTACGTGTGTAGGATTTACCGTGGGAAGCTACTCGTTTTTTGACTGCATAATCTTAGGAATACCATTTAAGTATCTTATGGTCAAGTTGACTTCACCTTTCTTCAAACGGCGTGATAGTTCCTTACTCAAGTGATCCAGATGGGCCAACTCCTGCTTAGTCTTGTCTCTGGCCAAACTTATGTTTGAGAAGTCTGGACCTAGTCCTCGAATGACATCTTTAGTGCAAGGTATCAAAATCTTGTTAACTCTTTCTGCGCAACCAATAATAACTTAAGAGTTCTGGGCTTTGAAGCTGATCCTTTACCCACACGAAAAAATCTCAAGCTGCTCGAATTGCTGTTTGGGTCAGCTGATGACAAAATAGCCTCAATATTACGCTTGTCACTCTCACGATTTCATTTTGATTTGTCATAAGGCTTTCAGGTAGGCCAAATATCATTATATTTTTCGAGCATAACAACCTCTCATTCACCTCCTCGACAACAAGACTTACGTCAACTTGACTGCTGCCTGCCAGAGACTTTGCGATTTCTACGTTAGAAGCAATTCCAGATTCAATGCTGTCTACTCTGTCCCCTATATCCATGACCTGCTGTTCAACGGCAGAAACACGGGGTTCAAGGGACGAGAGACTTGTGTTAATGGCTACAATTTCTGATTTAATGGAAACAACGTCTATAGATATTGAATCAATTTTGTTTACTTTATCTAATAAATCATCCAACTTAGAGAGGACCGAATTCATTTGAGTTGATAGCTGATTGAGTGGTTGGTTCGAGAGATTTTTACAATCATTTCTATTGCAGTACCATTTAATATTAGTATTGCCGCTTATTCGTTGATATTCGGCCTTGGTCAGTTTAGCGCATTCTCTGTGAAACCAACGTTCACAAGGGCCGTCACAAGAGACTCCTTCCTCGGTATCCAAGACAGATTGGACACAGACAGGACAGGTATTCATTGTTTCTTAGTTATGGTAATGTAATATGTAGCGGGGTAGATTATTTAAGATTGATGTTATTTGAGGTATTGCTGGTACAAGGCTGGAAAGTATCTAAGCTCCAGTCACTGTAAGCTACTCGATCCACCCACAGTGAGATGAAGCAATAGACACTTGTTATAGTATAAGTTTTTAGATCTAGAAGGCTGTGGATTTGGAACGAACAGGGGTTCCTCTATGTAACTTCTAGCAGACGATAAACACAGGTGAGTTGACACAGACGACAGGTGGAATGAGAGAGACAGTTAAATTGGAATACATTTAATCAGGACGAGATTCGGAAGTTCAGCAGGCCAGGCTAGTTATTTGTGTGGATGACAATTTAGTGCGGAAGTGGAGACACAAAACACATAGACAGAACTACTCACGGACAAGAACAGATCACGTGATAACAAAAGCACAATTAACAGGTAGTATACAGACTATAAATATAAGTTTTATGAAGAGTGAACACAAGTTAAAATCTATCTGTTAGCCGTCTTGAAAAAGAAAAAAGATTTAGAGAACATTTAGAGTCCAGTTGCATGTTTGGTTTGGCCCTTTCGTTTAAGTATGATTTAATCATCTATCATAAGTTAATAAATGTAAATTGGTTTTTGACCGTTGGAAGGAAATAAATAAATAACTAAAGGGCCCATTCCTGTACCCCTTCCCTCTTATTTCCGCCATCTGGCCGCTTTGGTTGCCAATTCTAAAAAATGAACTAAAGAGAAAACCAAAAGTATCAAACGGATCAGATATTTGTAATAAACCAATTCGGAGTCACAATATGGTTTTAAGAAGTTCATCTCGCATGAACAAATAATAACGAAAGGGCCCATTCCTGTCCCCCTTCCTATTTATTTCCGCCATCTTGTTTTAGTCTGCCGTCACGATTACCCTTGGCTAGCCCCTTTGGTTAGTCGTAGGTGGTTAGTAGACGAATGAAGACGTATTGTGACCTGTATTCCGTAGTTAAGTTTTAATGATTAGTGTTTTGTATAGTTTTTTATTAAGTGCATGTTTATAGAGTTAGTGAAGTTGACAAACAACATGTAGGTTGTGATTCCTGACTTAGGTGTGCCACAACGCTTTGGTAAGATTTGTTTATTTTAACCTAGTTTGTAATTATGTATTAGGTTATGCCTAATTCTATTCAGCCTTACTGCTCTTCTCGCCATGGATAGATGTAATACACCATGGATATGGTTGAGCTGCCTCTGTAAGATACCTAGGAGCATCGTCCACCCCTAGGTTAGTTCTTTACCTGAAGAAGAGATCAGATTGCAGATCTCGAAACGTAGTGTTACTGATTTCTTGTTTCACTGAACGATGGCAAATGTCCGGAAAAATCCTGTTTCCTTCACAATCCTTCCATCGTCAAAAATAACCTTCAAACAAAGAATTGATTCTCGGTACGGACCCGGAACCAATAAAAAAATCAAAGACCTTGAGAGCTTGCATCTTAAGTTAACTAAACACATTAATTATTTAACTTTTTTTGCATAAATGTAAGGTTGAAAACCTTATGCCTATAGGGTTAACTCTAAAACCTCCTTTTCATAGTAGGAAAGCCAGTAAAATTTTGTCTTCTGCTTCTAAATCTTTACTTAAAGAAAGAATTGCATATCATCATCGTGAAAGATGCCTCCTCCAAAATAGTATTGAGTGTAAAAAAACTGAATTAAAAACACTGATCGGTACAGAATTCAACAACATTCTCGAAAGCATCCAAAATAGATGTAAAAAAGTTTCTGAAACAGATAAGAAAAAGAAAATCTCCAAACTTGAAAAAATTAGGCCCAAAAAATGTGATTTGCCTAAAGATGGCAAGGTGAATACGGATGCAAATAATAAAAATGTAATCAACCTCTCTTAAAAAATCCTCAATGAAGCGGAAATATTAGTCTTATCCAAGGGTTTAAACTTTTCTGTCGTACAAAAATCGGTAAAGGCACTGGAGTTCGTAACTGTAATCGAGTCGGCTGTTTCACAGTTATCTGAGGAACGGTTTCGTTGTGAGGCCAGTCTTTTACTCAGAAAAATTCCTCCCACAAAACCCAATTAGACAATAGAGGAGAAAAAGGCCATGTCGGTCCTTGGGAAAGACGACACGGTCAAAATCTTACCAGCCGACAAAGGCAACGCTACTGTTGTACTTGACTCAGTAGCGTATAAAGAAAAGATTGCGGAAACTTTAAATACTGGCAAATATACAGTTTTAAATAAAGACCCGACTGATTCATTTGAACGCAAAGTAGCAAACATCTTAAGAAAACATAAAGAATTTTTTCAGATAAATTTAGATCTAAATTAACTCCTCACCACTCCAAAATCCCCCATATGTATGGCCTTCCCAAAATCCACAAACCTACCATCCCTCTCCGACCCATCATTAGTTCCTGTGATTCACCTTGCAGGGAATTGTCTAAAGTCCTCTTGGACATCTTAACGCCATTGGTAGGAAAAACCGACTCTTTAATCAAAAATTCCAGGGATTTTGTAGAGAAGTCAAAATCCCTAAAGTTGACTGAAACTGACAAACTGGCAAAGTTTTGATGTCGAAAGTCTATTTTACAAATGTACCAGTTCCAGAAACTCTCGAAATTATTAGATCACGTCCCAAAGAAGACCAAACATTAAAGGATATAACTAAACTTCCCGTGAGAGTAATTATGGAACTGAAGGAAACAGGATTTTTCCGGACATTTGCCATCGTTCAGTGAAACAATAAATCAGTAACACTACGTTTCGAGATCTGCAATCTGATCTCTTCTTTATGTAAAGAACTAACCTAATACATAATATTACAAACTGTTAAATAAACAAATCTTACCAAAGCGTTGTGGCACGCCTAAGTCAGGAAACACAACCTACATGTTGTTTGTCAACTTCACTAACTCTATAAACATGCACTTAATAAAAAACTATACAAAACACTAATCATTAAAACAGAAACTACGGAATACAGGTCACAATACGTCTTCATTCGTCCTACTAACCACCTACGACTGACCAAAGGGGCTAGCCAATGGTAATCGTGACGGCAGACTAAAAAACAAGATGTCGGAAATAAGAATGAAACTGACAAACTGGCAAGTTTTGATGTCGAAAGTCTATTTTACAAATGTACTAGTTCCAGAAACTCTCGGAATTATTAGAATCACGTCCCAAAAGAAGACCAAACATTAAAGGATAGAACTAAACTTCTCGTGCCAGTAATTATGGAACTGTTAGAACTATGCACTCAATGCAAAAGTAAAAAAAAACATGTGTTAATATGCAATGTGCTCTTATCTCAGAATACTTTCGCTAATGATAATTCTATTAATACTTTAACAATTATTACCTGGATATCTTTGGACTACTTTCATGGAAATTCAGTGAGTTTGTGATTCTGTGTCGAACTGTGTCACTAACTGTCATTGCTCAAATAACTCAATTTTTAATTGGAGCATATTGTGAATTTCTTTCATGATTAAACAAAAATTCTCTTCTTTCCTGTCAACTTGTGTGGTCAATGTTCCGTCATTCCGTTGTCATCGGCTGCTGCTGCTGCCAAGGAGGAATCTGCGCTTCTCAAAATCCACACAGCCCTTCTGGATCTTTCCGTCGACCGGCTACATATGAACTATATTTACTACACTGTTAAGAACTGATTGTTGTACACAAGAGTTGTCTATTATATGTTTTCATTGTTATTGTTATGTTATTGAATCTGTTGCATTTGATTATATGTATGTTAACACACTTTACTTAACAATTACACTGCCCAAACTGTTTCCCCATTATTGCCACAACACTTCTCTTTCACTCTGCTCGTCCTTAACACCAAAGATGGACTCTAAAGATGCATGCGTAAGATGTATGGTGCGAGTTACCGGCACCAACAAGGGCATACAATGCGACACTTGCGATCGCTGGTTCCACTCCGAGTGCATCAAAATGTCAGCTTCTGATTACAAAACGTATTATGCCAAATGACGAAAATCTAAAATGGTTGTGCAATCGTACTGATTGTGGATGCGACTCTACTTCTCAACTAAAACTCGACCCAGTTATTAAGCCATTATTTGATAAGATGGAATCTCTAGCCACTAAAGCTGATCTTACTCCATATCTCCAACGACATCGCTTATTTGCGACAGGAGATTAGCAGCTTGACTGAACAAATGTCCAAGTCGAACCAAGAGTAACTAAACTGGAGTCTGAAATCCAAATCATTGAAGTCTGATATGGCTTCAAATATAACTGAGCACCATATGTCGTCCTCCACCAATTACATTTATTCTGAAATTGTCGATCGCACAGCCAGACAGTCGAACGTCATTTTGCACAACATCCCTGAGAGCTTAAGTACACAATCCAATGTAAAAAGGACTTACGATCTAGACCTGTTAAACAGGATCTTTGCCTCATTAGATTTTCAGGTCCAGAACTTCACGTTTTTTCGTCTTGGGAAAAACTGCAATAAGACTCGTCCCATCAAAGTCATCTTACCAAGTCCCGATGACGCTAAACGGTTTTTCAAAGGATTTTCTCAGGATCTGCTGGGGAATTCTGATGCCTCTCTCTCTGAAGTCACAGCAAGTCATGACAGGACTCCTCACAAGCGTAAATATCTCCAGGACCTTCGTAGATCCCTCGAGTCTCGCACTAACAACGGCGAAAAGGGCCTCACTATAAAATATCCAAATGGCACTCCCAAAATAATTCAGTCTCCAAAAAAACGTGTAATTTCTAACGGCACAGAAACCATACACATTTATTATCAAAATGTAAATGGACTTCGATCCAAAACTAGATGAATTAAGGCAATCACTAATTTCTTACATTCAGGACATCATAGTTCTAACTGAGACTAACCTTATACCAAACATCTCCAACGGCGAACTTGGCTTCATTAACTACGAACTTTACCGGAAGGACAGAACCTCCTCCTCCAGCAACAAAAAAAGAGGTGGAGGTGTTTTGATTGCAGTATCCAAGCGTCTAAAATCTTCTGAAATTTCCACTTTCCACGAAAACAGAGTCTCTTTTTGTGTAGTTAACCCTGAACAATTGTCAGAAAGCTCTAATTGGAGGAGTCTATATTCCCCCCAGCCAGCCTGTTGCATGGATTTTTCTAGCTCAGTGGAAGAGATCGTGGCACACAACAACTTCGCTCATATCCATCTGATCGGAGATTTCAACCTTCTGGGTATCAGCTGGACTTCATCCCAGGTCGTGCTCAACCATTCCGCAATTGCGATCTCCGAGATGGCCGAGCTGCTTGGTCTGTCGCAGGTAAACCATTTGGCAAACGATAGAGGGGTGATTCTGGATCTCGTCTTTGCTTCTTCTAGTTCTGTGGAGGTCACTCGAGATGTTTATCCTCTTGTTGCTGAGGATATTCATCACCCGTCCCTAAGTATGGAGCTGGATCTCCCAGTAAAGAGAAATATACATTCTTTCCTCAGAGACCTGATTTGAGAAAATGCAACCTTCAAGCAGTTTTCAGCGAACTTCAAATAATGAACATAATGTCATGGACTATGGTTTGACGATGTTGACGCTTCCTTTGCGGCTTCTGCAAGACTATCGGCGACTGCGTAGTAAGAAATTCTCCTCTGAAGAAACACAGCCAGTCTTCCTTTCCCATATGGTTTTCCAAGAAACTTGTCCACCTTACAATCTTGAAAAAGATTCTTCACAAACAATTCAAGTTGACCTTCGATGTAACGATTTACCGTCGATTCACAGCCGTTAGATCTGAGTGCAAGTCATTGACAAAAATTTATTTCCTGCGCTATGTCAACCACGTTTCAAGAAGTGCTACCATCCAATCCCCAAAATATTTCCGAAATTCATCTCACTCGGAACAGAAGATTTTCGTCTTAAATCGTTGACAAAGCTCCAAAAGACTTTTACAATAGATGAGATAGCTGAGTCAAAAAAGTGGACGTAGTTAGCCTTAGAAGCTCTAGAAAGGAATCTTACATTGATCACGCACACTGCTAAATGCACAGTAGTCGAAGTCCGTGAGGGTTTTTCTTATACTGTGTATGCAATATTTTCTTGAGGACAACCATGTCTTTTAACTCCTTGGTAAACCATTTTGGAAACGGGGAGCTCCCAACTCTCTTCAAGGGGAATTCAATTTTAATACAGTTACCGAGTTGAGAGCAGAAACTGGAAAAAGACACAGGTTACATCTTTGCAGTCGTAGTCAACAACAATTGCGCCCAGATTTTCATTCTTGACATTCTCGAGGTTACATTTCCTCGTATCGTGAACATATTGTGGGCGTTGAATAATGGGATTGACACTGGCCTATGGTGCCTGTGAAACAAAGGGGAGGATGATAGTCTTCGAATGGCAGAAGAGGCGTGTGAAAGTGACAGAGAAATCTTGCCGAGTGGCAAACACTAGGTCCAACTGAACTCCTCTTCCATTCAGAACTCCACTCCATCTGCCTAATGCCAAACGACGAGGCCATATCCCAAGACGGTTCTGTGTGAGGCAGAAGCAGCCTGTGGAGTGTCCGACATCCAGTTGAATTCAGGAAGATTGAAGTCCCCAATTATAAGGATAGATTGAAATTCGCTAGAGGGTGCAATGATCTCATCAAGCATAGCAGAGAAATTAATATAATCTTGAGAGGACGAGAGTGAGGAGGTATGTAGGACGCCACAAACAAGGATCCTAGTAGAATTGTCAAACTTCAGTTCCACAAATAGAGCTTCACAAACTGAATTAGCGTATGATATTTCCCTTGGACTGAAATTTATTGCAAACTGCCACTAAAACCCCGCCACCGTCCCCTTGTGGCTGGTAAGCTCCGATCTGTCTTTGCGATATATAGTGTGATGAGTGAAGCCCAGCTCAGAAGAAACAACGTGTTTGATTTAGGTTTGTCTCCGTAAAATATAATTATGTTCATAGACGCATTGAAGCAAATTTTCAGATAAAATGTGAGTCTTCGAGCAAATGCCATTTACGTTCTGATACAGTCCTGTACGTGTGTAGGATTTACCGTGGGGAAGCTACTCGTTTTTTGACTGCATAATCTTAGGAATACCATTTTAAGTATCTTATGGTCAAGTTGACTTCACCTTTCTTCAAACGGCGTGATAGTTCCTTACTCAAGTGATCCAGATGGGCCAACTCCTGCTTAGTCTTGTCTCTGGCCAAACTTATGTTTGAAGAAGTCTGGACCTAGTCCTCGAATGACATCTTTAGTGCAAGGTATTCAAAATCTTGTTAACTCTTTCTGCGCAACCAATAATAACTTAAGAGTTCTGGGCTTTGAAGCTGATCCTTTACCCACACGAAAAAAAATCTCAAGCTGCTCGAATTGCTGTTTGGGTCAGCTGATGACAAAATAGCCTCAATATTACGCTTGTCCTCTCACGATTTCATTTTGATTTGTCATAAGGCTTTCAGGTAGGCCAAATATCATTATATTTTTCGAGCATAACAACCTCTCATTCACCTCCTCGACAACAAGACTTACGTCAACTTGACTGCTGCCTGCCAGAGACTTTGCGATTTCTACGTTAGAAGCAATTCCAGATTCAATGCTGTCTACTCTGTCCCCTATATCCATGACCTGCTGTTCAACGGCAGAAACACGGGGTTCAAGGGACGAGAGACTTGTGTTAATGGCTACAATTTCTGATTTAATGGAAACAACGTCTATAGATATTGAATCAATTTTGTTTACTTTATCTAATAAATCATCCAACTTAGAGAGGACCGAATTCATTTGAGTTGATAGCTGATTGAGTGGTTGGTTCGAGAGATTTTTACAATCATTTCTATTGCAGTACCATTTAATATTAGTATTGCCGCTTATTCGTTGATATTCGGCCTTGGTCAGTTTAGCGCATTCTCTGTGAAACCAACGTTCACAAGGGCCGTCACAAGAGACTCCTTCCTCGGTATCCAAGACAGATTGGACACAGACAGGACAGGTATTCATTGTTTCTTAGTTATGGTAATGTAATATGTAGCGGGGTAGATTATTTAAGATTGATGTTATTTGAGGTATTGCTGGTACAAGGCTGGAAAGTATCTAAGCTCCAGTCACTGTAAGCTACTCGATCCACCCACAGTGAGATGAAGCAATAGACACTTGTTATAGTATAAGTTTTTAGATCTAGAAGGCTGTGGATTTGGAACGAACAGGGGTTCCTCTATGTAACTTCTAGCAGACGATAAACACAGGTGAGTTGACACAGACGACAGGTGGAATGAGAGAGACAGTTAAATTGGAATACATTTAATCAGGACGAGATTCGGAAGTTCAGCAGGCCAGGCTAGTTATTTGTGTGGATGACAATTTAGTGCGGAAGTGGAGACACAAAACACATAGACAGAACTACTCACGGACAAGAACAGATCACGTGATAACAAAAGCACAATTAACAGGTAGTATACAGACTATAAATATAAGTTTTATGAAGAGTGAACACAAGTTAAAATCTATCTGTTAGCCGTCTTGAAAAAGAAAAAAGATTTAGAGAACATTTAGAGTCCAGTTGCATGTTTGGTTTGGCCCTTTCGTTTAAGTATGATTTAATCATCTATCATAAGTTAATAAATGTAAATTGGTTTTTGACCGTTGGAAGGAAATAAATAAATAACTAAAGGGCCCATTCCTGTACCCCTTCCCTCTTATTTCCGCCATCTGGCCGCTTTGGTTGCCAATTCTAAAAAATGAACTAAAGAGAAAACCAAAAGTATCAAACGGATCAGATATTTGTAATAAACCAATTCGGAGTCACAATATGGTTTTAAGAAGTTCATCTCGCATGAACAAATAATAACGAAAGGGCCCATTCCTGTCCCCCTTCCTATTTATTTCCGCCATCTTGTTTTAGTCTGCCGTCACGATTACCCTTGGCTAGCCCCTTTGGTTAGTCGTAGGTGGTTAGTAGACGAATGAAGACGTATTGTGACCTGTATTCCGTAGTTAAGTTTTAATGATTAGTGTTTTGTATAGTTTTTTATTAAGTGCATGTTTATAGAGTTAGTGAAGTTGACAAACAACATGTAGGTTGTGATTCCTGACTTAGGTGTGCCACAACGCTTTGGTAAGATTTGTTTATTTTAACCTAGTTTGTAATTATGTATTAGGTTATGCCTAATTCTATTCAGCCTTACTGCTCTTCTCGCCATGGATAGATGTAATACACCATGGATATGGTTGAGCTGCCTCTGTAAGATACCTAGGAGCATCGTCCACCCCTAGGTTAGTTCTTTACCTGAAGAAGAGATCAGATTGCAGATCTCGAAACGTAGTGTTACTGATTTCTTGTTTCACTGAACGATGGCAAATGTCCGGAAAAATCCTGTTTCCTTCACAATCCTTCCATCGTCAAAAATAACCTTCAAACAAAGAATTGATTCTCGGTACGGACCCGGAACCAATAAAAAAATCAAAGACCTTGAGAGCTTGCATCTTAAGTTAACTAAACACATTAATTATTTAACTTTTTTTGCATAAATGTAAGGTTGAAAACCTTATGCCTATAGGGTTAACTCTAAAACCTCCTTTTCATAGTAGGAAAGCCAGTAAAATTTTGTCTTCTGCTTCTAAATCTTTACTTAAAGAAAGAATTGCATATCATCATCGTGAAAGATGCCTCCTCCAAAATAGTATTGAGTGTAAAAAAACTGAATTAAAAACACTGATCGGTACAGAATTCAACAACAT
Source organism: Homalodisca vitripennis (assembly GCF_021130785.1). Taxonomy (NCBI): domain Eukaryota; kingdom Metazoa; phylum Arthropoda; class Insecta; order Hemiptera; family Cicadellidae; genus Homalodisca; species Homalodisca vitripennis. The sequence continues at coordinate 978,222 of NC_060208.1, forward strand.
TCTCGAAAGCATCCAAAATAGATGTAAAAAAGTTTCTGAAACAGATAAGAAAAAGAAAATCTCCAAACTTGAAAAAATTAGGCCCAAAAAATGTGATTTGCCTAAAGATGGCAAGGTGAATACGGATGCAAATAATAAAAATGTAATCAACCTCTCTTAAAAAATCCTCAATGAAGCGGAAATATTAGTCTTATCCAAGGGTTTAAACTTTTCTGTCGTACAAAAATCGGTAAAGGCACTGGAGTTCGTAACTGTAATCGAGTCGGCTGTTTCACAGTTATCTGAGGAACAGGGTGACCGGTTTTCGTTGTGAGGCCAGTCTTTTACTCAGAAAAATTCCTCCCACAAAACCCAATTAGACAATAGAGGAGAAAAAGGCCATGTCGGTCCTTGGGAAAGACGACACGGTCAAAATCTTACCAGCCGACAAAGGCAACGCTACTGTTGTACTTGACTCAGTAGCGTATAAAGAAAAGATTGCGGAAACTTTAAATACTGGCAAATATACAGTTTTAAATAAAGACCCGACTGATTCATTTGAACGCAAAGTAGCAAACATCTTAAGAAAACATAAAGAATTTTTTCAGATAAATTTAGATCTAAATTAACTCCTCACCACTCCAAAATCCCCCATATGTATGGCCTTCCCAAAATCCACAAACCTACCATCCCTCTCCGACCCATCATTAGTTCCTGTGATTCACCTTGCAGGGAATTGTCTAAAGTCCTCTTGGACATCTTAACGCCATTGGTAGGAAAAACCGACTCTTTAATCAAAAATTCCAGGGATTTTGTAGAGAAGTCAAAATCCCTAAAGTTGACTGAAACTGACAAACTGGCAAAGTTTTGATGTCGAAAGTCTATTTTACAAATGTACCAGTTCCAGAAACTCTCGAAATTATTAGATCACGTCCCAAAGAAGACCAAACATTAAAGGATATAACTAAACTTCCCGTGAGAGTAATTATGGAACTGAAGGAAACAGGATTTTTCCGGACATTTGCCATCGTTCAGTGAAACAATAAATCAGTAACACTACGTTTCGAGATCTGCAATCTGATCTCTTCTTTATGTAAAGAACTAACCTAATACATAATATTACAAACTGGTTAAAATAAACAAATCTTACCAAAGCGTTGTGGCACGCCTAAGTCAGGAAACACAACCTACATGTTGTTTGTCAACTTCACTAACTCTATAAACATGCACTTAATAAAAAACTATACAAAACACTAATCATTAAAACAGAACTACGGAATACAGGTCACAATACGTCTTCATTCGTCTACTAACCACCTACGACTGACCAAAGGGGCTAGCCAATGGTAATCGTGACGGCAGACTAAAACAAGATGTCGGAAATAAGAATGAAACTGACAAACTGGCAAGTTTTGATGTCGAAAGTCTATTTTACAAATGTACTAGTTCCAGAAACTCTCGGAATTATTAGATCACGTCCCAAAGAAGACCAAACATTAAAGGATAGAACTAAACTTCTCGTGCCAGTAATTATGGAACTGTTAGAACTATGCACTCAATGCAAAAGTAAAAAAAAAACATGTGTTAATATGCAATGTGCTCTTACCTCAGAATACTTTCGCTAATGATAATTCTATTAATACTTTAACAATTATTACCTGGATGTCTTGGACTACTTTCATGGAAATTCAGTGAGTTTGTGATTCTGTGTCGAACTGTGTCACTAACTGTCATTGCTCAATAACTCAATTTTTAATTGGAGCATATTGTGAATTTCTTTCATGATTAAACAAAAATTCTCTTCTTTCCTGTCAACTTGTGTGGTCAATGTTCCGTCATTCCGTTGTCATCGGCTGCTGCTGCTGCAAGGAGGAATCTGCGCTTCTCAAAATCCACAGCCTTCTGGATCTTTCGTCGACCGGCTACATATGAACTATATTTACTACACTGGTTAAGAACTGATTGTTGTACACAAGAGTTGTCTATTATATGTTTCATTGTTATTGTTATGTTATTGAATCTGTTGCATTTGATTATATGTATGTTAACACACTTTACTTAACAATTACACTGCCCAACTGTTTCCCCATTATTGCCACAACACTTCTCTTTCACTCTGCTCGTCCTTAACACCAAAGATGGACTCTAAAGATGCATGCGTAAGATGTATGGTGCGAGTTACCGGCACCAACAAGGGCATACAATGCGACACTTGCGATCGCTGGTTCCACTCCGAGTGCATCAAAATGTCAGCTTCTGATTACAAACGTTATGCCAATGACGAAAATCTAAAATGGTTGTGCAATCGTACTGATTGTGGATGCGACTCTACTTCTCAACTAAAACTCGACCCAGTTATTAAGCCATTATTTGATAAGATGGAATCTCTAGCCACTAAAGCTGATCTTACTCATATCTCCAACGACATCGCTTATTTGCGACAGGAGATTAGCAGCTTGACTGAACAAATGTCCCAAGTCGAACCAAGAGTAACTAAACTGGAGTCTGAAATCAAATCATTGAAGTCTGATATGGCTTCAAATATAACTGAGCACCATATGTCGTCCTCCACCAATTACATTTATTCTGAAATTGTCGATCGCACAGCCAGACAGTCGAACGTCATTTTGCACAACATCCCTGAGAGCTTAAGTACACAATCCAATGTAAAAAGGACTTACGATCTAGACCTGTTAAACAGGATCTTTGCCTCATTAGATTTTCAGGTCCAGAACTTCACGTTTTTTCGTCTTGGGAAAAACTGCAATAAGACTCGTCCCATCAAAGTCATCTTACCAAGTCCCGATGACGCTAAACGGTTTTTTCAAAGGATTTTCTCAGGATCTGCTGGGGAATTCTGATGCCTCTCTCTCTGAAGTCACAGCAAGTCATGACAGGACTCCTCACAAGCGTAAATATCTCCAGGACCTTCGTAGATCCCTCGAGTCTCGCACTAACAACGGCGAAAAGGGCCTCACTATAAAATATCCAAATGGCACTCCTAAAATAATTCAGTCTCCAAAAAACGTGTAATTTCTAACGGCACAGAAACCATACACATTTATTATCAAAATGTAAATGGACTTCGATCCAAACTAGATGAATTAAGGCAATCACTAATTTCTTACATTCAGGACATCATAGTTCTAACTGAGACTAACCTTATACCAAACATCTCCAACGGCGAACTTGGCTTCATTAACTACGAACTTTACCGGAAGGACAGAACCTCCTCCTCCAGCAACAAAAAAAGAGGTGGAGGTGTTTTGATTGCAGTATCCAAGCGTCTAAAATCTTCTGAAATTTCCACTTTCACGAAAACAGAGTCTCTTTTTGTGTCGTTAACCCTGAACAATTGTCAGAAAGCTCTAATTGGAGGAGTCTATATTCCCCCCAGCCAGCCTGTTGCATGGATTTTTCTAGCTCAGTGGAAGAGATCGTGGCACACAACAACTTCGCTCATATCCATCTGATCGGAGATTTCAACCTTCTGGGTATCAGCTGGACTTCATCCCAGGTCGTGCTCAACCATTCCGCAATTGCGATCTCCGAGATGGCCGAGCTGCTTGGTCTGTCGCAGGTAAACCATTTGGCAAACGATAGAGGGGTGATTCTGGATCTCGTCTTTGCTTCTTCTAGTTCTGTGGAGGTCACTCGAGATGTTTATCCTCTTGTTGCTGAGGATATTCATCACCCGTCCCTAAGTATGGAGCTGGATCTCCCAGTAAAGAGAAATATACATTCTTTCCTCAGACCTGATTTGAGAAAATGCAACCTTCAAGCAGTTTTCAGCGAACTTCAAATAATGAACATAATGTCATGGACTATGGTTGACGATGTTGACGCTTCCTTTGCCGGCTTCTGCAAGACTATCGGCGACTGCGTAGTAAGAAATTCTCCTCTGAAGAAACACAGCCAGTCTTCCTTTCCCATATGGTTTTCCAAGAAACTTGTCCACCTTACAATCTTGAAAAAGATTCTTCACAAACAATTCAAGTTGACCTTCGATGTAACGATTTACCGTCGATTCACAGCCGTTAGATCTGAGTGCAAGTCATTGACAAAAATTTATTTCCTGCGCTATGTCAACCACGTTCAAGAAGTGCTACCATCCAATCCCAAAATATTTTGGACCTATCTTAAGGCCTGCGACAGATCTGATACAGCCCCATCAGTGATGTCCTTTGAAGACACCACATCATCTGATGATGTTTGCATTGCAGATATGTTTGCTGACTTCTTCTCATCGGTTTTCGGCACCAGCCGAAGCTCTACTCATACTGAAGATTCTTCTGGTATTGATGCTATTTCTACATGTCTCCTTGATTATGATGATGTCCAAAGTGCCCTTACAAATCTTGATGTGTCCAAGGGGCCTGGCCCCGATTCCATATCGCCTGCAGTTTTAAAGTATTGCGCTGAACTCTTAGTATTGCCTCTGACTAAACTATTCAATCTATCTCTATCTAATGGCACATTTCCCGAATGTCTGAAGTTTAGTCACGTTGTGCCAATTCGTAAAAAAAGGTTCAGTGAATGACATCGCAAATTACAGACCAATTGTTATCCTACCGATTTTTGCAAAGATTTTTGAGAGGCTTGTGCTTGACAGGTTGCAGTTTAGAGTTCACCATCTTATTACTAACAAACAGCACGGCTTTATGTCTGACCGTTGGCCCGTTTCTAATCTAGTCGTCTTTCAGACTCATATTATGGACGTACTCGGAGAGAGAACTCAGATCGATGCCGTTGAATTGGATTTTGCCAAGGCTTTCGATCGAGTTGACCATGTCCTACTCATCCGCAAGTTGTGTGAGTATGGGATCTGTGGACCACTGCTCAAATGGTTTGCGAGCTATCTACATGAGAGAAAAGTTCAGGTTCGCTTCCATTCCGCTCTATCCAAGGAGTTCATTGCTACTTCTGGCGTACCTCAGGGTTCACACCTGGGCCCCACTTTGTTCAATATCTACATTAACGACATAACTCGAAGACTGAGCTGTGACCACCTACTCTTCGCCAATGATTTGAAACTGTATGCGAAAGTTACTACACATCAAGATGCTATTAATCTCCAGGAAGATCTGAATCGGGTAGAGGAGTGGTGCCTGGAAAATAGCATGGCTCTCAACCTCGATAAGTGTGTCTGTATCACTTTCCACCGAACCGTCTCTCCAATAAAATTTGACTATTCTCTGAGCGGCATAACACTATCAAGAGTTACTACAGTAAAAGATCTTGGAGTGACCATTACATCTACACTCAACTGGGATGCACATGTTCGGTCGGCTTGCAGCCAGGCAGTGCGCAAACTCGGCCTGATACACAGATTTTCACAGAATTTCACTGATATACTCTCTTTCAAGACTCTCTACTGTACCTTGGTGAGCCCATATCTGGAGTACTGCCGTGTGATTTGGTCGCCACATCAGAAATATTTGATTGAGGATCTGGAGAGGGTCCAGAGGCGATTTCTCAGACTGGTAGGGCTAAGGTTGGGCTATGGATACCTAGAGGTCTCTACACGCGAAGTGTCGTCCCTTCTCCAACTACCCGCTCTTGAAACAAGGCGCTTCTACCATGATGCAATATTCTTGTTCCGCCTCGTTAACTCTACTGTGGACTGTCCTGAGCTGCTGGAGAGGATTTGCTTCCGGGTTCCTGCTGGTACTAGATCCCAATATCTATTTGCTAGATCCTCTGTTTCCTCATCATACTTGGCCAACTCTACGATGCGGAGAATTCAGCTTCATGGAAACCTTCTTCCTAACCACATGGAATTCTTCACTTCCTCATTCCTAACCTTCAAACGGAATCTCAAGACATTTATCAACCAGCAACACACTGAAACCTCTTAATCACAACAAACAAACACACACACACACACACACACACACGCGCGCGCACGCATGCACGCACGCACACGCACACATACACACACATTTGAAAATCTATAGCCTAAATTATTTATCAATTGTTATCGTTAATATTCTATTATTTGTATTGTAATCTGCATTATTTATCTGTTATTGTATGTACTCTCACTGTTATCATATATTTATTACTGTTATCGCCAAGTTATCTTTTGTTATTTTTGTTATTACACTCTTTCATTGTTAACTTGTTGTTAGAATTAATACTGTTATGTTACTGTTATTTTTCACTCTTCTCTATGTAATGTGGTTCTGCCGTTGGAAATAAATAAATGAAATGAAATGAAAAATGCCATTATTTTGAGATAGAGGGTAAAATTTACCGTCAAGATGAGGGGATGGCAATGGGTTCTCCACTGTCTCCTATTTTCGCCAATATCTTTATGGAGGAATTTGAGCGAAAAGCTTTGGCTTCAGCTCAGTTCAAACCTAAGATTTGGTGGAGGTATGTGGATGATACCTTTGTTATTTTTTCTCATGGAGACATTGAATTAAATAATTTTTTGAATCACATTAATAGTATTTCTCCTTTCATCCGCCTCACAATGGAAGTGGAATTCCAAAACAAGCTTCCCTTTTTGGATGTGTGTGTATTAAGAGATAGGGATGTCCTTAAGACAACTGTTTTTCGAAAGATAACACACACAGGAAAATATTTAAACTATCAATCCAACCATCAAAAATCTGTCAAAGAAGGAGTAGCCTACTCGATGTTTGATAGAGCAAAGAGCTTGTGCTCAGATAAAGATGGACTAAAAGAGGAATTTAAGAAAATTGAATCGGATCTCAGATGCAATGGATACCCTCAATTAGTAATAAATAAGTGCAAAAGAACCAGAAGAATCATTCCTAAGTCAGAAAAACAGAATTGTGATAAATTTGCGTTTATGTCAATCCCTTATGTGCCGGGATTATCGGAGAAAATTAGAAGAGTAGGTAGAAAGTACAACATTAGAACCGCGTTTAAAACACACAACACTCTTAGACAAAGTCTCGTAAAAACAAAACCAAAAAATGGCACACAGGATTCCAAAAACTGCGTTTACAGTATAAAATGTAGTTGCAATAGGGAATACATAGACGAGACAAAAATACCACTAAACGCAAGGATGAAAGAGCACAAAGAAAACACGAGAAAGGGTCTAACAGAAAAGTAAAAATTGCACACCATTGTTGGTCTGAAAACCATCATATGAATTGGGATGAAGCCCACATAATACATCGGGAACCACATTTCTTCACAAGGAAATTAATTGAGGCAACATACATTAAATTGGCAGACCAACCAATCAGTCAACCATCAGTCGAGATTAGGCCGCTTTGGTTACCAATTCTAAAAAAATGAACTAAAGAAAAAACCCAAAGTATCAAACGGATCAGATATTTGTAATAAACCAATGCGGAGTCACAATATTGTTTTAAGAAGTTCATCTCGCATGAACCAATAATAGTAATATTTCTTTCAGGGCTCTTGGTTGGCCTTTAAGTGGAGGTGCTCCAGGGTGTTGTCATGAGTTCATCAGTGCATGTGCTTGTTATTATTGTTATGTTGTTTTTCTTCAATTTATAGTTTGTTTTACCTCGTAATGTATAATTGTATATTATTTCCCTACGTATTATAGTTCTGTTAAATATTGATATTTGTTATTGATTTGTTACATTCTTGCTATGAATGTTAAATGATTTTTGGTGTCAAACTATTGTTGTTACTGCTTTGATTATCTGTTATGCTGATTGCTGTGTTGTTCTTTTGTGTACAATGTGATATCCTATTTTTCTAGCTTTAATTTAATATAGTCATCTTAGAAGTCTGTAATCTTGTAATTATGTTAAATGGCGTTGTACCGTTGGAAGTAATAAATAAATAAACGAAAGGGCCCATTCCTGTACCCCTTCCCTTTTATTTCCGCCATCTTGTTTTAGCCAGCCGTGACGATTACCATTGGCTAGTCCCTCTGGTCAGTCGAAGGTAGTTAGTAGACGAGTGAAGACGTATTGTGACCTGTATTCCGTAGTTAAGTTTTAATGATTAGTGTTTTGTATAGTTTTTTATTAAGTGCATGTTTATAGAGTTAGTGAAGTTGACAAACAACATGTAGGTTGTGATTCCTGACTTAGGTGTGCCACAACGCTTTGGTAAGATTTGTTTATTGTAACCTAGTTTAATAATAATAATAATAATAACGTCTTTATTTAGCAAGCGTTCTTCAAAGTAAGACTCTCGTTTACAAGACAACTTTTGTCATAACTTACAGGTAATTATTACATAAATTACAGGTAATAATAGTTATTCTAAATGATATAAAATTACATAATTATTCTAACTTATAAAATTATATAAAAATCTCTTTAACATGATTTTTAAATGTACTATAACTAAGGGTCTTTAAAGCAGGGGGCAAAGCATTATATATTTTAGGTCCAAAGTAGCTAAAACCTTTCTTGCCAATTTCTAGGCGGACCCTAGGCAAATGAAGTAGGCTGTCCTGCCGAGTACTGCGAGAATTTATTTCATGCCTAAAAATGAGTTTTTTCCTGAGATGTTTAGGTTTGCCAGTCTGAAGAACCCTGTGGATTAGTTGGGCAGTCTGTAAGTCACAGCAATTTCCAATTGATAGTATCTTAGAGCTTAATCTAAATTCACTGATGTGATCAAATTTCTTGAGATTATAAACAAATCTCAGAGCTCTATTTTGCAATCTAGTAAGAACCGTGACATACTCCTGAGACAAACAACGAGCAAAAGATGGAAGAGCGTAATATATAGTGGGAAAAATTATTGAGCGGACAATTTCTAGCTTAGAAGACACAGGCAGTACTTTTACACATCTATAAAGGGTTTTCAGTTTGGTCACAACGCTGTTACATATGGATTTTACATGGTTCGCAAAATCAAGATTGGAATCCAAAGTAACTCCAAGGATTTTTAGAGAACTGTTCATAACTAAAGGTTTGCCATCCAAAGTGACTAACTGACTAATGCAACCATGTGGCTGACAGTTCAGAGATGATCCCACCTGCAAAACAGCACATTTGTCCGAGTTAAGCAGAAACCCATGATCATCCGACCACGACTTTACCCTATCCAAATCTGAATTTATCTTCCCTACAGCCTCTGCTCTCTCCAAAGGATTGTAAGACAATAATAGCTGTGAGTCATCTGCATAACAATGAAGAGAGCAGAACTCCAGCTGGTCTTTCAAGTCTGCAGTGTATACAAGAAAGAGTATTGGCCCCAGGCAACTACCTTGAGGGACACCAACAAAACGGGGCAACACAGGAGACAGCCGACCATCAACTTTTGTTCGCTGGGTTCTCCCCAATAAATACGACGAGAACCATCGGACTGAATTTTCGTCAAAATGATAGAATTTAAGCTTAGCTAATAACAAATCGAAATTAACCGAATCGAAAGCTTGCGAAAAGTCTAATCCCGTAATCAAGCTCTGAAAACCCCTATCCCTAGCAGAAAGCAGGTCATCAGTGACATTGAGAAGAGCGGAGCAGGTGCTAAAACCCTGTATAAAACCTGATTGTGCTTCAGGCAGTAAATCCTCAGGTTTCAAGTAGCTGACCATCTGCTCTGACACAACCCTCTCCAGTATTTTAGAGACGACCGGGAGGATCGATATTGGTCGAAACTGAGAAATCGAAGTAGGATTGTTAGTTTTCGGAAGAGGGATCACTACACTCTCCTTCCAGCAGGAAGGAAATTTCCCAAGTAGTTAGAGACACATTGATTAGATGGGTGATTGCTCCAATACAAAAAGGGCTTAAGCCTCTGACCATAGCGATGGATATTCCGTCCACCCCAAAAGCAGTACTTCAAATGGTGTTCATAAGCTCCCTCACCTTTTGCTCAGACACGCGCATAAAGGTGAAAGGGGAATTTACACCTGCACACATATTTTGGCTAAAGAAACTCAGTTTATCCATGCTTATGTTTCGTCCACAACCTATGGTTGAAAAATAGTCATTCAGCTCTTTAGGTGAAAATTGATGAGGTTTTTCTTCATTTGCATTCAGAAATTCCACCAGCCCGCAACGTAGCCCAAAACTTCTTTGTGTTTTTTATGTTTAAATTATCGGCGAAAAACTTCTTTTTCGCCAATCTTACAGCCACATTGGGTGCGTTACGAGCCGTACAGTATTCGAGTCTCGATTCTTGGGTTTTTAGGGAAAGATAGACATTTTTACACCTATTCTTCTTTTGTGTAAGGTCAATCAGGTTGGAGTCCCTCCAAGGAGCTTTTTTCCTGGTTATTCTCTTTCGCACCATAGGGGCACACACGTCAAAGATTTGAATAATATTTGAAGTTAAATTATTAGTGATGTCATCTACGTCTTCCAGGGTTATTAAGTCTTCCCAACAAAAACTAGAGGCAATCTCAATAAACTTCTCATAATCAAAATCTCTAAAATTGCGATATGATATGAACTTAGCCTTGGATTTCGGTTTCTCACATAACACGTCACAGTATATCAGCTTGTGGTCGGTGATACGTTTACCATTGTGCTCCAAGATATTGGAGGTGTCGACTATTCCTACATCTGGATTAAAATTCTTATCTACAATTATGACGTCAATAAGAGACGATGTACTCTCAGTGATGCGAGTGGGTTCCCTTAACTATTTGGACGAGACCCAAAGATTGAATAATTTTCTCGAGATATTTCACATCTGCTCTTCTCCTGTCTAGGAAATTCACATTCAAGTCACCCAACAAAATCACTGAGTCTACCTCGGGTGACATGTCAATAAACAAAGCATGAATCAAAGAACTTATGCAAGAATATGGCGCAGCTGGTGGTCTATATGCAATACAGACACATAGCTTCTGACCCTTCAGACAAACCAAGCCACATATATATGGCTTGTATACATAATTTGTAAAATACATAAGTTTGTAATTATGTATTAGGTTATGCCTAATTCTATTCAGCCTCACTGCTCTTCTCGCCATGGATAGATGTAATACACCATGGATATGGTTGAGCTGCCTCTGTGAGATACCTAGGAGCATCGTCCACCCCTAGGTTAGTTCTTTACCTGAAGAAGAGATCAGATTGCAGATCTCGAAACGTAGTGTTACTGATTTCTTGTTTCACTGAACGATGGCAAATGTCCGGAAAAATCCTGTTTCCTTCAGTTTTAATCATATGATATTATCACAAAAATATCGGCTCATGCCTCATAAAAAAGCAAGGCAGCTAATATAAAAAATTTTATCCCAAAAAATCTTCTAAGGAGCACAATATTATAAAAATAAAATATGATAAATGTTTATTCATTGCTTTTAGCTTTCCACAAGTCAATGTTACCACTTCTAAAGAAACTATTAAGAAAAGCCCAAATATTAATTTTTTTTATCAAATTTAAATTAAGTTAAAACACTTAAAAACCAATATTAATAATGTTTATAAATCTTTTCGGTCAGTCTTACTGGTAAATAAATTCTCTAAAAAATATTTTAATCCCTGGGATGGGCTCAAGCTACGATTTCCTTATTATTTTAGTATAAAATTATTCGTAATTAAATAGAATATGTTACACGGTTTATTCATTGATTATCAGTCAACATCGAGTATTAAATAGCAAAATATTGTTGAAACAAAGAATCCCTCTATGAACATTCCTCAAAAATAAATGTTCTACTTTCACGTAATGATCAGGAAGAATGTAGCCAAGGTGTCTTATTGGCTAACTATCTACTGTTGGAAGTCCATTGTTCAAAATATTGTTGAAACAAACAATTCTTCAATGAACACTCCTCAAACTATATTTTCTACTTTCACGTAATGATCAGGAACATGTAGCTAAGGTGTCTTATTGGCAAATAACTATTTATCGTGTTGGAAGTCGATTGTTCAAAATTTCATGGGATACTCTTGGAACGGCGATTGACTTGGAATGCTCTCATTGGTCATCTTTGCTCTTACCATTACTGTCCTAGGAATTTTTTTGGTTTGAAGTCCTTAACTAATACCAATCTACTGTTCATTATAGCCGATTGAGCTGTTACTCAATAACATTTTAAGTTCTGAAAGGATTTCATATAATTTATTTTTATGTTAAACAAAAGCTATTACCAAACCCGCTGCAATCGGTGGAGCAAACTAGAAACCAATTACAGCTGAATACAGCCAAATGTGACGTGGAAGAAGAATTGACTCCGTCCCTGACTGTGACAGTGTGGTATTGCAAACTCGTCTTCTTCTCTTAGTGTCCACATAAATGGACTTAAAATACAGATTAATATACTCATAATAAACTTATTCAAGCTTTCTTTTAAACTACCTACTTGATCTCATAAATAAATATTAAATGTTTATTTTAGTACAGTAATGGTAGTGGACTTTATCAACACGCAGTATATACATTTTTATAATATTAGCCAACAACTTTTTGTGTTTAAATGTGGAAGATATAATAATAATAATTCCAATAGTAATACTTTTAGTAAGTATACGTATAAAAGAAATAAACTAATCCTATGCAACGTCAGTTGTTATCTACAGATTTGACCGTAATTCACTATAACACAACAAGGGAGGAGCAAACCATTCCATGTGTCTTGTAATAAGCTCCACCGAGGTTGCGTGCAGTATAATGTATACTAGTCAATAGCTTATTCTATTAGGCTACACATGCTGATGTTAAAATGTCGGCTGAATATTGTACGTTTGTTTATGAACTTATTTACTCTGCGACTTTGTCGTTACCATTATGTTTAACTATAAGATCAATTTAAACATTTTCGTCAACGCACAGCCAAATCCCATGTAATAAAATTCATCATTATCAAACTAAATTTTCTTTTATAGCAATAGTACGTATAAAAAATCTTCGCGCAAAATTTCAGCTCTGTAAGTCAGTTCGAGCTATCATGCGAACGGACACATATATCGATGTTGTCCTGCCACTTGAGTGGCTAACGCTCAACCGCATTGTTGAAAGTCTAACTTCAAACAACACTGCCTCGATGTCCAGAAAACATTTTAAAGCTCTCGGCGAGGTATAGTAAGTGAAGGAAAGTAAGTGCTTTATGTTGAGGTTGTTTCCTCCATTAAGGACGTCAGACTAAAGCTAATGTTTCTTAGCAACTCTTGGCGAGTCGTAGTGATTGTAAGAAAACCGCATCTTCACAATTAGATTGTATTTATCAGGAGTGGTATCAAAAGTAAAGAGCTTAGTAACATAGTTAATTTATCTGATCCACATACTTGTGAAGTCGCTGCTGTTTTTATTCCTGAAATGAATTTGATTTGTTTAGAACTGTACCGCATTCCTGATGACAGTAATTTTGATGCTTTTATTGATGAATTAAGCAATGTTTTAAGTGTTTTGAGTTACAAAAACAAAACTAATACATCTATTATATTGTCTGGAGATTTTAATGTTGATATGTTTTGTGCGGATTTGAAAAAAACTGTGTTTTTAAATTTGTTGTTAAGTTTTAACCTTTCATTAAAAGTATATGATGTAACTAGGCCTAATATGATGGATGCTAGTAAGGGCTCATGCATTGATAACATTGCCACAACCATTCATGTTGATAGGGTCATGTCTGTGTCTGTAGAGAACTTAATTGTATCTGATCATTGCGCACTTGTGTTTAGAAGTAAGTTGCAACTGGCCTATAATAGACCTAAGGAGGGTAATGGTAAAAAATTAGTTAGGCCTATTGATAGTCTAAATTCTAGTTACTTTTCTTTGTTGATTCAAAAAGTGAAATGGTTGCACTTGTAGACTTTAACAACTCTAGATGAAAAATTTGATTATTTTCTCAGTGTTTTTTTGGGTAGGGTTGATATTGCTTTTCCTGTTAAGTATGTGCCTGTAAAAAAACCAAAACTAGGTACTCCTAAGTGGTATGATAAGAAACTCAGTGACCTTAAACTACAATGTCTTGATGCTTATAGTGACTTTAAACGCACATGTTCTGCTTATGATAGAGATTATTATAAAAGTTTGAAAGATATGTATAAAAACAAAATAAAAGAAGCTAAGTTAACACATAATTGTAATAGAATTCTGAATGTCAACAACAAACCTAAAGCTTTCTGGGCAATTATCAATGAGAATCTTAACAATAATGATAAGGCAATTAAACATAGATATAAAGATGAAACTAGTAATTCAGATGGGTTTAATGTTGCCTTTTTAAATAATGTTACTTCTGTGATTAATAGTATTCCAAACTCAAATCAGAGTATGTCACAATACCTGAGTAAAGTTACCAAAGATGTGCCTGTGAGTGCTGTAAATAGATTTAGTTTTAGTTGTGTTAAAGGGAAGGAGGTTTATCAAGCTATTCACTCATTAAGTGACAGCATAAGCTTGGATGTGTACTGTCTGAATTATTTAGTTTTAAAATTAGCTGCTCCGTTCATTGTTGAAGTCCTTAGCTATTTGTTTAATTTGTGTATACAAAGTTCAACCTTTCCGCTGTGTATGAAGTGGGTTAAAGTGGTGCCATTGTATAAGTCTGGCGCAGTTTCAGATTGTAATAACTATAGGCCAGTGTCAATAGTCTCAGTTATATCCAAAGTCTTGGAGGTACTGTTAAATAGTCAAATTTTTCAGTATTTTGAGGGTAATTTATTGTTTTCTGATTGTCAGTACGGATACAGATCTAATAAAGGGACTTGTAAAGCTATTGTAGAGTTTATGAGGGACTTTTTATTAGAGGAATTTTTATGTTGTGTAGGTTAAGATCATTTGTTAATAGAGAAGTGTTAATAGCTGTTTATTATGCCCATATACATAGCCATTTAACCTATGGAATTTTAGTATGGGGTAATGATGGGAATGTAAAAAGGGTACTTGTATTACAAAAAAGGGCTGTGAGAGTTATATGTCAGGTGGGGAATAGAACTCACTGTAAACCATATTTTAGACAGCTTAAGATTTTAACTGTTTATTCTATTTTTATATTGGAATGTTTGTTATATTGGAATGTAAAAACTCATTTACATTCTGTGCCAACTAATAGTTCTGTACATGGTTATTTTACAAGAAACTGTAATATGCTTAGATTAGATCAGTACAACTATCATTCAACTAAATCAAACTTTTTAGAAATAGGCAAAAAAACTGTATAATTTGTTATCAAACCATATCCAACAACTTAGCTTAAGACCTTTTAAAATGAAAATTAAATGTTTGTTGTTGGATTTCTGCTGTTACAATATTGAAGAGTTTGTTAGCTTAATAAGTCAGGTAGATAGACTTAGTAATTAGTCAAATAATCATTAAGCCTAAGCATGACGTTGTGTCGCATTTGTGAAAATGTTTACCACAATAAATTTTCTGATTCTGATTCTGATTCTGATTAGTTGGGTTTCTCCGTATTGCTTCATATGTACAGTTGTCAAATTGACCTCCTTATCAGACATTTCTCTATGTTAGTAAAATCTAGAAGAAAACTTAAGTCTCTCAAAGTGACTTAATAGTTTTAGAAAAGTCAGTGGACGTTTATACAAAAGTAACATAGAAACAGGTCGAATTGTATAACCTCCTATTTTTTTTAAGTCGATTCGTTATAAACTATAATTTTGTTATTTACATTATATGTTAAAATAGTGATATTGTAAAACAGCTTTAAGTAAAAATTTCATGATAATAATAATACTATAGTTTTGAAAATCCCTATTTTTGTTTGTTTTCCATTCATGCTTATACCATTAAAAATACTGTACTCAAATTTTACATGGCCATCCTTAGGGTCCTAGTATGAATATAGACCTTTTATTTCGAAAATTCCTCCGTGCTACGCCCCACTGGTCTCAAAAGTTGCAAAATATTAATTGAAAGAGCCCGTTCAATGTAATCAATTATTCTGTCTAAACATTGTTTTATAAATGAACAACTATGAGATTAATTACCTTAATTACTAATTAATTAAGATAAGGTAATAATAAATAATCAATAATTAACTAACTAATTTATTAATTGAATTAATTTATTAATTGAATTAATTTATTCATTGAATTAATTTATTAATTCAATTAATTTATTAATTTTCAAATTGATTACATCTTTAGTGTGAAACCATAGTGTCAGCTTGATAGTATCAACACTTCTTTTTAACCGTGTTAGCAACCATTGTTAAGTATAGAGTAAGAAAATATGCAGATAATATAATAAAAGGTTGTTGTAAAATATATTTTGATTTCTTTGTTCCTGGAAAATATGAATTACTTTTCCTACAAATTTTACTGTTATAGAATTACTATAAATACTGTTATAGAACGCATTCTAATCACTTTTTGACAGAATTAGGCTTCTCACATCTGTTTATGTATATGTATTTCTTGATCTATAAACAAAAAAAAAAAAACCAACTATGGAACAAAATGTGCTACACTGTGGCACATTACAATGGCTATAAATTTATACTATTATAAGAAGTATGCAATTCTTGAACGAGGCAACAAGGAAAACTCAACATAGCGTCGGAAGTATAATTCACTCGATTCAGAAGTGCTCATACACGTGCAAGACACGAAATTATGAGCGAAACGCGGGTAACTGCAAGTGAGATCACAAAGCAATACACCAGACACTAAATAGAATTTTTTTTAATGACATAAAGTGGTCTCCATTATATTATATCACCATAAAAAATGCTTTCACTTTGGGGTTCCTCCACATAGGTTGTAAAATAGTTCCAGTGTTGTTGAAATCGTTAGATCTATTTAATAAAAAATGTTAAATGTAATGCAATGAAGAGGAATTGGAGGCGAAGATAGGGGTTAGTGCTTATAATTGAAATAAAACCAAACGAATAGGATGAATAAATTAATTGTTTTGTAAAGGATCATTTATATAATAATGGTTATGTACAGTTACGAACGGTTCAATAGGTTTGTAAGCAAGGCATAATGTATAGGATAAAGTCACCTCCTACTTTCTCAAGTTACCTAACTAGCTGCTCAAGAAGATAATAGTTTTCCGCGTTTTATAGAGGTACACATTTCTAAAGTTGTTCTAAAACAGTGTAATCTAAAATATTGATAGTATTTTCTACAGAAGAGATATTTTCTTTATTTTTGTTATGTTTTACTTAGTAGTTATTGTTACCGATTGCAGCTAATTGGTTTTGGACCTGTGTCTCCATTGAAATATATAGCACTAGGGCAACAATTTGGTACAAAGATCTTACCCCGATATCCAGGCAATCAGGAAATAAATTCGGTATAGCTTTGAGGCTCTATTAAAACCCTTTAATTTTTTGCTTTCAAGAGTTAGAAAATCCATTTCAGACACCCAGGAAGTATCCCACGTCCCTAGGGATTCAAATGTGTGGGGCACGCACCTATTAAACCTGAGCCTTCCCTTGTCCCTATCCTTGCTGAACCGGAACCACGAACAGGATCCTGTAACCAAATTTCATAGCTTCAATTCTCGTGAGGCTTTTCCTAAATTTCTTGCTCTGCTTTAGACGATTGGCTTACAAAAGTTAAAACTTGCATTCCAG
The DNA here is from genome assembly GCF_021130785.1 of Homalodisca vitripennis. Classification (NCBI taxonomy): domain Eukaryota; kingdom Metazoa; phylum Arthropoda; class Insecta; order Hemiptera; family Cicadellidae; genus Homalodisca; species Homalodisca vitripennis. The sequence goes on from NC_060208.1 coordinate 995,617, forward strand.
ACTTGAGGATAAAGGAGGTGACTGATGAATCTTTCACAACCATACATCAATTTATCTAAACCTTTACATCCATGCAGTTAAACGAATGATTGAAAAGTCCTTTACATTTTACAATGTGTTACAATTTGTATAGACCTGCTATAAAAGTAAACATAACAGTACATATTTCTCTCTTTATTACTGTTTCTAAACTTAGACTACTGTTATGTCGGTAAGTAAGAGCCGTGTGTGTCTGGTTACTCATTACATATGTGTGATACGTAGTAAATATTCATGGGCAACATCAAAGCCAAATCTCGTGTTAGTTGCAGTAGTTTGTGGGTGGGTGGAGGAAGGGAGGTTTGGAGAAATTGGGGGAATGGCTGAGAGAATTTGCTCGACAGTAACGAATTCATTGTTTCTGATTACCCAGTGGAGGTTCAACTGGAAAGGTATAAAAAGGCAGAAGTAAACCATCCGAGGATTGCCCTAGTTATTGCTTTACATAATAATTTAATATTTTCTTAAACTTAGAAGCTAAGTTGTCTTTGAAAACATGAAGATTAATATAGTCATATAGACAGAAATCTCAGTAGTTTCAAAGTATACTAACTTGTAAATCAGTTACAAAATCACCTTTGTACCGTATTTTTATCGTAATGACACCATGATTTTATGTGAGTAGGCTAAATTCAGTTGTAAATAAACTGTAAATGTTAACAAAGTCCCCCATTTTCGCTTTAACATCCGTAATTACTTAGATATAAGAATTTTGTTTCAAAGAATTCAACGGCAGCTATCCCGAATTTTTAAAAAGATACAAAAGATGTAATATATGATTAGAAACCTTGTTTTATTGCAATTAAAAAGAAACCTTTCATTCTTAGTCTTCGTATGAAGTCAACTTTATACCATTTTGAACAAATACGAACTACCATCATCTTGAAACTGCTTGATACTGGCTAACTGATTAATATTTGCTAACGGATTGATCGTAGTACTTTTTCGTACAATGTTTTATCAAATTGTTGTTAATTATTGATGCTATCACGTTTACCCATATTACTACTTCATTTTTTTTTACTTTTAAGTGTTTGCGTGACTGCTGTCTAGAAATATTAGGTGATATGGAAACGTGTGATATTAGAAAAGATGGTTTTTATTTCTAAGAATTTCTATAAATATTCTTTTATTATTTTTAGTCATGTTGCGAAATATTATAAATAAAAACTACAAACAAATGCGAAATTCTGTGAATTTGAAATTGATGTATTGTTTATTCATCTAAATTATATTATATAATATAATAATATTAGAATATCTATTTGTATACAAACCTTAGTACGAATTCATGACAAATTCTGGTGGTTATAGTGTGTTCAAGCCCTCATTATATTGCGTATAACATATAAACATATATGGTATAATTGTTGTATGATGTTGGACTTGCTTTTTGGATGATCTCTTCAAAACTGATAGAATTCTCAGAAAATGTCCTCAAGAGAATAAACCTAATGGGTAAATTATTCTGGTTACAATTCATTCATATAAAACTTGCTACTAGATATTTTACAAAGTTTACCAAACTCTTGTCGTTTTCCAAATAATCTAACATTGTAAAATAAACCATCTAAATAGATAAGTTGAAGCCCAAACAATAACATTGTAGGACACCGCTTCTGCTACTTTATGGTTGTTATTTAAGAGTTTCAATGACGGTAATAATTTTGGATTCGAGCCATGCTGTATTCATCTGCGTCAGTGTTCAGAACTAGCCAACCTGCGTTCTAAACGACCTGGGTGCTTTTGCCTGCGCCTGCGTACTGAACGACCTGGCTGATTTCGTTTGAGCCTGCGTTCTGAACGAGCAAGGCTGCTTTCGTCTGAGCCTGCGTTCTGAACGACCCAGGCTGCGTTCGTATGAGCCTGCGTTCTGAACGACCCAGGAGCGTTCGTCTGCACCTGCGTTCTGAACGACCCAGGCTATTGTATAGATTCAATTAGTCGAGTGTTCGATTTATGAAATTGGATTCAAGACATATTATGCAATTAGTCTTTGTTAGAACAGAAAACCTTTAGTTGGTATTTTCGATTACAAACTATCCAGCAAGGGTGTGTGGAAAGTACCGCCAAATCCTTCTTTCTTAAAATATTAATACTGTTTAAACATGCTATATCTTGGAAAAATTCAATAAAGCTTGAAAACGTAATTTAGGAGATGCATAATATTGAAAGCGGCGGTCAAAACTAAGAATGAATGGGGTTTTAACCGACTAACGTGCGAGTAAAATACACCATCGCTATGACTACTTCTACCGCTTACTCTACCATTCTCGTGTTATAATCTTTAGTTGCCTTATCCTTACCCAGTAATTGAGGACATTTCAGAACGACACATTGAGTGAATTACAATACACGAATGAATCTAGTGTTGGGAGCGTTGATATTTAGCATGTGAAAGAGTCATCAGGCGTTATTTTGAGAGCATGTGTCAAATGTTTAGCTAGTTTGCAGCTGAGTATTATTGGAACATTATCAAACAGTATCGTATAAAAAAGGTAAATCAATGAATTGAAATCCATTGAATAAGTTACCTCAACTTGAGGAGTGGTAATCAACAATATATGTACATGTAATATAACTTGTTTTATGGTTAAAAGCGCTTTGATTTTCATTCCTTGTTTCTTATCTCTTTTATTTTGAAACTAGCTGTTATCCGCGGCTTCACACGCAATCTTTAGAACCGAAGTCCTTATATTACTTAGTAAAAGCAATTATGATGTAATGTGATGGGAGTCCTATACAAATTTTAAAACGTAAGTAGGCATACATCAGATAGATATTATTTAAGTTCATGGTAAATAGTATCAGAGTTTAACTTAATTATCATATCATGTTTGGCACGTGTAGGAGCATTTCTAGTTCTAATTAATTATATACATAACGACACAGCTGAATCTGCCTTGTCATCCTGATCAAGAAAACACAAATATCGGATTACACTGGTCTCGGAAACTTACTTCGGTCAAAAAGCGTATTTTTCCAGTCCTTGTCCTATATTTCAGGTCTAAGATATTTCCAGTACCATAGTAGAGTTTGCCTTGTTCTGACGAAGGAAAAATATATACTTACGTAGCGTGGGGTTTCACAGCACCTAATCTAATAGCATCTAATCTCACAGCACCTAAATTTAACAGTCTAATAAGGTCGATTCTCATAGCACCTAATATTATAGTACCTAATCTCACAGCACCTAAGGAAATGGGTGCGGCTTCATAGCACCTAATCTTTTAGCACCTAATCTCATACCACCTACAGAAAAAAAGTCGTCATTTTAGTGCTGTGATATTAGGCGCTATAAGGTTAGGTACTGTGCAACGATCCACGGTTCGTTTAGGTGCCGTGAGACTGTTTCAAGTTTCAGTGTCACAGCACCTCCCTCTTTGTTCCAAAGGGGCCTTGGTGGGGACAGAGCGGTTGGAGGAGAATCCAACCTTGCCCCTACTCCGCTCCCGACGACCCGCCATTACTGTCATCTACAGCAGGGCGAGCAGTCGACAGCACAAGGCGAGGCGACACGAGATAGACAATTGTCTCCTCGCACAAGAGAAGGGTCCGTGCGCATGGCGTGCGGCGGTTGTTGATTACAACTAATAATGGCACCAAAAATTATTTACCTTGAATTTGAATGAATGTTTAGGCCAAACCGCAAATCTTGCACATAATCCAATAATGTATATTATTTGTTCATCTAATTTCATTGTGTTTTACATTTTTATATAAGTTTTTATCGTCATTGGAATTAAATGTGTTCAAATCGTGTATTCCATGCACTGAAAACCGGTAATAATTTGCATTCAAATCTATATAAAAATAGGCAAAGCCTTAAATCATTCATTCATCACTTATTCAGCAATTTCCCTACGTCAGACAAAGTAAATATTTTATACACGTAAGTATCATGACTTGCATAAAAAGCAAATTTATTTGGATTAAAATGTAACATCCATAGGGAATTTCAACCATTAGAAGAACTATAGTTTAGCTTTTTAACCTCCCAATGTTCTATAACAGTGAAAATTTGACTCACGAGTTTTTATACTTTCAGCCGAAAAAATCTAGCTATTTCATGCCAAACTGTTAGATAAGTGTTATTATGAATACAAGTACTATACATATATGATGTTTTTGTGAACCGAAATACGAGATTACTTAAAAATAACCCGAACGATGTTAGAAGAATTGAAAGACTCGACAGAGTGTAAAGCGCACAGACGATTCTTCTTTATATTAAAATCAATAGAGTTCTTATTTAGACCAATAAGAGCATATGTACCCAAGTTTGAAGTCACTAGGGCCTTTATAATAAGAGTTATCGCACAGACGGACGCACAACAAACCATTTCAATAAAGCCTTTCGATTCTTCATAAAGCGTTAATAAATAGGTGGTTCTTTACATTTGCATTAAAAATATATATTTATTTTATAATTACTATATAAACTTATAAGTCAAAACTGCAATTTCTATAATTCATGTCCATAAAATAACGAAACTAACCTGAGCTTTTTATAGTAAAAAAATCAAACTGTACAAAACTGGATTATATTAGTTTTTTAATATTTAACTCAATGGTGTTTCTCCGTGTTATCAAGATGAGTGGTTGTGCCGTTTGCGACGATCTTCTGCCTGATGTGAGTGCCTGTTTTGTTCTCAAATGTAAAACAAATCTACACTTCGTTTGTGCTGATATTTTAGAAAGCACATGGAATCGCATGGGACAAGTACGTCGTGGAATCATGGAAGTGTAAGAACTGCTGCTCAGGTAAGAGTAAATAGCAAAAATAAACAATTACTAAGGACATTTTGGCCAAATTGCAAGAAGAAGTTTTGTCAAAATGGAGGATACCGTTAAGGCTCAATTTGAAAAATATGATATTACTTTTAAGAAACAAATGGGTGAATTTAAGAGCCCATACGATTTTTTTTTATTATTGCTTTATAAATTTGTAATGCTTATAATTACATTTTTTTGTACATATTGTTAATGCTCGCTTTATTTTAAGTAATATTATAATAATCTCGTGATATACCATTTATTAGATTTACACTGCTTTTGGCTAGTTTATGAATTTAGTTTAAGTGAAGACAATGTTTATGGAAAATATGAATTGGACAATGAACACTAAGATAATTGTAATTATGATTTCAACTGAACTCCCGCAACAGCGCGGCTTGAGGTGCACTGGGAGGTAAAATTTTTATTTATATTATGTATTTTTAGATAATAAAGAAGATTGAACCTTAACTTGAACTTGAAAAATTGATTTAAGAATATTATTTTAATATTCTATTAAAAAGTGCATATTGTTGTCTATCAATGGCATGAGTATACATTTTAAAAAGGTGAAGATGTCTACAACTTGAAAACTATTCTAATATTGTTTCATAATCGAATTTTAACTGAGTATTCAAAAGTTGTTGACACTCAGTTCATGTTTCGTAAAACAGGCAGAAACATTTTAAATACAAATTAAATTTCAGAACGGTGCTTGATCAGTAGATACGTAGACAGCAAAATATTTATATATATATATATATATATACTTAAATATATATAATTATATATACTAGCAGTTTTATTATATATATATATATACATATATATTATATATATATATATATATATATATATATATATACTAGCAGTTACCCGCGGCTTCGCACGCAATTTTCTATTGAAAAACTGTACAATAGATCTATGTATTCTTTTTCTATAACATAATAAACAGTCTAGAGATAATCGATAGTCACTCAAAGCTATTCCAATCTCCTGATCCAATTTAGATTTAAGTTTAAAGAACAGAGATTTGGGATCCTGAAGTCGTAAAGCGAAACAGTTTTTATAAGATTAGTATTTCCCTCCCACATTCCATGTTAATTTATTGACGTTCTTCGATGGCTTCAGTAACAATAAGAGTTAGCCTTTTTATCCCAATGACGAAAGTGGTATCGTACAACTCAAAAATTGCTGCGGTCAATATGGGTCTGTTCTGGTCGTTTAAATTCACCCCCCGGTATAATCTATTTATAGTTCCACAATTGATTTATGCTGTTGCGCTAACCAAAACAATGGTCTCATGTTGGTTTCGGAATCTAACTTAGGTTAAATTTTGATGACTAAGTGATTTTCATATTTTTACCGATCGCTAAATATGTATTAGGGGTATATGCTACAAGTATTAGGGCAATATTATCTCCATTTGCTTTTCAATAACTACAGTAAAAAGGCCATACAAATGTTAAAGGAACTAACCAGATTAGATTACGTTATGTGCAAACATTCACAGCTTTATACAATAAGGTAGTTGTTATAACAGCGTATAAATAGCATTTCTATTGTATTAGATGGATTATTGATCATTGGCGCAATCTAAATTTAAAATTAAATAACTTCGTATTTGCAATCTACATTACACTACTGATTAAGCACTTTAAATTAATTCAATATTTACTCAAATCTAAATGTAAACACATGTTTCTGCCTCTTTGATAAACTTCAGCTGAAAGTGTTAACAGCTACTCTAAGTGTTAATTCAGACCAAAAGCTATACCGGTTTCCAAATTTCAGCACAATCCGTATAGCAGTTTCAGCGTGATTCGAGGACAAACATCTTAAACATCTAAACATACAAACATCCAAACATCCAAATATCCAAATATCCAAACATTCAAACTTTCGCATTTATAATAATAGTGGGATATATATCTTATTACAGATTGCGCCAGTAACGCACTTATAAGAGCGTGTCTTGTGTTTGGCTGTTCAAAGAAAATAACAACTTGTTATGAGTCTTTATAAAAATTATTAATCAGCCTGCTATCTCTGGATTTTGGTGTATTGGCGCGAATATCTCTCTTAGTAATGATTGCATAACAAATTTAAATTAATGTTTAAATTACATTGTCAAAGCTGAACATTCATAGATTAAAAATGAATGTATGAGACCATGTTAAACAAGTCGTGAATCTTAAAAAGAGGATGAGGACTATTAGAACATTACTTGAAAAAAACTGAGAACAAAGAATACAGTAAGGCTTCAGAAGACCCATATAACATGACATACAGTGCAAGACGACAACATCAAAACGTATAATTAACACTTTTGTTGCTGGTATAATACTGAGTGAGATCGACTATCTCAGTCCTCCCACTGCGTCGTAAGAAGTTTTCCGCAGCCTACTTGTAGACTGATTGTTTGTTAAAGTTAATCTTGATTTTTGAGGATCAAAGTTATTAATTGTTTAGGACGCAATCTCAATACCTCTTAAAATGTTCCATATGATACTATTAATAACATAATCCATTTCATTGTAATCTATTTATACAGGATGTATTACATAGGAAAGAAATAAAATTTTATAATATAGAACAAAAATAGGCTTTCAATCTCGGTTTTTTTATTGTATATAAAAAATTATAATTATCAGAAATAAAACTCTAATTATTGCCTGGCTCACTTGCCTACATAACGGGCATTGGAGATTAACCTGGCAACCATGCAGGTGTCTCAGCACTCAGTGCACCGGCACAAGGCACAAGGAAAGACCACATGTGTAAGACCTTTGAATCAGGCACACTGCACAGTTACGAGGCACGCAGCAGGAGTGCCTCGTGAAAAATACAACAAATATTGCAATTTGTCTTCTGAGTAATTATAACATGCCTATTTTGTTTTTGTTTAATCTGCAATGCTCAATAACAATATTATATTTATTTCTGCTATTATAATTATGCAAGTTGCTAGTCAAAATTAATGATGACATGTTTTTTGTAATATACAATACTTTGGTTTCCACCAAAGCGTAATAAAAAGTGGTTCACAGTGTTCTAGTGGTTGTGATTTTGTTATTATTCTGATAGCTTTGTTTTTCAGGATAATGATTTCATTAATTTTAGCGCTATTACCCAATAATATTAGGCCATACCTTGTTATTGATTAAAAATAGGCATAGTATGCAGATTTAAAATATTTTTCAGTAACACAATTTATAATACGTCTAAGTAAAAAAAATTTACTCTACCAAAATATTCCTAGAAATTTAGCACAAGAAAAGAAATAATTTGGTGTGTCAATTGTAGGGGTTTGTCGTAAAGTAAAACAAAATGTTTTGAGTTTTGACTTAATTTAGTAAAGATCCATTTGATCTAAACAACACTGAGCTTTCTTAACTGATTCAAATGACAAGAACTTGTAGTTTGTCAAAGTTTTTGAATGGATATTCTAAAGAGTTGTGTCGTTAGCATATAAAAGAGATTTTAACCTAACAACGGTAGGAAATTAATTTATATATAATGAAAAAATAATAGGGCCCAGGACCGACCCTTAGGTACAACAATCCCGATCACCAAATTGTGTGGACCGATTTCCATTAATAGAAACAAACTTTTTCGCTGTGGTTTAGATAAATAGTCTTTAAAGAACTCTTTAAAGCCGGATTCCCATTAATACCGTAATAGTTAAGTTTTAAGGCCCTGCTCAAGTCAAAATATGTTACCTGAGCAAAGGCTTTAATCTCAAAAGTGTTTAGGACCTCCTTAATTAGTAAATAAATTGCATCAACGGCGTATTTACCTCTTCTATTGTAATAAATTTAGATTGATGTTATTTTCCAGATACGCAAAAGGTTCATCATGTAAAACAGTTTCTATTATTACAGGACAGGTAAAATTTATACTGGGCAATAGCTCTCAGGGAAACTCCTAGACCCTTTCTTAAGAATCGGGCAGATATACATATAGTTAATGGGTTCAAAAACGTATGGTAAATTCGTTAAAATATATTGTTAGATTTGTTATAAATGTCTTTGCTTTCTGAGTTTTTAACTCTTTTGACAGCTTTAATGACCTCATCAATTGAGACTTCTACAAAGATAAATGTTTTTCTTTCAAAATATGGTAATTTCTTATTAATTTCATTCTATTAACATGAGGCTTTTTGATACTACCCTTTATTTGGTGTTAACCGAATTGATAAAATAAATGGTTTAAGTTACCTGGAGTGATATTTATTGATAATGTCGATTGAGATTCTAAATGTTTTGTATTTTCGTTTATCTGCACCGAAAACGCCTTATATTGGCGTTAAATACCTCTCCCCAGGCCTTATATTGGTTACTGCTATTTTATATTTTTGCGACATTGTGAGTTTCGCATCTTCTACGGACTTTTTATAACATTTCTAGAGATTTAAATAGTTAACACGAAGCCTGTCACTATTAGAAAGTTTTTGTCGATTTCTCCAAAAACAAAAATTTCTTTAATTTGGTCCAGTTCCCCACTATACCAATAATTTTGATTTCGACCTTTAATCTCACTAACTGTGGAACGTTGTTTTTTCACTGTAGAGTAAAATGTTTATTTATGAACTGAAATGGAGAAATATGCATGAACGAGTTTTTAGGTAGAGAATACTCTTCCATTACTAAGTACGACATTCCAACCATGTAAAAAAAAACCAAATGGTTTGTCAGATCATCAATAGAGGATACTGAAAAATTAAAAATAAAATGTGTCCACTTGTACTTTTGGATTTAGCAAGGTTTAAGATGTTTCAGACAAAGTATTCTTTTGACTATTTAAAAATAATCCCATTACGATCCGAGAAAGAAAAAATAAGGATGTTGCATGAAATAACCTGATCTAGGCAGACTAAAAAACATTATCAAGACAATGGGCTCCCCCGAGTTTACAAAGGAAGTTTTACAAGGAAGTAAGGAAGGGAAGTTTACAAAGCAAAACGTAGTTTTTTATATCGGGTACTACTTCCATGAAAACGAGTAATCTAGGTTTATCTCCCTTTAACATACTTGTATAATCCAATTTATATGACGAGAATTGTGTGTGTGTGTGTGTGTGTGTTGTGCGTGTGCGCGTGAGTGCGTGCGTGCGTGTGCGTGTGTGTGTGTGCGCGCGCGAGAGAGAGAGAGAGAGAGTGTGTGGTGTGTGTGTGTGTGTGTGTGTGTGTGTGTGTGTGTGTGTGTGTGTGTGAAATTTAAACTTTTTTCGGATAGCGGGAAGATGAAAAATAATAATATACTTTTTCTAGGGTTTGAAATTTTTATATTTCAGTCGCTATGGTAGTTAATCTTCATAAATACGCTATTGATTTTCTGTGAAAGTTATGAGGCATGTGTGTGCCACATTTTATGTACATAGGACATAGGGAAGGTCTTCTAAGAATTCCAAGTCCATTTCTACCCCTATGGGTGGATTATATTAATGAAAGATTTAGTTATTGCTATGTATAATACACTGTATAATTCAAATAAATATTTAAAGCACCTAGGTGCAAAAGATATAAGGCAGAAATTACAGGATGGTTTACTAGAAAGGAGTCACTTTAGTTCAGACATGAAAAAGTTGAACTTCTAGTGACAGTCAAGCTCCACGCGATTGAACTAATATGGGCTTAAATTAATTTTACATATCGCAAAAATAATAAGTCGTTCACTATTAATTCTATCACAAAATTTGTAAAGAAGCTTTGGAAAATACTACGCCTGATTGTTGGATGAAAGTTGTAGAGAATACAAAAATAGTTATAGATAACGCTTGAACCAATGAATGAATGCTGGGGAGGCTGTAGAGGAGACTACTAATATTTTGACTGAGGGACAGAAATTCGTCGGAAGACTGTGTCAGTGAACATGAGGTAAAACAGTGAAAATATAACACCGATAACAAAGACGATGGTGATAGGATTATGGAAGGTATTCGGCCGCTTCGCTTTGAGGAATATTAATTTCCCTCAAATTATCTGTTAGTGAATTTACAAATATAAGTTTAATTAAATGTTTTGTTTTGGGTAAATGGATAATTTAATTGCCTTTCCTTAAATTAATATATTTAGCAGAATCATACAAGCCTAATTTAAACATTTTCCTGTTGTGGTTTGTAATGAAAATAAAACTGTCGATATTTTATTTTGTGATTTTGGCACACGGGGCAGTTGGTATGTGTTTCATTAAGCCATAATGTATTAAGGTTCCGGCACAGTTACTGTGTACCCTCGCTTGTTCTGCACCCTCACTCATAAGTAAAGACTATTAGTAATAAGCATTGCGTGATTTATAAATAAATAAAAGTCTAATGAGTTTCCCAGAAAACTTGTTACGACGCCTTTAATTATTAACTTAGAACTCTGAATTATATCAGTATGTCGCTCTTTAAGAGACATACAACAATTGATATATTATATTATTTTAACTGTAATTATTTTTGAATTAGGAGGAGTTAAATTGGAGAAAGCTTAAATTTAAAAGAAAACTGTGTTTTTCTTCATATTTTTTGATTATCACAATCAATAAACATATCCAAAATATCTCACTTTCGCTATAATATATAGATTAATACTACCTAAGCCGTCAAACTTTTTCAGATGTAATAAAGGGGTATATTTTAATGTGGTAGACGTTTTAAGTGAGATGTTTAGTGTGTGTGAGAGAGGTCGCCGGGATCCGGTAAAAATAACATAATATGTCATAATATAAATTCCTAAACGAAACGTCCACCGCCTTCAATTCTTCCGGCGAGCGCGTTAATGCAACCCGCACAGCACGTGTTAATAACCAACTCAGAGCTCTTCCCTAACCACGCGACTCAACGGACGGTCGCCCACTGGCCACGGACAGTGGTGGCGGCCTACCCCTCCGGCGATCCCCACCACTCCCTTTTAGGTGGTGTGATATTAGGTGCTATAAAACTCCAGCACAATCTTTAGGTGCCGTGCGACTCTCGGGCATTTCCTTAGGTGCTATGAGATTAGGTACTATAATATTAGGTGCTATGAGAATCGGTGCTATTAGACGGTTAAATTTTAGGTGCTGTGAGATTAGGTGCTATTAGATTAGGTGCTGTGAACCCCCACGAAGGAAATGCCCGAGAGTCGCATGGCACCTAAAGATCGTGCTGAAGTTTTATAGCACCTAATATCACACCACCTAAAAGGGAGTGGTGGGGATCGCCGGAGGGGTAGGCCGCCACCACTGTCCGTGGCCAGTGGGCGACCGTCCGTTGAGTCCCGTGGTTAAGGGAGAGCTTTTAGTTGGTTATTGACACGTGCTGTGCGGGTTGTATTAACACGCTCGCTGGAAGAATTGAAGGCGGTGGACGTTTCGTTTAGGAATTTATATATGTTATTGTTACCGGATCCCGGCGACCTCTCTCACACACACTAAACATCTCACTTAAAACGTCTACCACATTAAAATATACCCCTTTATTACATCTGAAAAAGTTTGACGGTTTAGGTCAAATCAAATCAAATCAAATCTGTTTTATTGCTGAGACAATAATACATCGTATGGCAAACGTCAATTAATAATAATATCCTAAAATTTCAGCCATTCATACTATAATACACATCCAGACATACAATGTTTAAAGTCACACCTTTTCATTCATCGCCAATGCAACCCACTTCGAACAGCGGTGTCATTCTTCAAATTGGGCGGCCTCCCAGTTGTAAGCCAAAAACTCACCTGCATTATAAAACGCTTGAGACACCAAGAAGCGTTTTAGGCGAGTCTTAAACGCCTTTGGCGTTGGAGCATCTTTGATTGGATTGGGCAGTCTGTTGAGGAATTGAACACCCGCTTGTGAAGGCAGGCGTTCATAAACCACCGTTCTGTGTCTACCAGTTCGGTAGTTTGCTCTGCCACGTGTCTCATACATGTGTATGTCTTGTCCTCTGGTTAAGGTAGGCTACATTTATTCACACAAAACATAGTTCTTTATAATATGTAGAGACATGGCAGAGTCAACAGCTGCAATTTCTTGAAAACTTGCCTGCACGACTCTCTGAATTTGATTTTAGCGATGATTCGAATTGCTTTTTTTTGGAGTCTGAAAACTCTTTGGAACTGAGTGTTAGCGCAAGCTCCCCAAAGGATCACTCCATAGGCCAGGTGGGGGTATATCAAGCCATAATACGCCGTAATCAGTACCTGACTCGGGCAGTATTTTGCTAAAGACCTCAGAACAAAGATGCCTGAGCAGATTTTGGCGCAAACATGATCAATGTGCACATTCCATGTCAGTCCTCGATTAAGGTACATTCCAAGGAATTTTGAAGAGTAGACTTCGTCCAGTGTGGAGTCAGCCATCAAGATGGCAGGTCCGCACTGGTTGCCCGCAGTGCGCAAAGAAAAATTTAAAACGTTGGTTTTTGAAGAGTTTATTGTGAGGTTGAGGCTGTTGAAGTATTGGACACAGTTGTTGATATCAACAAACGCCTGTTGTTCCAAAACTTCGCTTGATCTTGCATTGAAAAAAAGAGTCGTATCATCTGCAAACTGCACTGTTCTTCCATGCAGAAGCGATGATTCTATGTCGTTGACATAAAGCAGGAAAAGCACAGGACTGAGGATAGACCCCTGGGGGACTCCATATGTAAGGTCTATTGGTTTGGATGATTTATTTGATATCTGGACAACTTGGGATCTGTGGCTTAGAAATGAGCTAAGCCATTTAAAAGGCACGCCTCGAATGCCGTGGGACTCAAGTTTTTCGAGCAGTGTATTGTGGTCAACGCAGTCGAATGCTTTGGACAGATCCAGGAACACACTCATTGTGTGGTTCCGACATTCAATCCCCTCTACAATCATATCGACAAGACCAACGACTGCGTCGGTTGTCGATTTACCCTTTCTGAACCCAAACTGTTCATTTGAAAGCTGATTGTATTTGTTCAAAAAGTGAAGCATTCTTATAAGAAAAAGCTTTTCAAAAATTTTGCTGAATACTGGCAAAATTGAGACAGGCCGGTAGTTATTTATAGAGGTTGAATCGTCTTTCTTTAAAATTGGAACCACTTTTGCAATTTTGAGGAGAGAGGGGAACACTCCTGTTTGGAATGAATAATTTACTAATTCAGTTAAGGGTCTCACTAAATGCTTGCAGCATTTTTTAATGAGCCATGGGGACATCAGATTAAGGTCGTTTGACTTTTTGGCTGGGAGCTGCTGGATAATTAGGTGAAGCTCATCCTCAACAACAGGCGCCAACACCATTGATGCTGCTGGGCTTTGCCTTCGCGAGGGGCGTCAAATCGGTAGTATTAATCCATATATTATAGCGAAAGTGAGATATTTTATTTATTGTGATAATCAAAAATATGAAGAAAAACACAGTTTTGTTTTAAATTTAAGCTTTCTTCAATTTAACTCCTCCTAATTCAAAAATAGGGGTGAGGGGCAAGGTTGGATTCTCCTCCAACCGCTCTGTCCCCACCAAGGCCCCTTTGGAACAAAGAGGGAGATGCTGTGACACTGAAACTTTAAACAGTCTCACGGCACCTACACGAACCGTGGATCGTTGCACAGTACCTAACCTTATAGCGCCTAATATCACAGTACCTAAATGACGACTTTTTTTGCTGTCGGTGGTATGAGATTAGGCGCTAAAAGATTAGGTGCTATGAAGCCGCACCTTACGTAGGACCGAGATGCTTACTTCGGTGCCTATTTAAGACAGTTTAAATTCACCTCACAGTTTAGCTTGCCATATTGCCTCGATCAAAATACTATATACATTCGTTTATCTAGTTCTCTGAAATCTATTTTGGTCAAAATCGTGTTGACATAGTTGAGTTTTCCTTGTCCTGATGAAGAAAATGCACACATAAGTAGGACGTAAAAGCCTATTACGACCTATGGGGAAGTCCTTCCTACTTACTATGTACTTTCGGTATAAGAGGGAAATCCTTATTAAGGTTTTGCAACGTTCCAAAATAATCGGTATTAAACTTTTGCGTTATACTTGTTTTTTGGATAGTAGCAAGGGAAAGAATGAATCGTTAGGGTACGTTTGTATTCATTTCTCTGTTTTTCCGTAAGTAATTTTTTAAATGTAATATAATGTCAAGGAAGCCCACCAGTGTAAAGTAACTTATGTGAAAACATTCATAGCTTTGTTCATTTAGGTTAGTTTTATAACAGTATTTAATGCATTAGATGATTTTAATTCGTCACTGGCGCAATCTGGAGTAAAATTTATATATTAATGTTTTATTTACTATCTGCATTACACTACTGATCAAGCACTGTATACTTATTAATGATAAAATTTAAATGTAAACAGATGTTTCAGAAAGTTTGTCGAACTATAGCTGTCAACAGTACCAGTTTAATTTGAATTATAAAACTTAAATATTTTCTTCATAAAAACCTTCCTTGGATTTCAAGGGACATTTTACAAAAAGAATTAATCAAATTGGTCGAGCCGTTATTGAGATTAGCGCTTACCAACACATTTGGCGACTCATATTTATTTGTAAGATAAGATTAGCAGTGTTATATTGAACAAGTAAATGATTATTGCTAAATTAGCTAAGGCAATGGGACTGTAGGATAATTAATTAATTTGTAAAAAGGCGAGTAGAATTACATCAGATTTTAACATATGGCATATTAACCCATGTAGCCTAACTGGGGAACTCGTACAACGTTTACTACTGTTGACTTGGTGTGTAGACTTCTATGTGTATTTAAACTCTGTTATACACCCAATATCAATGAACTCAAATGTGACTGCATCGTGTGACAGGGTTTTTTTATAAATATTTCATCTGCAGACACTAAATTTTGCATGAAATTTTATTTCTTCTTAGACAAGAATGAGTTCTGTGATAATGCACCTTCAACCATGGAATTTGCTCAGCATCACTGACTGAAGTAGGCTAACACTAAATTTGAATGTAAAAAAAACGACGCCTGTTATGTTACTTGTGGTAAGGCTTACTCCTGCCTAGAATTCATGAATAAACACATCAAGTTTTCAAATTTGAAAGTATTCTCTGAGAATTTTCTCTTTCGATACAACTGAGCTACACACACACACACACACACACACACACACACACACACACACACACACGCGCGCGCGTTTACAACGGGTACACTGCAAGGACGCAGGTCCCACCGACGTTTAGAGGACCTGACTAAAACTTTTGAAATTTATGGATTTTTCAATTCAATATCCGTGTTTCCAAGCAATGAAAAACTTCTACAAAGTCAGTAATTTCAAAGGCACAAAGAATGTAAGAAATTAAATCTCTTCCCTATCGATATTGTTTCGTTCATAAAAATACTAACAATGTTTTATACTATATTGTACTAGAATATATTAAATATGCAAACATTCCGAGATCACTACACAAAGATATCGTGTTTCAGTAACCTACTTTTACGTAAGAAATTAAAATCTCTTCCCTATCGATATTCTTTCGTTCATAAAACTACTAATAATATTTTATACGGTATTTTACTAGAATCTATTAAACATTCAAACATTTCGAGATCACCACACATAATTATTGTGGTTTAGTTACTTGTGCATAAGAAATTCAGATCACTTTCCTATCGATATTGTTTTATTAATAAAATGCTTATAATAATTCAAACGATATTACACGATTTTGACACTACGCTCATTGATAATTATTATAAACAGTAGAATATTGCATTTTTGTGTCTAATTTATAATGTTTATATACTAAGTAAAAGAAATTTTTGGCCATATTAATACACTTCATACAAATTGATCAGTTCAATTCGACACTGTTACAGATGTGGCTTCTGAAATCTGGAGTCAAGGTCCGTCTAAAAACATCTAAAAACGTAGTCAACGAAGAAGCTCAAAACTAACGCAATGCATAGTTACGATATCAGAGACTCAAAAAAACTGAGAATACAAAAAACTGTAATGTCTGAAAACCCTTTTTCCTTCACAGCCAAGACCTAAGTTGAAACTATTGATAGTGAGACTAGTTAGTTTTACTTAGAATATGGAGCAGCAGAGAAACTGTCAAACAATAATATCCCTTATTTATCTCAAAACATTGTTAGAAAACCCCTGTTTCCTTCACAACCAAGACCTAAGTTGAAACTACGGATAGTGAGACTAGTTAGTTTCACTTAGAATACAGAGCAGCAGAGAAACTGTCAAACAATAATATCCCTTATTTATCTCAAAACATTGTTAGAAAACCCCTGTTTCCTTCACAACCAAGACCTAAGATGAAACTACGGATAGTGAGACTAGTTAGTTTCACTTAGAACACAGAGCAGCAGAGAAACTGTCAAACAATAATATCCCTTATTTATCTCAAAACATTGTTAGAAAAACCCCTGTTTCCTTCACAACCAAGACCTAAGATGAAACTACGGATAGTGAGACTAGTTAGTTTCACTTAGAACACAGAGCAGCAGAGAAACTGTCAAACAATAATATCCCTTATTTTATCTCAAAACATTGATAGAAAACCCCCTGTTCCTTCACAACCAAGACCTAAGATGAAACTACGGATAGTGAGACTAGTTAGTTTTACTTAGAATAATGGAGCAGCAGAGAAACTGTCAAACAATAATATCCCTTATTTATCTCAAAACATTGTTAGAAAACCCTGTTTCCTTCACAACCAAGACCTAAGATTGAAACTACGGATAGTGAGACTAGTTAGTTTCACTTAGAACACAGAGCAGCAGAGAAACTGTCAAACAATAATATCCCTTATTTATCTCAAAACATTGATAGAAAACCCCCTGTTTCCTTCACAACCAAGACCTAAGATGAAACTACGGATAGTGAGACTAGTTAGTTTTACTTAGAACACAGACAGCAGAGAAACTGTCAAACAATAATATCCCTTATTTATCTCAAATAACATTGTTAGAAAACCCCTGCTTCCTTCACAACCAAGACCTAAGTTGAAACTACGGATAGTGAGACTAGTTAGTTTCACTTAGAACACAGAGCAGCAGAGAAACTGTCCAAACAATAATATCCCTTATTTATCTCAAAACATTGTTAGAAAACCCCTGCTTCCTTCACAACCAAGACCTAAGTTGAAACTACGGATAGTGAGACTTAGTTAGTTTTCACTTAGAACACAGAGTAGCAGAGAAAATGTCAAACAATAATATCCCTTATTTATCTCAAAACATTGTTAGAAAACCCCTGTTTCCTTCACAACCAACACCTAAGATGAAACTACGGATAGTGAGACTAGTTAGTTTCACTTAGAACACAGAGCAGCAGAGAAAACTGTCAAACAATAATATCCCTTATTTATCTCAAAACATTGATAGAAAACCCCCTGTTTCCTTCACAACCAAGACCTAAGATTGAAACTACGGATAGTGAGACTAGTTAGTTTTACTTAGAATATGGAGCAGCAGAGAAACTGTCAAACAATAATATCCCTTATTTATCTCAAAACATTGTTAGAAAACCCCTGCTTCCTTCACAACCAAGACCTAAGTTGAAACTACGGATAGTGAGACTAGTTAGTTTTCACTTAGAAACACAGAGCAGCAGAGAAACTGTCAAACAATAATATCCCTTATTTATCTCAAAACATTGATAGAAACCCCCTGTTTCCTTCACAACCAAGACCTAAGATGAAACTACGGATAGTGAGACTAGTTAGTTTTACTTAGAACACAGAGCAGCAGAGAAACTGTCAAACAATAATATCCCTTATTTAATCTCATAAAACATTGTTAGAAAACCCCTGCTTCCTTCACAACCAAACCTAAGTTGAAACTACGGATACTAGTTAGTTTCACTTAGAACACAGAGCAGCAGAGAAAACTGTCAAACAATAATATCCCTTATTTATCTCAAAACATTGTTAGAAAACTCACAACCAAGACCTAAGTGAAACTACGGATAGTGAGACTAGTTATTACTATGGATTGTTAGAAAACCCCTGTAGAACTACGGATAGTGAGACGTCAAACATTAATCCCCCCTTTATTCTCAAAACATTGTTAGAAAACCCCTGCTTCCTTCACAACCAAGACCTAAGATGAAACTACGGATAGTGAGACTAGTTAGTTTCGCTTAGAACACAGAACAGCAGAGAAACTGTCCAAACAATAATATCTTATTATCTCAAAACATTGTTAGAAAACCCCTGTTTCCTTCAGCACCAAGACCTAAGTTGAAACTACGGATAGTGAGACTATTAGTTTCACTTAGAACACAGAGCACAGAGAAAGCATTGTTAGAAAAGCTTCCTTCACAACCAACCAAGATAAACTACGGATAGTCAGCCTATCCCTTATTTATCTCAAAACATTGTTAGAAAACCCCTGTTTCCTTCACAACCAAGACCTAAGATGAAACTACGGATAGTGAGACTAGTTAGTTTCACTTAGAATACAGAGCAGCAGAGAAACTGTCAAACAATAATATCCCTTATTTATCTCAAAACATTGTTAGAAAACCCCTGTTTCCTTCACAACCAAGACCTAAGATGAAACTACGGATAGTGAGACTAGTTAGTTTCACTTAGAACACAGAGCAGCAGAGAAACTGTCAAACAATAATATCCCTTATTTATCTCAAAACATTGTTAGAAAACCCCTGTTTCCTTCACAACCAAGACCTAAGATGAAACTACGGATAGTGAGACTAGTTAGTTTCACTTAGAACACAGAACAGCAGAGAAACTGTCAAACAATAATATCCCTTATTTATCTCAAAACATTGTTAGAAAACCGTCTTGTTACCATTTACTTTGTGTAGACTAACTCGTGTAGCACAACTCACTCTTGTGACTGAAATTAGTTTTTCACCAACAGGAACCTCTTCCATGTAACAAAATAGAACTCATGTTCAGTGAGCGGATTTATTAAATACATCCCGTACCACGGTGTTTGTTTACAATTGAGTGAGCAGTAATGAATTGAATGTTTTCATTTTTAATGAGGAAACCCTTCTGTAGGTCTCTATAAGATGGTTACATGCAATGAATCTTTAAAAAAAATTCTATTTCGTTACATTAAGTGACCTGATTGATAAGCTAATAAACATCTCGTGGTATTGCCTGTGGACTAATTATATTCTTTCTTCAATATCAATTTATGTAATTTAATATTTTGGACCATCTTTCACAGTCCCCCTCTTCCTTAGAGATATCTAGAGTGCTATAAAGTGTCTTATCATTACTAAGCAATATATTTGCAAAAATATTTACCAACTTTGAAAGGGCGCAGCAGACCGTACTTAAAATCGTACTTGTCTATTAGTTTATCTGCCTTTTTTTATATTTTATTTGTCATTTGTGATAACTCGTTATAGAAAGGTATCGAATCTGGGGTCAAAAGGTCAAAGGGCAGCAAAAAACAAGTAAAATTTGTAAACTTCATTGGCCTCGTGGGTAACAATGATCGTAATGATAAAAACGTAAAATGAACATGCAGAGTATACAGATAAGTTAATCATATTACGTTTTCAGTGAGTTACTGTGATGAATTTACTTTAATGGATTGGTGGATTTAATTATAAATATTGAAAATGTTTACTTATCCCGCAATGTCATCACGTTCTATCGGGTTTCGTTGTGCGAATTTACATGGCTGCAAAAGAAGATTAAAAAAATTAATCAATGAATCTACTTCATAATAAATTTCCTAATAAGATGACTGAGAAAAATAATAAAGACTAGTGTCAGATTCCAGTTTGATTCCAGTACAAGACTAAGTAATGAGAGCTTGTTGTAAGACACAATAAACATTAATTGAGTGTTGCCAAACCACCCGATTGAATGCAGTGAATACGGTAAAGTACCAGACATTTTATTCCATCAACAAAATGTTGGATGAGAAGTGGCATACATCTTGCTTAAATGACAAGGTGATCTCGAGGATTGCAGCAGTTGAGTTCAAAGAATATAGTCACAATTTCTCAAAATATCGCTTAGATAATTAGAGATAGCTGACATCTTATTATTAGTTATACAGTTTATATGGTTGGGAACTTTGTAGAAGGTGGCATGGGTACCACAGACTAAATTACCAGGCTAGTTCTTTCAA
Organism: Homalodisca vitripennis; assembly: GCF_021130785.1. Taxonomy (NCBI): domain Eukaryota; kingdom Metazoa; phylum Arthropoda; class Insecta; order Hemiptera; family Cicadellidae; genus Homalodisca; species Homalodisca vitripennis. The sequence goes on from NC_060208.1 coordinate 1,016,478, forward strand.
TTTTCTAGATAACACGTGAATAATGGGCCACTTAAATACAAAATTTAAAAAAATTACAGTTCTCAGAAGCGGAAAACATTATATAAAAAGTAATCATATGGATTTTAAAATCTATATACATCGAGTATCTAAAATCCATAAGTCCTATCCGCCCTCTCCTTATTAACTTTCTTATGAATAAAGATGGAGTAATTTAATTAGCGGGATGTTTATGTGATTAACTCAGGAGTTTTGTGATTTATGAAAGATTTTGACTCCCCTACCAATGGGGTATTTTTGGGGTAAGTCAAAATTTTTAAATACGAGGAAGAAACCTAGTTTTTAACCTAGTAAGTGACACCTCATTTTTAAAGGTGTTAAAAAAGAAAATGAATGGTACAAACTAGAGGTCTCTAATATTACCCTATCAAAGTGGTGCATAATTTTAAAGTTTGAATTGGTTTAAAAACCCACATTGCTCGTGAATAATTTGTAACGAAATTAAAAGGTAAAAATGTTAAAACCTTACCTCAATTTCCCCCAGGTGAGATGGTCGGAATGGCTACCATGTATTTCTTGACAAGAATTAAACCTGGATTAAAAACTGAGTCTCAAATGTTATAACATTTCAGATGTGCTGAGGGAGCAGGCATCTTTGATCTTCGTCCTTAAATTTATTGAGGTTTGTGTGGCTCTTAAAAGGTAGAAATGTTATAAGACCCCCGCAACTTCAGTTTCATTTAAAATTATTGTAAGATAGGTTTAACAATCACCCACTAGTTATTTTGAAATTACGACACCAAATCATAAAACAAGTTATAAGTGTAAAGCACACGTATGTGTAAGTGGCTATAAAGATACAATTTTGACAGTTTTTCTTTGATCTTGGCAACAAGACAAACTCTAAATCTGCGTTGGAAATATAATTCACTTAAATCAGAAGTGCTCATACAAAGGCAAACCTAACAAAAAGCGAACGAAGCCGTGGGAAGGAGCTAGTTTATACTATAAAGATATTTAAAATATTACTATGGATGATAAATTTTAGTACAATTAATTGTTCACAAAATGACACTTATTGACAGGTTTGGAATCTTTTGTAAAAATAAAAATATTTGTTTTTCAATACAATACGATAAAAAAAAATTATACGATACAATAACAATAAAAACGGGGATTCCATTTAAGTATTTTAGAACATATTTGAGTGCATCACAGATACAGTTCATCGTAGATTCTGTACAAAAATCCTACAAAACGACCGGTTTTAAAAAGTAAAATAACCGTTTCTCTCCAAAAATATTAATGTTCTAGGCTTCATTATCCGAAACAATCTCCAATACAACTGAAATGGGTGTTGTCTGGGTTGGGTAGTAGCTAGTGATAAAGTATGCTACATTAAAATTTTAATGAAACAATGAAAATATTTTAACAAAGTTAAAGTAGACACAATAAATGTAATCTTGTCCTTACCAAGAATCGATATTTTGCGTGTTTCGATAGTTCAGAGTGGAAAGTCATACTCACAGCTATTGTGCCTCTGTAGGCGACATTAAAGCCGCATTGGCCTTTTTAACACTTAACCTGAAACTTGTCTCAACGTGTTTGTAAAACATAACTAATCCGTAAGGACATAATTATTTAGTTATATTTTTAAAATTTATCGAAACGGTTACAATATAGTTTCATGTGTCCTTTCCAAGAGCTAAAATTCAGTTTTAATAACAATTTAATGCAGTTAATAGGTACATATATAAAAAAACTAATTCACTCAAATAAAATTAAGTATATAAATGAAGTGAAGAGAATTAACGTATAAGACATATATGGTCATATATGGCGCATATGCCTCTAATGCTTCATATAAGAAAGACAGTATTATCGTTAAGTCAAACACGACATCTCAAAATATCATGGACTCTAAACTTATATCTTGAGTAAGGGCAGTGATATTGGTAATTTATCTTCTACTGTGTGGGTATTGCAAAGGTCTTCCAAATAAAATAAATATTAGAAGAAAGAAATAATTATGCTTTTTAGTTTTATGTTTTTTACCTCAATCTAAAATGTTACACCTGTCTCTAATAATCATCGGGATAAAAATGTTATAAAGAACACTTGACTGTGCAAGTGTCAAGATGTGTTTCTGTTTAATTCATCAACTGCATTCACTGGCTTGCCAATTCATTTGTCACACATTGTAATGTTCCTACTTTCATATGGTTTTCAGCTTCCCTTCGAATTTTTTAGTCCACGATGCGACGAGCTAAGATAAGAAAAGATAAACTAATTTAGTCAATAACAAGTAGGCTATAGCATTAAAACCGTTTGACGCACATTTAAGTGCATTTTTGGATGATTGTATAAGATGCGAAATTAAAAAAATTCAAACAGTAGCTGTAAATTCCACAAAGATAATTTTATACTGAATCAACGAGAAGTCGGAACCGAGTAACCTGAACCACAGCAACGATGTTGTATAAGAATGCAATCAGCTAAGACGAGAAGAGATGGTTTAGTCGTTTACAGTAGCAACAAAACTAGTAAGTAAACGTCAAGATACAAGTACCAAGTAGCGAGTGTATTTTCAGTGGTGACAATATAGGGGTAAGAAATATTACAAATTATAGAAGTTGAAGGTAACACAGGTAGAAATATAGCTGCTAATTTGGAACTGATTTCACGGGAGTGTTGAACTACTAATTATTAGCTGAACAGAATATAATAAAAAAACCATATCAAAGTGTAATTTTCTGAAAGAACCTGTTTGTGAAATAGGTCACTATCAATCAATCAATCGTATTATTATTGCTTTCAAACTATTTTACATTGCATTTGCAATCGTCAATAAATAAAGCTAAAAAATCCTACAATTTGCTATTCTAAGATTCATTCTTTGCACGCATACATATATTAAATTACTTTCTCCCCCACATTCATACATGGCTTCAGTATCACCAAACATGTCTAGGTAAAACTTTGCTGAAATACCAATCTTCACATAATTATTCGTACTAATGGGCAAGGTTCGTAGAGCTGGCTAGTGCACGCATACATACAAGTACATTAAATTACATTCTCCCTCACATTCATACATGGCTTCAGTATCACCAAACATGTCTAGGTAAAACTTTGCTGAAATACCAATCTTCACATAATTATTCGTACTAATGGGCAAGGTTCGTAGAGCTGGCTAGTGCACGCATACATTACAAGGTACATTAAATTTACATTCTCCCTCCCCCACATTCATACATGGCTTCAGTATCACCAAACATGTCTAGGTAAAAACTTGCTGAAATACCAATCTTCACATAATTATTCGTACTAATGGGCAAGGTTCGTAGAGCTGGCTAGTGCACGCATACATACAAGTACATTAAATTACATTCTCCCTCACTTTCATACATGGGCTTCCAGTATCACCAAACATGTCTAGGTAAAACTTTGCTGAAATCCAAATCTTCACATAATTATTCGTACTAATGGGCCAAGGTTCGTAGAGCTGGCTAGTGCACGCATACATACAAGTACATTAAATTACATTCTCCTCCCTCACATTCATACATGGCTTCAGTATCCACCAAACATGTCGAGGTAAAAACTTTGCTGAAATACCAATCTTCACATAATTATTCGTACTAATGGGCAAGGTTCGTAGAGCTGGCTAGTGCACGTGTACCGTACAAGTACATTAATTTCATACAATGTAAATTTCGCAAACCTAATCAGCCAGTATAATACTAATATTATTTTACATCCAATGTCTTCCCGGAACTAAAATTATTGGGCTGAGTAACTACCTAATCTTGGCACGCATGAATTTTTTTCTTCTAACCCTTGGAGCAGAACTACGTAAAAAACCGATCAGGACCTCGCGCGCTTTGTCCGTAAGTACATTAAATTTATCTTTTCGTATTATTAACATTAGCCCTTTGATGCCAAACGTTATAAAATTGAATGTAACGTAAAGTAAAGATGTGAATAGTAAATTAACTTACCCTTGAAGGATCTTTTATTTGCTTGATGGAGATAGATAAAGATTGTGGCCGTCGTCCTTATTGGCGACGAGGCACGTTGTTATAATAGTAATTTGTATCATTTAAATGGCTAATACCGTGCGCGAATTTGTTTTAAGGGCGAGTTTTACGTAGCTGATGCTCACGTGTTGTCGTTGAATAGATGGCTACCACTTCTCAACTCTACTCCTCTTCTAGAAATAACCGTTCTTAGACTACAGGGTTGTGAGTCTACCTATTGTGAAGGGAAGTGAAAAAATTATTGTTTTGTAAAGTAAAAACGTCGTACGCATAATTCAATAGAACATTGGATATTTTAAGGCCCACCTAGAAGATATACTGTTTAGTTATTATATTCTAATTTGGCAGCAACGTGGCATTACATAAACTTTTCCTTTACCATCTAAAGTGGTGCTTTTAAGTTTTCGTAATTAAACTGAACTTATAAGTAAACTTTGTATTTCTAGTATTTATTACTACGACCCCTCAGAAGTCACCACCCCCACCCATGTGTTATCGTTCATAGGTACACACGCATACATACAAGTACATTAAATTACATTCTCCCTCACATTCATACATGGCTTCAGTATCACCAAACATGTCTAGGTAAAACTTTGCTGAAAATACCAATCTTCACATAATTATTCGTACTAATGGGCAAGGTTCGTAGAGCTGGCTTGTGCACGCATACATACAAGTACATTAAATTACATTCTCCCTCACATTCTTACATGGGCTTCAGTATCACCAAACATGTCGAGGTTAAAACTTTGCTGAAATACCAATCTTCACATAATTATTCGTACTAATGCCAAGGTTCGTAGAGCTGGCTTATTGCACGATACATACAAGTACATTAAATTACATTCTCCCTCACTATTCATACTATGGCTTCAGTATATCACCCAAACATGTCGAGGTAAAACTTTGCTGAAATACCAATCTTCTATTTCGTACTAATGGGCAAGGTTCGTAGAGCTGGCTAGTGCACGCATACATACAAAGTACATTAAAGTATACATTCTCCAATCTCATAATTACATTCATACATGGCTTCAGTACATTCTCACCATTCAACATGGCTTCTGTTCACTAAACATGATAGTAAAACTTTGCTGAAATACCAATCTTTAAAATAATGGGCAAGGTTTTCTGCTGGTCACATACACATTAACATTCTCCCTCACATTCATACAGTATGTCTAGGTATAAGGGCTAATGGGCAAGGTTCGTAGAGCTGGCTAGTGCACGCATACATACAAGTACATTAAATTACATTCTCCCTCACATTCATACATGGCTTCAGTATCACCAAACATGTCTAGGTAAAACTTTGCTGAAATACCAATCTTCACATAATTATTCGTACTAATGGGCAAGGTTCGTAGAGCTGGCTAGTGCACGCATACATACAAGTACATTAAATTACATTCTCCCTCACATTCATACATGGCTTCAGTATCACCAAACATGTCTAGGTAAAACTTTGCTGAAATACCAATCTTCACATAATTATTCGTACTAATGGGCAAGGTTCGTAGAGCTGGCTAGTGCACGCATACATACAAGTACATTAAATTACATTCTCCCTCACATTCATACATGGCTTCAGTATCACCAAACATGTCTAGGTAAAACTTTGCTGAAATACCAATCTTCACATAATTATTCGTACTAATGGGCAAGGTTCGTAGAGCTGGCTAGTGCACGCATACATACAAGTACATTAAATTACATTCTCCCTCACATTCATACATGGCTTCAGTATCACCAAACATGTCTAGGTAAAACTTTGCTGAAATACCAATCTTCACATAATTATTCGTACTAATGGGCAAGGTTCGTAGAGCTGGCTAGTGCACGCATACATACAAGTACATTAAATTACATTCTCCCTCACATTCATACATGGCTTCAGTATCACCAAACATGTCTAGGTAAAACTTTGCTGAAATACCAATCTTCACATAATTATTCGTACTAATGGGCAAGGTTCGTAGAGCTGGCTAGTGCACGCATACATACAAGTACATTAAATTACATTCTCCCTCACATTCATACATGGCTTCAGTATCACCAAACATGTCTAGGTAAAACTTTGCTGAAATACCAATCTTCACATAATTATTCGTACTAATGGGCAAGGTTCGTAGAGCTGGCTAGTGCACGCATACATACAAGTACATTAAATTACATTCTCCCTCACATTCATACATGGCTTCAGTATCACCAAACATGTCTAGGTAAAACTTTGCTGAAATACCAATCTTCACATAATTATTCGTACTAATGGGCAAGGTTCGTAGAGCTGGCTAGTGCACGCATACATACAAGTACATTAAATTACATTCTCCCTCACATTCATACATGGCTTCAGTATCACCAAACATGTCTAGGTAAAACTTTGCTGAAATACCAATCTTCACATAATTATTCGTACTAATGGGCAAGGTTCGTAGAGCTGGCTAGTGCACGCATACATACAAGTACATTAAATTACATTCTCCCTCACATTCATACATGGCTTCAGTATCACCAAACATGTCTAGGTAAAACTTTGCTGAAATACCAATCTTCACATATTCGTACTAATTGGTTCGTAGAGATAGCTATCGTTAACCGAATAAAGTTGTATATAAAGCAGAGAAAAGAGTTGATAATTGAAAGTTGTAATATAATTTTATAAAATGAGAGTGTAAGTATAAGTCTAGCGTGACATTGATCTATTAGAATATAATTCATATTTAGAATAATGTAATAAATACTCATAATTATGTCTAAAGCTACAACACACTCAAGGTATTGTAGGAAATACGCAACATGTAAATTACAACTCACCTACCACTTCCGTTATATTTTGAACGATACAACAAGTCTATATACAGGACGTAACAAAGAGGTTTGGCTGTCTATGCAGTTTTAGCTTTTATGTGTGATTCCAAACTAAAAATCAAGAATAACTTTTTCCAATTTCCATTTCGTTTAGCCACTATTCGCCATTTGTATTTTTATTAGTAGATTAGTATCTCTAAAACTAGTTAAGCTAAAGAAACCAAATTTGGCACATTGGTTTAAATAGGTGAGAGACAAATTCTCCTGTCGTTATCATGGTAACCCATAATTACCCAGCGTTTGACATGCACTATCATCGAACTCGATGTTGCCTTTAATCAAGTGAAGCTTCATTAAAAAGACTGTATACCAGTTCGTTCTTAAATTATCATGCGGCAGACGGTCAAACATAGTGAAATTACATTTTTATAGCATTCCTTCGATAACACTCAGCCATTAGTTTTTCAAGGATATAAATCAACTATAATTGAAAGTAATCGTACTCCGATGACGCATGGATAAATTTTCTTACTAAAATCTTGAAACTACCTGGTCTTAAAAAATATCGATGGATTCAGAAGTAATTCTGAAAGTACGAGTCAAAAATTTGTAAATCATTCTCAATCAATATTGAGGTCGGTTATGCGGTTATAAAGGAGGTAAGTTTTATGTAATACACGTAACGACAACTTCCTATAATTCAACGCAGTATTTGCCACATCTTAATACAGTTCACTTACCGTATTAACTATTTGTATTTTATCTTTAAATATAGTACTTTCTTGCACATTAGTAGCTAAAATTAAGTACCGACACAAGAGCGAATAGGTTTTGTTATTTTATAAAGCAGAAAGGTCGTTCTAACTAAGGAACTAAATTTATTATCTTTGCCATTGTTCTCATCTTGAGCTTTTGCCACAAAAATAACGCAACACCCTCACATTTGTCGCTTTTGTCCAAAGGCTACGCAGTATCGCAATTGTACTCTTATGCGTTTTATGTACACTAAAACATAAGTATACATAAAAATTCGTAGACCGTCAATACTATTATTTTTTATCGAATGGACGAAACACATGGGGTTAGATACCGTTGAAGTCGTAGTAATGAATACTCGATTTGCACAGTTTAAGCACCACTTCTAGAATGAACTAAATTATATCATAGGGGTGTGCCTAATGGTTCCAATGTTCTATGGGAATGTTGCATACGAACTTAATTATGATTAAAACTTTAAAACTGACTTCCCTTCACGTTAATGTCGACTCACAAGGGCGGGTGGCAGCATCATGGCTCGACATTGCATCTGTAGTCCGAAAAATTAAGATTATTAAACTAGAAGTCTATAAGCACTCGAAGTTTTAATCAGAGGCTCGAAGATGAAATGAGTCTCGGTTGAACTCGCATAAAACAAAATCACGGCGGTATTAGCAATTTATCGAAACAACTTAAGATTCATGACAACGTGGTCTCGTCAGAAGGACATCACCACGCTATTATCTGTATTTATCTGCCGAATAAAACGTCAACCAAGGTAGGTTACTTTACTATTAACGAAAATGTGTATTATATAAAATACAACTAAATAACGGTACAATATGTTTTATATACACTAAAACATAAATGTACATAAACATTCGTAGACCTCCGAAAAACTTATTCTAAGAACGCATTAAAATTCCAATCCAATCCATCGCAAAACACTATAAAAAATACAACAGTTGGTATTAAAGACCAAATTTCTCATATAGTTACCATCAGGTAACTCTGTATTTACTGCTAATTTACTTTTGTTTATATTATTTTCTTTACTATTTAAAATTATAAATGTCACTCACTTTATGCACGAACAGACGGGTTTTAGAGATGTATATTGCTAATGTTTTGAAAAACATTTTATTTAACAATGTTATATACTCGTAAATTATAATAAAATACCTTTTGTTCTGAAACATGCCAAAAACATTTAAGATTACTAAAGTATTGTAAGTACTGCAAGACTTGAGCATGGTTAAATGTTGGAGTACTTTATTTCTTTTTCATAAAAACTATCAGTGTGGGAACAAATAAAAACATTAGTTTATAACTAGAGAACTTCTGGCTTGAAAGATCAATCCTGCAAGTGAAGGATACAGGCCACAAAGTTTTTTGTGGAAGATGTTGAACTGCTATTGAAAGTTAACCTTAAGAAGTAAAAACTTTAAACTTGCTAACGACAAAGTCTGCTCTTTAAGGGAACCAACTAAGATGCTTGTAAATAAATAAAGTTACAGGGGTCGTCTTCCAACGTTATTTGCAATTACCCTCATGTTTGATTATTCTTAAATGTGATTAATTGTCTTGCAACTGCTTCATATTCAGTGTTGAGTTGTGATAATACTAACAATTATACATAATTACGGTTATAAACTTGTAAATTTATCATATAATTATTCCCTAATTCATAGTATTATACATGCAGAGTGAGATATACGATTCTGAAAAATACGAAATAAAAGTCAAAGAAACTTCGATACTTCCCCAAACGAAGGAGAACATTTGATGTTATAAAATTATTTGTGTCGATAGTCCTCGTTTCAAATATTGTTACATACCATAATAATGCATATTATACTGTATTTGTAAATAAGACATGAACATTGCTTAGATTTAAAATGGATACTATAGTATGGATACTATGGACTATAAGCAAATACAACAATTTTCTAAGGCGTACTAACGAATATTTCACGTAAGAGATTGTTTAGCTTTATATCATAGTACGGTATATTAAAAGGGCTAACTCTTGTAAGCAAATACAACAATTTTCTAAGGCGTACTAACGAATATTTCACGTGAGAGATTGTTTAGCTTTATATAATAGTACGGTATATTAAAAGGGCTAACTCTTGTAAGCAAATACAACAATTTTCTAAGGCGTACTAACGAATATTTCACGTGAGAGATTGTTTAGCTTTATATCATAGTACGGTATATTAAAAGGGCTAACTCTTGTAAGCAAATACAACAATTTTCTAAGGCGTACTAACGAATATTTCACGTGAGAGATTGTTTAGCTTTATATCATAGTACGGTATATTAAAAGGGCTAACTCTTGTAAGCAAATACAACAATTTTCTAAGGCGTACTAACGAATATTTCACGTGAGAGATTGTTTAGCTTTATATCATAGTACGGTATATTAAAAGGGCTAACTCTTGTAAGCAAATACAACAATTTTCTAAGGCGTACTAACGAATATTTCACGTAAGAGATTGTTTAGCTTTATATCATAGTACGGTATATTAAAAGGGCTAACTCTTGTAAGCAAATACAACAATTTTCTAAGGCGTACTAACGAATATTTCACGTAAGAGATTGTTTAGCGTTATATCATAGTACGGTATATTAAAAGGGCTAACTCTTGTAAGCAAATACAACAATTTTCTAAGGCGTACTAACGAATATTTCACGTGAGAGATTGTTTAGCTTTATATCATAGTACGGTATATTAAAAGGGCTAACTCTTGTATACATGTAGCCTAAGCACAATAAGAAACATGTGAAATAAATTTTATTTATCTTTAAACTTGCTTCGAGGCAAACTGTTGCATTAGTTGTAATCCTGAGGTCATTGAAGAGTAACTCAATTATTACTTTTTCATTTTTCTGTAAAACATAATTGAAAATACCTAATAAAAATCTATTTTGCAACAACTTTGAATGCTTTTCTGAATTTAAAGTAGACTCACCATTTATCAAATTAATTTTTAGGTGATAAAAAATATATTAAGTATTTATCACTAGTTTATCAAGACTTGTCCCAGAGATGCCAACTTAAATCCCTAAAAGTATTTAAATTTTCCCACCAACCACTTTTTGGTCCATTTTATCTCAGATCTTTGCGGTTTAATTGTAAACCTACGAATTAAATAAACAACTAAAACCTCTATCTTAAATTTCAAATTTTTATTGCTATAGCGAATTAAACATAAGTCAGAAAACGGTATTTGTGTCATGGGTCATTTATCTGCGAGAGTTGGGTAACTGACATGTTTGCTGAATCGTGTGACAGATTTACTGTAGTGGCCACTCTGGTTAATCTGGTCTTTCTAACAAGTACTCCTATTCTGGACACATTTGAATATTTTCTGTACAATGTAGTCAACATTCAAAATATTCTGCAGTATGTGGCGTCTTCCATGCTAATATTTTTAAGTAACCCAAAATAAATAGGATTTGGCTCGATGTAGATAGTTCTTAAAATCGTCAAGTAAATATTTCATGTTACACTGTAATTTCAAAGAGAATGCCAGTTTTATTGCTTATTGTTACCCTTTAAAATCATTACAGGCCTATTTCAATGATGTGATTCATTTGTTTTTGAAAATGCATTGCACAATAGACCGTAGATTCTTATTTATTGCAAGTAAATGGATCATCCTGATATACATACGAGATGTGATAAAAAATTATGGTTAAAGTAATAATCTTCATATAATTCTGTTTAATCTTCAAAGTGACTGGCAATCCACTTATTTCGACGTTTTATCCATGACTGGAAACATTTCTAAGAGGCTTCTTGCGGAAGGACTTCTAGATGCTCGGTCGCGGTCCTCTCAATGTCAGGAATAGTGTCAAAATGTTTTCCTTAATCACAGTTTTAATTTTTGGGAAGAGCCAGAAGTCGCATTCTGCTAAATCAGGTGAATATGGCGGATGTGGACGCACAGGAACACTTAGCAAGGTGTGAACAGTTCATTCTCGTGATGAAGAAGAAAGCCATTCACCAACTTTCTGGTCTCTTTCATCGTATGTCGTTTCGCGAGCGTTGCAGGACACCCTTATAAAATTCAGAGTTCACAGTTGTTGCCCTCGGAACGAACTCTGATCGTACTATGTCCTCACTATCGAAAAAATAACAATGAACATGACCTTGACGTTCGATTTTTAATGATATGCCTTTTACGGCGAGGAGATGTACTGGTTTTCCGGTGGGAACGCTGCATTTTGGTCTCAGTTTCGTATCCATGGATTACTATTTTGGCCATGAAGATCCTGAGATCTAATTGAACACAGAAAAGATTAGAAATAAAAATAATAATACCATTTCTAAAGTGAATATTCTTTTCGACAAATAGAGACTTGAGCTCATATCCTAATGTTCAATCATGCTAGCATAAACTGATAAGAGGAACAATCTTGGTCGACGAGATATTGCTTTGTACCGATCAAAATAACAATATATACTAAGGAAACTGAAGTATTTTCAGAACATGGGTTCCCGTGAACGTTAACTATTCTTATTTGCATTGTTGATAAAAATATAATGATGGTTTATGAGTTCATCTAAATTCATAAATTTCTCGGCATATTCACTATCCAACATGACCATCTATTCAATTCAAAAACTGATTCATGAGTTATATTATGAGTTGTTCTACAATTATTATCCCTCTCTACAATTACACTATTCGTTGTTTGAGACTTCAAAACTCTATAGAGACTTTCAATGTCTATGATTAGAAAATAATATTGACAATATCCGCCGGCATTTACTGGCTATCATATTTAGCATGTTTAAAATATTTCTTGCTTTATTAAAGTTATTTTTTGAGTAGCCTGTCGATAATGTTTTAACAAAAGTAAATCACCGGTTACAAACTTTTTTAGTTAAATGAGAAATGCGAGAATACAAGGATACGTTGCCTTAATATACAAGAACCACTTAGTGTTCTTGTATATATACAGATCTCGAAACGTAGTGTTACTGTTTTCTTGTTTCACTGAACGATGGCAAATGTCCGAAAAAATCCTGTTTCCTTCACAATCCTTCCATCGTCAAAAATAACCTTCAAACAAAGAACCACTTATTTGTAATACTCGGTCAAGTTCTCTCAGTATCTTAGCAATAGGGTTATATTTCGAAACTTAAAAGCCAATTCATAGCATATTTCAAGACAATGACAAAGATTGTATAATAGACCGAACTGGTATCCTGTACCAGAGTATATTTTTGTGAGTTGTCGTCATATTTATAATGTTCCCATTCGTTTGTTCCTAGCACATAATTTATAACATACGGTATCCTGTACCAGAGTGTATTTTTGTGAGTTGTCGTCATATTTATAATGTTCCCATTCGTTTGTCCCTAGCACATAATTTATAACATACGGTATCCTGTACCAGAGTATATTTTTGTGAGTTGTCGTCATATTTATAATGTTCCCATTCGTTTGTTCCTAGCACATAATTTATAACATACGGTATCCTGTACCAGAGTATATTTTTGTGAGTTGTCGTCATATTTATAATGTTCCCATTCGTTTGTTCCTAGCACATAATTTATAACATACGGTACCAGTCGCGAGATACTTCTCTATAGATACTTTTTACATTTTTTTAATACAAACATTTCAATTAGTATTTACTGACAAGTATAAATCTACTACATCATCGAATCCTTTACGAATGTATACAGCGTAGTATCTCATTACTAGTAAAAGTGTTCAGATATTATGTATTAATTAGTTGTTTCTTCCACCCATTTATTATTTGAATATAATAGATCATATTTTTAGTTCTGAAATAGTTTATAATTGTATTTCCATTCAAAAAGATTTGTAGGATTGACTCTAATTAAACAGAACTCAGAACTTCCCGAATGTGTGTGCTTGTGTTGAAATGATGATTCAAATAGCAAAATATCGGTGCCGAACATCGTAACTGATATATTGGATCACAATATTGGAGAAGTAGCAATATTTCCTTAAGCTAAACACTTTGCTAAGAAAGTGCTCACTTCTTGGCTTAAATAAACTGTTAGTATTATTGTTCTCATTATCCGTGAGGTTATGTCAAATCGTTTATCTTTGACCGCTCGCGTTTTACTTGATTGTAAAGCACACTTCAGAAACGGTGTTTTAATAAATTTAATATTTAAGCAAACTAGGTATTTAGTTTATCTAAATTATATAAAAGGCCTATTATATTAAGGACAAACCCCTCACTCGCTAACTCATCACCAATTATAAATTTTCCCGAAATCCCGGAGAGTTAAAATTCAGCACACGTATGACCCATGACTAAAATAGAATAACTGAAGCATTTTCATCAATATCAAACATTCATAGGTGTTCAAATGGAGTTACAAACCTTGGAACAACTATATTTTATTTCTCATCCTATCGATTCCTAAAATGATGGAATGACGCACATTTCTCATCACCTAAATAGAAAAGCAAAACATATTCACAAATGTAAATTATCTATAGGGGTTACAATGGGGTTGCCCATTTATTATTATAGTCATAGGGGTTACCCTAATTTAGTCATAGGGGTTACCCTTAGATGAACTATATTTTTGTTTTTCTAACTACCAGTGTCCAATATAAATAAAATTTGACACACACGTTCGTCATTACTTACAAGGTAAATTAAAATAAGTTTATTAAATATCAAACATCTTCAGGGGTTTAAATGTGTTGCAACCCTATAAGAGGTAAAATTGTATTTATAAAACTTTTCAATGTTCTACAAAGATCGAATTTTCACACACCCGTCCCTAATCTCGCACATAGAAAACCTAAATTATTTATATGAAGATCAAGCACTCATGAGGTTAAATAAAGTAGAAACTCTTAGGAAAACTAAAACTCTTACATCCAGTTGTTCTAGGAAAGTGAAATTTAATATACATATGTATTATCATAGCCTTAACTCCGCCTCTTTAACAAAGGCATTTTTCATTTAATTTTTTATTATGCTGTCGATAGATTACCGGCACCCGACATACATACCTTAAACTGGAAGTAGCTTATAATAGCCGGAAGTAGTCGTTTTGTGATGAAGTAGTATATATTTTATTAATCGGCGCAACCATGCAACCACTACTGTATTAAGGTACAGAAAGTAGAGTTCATTATAAAAAGTAGACGTCTTTTTGGTGAAGAAAAGATGTGTTGTATATATTTTCTTGATCGGAGCAAAAACACAAATGTTATTAGGGTACTAGGAATAACTGACCGGAGATTAAAAGGGCCATTAGTAGGTAGTTTTGACTAAAGTAAGCTTCTAAAACCGAGTGTGTGTATACTTTTTGGTCGTGGAAAATATTTTTCACAAGCTAAACCTGAAATACGACACAGAGGTTATTGTGTTTGAACATTTTTAATCTCTAAGCAAATAACAATTAAATAATACGTACCGTGTACAAGTCTACTTCCGATTCAAAATTGTTTCACGGCTTCATCACAATACATCATATGTGCTTCCACTAAGATTACTACGGACTTGGTATTCCTCCGCTTTGACCATAAATATTTTAAAGGTTACTGAAATCATTTTTGCCAATTAACTCACCATTAACTCAAATATAATGAAATTTTACTGTGCAAATTGTGTATCTCATTGGTATTCACAAAACTCGTTTCACCATCGATTGCAGGGTCTAAAAATTGTTCTTTAAACTTAAATTTCAGTTATCTTTAAAATCTTTCAGTTACAGGATTTTATGACATGACATTATGAAGGATAGCTGACATGACGTAGCTGTTATTCAATAGGGAGTCATGTCCAAAGCCGCGGGGAGCTACTAGTTGTTATATCTATTTTATATTGGAAATTAACGTTTATTCAGATATTTTTGCATCACTTTACAACTTTGGAATGTTGAGTTTAGCTCCAGTTCATCTTCCTCTAGTGCAGCGTCTATAATCTGCTTCTTTCACAGTCTCTCAGATTCTAGAAGTTACAACTAATAGGAAGGTGAACTGGAGCGAATATCAATACTCAAACTGAATCAAAGCTTCCGACGTTTCATAATTTGTTGAACATAAGTTTATAAAGTATTGTTAAGCTTTTTATGAATGAATCTTCTGCGCTTTTATGTGAAATTCTCATTGAAGTTTGGATAAAAAGTCAATAAGTTTCAATTGGTCAATATTTATATATTTTATACCTCGTTACATTTTGTATTTATTCCAATGAAATTGTGTATATACTTGCAACTTTTAATGTGATACTATAATGTTATGCAATTCACATGGGTTACATGGTGATAATAGTCAAAAGTAACAAAAGAAATAACTATACCGTAAAGAGGTAAGTAGGTAAGAATATGCCGATTCTAGACCACTTTGGAGCCAACAGAAAATCAATGGAAAATACTGTTTAAAGGACAATAAACGAATCTGTAAACCACGAATGAAAAATTACCGAATCTATAGCTGTTTGCTTCTACTTTCTTAAGCTATTTTAATGTAAAATATATTGGAAATGTTGTCAAATCTGCTACGAATAAACGAAATATCTTCGAAATCTTAATAAAATTTAATCAATTTAAAAGTTTTTTTACTAAAAACATACTTTAATAAAAAAACTTTTCTACTAAATAGCAAACATGAACTCACTAAAGTCTCTAAAATTTCTAGCGTTTAAACAGTGCAACAAAGATGAATTCAACGAATTACCAAAACATTTTATAGAACAGTTGATACCGTCTTCGACACTTTCCGATACAGAATTCATTGAACTTGTAAATTCTTTTGCAGAAAGAACGAATGATGGAGGGCTGTTTTTTCATCATAAAGCACGAAATGTATGGGATTGTTTATTAAACTTAATTACGAAAGATATTGAAAAGAAATTAAAAAAGAAACAAACAGAGAGTTTTCATCGATATTTTATGGAATTTTTTTAAATATTATACGTTTTTCGAATATAATCAAGACTTACTTGTTGAATTCCTTAGGATTTTTTGTGAGAATCAAGATTTATCAACAAACTTCATTAAAGAGCACTATCAGATTTTTCTTATAAAATATCACTATATTTTG